>NC_139385.1:46012500-46637500 GCF_054392235.1 Sus scrofa | reverse complement strand
ACTTCCCTGAATGTCTTCCCCCTGGCGGACGGCATGGTACGTGCCCAGACGGGGGGCAAGCTCGTGCCTGCGGGGGACCACTGGCACCTGAGCGACCTCGGCCAGCTGCAGCTCAGCGCCAGCTACCAGGTTTCGTAGCCGTGCTGTGGAGTGAGGGCCTTCTCCCCGTCGCCCCTCGCTCACCCGGGGAGCCCAGGCTTAGCAGCTTCCCCCAATTAGTGGACCTGTCCCGAGGTGTGACCGCAGTGGAGACCCGGGAGCAGCGCGGGAGGGCAAGGCCGCAGGCGGGGTGCTGCTGCTCAGGCTCCATTCGTCCAGGCCGGCCTCCCCGCAGCCAGGGCGTGCCCAGCTGTCGGGCCGAGCTTAGTGAGCACCTCCCAGCACACCCCAAAGCCACGAGGCCAGACGGGGGTCACCCTTCTAGTACCTGAGGTTAGGACTGCAGCCAGGAGAACGTCAGAGGCCGCTTCTCTTCTTTGGGCTCTTCCTACCCACCTGTCTGAGCTCCGGGGCTCCGGGAGGGAAAGGCAGACGGCCCGGGTGGGAGCCATGAGGGTCCCTGGGAAGGCCCAGTGCGGGAACTTGCCGTGGCCCGTCCCCACTTTAGGGCACAGGTTTGGTTTGTGAGCTTAGCCTGCCCGGCGAAGGCCTGGCTCAGCCTGCGTAGCCGCATAGACACGGGCCCCCACACCCCGTGAGGATGCCCTTCTGGGATAAGCGGCCCCGGGCCTGCTCATTTCTCAGGGCCGTCAGAGGGTGCCTGGGGGAGGCAGGGCGCCTCGACCTCTGGGCTGCCTGGGGCAGTGGACGTGAGCCCAGCTTCCCTGGACACTTCCTTCCTGCGGCGGCAGCAGCTCGTTGCTGCCCGGCCGGGGGCTGTCCTGGCTGAGATGGGGAGGGGGGTCTGGTCTGGGCAGGAGGGCAGGGCCTGCCCTGCCCAATTCCCGGAGCTGCGCCTGAGCCTCCGAAGCTGCAGGCCGGGCTTGTGTTCTCTCGGCATCTCTTCCTGCGTCATCGGACACTGTCTTCTCTTAATAAATCATAGTGTTTTATGTTTCATTTGATGTGTTTTTTTTTTTTTTAAACAATTACATTTAAGTTCTTTTTATTTCACACTCTAGGGTTTTCAGGTTTTTCTAATTTTTTAACTTTTTTGTTGTTTTCGTTTTTTTGTTTTGTTTTGTGTACTGTATTTTCAGTGTTTTAACCAAACAGTTGTGGCTACTCATGGGAGGCATGGCCCCTGGGATGTGGGTTCTTTGCATTTGGAGGTCACTGCCATGTGTGGTTCTTAGAGGTTGGCAGGTTTGCTTTAGGTAAGTGGTGGCCTATAGGGTGACAGAGCCAGGGGAGCTGGAGAGGGGTCACGCCGTGGTTTTCCCACAGTGAGCACGGGGTCAGGAGCCCCACGGAAACCCGCAGACGTGTGTTCAGGTCATAGACAGGTGGGCAGCATGGCTTTGAGTCTGGTGGTTTGGAAAACATGGGCTCGGTGCCCTCCCCGTCTTGCCGGAAGCCCCCACGGGCCAGAGGGAGCCCCCGCCAGGCGCCTCTGTCCCATGTGGAGAGAGCACGCAGGCCATGCCACAGGGGTGTGCAGTGTGCCTGGTGGAGTGAAGGGGAGAGGGCCTTTGCTTTGCAAGTCAACCCTGAGCTTCAGGACCTGAACCCCAACCAAAAATGTTTGCGAGGGGCATTCTCACCGTGGCTGCTCCGCGTCGGTGAGTTTGTTGGCTGTGGGGCCGTCCCGTGCCCTGGGAGTGTTGCGGGCCCCCAGCTTTTAGTCCCCCGCAGCTGTGGCAACACGTGTCTGCAGACGCTGCCACGTGTCCCCTGGGGACCCAGCCGCCAGGATGGGAGCCCCCCCAGAGCAGAAGGCAGAGCCATGGGGCTCCTGACGGGGAAGCCTCAGGAGCCGCCCAGGATTGGCGGGCCCGGGGCCGGCAGAAACCTCCCAACCAGCTCTGACTCCTGGTCACTGGGCAGGGCCCCAGGAGCCCTCTCAGCCCTTCCACGTTGAAGGCGGGTGGGGGTTGGTCCCAGTGTCCGCAACAGGGCCGACGCCCCCCTGGTCTCAGCTCCTCCGTCAGGGCGTGTGCTCCGTGCCAAGGGGAGTGTGCCTGGCAGCTGCCCTTTAGCGGCCCCCACCCAGGGCCTCAGCCCCTCGGAGGCCGTGCATCTCCTGCAGAGGCACAGCAGGGGCCCCAGGCCCGTGGGGGGAGTGGGGGGTCACGCGTATGACTTAACGGGGGAGTGCGGGCTGCGGGTACTGGCGTGGTCTTAGGAGAGGCTGCAGGGCAGAGACGTCTGCTTCCTGCCCTCACTCCTCCAGGGCGTGTTCTCTCCAGCAAGAGGCTTCAGGCCCGCGCTGATGGCTGCTTTTAATGACCCCATCTTTTTTCATTCCTCGGTCATTTAGGGGGTGTCCCGTTATGTGGAGGTCAAGGTTTGATTTGTTGGCATTTGCGTAGCTGTCCAAGCAGGCTCTGGTTCAGCCGGGCCCTGGAGCTTAAGCGTCCAGTGCCTGGTGTCCCCGCTGTGTTGGGGAGGCCGCCTCAGGCAGAATGAGGAGGCGCCCGCCCTTGGCGGCCCTCAACTGCGGCCAGGGCACGAGGCACTAGCCTCAAGGGCTGAGTGGCACTGCGATCGGAAGGGCCGCTGGCCTGGCCACCACCCCCACCCCCCTACCCCAGGCTGTGGCTCCTCCTTGCCCTCCCAGCGACTGCAAGGGGTTACCCGCCACGTCCACCACAGTGGCCGCAGCGGGCCGTCCCTGGGCGTGAGCGTGCCGGGGGCCTGGATCCAAGCCACTTAACAAGCGGAGGCACCTCTGGAAAAGCCAGGGGCTGCAGCTGGGTGAGCCAGTGACTGGGCGGGAGGAATCAGCCCCCAGGAGAGAAGTGGCCTCCTGTCCCTCCGCTCCGGGCATGGAGCACGGTCTCACGGTGGCCTCACGGGGGCCTGACCCGCACCTCGAGCTTCCCTCTCCCCTGTGTTTGGCCCCAGTGTCCGCAGGAGGAGATGTCCGAGTCGGGCCAGTCCTCGGCGGCTGCCACCCCCAGCACCACGGGCACCAAGTCCAACACGCCCACGTCGTCTGTGCCCTCGGCCGCCGTCACGCCGCTCAGTGAGGGCCTGCAGCCCCTGGGCGACTACGGCCCCAACGCAAAGAACGGCAAGCGGGCACGGGAGAAGCGCAACAGCCGCAACATGGAGGTGCAGGTCACACAGGAGATGCGCAACGTCAGCATAGGTACCGCCATCCTCCCAGGCGCATCTGCCGCCCTGCCCTCGCAGCGCCAGGCGTACCCTCCTGAGCCTCTCCTGGGCCTCACTGGCTGCCGGCTCCCCATCCTCACGTGGTCCCCCCTCCGTGTGTCTGTCCTGGATGCCCCCCGCGTCTCATAGAGACCAGGGCCTGCCTTGCCTATGGGCTCATTTCACCATAAAAATCCTCTCCAAGAGCAGTCCATCCTGCAGATTGGGGTCCAGGCTTCAGCATGTACAATGGGGGGACACACCTGGGCCCCTGGCAGTAGAATCATGGTCATCCAGCAGACAGTTCAGCTAGAGAGAAAAGCCCGTTCAAGGAGTTCCCGCTGTGGGTCAGCAGTTAGCGAACCCGACTAGTATCTGTGAGGATGTGGGCTCGATCCCTGGCCTCGCTCAGTGGGTTAAGGATCTGGCGTTGCTGGGGCTCTGGTGTAGGCCGGCAGCTGTAGCTCCGATGTAAGCCCTAGCCTGGGAACCTCCGTGTGCTGCAGGTGCCACCTTAAAAGACGGGGGAAAGGGAAAAAAAAAAACGGGTCTGTTGAGGTAGGGTCATAAAAAGGAGGCACAGTTCCGGGGACAAGCGCCACCCAGCCCGGGAAGAGCTCCTGCTTCCCCAGCCCGGGAAGAGCTCCTGCTGACAGTCGAGCCTGCTGTGGGGTCCAGCTGGGGTCTGTGGACAAGGGGCCCAGAGCAGCCTTGAGTGGTGCAGGGACTCCCCTGTGTCCCCCAGGCATGGGCAGCAGTGATGAGTGGTCCGACGTCCAGGACATCATCGACTCGACCCCAGAGCTAGACATGGGGCGGGAGCCCCGCCTGGACCGCACAGGCAACAGGTACTCAGTGGGCCCAGAGCCCGTCCCCAGGGTCAGCATCCCCCGGGCAGTCGGTGCCCTGTGAAAACGGCCCGCAGCCTCTCAAGGTGGGAGAACCGCCCGGGGCCCCCACTTGCTCCAGCGGTCCCCGGGGGTCCCCGCGTGTCCCCTTCATGGCCACACGCTCACCCCGCCTGCCTCGGCCACGTGTCCTCACAGCCCGACCCAGGGGATTGTGAACAAGGCTTTCGGCATCAACACGGACTCCCTCTACCACGAGCTGTCAACCGCGGGCTCCGAGGTCATCGGGGACGTGGACGAAGGGGCCGACCTGCTAGGTAAGTGCCCACCGTCCCCAGCCTGCAGGGCCCGGGCAATTGCTCTTGCTGGTTTTGTTTGTGATGAAAGCAAAGTCTCCGGGAGCCATGAGCCAGGAAGTACTCCACGCAGGCCTGGGACGCTGCGGTGTGCTTCCCGCATGGTGGACCCGGCCGGTGGGGTGTAGGGTCCTCACGGACTGGAGCAGCCAACCAGCCGTCACCCCAGAAGAAATCCGGCCCCATCAGCGCTCAGCCCGGCCCTGCCCCAAGCCCCTCCCTACCACCACCCTGCAGCCCACTTTGGGGACACTTTGGAGGGGGGTTTGTCGCCAGCTCCTCCCATCCTAGAGGAACATGCCCAGGTCCCCACCAGCACTGCCCGGGGCGGGTCCGGGGCAGGTGCAGGGAAGCTGGCTGAGGGGACTCGCTCCCCGTCCTCCCCCGACCCCGTGCCGGGACGGGCCGTCAGGCTGTAGAACGCCCCAGGGCGGGCGTCCCCAGGGCTGCAAGGCCAGGCTGTGGGTGTCTCTCGGCAGGGTTCAAGCCCCCCTGACCCCCCAGCAGGTCTGGGGAAGCCCCCCTCCCTTTCAGCAGCCAGCGAGGTGGGCGGGGGCCAAGTTCGGTTCTGGTCTGTCCTCTCCCCACGCCCACAGGGAAGGGGCAGCACCTTGACCCGGGCAGCTGCCCTTGCGGGACACATGGCGACGGGGCGGGTAGCAGCGTTTCTGCTTCCAGGATCTCGGGGGGGCTGCCTTCCGCTTTTAGAGCCGTATCTTGTCACCTGCTGCCACAGCGGCAGGGCTGTCTCCCCTCTGAGTTTTGGTTGCCAGTCTTTCTGCCGCTGTCACTTCCCGCTGACAGATATGCCCCAGGGACTCAGAGCATCTCTGGAGCATGTCCCCGTATGGGCCTCCCTGCCCACCCAGCCTGCCAGCTGCACACACAGCCAGGCCTGACGTGCAGAGGAAGGGGCCTGGCTGGCGTTTGCAGCCCAGCATGTTCTCGCTTTCCTTGCAGTGGGCCGGCGTCTCAGGGGTTCTCTACAAGCCGATTGTCTTTACTTGGGTTGGGGTTAGGGTTAGGGTCAGGGTTAGGGACCCCAAGGAGCTGGGGGTATTTAGCACCTGTACGCCGTGTGCCTGAAGCACAAGTTTTTTCAGCCAGAATTAAATTTATACAAATTATGTATACCCAATTGTAAAAACACACATCATATAAAAATTACCATCTTATCCATTCTTAGTGTACATTTCAGTCTTAAAATTTCGTTCAGGGAGTTCCCTTGTGGTGCAGAAAGTTAAGAATCTGGTGGTGTCACTGCAGTGGCTCTGGTGACTGCTATGGCTTGGGTTCACTCCCTAGCCTGGGAACTTGCACGTGCTGCAGGCTCAGCCCAATAAATAGATAAATAAAAATAAATACATTTAGGAGTTCCTGTCGTGGCTCAGTGGAAACAAACCTGCCTAGTGTCCATAGGGATGCAGGTTCAATCCCTGGCCTCACTCACTGGGTTAAGGCTCTGGTGTTGCCGTGAGCTGTGGTGTAGGTGGCAGACACAGCTTGGATCTGGTGTTGCTGTGGCTGTGGTGTAGGCCGGCGGCTACAGCTCTGATTCGACCCCTAGCCTGGGAACCTCCATATGCCACGAGTGCAGCCCTTAAAAAAAAAAACAAATTAAATAAAATATACAAAAACTATCAGTATTCATAAAAAATCTAATTAGGGACAATCACTTTTTTAAAAGATTTCTCTTTTTTGGCTGCCCCTGTAACATGTGGAACTTCCCGGGCCAGGGATCGAAGTTGATCCAGAGCTGTGACCTATACTGCAGCTGCGGCAACACCAGATCCTTAACTCGAGCCACAGTGGGAAAAAAGATACATGCTGATCATAATATTCACGTAACATCAGAACAATCACTCCAGACAATCACTTTTAATATTTTGACATCCTCCTACTCGCCTTTACATATTTCATATAATACCATATAAATGCACATTTTAGGCACTTAAAAAATTTTGGGGAGTTCCCATCATGGCATACGGAAACGAATCTGACTAGGAACCATGAGGCTGTGGGTTCAATCCCTGGCCTCACTCAGTGGGTTAAGGATCTGGCGTTGCCGTGAGCTGTGGTATAGGTCGCAGATGCGGCTCGGATCTGGCATGGCTGTGGTGTAGGCCGGCAGCAAGAGCTCCGATTAGACCTCTAGCCTGGGAACCTCCATGTGCTGAGGGTGCGGGCCCTAAAAAGGCCAAAAAAAAAAAAATTTTGGAAAAAAGATACATGCTGATCATAATATTCACGTAACATCAGAAGCTGCCAAGAAGGGAGTAAAAACCAAAGGGCCCCCCTGGGGTGATGAGACACCTCCCAGGCACCGAGGCCCTGACCATTATGAGGGTCCTGGGGGCGCCTGTGCCAGCCCTGGGGGCCGGGCAGGGCCTGGGGGCGGCGGCATCCTGGACTGGAGCTCATGTGGCCGGAGGACCATGCTCTCCTGAGCTTTGGAGACCCTCCTCAAAGACGTGAGCCCCTCCTCAGAAAAGCACACCTGCACGGGACGCTGTGCGTTTCCCCACCGCCGGGGTAGGAGGCGCAGGAGGAGGTCCTAGTGGCGCCAGGGGCCGTCTGCTGGCAAGGGCAAGGCTCTTGTGACCTGTGGACCGAGCGGGCACGGTGGAGGGCCGAGCTGGGGCTGCTCTCAGCCCGTCGCCTGAGGCGCCCTGTCCCAGAGCCTGGCTCTGCTGGAGGAAGTGTCAGCAGTGGGAGTTTGAAGACACGCCAAGGGTGGGCACCTGGCTCTAAGCTCCATGTGCAGCTGCTGCGCGGGAGAGACCGGGGCCGGGGGGCCTCTAGCGGCCTCGGCCCTGTGAGCGCTGTCATGGTGCCTGCTGTGACCTCCGACTCGCTGACGCTCTGCCTGCAACGAGACAGACGCTTCTTAAGGCGGGCTAGGTCCCTGCACGAACTGCTCCGTGCGTCTCTTGGCTTGAGGACCGGGAATGCCTTTGGCAGAGAAGAAAGGGCCTGTGTCCTCTTTCCTTGAACCCACAGCGTGACTGACGGTAAGACACGCCCTTGTCTTACAAGTTTCCAAGAAAGAAGAGAAATTGCCACAAATTGCACTGCCCCCCCCCCCCCCGCCACGGACGGGAAGTCCCAGGCACCGCTTCCGAGCCTTAAGATGCGACAAGCATGCCGCTTGGAGTTGACGCAGATGGAGAGAAAGTGAGTCAGTACTTAGCCACTGGCTCCACCAGGGTGGTGGACGGCGCGCCTGCACCACGGGGGTTGTGCGTCCACCTCACAGCTGAGGACACCAAGCAAACCAAGCGACTGACCGTGCTCTGCTGAGAGTCGTGTGTGCTCCACGGGCCGGTCCAGCTGCACCAGGTCCCACCCAGACAGTCGCCAGGGCCGGACAACATCTAGAAATAACCTCAAGACACAGGCCAAGCGTGTGACGAGCAAGAGGAAACGTCACTGAAGACCGTGAAGGAAGCGCGCATACGTTGTGAAGCACGACACATCCCTCGACGTGAAAGCCATCGGGGGACACCACCGACCAGCCCCTTCAGGCGTAAACTGCCTCGGTATCAGTCGGAAGACACACAGCCTTTTTTTTTTTTCCCTAGAAAGATATGAGTGGATTTGAAATTCATTCCAAAGGGTGACGGTGTGAGGAGAGCCCAGAAGGGCCGGCCATGCCAGGTAGCAGGAGTGTTTCTTGAAGCCGAAGGGATGGCAGCAGGCCGCCCAGCGCAGGAGCTGCGGGCAGACCCGGAACCATCTCTGCGATGCCTGTGGCATTTCAAGTCGTTGGAAGATGGGTGGAGCACTCAGCAATGTTTGGGATTTGTTGAGTAGGCACGTGGGAGGGAAACGCAGCCTGATCCCAGCCTCACAGCATACACAGAAGTAATTTCTAGGTGGGTTAAAGATGTCAACAAAAACACAAGCATGGGGAGTGTCCGCTGTGGCGCAGTGGTTAATGAATCCGACTAGGAACCATGAGATTGCAGGTTCGATCCCTGGCCTTGCTCAGTGGATTAAGGATCTTGTGTTGCCATGAGCTGTGGTGTAGGTCGCAGACGCGGCTTGGATCCTGCGTTGCTGTGGCTCTGGTGTAGACCGGTGGCTACAGCTCGATTCGACCCCTAGCCTGGGAACCTCCACAGGCCACGAGAGCAGCCCAAGAAATGGCAAAAAGACAAAAAAAAAAAATACAGGCATGACCGGAACTGAAAGAAAAACTGGAGAGTATTTTCATAACCTGGGCCTCTCTTCAGGGCCAGAGCTGTAGGGAGTGTTTTCAGTGTGGTGAGACAACCTGGAATTTAAAAATACGTCTCTGTGAGTTCCATCACTCAAATTAAAAGAAGCCACGTTGGAGCTCCCTTCATGGCTCAGTAGTTAATGATCCTGACTAGGAACCATGAGGATGCAGGTTCGATCCCCAGCCTCGCCCAGTGGGTTAAGGAGCCCACGCTGCCCTGCGGAGCAAGTCGTCACAGACGTAGCCGTGGCTGTGGTGTAGGCTGGCAGCTGCAGCTCCGATTAGACCCCTAGCCTGGGACCCTCCATGTGCCGAGGGTGTGGCCCTAAAAAACAGAAAGACACCTGATGTGTGCCTGGAAAGAGGCCTGAGAAAGAGCATCAAAGGTGAGGAGTGGCCGCCCTGGGAGTGGAGCCCAGATGATGGCCTCGTCCCCTGTGGGGCCGGTGCACTTCTCTATTATTTGAGTAGCAGTTCAGCAGGTCCGTATTGTGTCCTTGAGGTCAAGTGACTCTTCATACCATTTCTCTCTGCGTGAAATCAACCAGATAGAACTGCACCGTTCTGTCGGGTCTTCACCTGGGTGGCAGAGAACAGTTTGGCACACGCTGCCCATGACCCTCCCCTCCAACCAAGGCCTGACTCAGCGGCTTCCTTCCCGCACAGTGGGGCTCTTGTACCCCAGCCACCTTTTCTCCGAGGTCCTGCCCTTCCCGTCAGACCTGGGCTGGCTAGCTGCGCCCCACTCCCCCAGGCCAGTCCCCGGCTGCCGCTCACTCGCCCTGGGGGGTGCCTCCCGCCCCACCCCCCTCACCTTTACAGGGGGCTGGCCCTCCACATGGGTGGGTGGCCGGCGTGGAGGGTCAGCTGGCTTTAGAGCCCCGCGGCCCCCAGACTGAGGGATGTGCTGTCCTGGCCTCCCTTTCCGACCGGACCCCGCTGTGCATGGGGTTTGGCGCCTGCAGGCCTGGCGACACACGCTCGCATTCTTTCCTGCCCTTGGACACGGACACGGCTGACTGATGCTTGTTGCTTTTTCATTGAGAAGGTCTCTGTGTTTTGTGGGTTCCAGTCACCAATTGACCTTTGTCGCTTCCTTCCCCCCATCTCTCTCCGCTTCACTGGACACGGCCCAGGGGAGTTCTCAGGTGCGTACCTCTGCGGTCCGTTTGTGGCCCCCTCTTCCTCAGGGTGGAGTTCAGGGGGTGTGGAGGGGCACCCTGGGACACCCCTGCTGCTGCCCAGTCACCCCGGCTGTGTGGCTAGCCCTCCTGATCCCGTCCGGGCCAGCCGAGGCCCCTGTGCTTTTGCTCACCACCAGCTCCTGCTGCTCGGAGGCTTGTTTGGGTTTTGCTCCACTAGCTAACTGACGGCCCTTGACAGCTGAGGGAGGGCGCTGCGCCCTTGCCCCATCCTGTCCTGGAGGCTGGGGGTCCCCCAGGGCCATTTCTCCAGGGTCTTCAGAGCCCTTAGAGGCACAGGCGCTGGTCTGCGGTGTCTCTCCCTGGGGAGTGCACCCCAGAGGTCAGGGGACCCGCCAGGCATGGCTCCCCGTCCTCTCCCCAGGTGACAGTGTTCCAAGCTCCTGTTTTCTTGCAGGAGTGGGAGGCTCTGAGCCCCCGACCCTCCAAGGGCGCCCCTCCCCCATGGCGCTCAAAGGCCCCAGGGGGCCCTGGGCACAGCTCTCCCTCATTTGCAGAGACCCCCGTCCTTAACCCCCAGCCCACCCCACCCCAGATTTTAGCGGAGGACACCAGTTGCGTTGCGCGGACCCTCCGCCTCACCACCCGGCTGCTCTTGGCCTCGTGGTCCTCTGCGCCACCCCAGGGGGACCCTCTGTGGGAGGAGTGGCAGGAGTGGCTGGCTCAGTCTGTCCCGAGCCTCCCGTCCCGCTTCCGTGTCCGAGCCAAACCCCGCGAGACGCAGCCCCGACGCACCCCGCCTGCTCATCACTCGGGCTTAACGCGCTTGTTTTCTCTCCCCTCCTCTCTCCCGCCCTGGCCGCCCATCTCCCGCGGGACTGGGACGGCGCCGGTAGTGCGCGATGATTTTTTTGGTAAGGCCGCGGCCCGTTTCAGTGCGTTTCTCCCGCTTCTGGCTTCCCCCCCGCTGCCCGCCGCCGCCCACGCTTTGGTGCACACAGCGGGGCTGGGCGGGGCGGTGGGGCCCGGCAGGCGTGGGGAGCCGGCGCCCGGCCCCTCCGCCGTCTCTCTTGGAGCAGACCCTTGATGGGCTGAGGAGGGAACCCCAGCCCCTCTGAGCCGGCCAGGGGTGAGCCTGCTGTGTCCCCTCTGAGAGGGAGGCAAGGAGGTGACCGTGGAAACCTGAGCACACGGCGTGCCTGGGGTCTCTCGCCGGCGTCAGGCCGTGGAGGGACTCGAACGAGAGCAGCAGACCTCGGGTCTCTGAGGCTCTCCTGAAGGTTTCGATGCGGTGCTCTGGGGGTCTGTGACCTGCCTGGACCGCAGTCTGTCGGGTCTGCGTGGGAGGCCGGGCCAGCCCCTCTGAGCCCCAGCCCCAGGGGGCGCTGTCCCCCTCACCTCCGCAGGGGGCCGTGTCTCCCAGGTCTGCTCCCAGCCGGCGAGGGCGGCACCTGCTGTGGGCCGTCCATGCCTTGATTGGCCAGGGGCTCTCTGCCTCCTGTGCTGTCCCCTCTGAATCCCCGTCACCTCCACTGTCCTGGGGGCTGCTCTGAGCAAGGTCTGCTTCACCACGGCCTGGGGGAAAGTGGGTGGCACTGGGGCTGGGCAGAGGTCGAGGTCATCCGAGTGCCCTGCTGGTCCAGGCTTCATGGTCATGGTAGCAAGCTGAGCTCTAGAATGTAAGCCCAGGGAGACTGGCCATCAGGGCCGTGGGAACCTGCTCTGTGCCCCCCAGAGGCCAATCTGAGACCAGCAGAGGCCTCTCCCAGGCTCGCTGTGCAGGTGTCTTCCTGCAGATGGGGCTTCTGGGCTTTGCCCTCACATCAGCCCTCCCAGGGGTGGGCTGCCCTGGGTGGGATGTTTGTTGTTCTGAAGCAGATGTGATCGGCGGGGTGTGGCTTCACCAGACGCAGGTAATGACTCTGTACCTTTCGTTGCAGGAATGGGCAAGGAAGTGGGGAATCTGCTTCTGGAGAACTCGCAGCTTCTAGAAACCAAGTAAGACCGCTTTTCCTCAGCAGCACAGCTGCAGAGGGAGCCCCCCGCCCGCTGCCCCCTGCCCAGCCCGGACAACAACCGTGTCTCCCCAGCCAGGAGGACAGGACTTTGCGCTGAGCTCGCCCCTCCGGGGGAGGACATGGCGTGGTCACTGCCTTGCACCACCTTCAGGGCCGGGATGGGTCTCCCATGTGTACATGCCAGTGTGGGCAGACGCCGGTGAACCCCCATCACTCGGTGTACCCGCCGGTCACAGGGAGCTCCCCGCTTTCTGCCTTTTCAAAGAAACGCTCTGAACGTGGTGAAGAACGACCTCATCGCCAAGGTGGACCAGCTCTCAGGGGAGCAGGAGGTGCTGAAGGGGGACTTGGAAGCTGCCAGGCAGGCCAAACTCAGGCTGGAGAACCGTATCAAGGACCTGGAGGAGGAGCTGAGGAGGTGGGCGGGGGCTTTTGTGGGGGCGGGGCCCCGTGACGCCACGTGGAGGTCCTGCTCAGGCTTCTCCTGGGCTCTTGGCAAAACCCTGGCGTCTCTCTAGCTAACCTCACCCCGAGTTCCTTCCCCCTAAAGCGGCTCACTTGGCGCGCTCCCTGCTCGTTCTGCTCCTCCCCGAGCTTCGTCTCATATGACTCCATCCAGACCCAACTCCTGTGTCGGCTATCCACCCCTCCCGCTTTCTCCGCCATCCGCCTAGGAACCCCGCACAGGGAGCAGCGTCCCTGACCTGGGTCGCCGTCCTCCGGCCGCTGAGCGGGGCCTTCCCTGCTGCTCTCACGCCGTTACCTTCCCTCAGGAGGAGGGAAGGGAGGATGAGGGCCTCTGGCCTCCGTGGGTGTCCCCGTGCTCTCCAGCCCTTGATCTGCCGAGGGCGGCCCGGAGCCTTGTTCGGAAAGCCTAGGGTCTCCTCTGAGCACTCCGCACTCCCTCGTGGCCTTTCTCTTCCCGCCTGATCCTCACCCCATTCTCCCAAAGTGGTGCTTTTGGCCCCAGACAGGAAAAGGGAGGTGGAGGGGAGGGCCCTGGGCACCTGTGCCAGGTTTGTGGGACCGGGAGCCAGATCCCCTCTGGGCTCGCGGAGAATGGGGCTCTCTCTGCCTTCCCATCGCCGCTTGACCACCAGAGTTGGAGGGCCTCCTCCTTGGCTGGGCTGCGGGAACACGTGAGCAGGGGTGTGCAGCCACCGGTCCCCGAGGCAGTGGCAGGAACAAGGGGTGTGCAGCCACCGGTCCCCGAGGCAGTGGCAGGAACACTCAGGGCCTAGAAACTGAGGGGAGAGCTGAGAGGTGGGTCATGGCCCCTGGGCCGTGCCGCGTGGGGCCCTCACCCCTGCCCCGCCTCCTTCCGCATCCTCTAGAGTGAAGTCGGAGGCCATCGTTGCCCACCGTGAACCCAAAGAAGAGGTGGAGGATGTAAGCAGCTATCTCTGTACAGAATTGGTATATTCCACTATTAACATGCGGGCACGGGGGTGGGCACGGACGGGCTCCCGGGACGTGGACCCCCTCACCCCTCCTGTGGGACCCCTGCACCCAGCAGCAGCCACACCCGTGACTGTGAAATCAGGCTCTGCCTCCCTCTGGGGGAGGCCGCTTCTCAGCCCCAGGTCCTTGTGGCTGCATATTGCAGTCACACGCATGAGCTCCCTGGCTACTCAGCCCAGCTGCTTCCCCCAGATGGGACAGCTTGAGTACCTGAGGCCCTCAGAGCCCGCGTGTGTCCTTACACCCCCGCCAGAGGCGCGTGGATTGTTCTCAGTAAAGCCCTCGGCCCCTGCTCCCTGGGGTTTGTAACTGACCGTCTTAGGAGGGGCGTGGGAAGGGGTTGAGGGGCTCTTTGCTCTTTGACGTCCTCCCCAGAGCAGGGGCCCAGGCCCAGTGACCCGACCGCCTTCCTGAAGGAGAGGGCAGGTGTGGGTCTTTAACCCGAGGTGCCGACCTCACCGCTCGGCTGTTCCTTTGGGGCAGTGTGACGGGTGTGGCAGGATGCCGCTCACACGGCAGGCACTTGGGAAGCTCGCTGCTCACCTTGCCCACCCTGTCCCGTCCCTCACCTCCACATGCTGTAGGAGAGAAGGCCGAGGGGAACGTCCAGCCCCAAGGCCCTCCCATGTGCAGCATGGAGGGTGCCATCGGCTGGGGCGCCAACGCACCATGAACACCAAGTGTCGGTGCTGGTCCCCTTGGGGAGGGGGCGGGACCACAGGGCCAGACTCAGTCCTGCCAGGGATCGGCAGGTTCCAGGCAGATCTGCCAGGACCCCAAGCGTCCAGCTAGGACGTAGTGACCGGGGTCCTGCTTGCCAGCCCCTCCCTAGAACCCCTCTCCCTGCTGTTCCGCCGTGGGGCTGTCCCCCCAGGTAGCATCGACCAGGGCGTCCGGGATTGCCAAGGTGGCCAGGAGCCTCTGGGAAGGCACGCTGCGTGGGCCCCTCGCGTGTGTCATGTGACCTTCCGGGGGGGTGGCTCCTTTCACTGTCATGCCCACCCCCCCCCCATGCGTGAGCCTGAAGCTCCTGGAGGTGGACCCTCGCTGGCTGAACAGTAGCGCTGTCCCCTGCAGGACAAGATCCCCATGGCGCAGCGCCGCCGCTTTACGCGCGTGGAGATGGCCCGCGTGCTCATGGAGCGCAACCAGTACAAGGAGCGGCTCATGGAGCTGCAGGAGGCTGTACGGTGGACGGAGATGATCCGGTGAGTCTCTAGGTCCGCAGCTGCGAGCTGCGGTCGCTCCGGGAGGTCCGGGTGCGGCAGCGGGGTCCCACCCCACCTTCTGCTCTTCTGGGAGGATCGGGAGGGGGCTGGGTCCTCCCCAGTGCGAGCCCGCAGGGGCCAGGAGATCCCGGGGCCTGGTGCACCGTGCACTGGCAGTGGATGTGCCTTCTGGGCTGGAGAGGCACCGGGCCACGTGGGGCCAGGGACTGTCCCAGGAGCCCCTCTCGTCTGACACTCCGTTCCCAGGGTGTCCGTGGGAGCCCCCCGAGGCCGGAGGGCGGGGGGCCAGTGGGGCTGAGGTGGCCGGGGGTGTTGGCCAGGTCAGGCTGGGCCCGCTGAGCGGCTCACCTCGCCCCTCCCCCGTAGAGCGTCCCGCGAGCACCCGTCTGTCCAGGAGAAGAAGAAGTCCACCATCTGGCAGTTGTAAGTTGACAGCGCCTGGGGGGGTGGGGTCTGGGCACTGGCGGGGTGGGGGGGATGGCTCCCCTCGGCCTGCTCTCACCCGGCGCCTTGGCTGGCAGCTTCAGCCGCCTCTTCAGCTCCTCCTCCAGCCCCCCTCCGGCCAAGCGGTCCTACCCCTCCGTGAACATCCATTACAAGTCGCCCACCACGGCCGGCTTCAGCCAGCGCCGCAATCACGGCATGTGCCAGATCGCCGGCAGCCGGCCCCTGGAGTTCTTCCCCGATGAGTGAGTTTCCCTGGATGCCCCTGCCCCTCCCTGCTGGACTGTGGCCCCAGGCTCCTCCCCTCCAGGTTCTGAAGCCAGGCCAGGCCTCTACCTGGCTTCTCTGGGGGCTGTGGGAGGGACACTGGCCAGGCATCGGGGTCATGACCTCTCTGTGGACACCCGTGTACCTCTCCTCCCTCTGGTGGGAGCCCTGGATGTCCCTTGGCAGATGCTGCCCGCCCCTGCACTGTCCCTGTTCTCAGTTCCAAAGGCTTGTGCCTTGGTGCTGGGTGACCCCAGCAGGGCAGCCGTTTCAGCCCCGCCCCTGGGCTGGCCCCGCACTCTCCACTCCACGAGGGCTGGACTCCACAGGAGGTTTTCATGCAGGGTTGAGTTTCTTCCTGCAGAATAAGTTTCTGTTTGGAATTTTGTAGTCTTGTTCATTTTGAAACCAAGAATTTGGGTCCAGGGCTGAAGGAAAGTTCTGTGCCTCATACCAGAGCCTGTGGAGGTTTCTCTGGAGGGGCCGGTGCCCCCAGTGCAGGTCTCTGCCCTCGGGCCCTTGGCATCAGCAGCCGCAGGATGTGGCCTCCAAGCTGAGCTGCGGAGGGCCTGGGCAACAGGCCTGCTCCCTGCAGGGCTGGTAACTCTCCTTCCCCTCCCCAGCGACTGCACGTCCTCCGCCCGGCGGGAGCAGAAGCGCGAGCAGTACCGCCAGGTGCGCGAGCACGTGCGCAACGACGAGGGGCGGCTGCAGGCCTGTGGCTGGAGCCTGCCGGCCAAGTACAAGCAGGTGCCTGGGCGCGGGGGGCTGGGGTGCGGCCTGCCCCTCGGCCTGGCCTCCCGCGGACAGAAGGGGGGCCCCTGGGGCGCCCCGAGGCACCCATGGCCTGGATTCTGAAGGCCGGCCTGTGCCCACCGTGCCCCTCTGCCCTGTGCTTGCAGCTGAGTCCCAACGGGGGCCAGGAGGACACACGGGTGAAGAACGTGCCCGTCCCCGTGTACTGCCGCCCCCTGGTGGAGAAGGACCCCACCATGAAGGTGAGCGGCGAGGGTGAGGGCGCGTTGGCGGCGGGCTGGAGGGTTCGGGCCCTAGAGGGGAGGCCGGCTCCTGGACCACCGGCCCGCCTGTCTCCCAGCTGTGGTGTGCTGCGGGCGTCAACCTGAGCGGCTGGAAACCCAGTGAGGACGACTCTGGGAATGGAGTCAAGCCCCCGCCAGGCTGTGACCCTCTGACCTGCGACCGGGACGTCGAAGGAGAGACCCAGAGCAACCATTCGTCCCCAGAGAGGAGGAAGGTCAGCGTGGCGGGCGGCCCGGCAGCCCTCCGCTGCTCCCGTCTGGATGGCTCGGTGACTGAGGCTTTCTGGGGCCCGGTGCTTGTCTGGGGGAGTGACAGAAACGGAGGACAGCTGGGGGCAGTGGCGCCAGACTGGGCCCACCTCGGCGAGGAGGGCGGAGGCTGAGCGGAAAGGGCGGCGCCCAGGCTTCAGGTCCCATCCCAGCTGACTTGGGGACCGGGAACCTAACCACTGGGAGCTCAGCCTCCCTCTGAGGAAGGGGCCCTGTGGGTCGTGACCTGAGTTCTCGCCAGCCTAGTGACGGCAGGACAACCGGGTCCCTGAGGCCGCAGGCAAGGCTAGCTCCCGAGAGACCCCCGGGGGCCTCCCCTCAACCCTGCGCAGCCGCTGGAGGAGTGTGGCCGAGTCTCCAGCCTGTCCTGTCCCCCCTCCTCCGTGTCTGAAACAGGCCAAGGAGCTCCCCGAGGCGGAGCCCCCGTCCAGCCGCGTGTGGATCCTCACCAGCACCCTGACCACCAGCAAAGTGGTCATCATCGATGCCAGCCAGCCCGGCGCCGTCGTGGACCAGTTCACCGTGTGCAACGCCCACGTGCTCTGCATCTCCAGCATCCCCGGTGAGCACTGGCCGCAGCCGGGGAGCCTGCTGCACGTGTCCTGCCCCCGCCTGTTGGCCCCACTCCCCCGACACCAAAGAGAGGGGGTGGCATCAGAGGGGGTCCCCTCCCCTCGCCGCCGCGCTGGGATGCGAGCGCGCATGGGGTCTTGTCGTGGGGGCTCCTTGGCACGGGGTGACGGGCTGTGACTCTCCCTGCAGCGGCCAGTGACGGCGACTACCCTCCAGGGGAGATCTTCCTGGACAGCGATGTGAACCCCGAGGACTCCGGTGCAGACGGCGTGCTGGCCGGCATCACCCTGGTGGGCTGTGCCACCCGCTGCAACGTGCCACGCAGCGCCTGCTCCTCCCGCGGAGACACGCCAGTGCTGGATAAGGGCCAGGGTGAGTTCTGGGCCTGAGCCCTCGGCCCCCTGCCCTCGCTCAGCCGTACTCACCCCTCCTTCCCCCAGGGGAGGTGGCTGTTGTCGCCAACGGGAAAGTCAACCCATCTCAGTCCATGGAGGAGGCCACGGAGGCCACGGAGGTGCCAGACTCTGGGCCCAGCGAGGCAGATGCAGGCGCCGTGCGGCCTGGGCCCCTCACGGAGCATGTCTTCACCGACCCGGCCCCCACCCCGCCCCCCAGCGCCCAGCCTGACAGGTGGGCTCTCGGGACGGGGCAGAGGCGAAGGGTGGGGCCCTGCAGGGGGCGGGGGGCCGGGGTTGGGGGGGCCGCCCTGGAGCCGCCATCCCCCCTACAGTGAAAACGGGCCGGAGGCCGACGTGAGTGGCATGCAGCCCGAGCCGGAGCCCAGCGGGGACCCCACAGGGGCCACCAGCAGTGCTGCACCCACCATGTGGCTGGGAGCCCAGAATGGCTGGTAGGCTGGGCCTGGGGGGCAGGGGTGGGAGGGTCCCCTGGGCGACCCCCACCCACGGCGCCTCGTCCCGCAGGCTGTACGTGCACTCGGCCGTGGCCAACTGGAAGAAGCGCCTGCACTCCATCAAGCTGAAGGACTCCGTGCTGAGCCTGGTGTGCGTGCCCCTGCGGGGGCTGGGGGTGGAGGCTGGGCGGCCGCCAGGGCCCCGCTCACCGCCTTCCCCTTGCAGGCACGTGAAAGGGCGCGTGCTGGTGGCTCTGGCGGACGGGACTCTGGCCATCTTCCACCGAGGTGAAGGTGAGGCGGGCGCAGCGGGTGGGGGAGCGGCCAGGTGTGACCCACCTCCACTGTGAGCAAAGGTGCCGACCAGGACTGAGGAGGGGCGGGCTCTCTGCAGACGGCCAGTGGGACCTGAGCAACTATCACCTGATGGACCTGGGCCACCCGCACCACTCCATCCGCTGCATGGCCGTGGTGCACGACCGCGTCTGGTGCGGCTACAAGAACAAGGTGCACGTGATCCAGCCCAAGACCATGCAGATTGAGGTGAGCGGGGCTGGGGCTGGGCTCCCGCACGCCTTCCGGTGGACTCCGAGGGGCTTCATGGGGCCAGAGGACATGAACGCAGGGAAGTGACCCGTCGGTCCCAGGTCCCAGGCAGGCAAGGGGCCGCTGGGCTGTGAATGCCAGTCTGCGAGGAGTCCACCTGCTGCGGCACCCTAAAACAAGCCCTATACCCTCCACACCGCCAGGGCTGCGGGCGCAGGGCAGCTCCAGGGCCTTTTCTTGGAAGCGCAAAGAGGCCCTGGAGAGGCTGCCACAAGCCTCGTACCTGTCGCCAGGACACCTGGGGGTGGCGGGTTTGGGCCCCCCTCGCCCCCCACCCCCCACTGTTGATGGGCTGCCCCGACTGCGCAGAAGTCGTTTGACGCCCACCCACGGCGGGAGAGCCAGGTGCGGCAGCTGGCGTGGATCGGCGACGGGGTGTGGGTATCCATCCGCCTGGACTCCACGCTGCGGCTCTACCACGCCCATACCCACCAGCACCTGCAGGACGTGGACATCGAGCCCTACGTCAGCAAGATGCTGGGTGCGTGGCTGCCGGGCAGCGTGGGGGCGGGCCGGAGGGTCCCGGCGCCGGCCCGCTGTGACCCCCTGCCCATCTCCCCCAGGCACAGGCAAGCTGGGCTTCTCCTTCGTGCGCATCACGGCCTTGCTCATCGCGGGCAACCGCCTCTGGGTGGGCACTGGCAATGGCGTGGTCATCTCCATCCCTCTGACCGAGAGTGAGTGGCCCCCAATGCCTGCAGAGGCGGCGCTGGCTGTGGCAGAGCCGCCGTCAGGGCCCCAGGGGCGGGCGTGCTGCCGGGACAGGACACCCGCAGGACAGGGGCCGGCCCGGCGGGCCTGCCTGTGACCACCTCTCTTCTCTCCCTCCCATGCTGCGCCCCCCCTTGCCAGCCGTGGTCCTGCACCGAGGCCAGCTGCTCGGGCTCCGGGGTAAGTCCGAGGGCCTGCCTCGCCCTCTCGGGCTGCCCTGGGGGCTGACGCTGGCCTCGGCCTGGGCCTGGCTGTGGGTGTCCCTGCTGGGTGTGCGCCTGCTGACACCCGCCTTCTCCAGCCAACAAGACGTCCCCCACATCCGGGGAGGGGGCCCGCCCGGGAGGCGTCATCCACGTGTACGGCGACGACAGCAGCGACAAGTCAGCCAGCAGCTTCATCCCCTACTGCTCCATGGCCCAGGCCCAGCTCTGCTTCCACGGGCACCGGGACGCCGTCAAGTTCTTCGTCTCCGTGCCAGGTGAGGGCCTGGCCCCACTCCCCACGGGAGCCTGCGTGAGCCTGGCCGGCCCGCTGAGGTCCCTGTGCCCCCATGACAGGCAACGTGCTGGCCACTCTCAACGGCAGCGTGCTCGACAGCCCTTCCGAGGGCCCTGGGCCCACTGCTCCCGCCGCAGATGCCGAGGCGCAGAAGCTGAGGAACGTGCTGGTGCTGAGCGGCGGGGAGGGCTACATCGACTTCCGCATCGGTGAGTGGGCGCCGCCGGGGCCGGGGCTGGGTTCGCCGGGCTCGCCTGGCCGGGTTGGCTCTCACGGCAGCCACGCTCTCTCCCCAGGCGACGGGGAGGACGACGAGCCCGAGGAGGGGGCGGGGGACATGAGCCAGGTGAAGCCCATGCTGTCCAAGGCCGAGCGCAGCCACATCATCGTGTGGCAGGTGTCCTACACGCCCGAGTGACGCTGCGGCCCCCACCACCCACCCTGCCTGCCACCACCTGCCTCCGTGTACATACAGCCCCGCCCGCCTGCCCACCGCCCACCCCGCAGGCCAGGCGCCCGTCCACCCCTCCTCTAACCTCTCAACCTGCAGCTTTCACCTTAGTTCCGGGCCTCTTTGCAAGCTGGCAAGAGCAGCCGTGCAGGCCTGGCTGGGAGGGAGGCGGGGGAGCGGGGTGGCGATCTGACCAGGGAGGGACGACACCCTTGCCCGGCGGCTCCTGGCTGGCACCCAGCCCAAAGTCCCCGAGGCCCGAGGACACTTCAGGGCCAGAGCGAGGCCAACCCCCAGGATGGCTGGGCCGGGGGAACGTCCCTACAGGGGACTCTCCATGCCCGCCATTCACTCCCAGGACTTCTGGGGGCGGAGGGCAAGAAGGGGCCTCACGCCACTGAGTCTCCCCACCCTGCGTCCCCTTGCCTTTGCCTGCTGCCCGTGGAGTGTGGGTCCAACCCTCAGGGAGCCAGCCAGTCACTAGCCCTCCCTGGGCCCCCCTCCCCTGTCCCTGCCACCCTGGGAACTGGCATAAAAGCATGTCACCAGGCTCCCTGGGGCACCTGCTTGAGAAGACAGACAGTGCCCTCGTCCCGCTGAGTCCCATCCCGTGATTGTCCTGTGTGGCAGGCTCTCACTGACCCGCGTCCCCCCACCTCGTAGGAGCAGGCTCTGGAGTCCCACCCCTCCCAGAGGCCCCCAAGGGTGGGGTTTCTCAGGCTGCCAGGGCAGGCCCAGGCCTCAGGAAGAAGGGGAGGCCCCCGGCCTCTCCTGGGGTCAGTCCTTGGACACAGGCTCAGCCTCAGGGTGACGAGGAAAGGTGTGCTCCAGGGCCTGCCTCCCGTGCAGTCTCCAAGGAGCCCAGCTCCCAGGACACGCTACTAAGTGCCTAGGGCTGGTGGTGTGGCCTGCTCTCTTGAGGGCAACCGACGAGGCTGTGAGCAGAGGCCCTAAGGGCTAGAACAGGAGCTGCTTTTGGCAGGCACCGCCCTGGACTGCCAACTCCCCACCTGCCCAGGCCTTACTCCTGTTCCTCGAGGCACCAGTCAGGGCAGCCCCAGGCCCTGCTGCCCACCCACCTCCCACCAGAGAAGCACAGATCTTGGGCAGCCGTCCCACAAGCCCAGCTGGCCACCGCTGCAGCTCCTTGCAGCCACAGGATTCTCCTCACCGCCCTGCCACTGTCCACTGTGAAGTGTGTCGCGTCCCCTGTCCGTTCTCACAGGGCCAGGGAGGGACTGGGGGGAGCCGGGTGGGTACAGCTGGGGAAAGGGGCTGGGTGATGATTCTCCTCAGGCTTTGGCCCTGCAACTTGAACCTACGTATCTGCTCTGTATGTAATAAATGTCTTAACATCGTATGTCTGTGTACCTGGGCCCAAGAGACTTGAGCACAGGTTTCCGTCAGTTTATTATAAAAAGAAATGCTGGGGAGAGCCAAGGACCAAAGTAGCACCCCACTGGCTTCCCAGGCCCGCCATAAACTGGGGCGCAGGCTGGAGCCCGGTCCGAGTGCCTCATCTGGGGCAGGAAGGCGGTCGCCAGCCATGCCTGGCAGTGTGCACCTCCCTGCCCTGCTGTCGCGCTGGGGGCTGCTGTGATCCCTGCTGCAGGAAGGGGGTTCTGAGCTCCCGGGGTGGGGCCCAGAGAATGCAGAGGCAGCCACAACCCGATCCAGGCGAGGAGCTGTAGCTACTCGTACAGCCAGTGCCCGGCGCTGTCTTCCCAGCACAGGAGCTCGTCCGCACGGAACCAGAGCGCTATCTCGCGGCGGGCGCTCTCCACCGAGTCGCTGCCGTGAATCACGTTCCTGCGCGGGAGAGGCGGGCGTGAACGCGGGCCCAGCTCGGGCAGGAGCCCCACGCAGCCCAGTGGCGGGAGTTGGGACTGGCCTTACTTGCCGACCTCGATGCAGAAATCGCCGCGGATGGTGCCGGGCGTGGCGTCGACCGGGTTCGTGGCCCCGATGAGCGCCCGCGAAGCGCGAACAACGTCTAGACCCTGCCACACCTGCGCGGGGGGTCGGGAGTCAGCCCGCCGACCGCGGGCAGCCCGCCGGCCCGCCTGCCCGCCCGCGGGCACTTACCATGGCCACCACTGGTCCCGAGCCCATGTACTTCACCAGGCGCCCATAGAAAGGGCGCTCCCGCAGCTCGGCGTAGTGCTCCCGCAGCAGCTCCTCGGAGGCCTGGGGAAGCAGGGGGACGGGCCTGATGCGCCGGGGACGGCCGCGTCCTCCGTCGCGGCCCCCGCTCCGGACGACCCGCGCGTCCTCCGCCCCCCCCCCCCACGTCCGGGGACCCGGGCCTCACCTGCACCAACTTCAGCGCCACCAGCTTGAAGCCCTTTCTCTCGAAGCGCCGCACGATCTCACCCACGAGCCGCCGCTGCACGCCGTCGGGCTTCACCGCCAGGAAGGTGCGCTCGTGCACGCCGGTGTAGGCTGCTGGGACCGGCGGGGCAGGGGCCGTTAGGCGGGGCCGCACCTCCGCCCGGCCGCCCGCCCGGCCCGCGTCGCTCACCTGCCGGGAAGAGGTTGGCGAAGATGGTCAGCACCAGGCAGATCATGATGGCGGCAGCCGGGCTCCGGCGACGCGCGGGCCGGGGCGGAGGCGGGGCGCGGGCCGGGGCGGGGCCTGGGCTTAAAGCGGCCGGGGCGCTGGGCGCCGGCCCCACCGAGGACGCGGCCGGGAAGGCAGCCGAGGCGGAGAGGCGCTGCCCGTCGTCCACGCCCACGCCCGCCCCGCTGCGGCCGCGTCGGCGCCTCCCCAACCCCCTCAGGGGTGCCTGCCACCCGGCATCTGCGCGCCACCCACCACCCAGCCCTCAGCACCCGTTCAGCCTGTTCCTCCCCAGAGCCCTGCAGAGGACCCGTTACGGCCCCCTATCCCGACCCCAAAGCAACCACATCCCAGAGCTACTAGATGTGCTTTTATTTGCGTTGGGTTGCTGCCTGGGTCCTGGCAGAGGCAACAGGTGATGCGGAGGGGCGCCCACCTGGAAGTGAAAGGTGCCAGCAAGGGGGCTCTACCCCAGCTAGCCCTGCTGCTTCCAGCTTCCCCCCAGCAGCCACCTCCTGTGAGGCTCCCTCACTGAGACCTAGGCGTTGGGGCAGCAGGGACAGAGGAAAGACACTAGGTGCGGGATCTGGCCGCACCTTTTCCCACCCAAACACTGAATCGCAATGTTGGATCTGAAGGTCAGATAGCCTCACACCCTGCCTCCAGCTGCCCGCGGCTTCTGGCATTTCACACGGCAGCGCCTTTGGTCTTTGTCTTCGCTTCCAGTTTCGCAGGATAGTCCCAGGGATCAATGCGGGCCCTCTCCAGATTCAGCATTGGCTCCTCCGTGCTGGTGTCTCCGTACTTCTGTCGCTGTGCTAGAATCATAGCCCGCAGGAGCGGCGGGTAGGGCACAGAGAGCGGGGTGTCCTCCGGCACCAGCGTGAAAGCCGTGAAGGCCTCCTCCTCGTGCTTGGGCACCAGCCGCCAGTCGTGGTACATGACCTGTTCTATCTCTCGAGCCTCACTCTCCGTCTTCCCTGGGGAAAGAAAGACGAGACCTATTCACACAGGCTGGCAGAACAATCTGTGGCCCGCAGCCACCTCGCCCGCTTTCTGACGCCTCACCTTTGAAAGTCAGGATGCCCCAGGCCTTCCCGTGGTCCAAGTTCTGCAAAGCAAATGGGATAGAGGTCGGCTCAGAAAGCTTCCTCGCCCCGGGATCGGGAGGCGGGGGACCCCGTCCCACAGAGACGCGCGGAAGGGAGGCAGCGGCGCTCCGCGGCGCCGGGAGCGGCTCGCTAGGGCCGGTGCGCACACCTCCGCTGCGTAGTCGGGCCGGACCCGCGTGAGGCGCCAGTAGCATGGCTCGTCGTGCTGCCAGAGCCAGGACTTGCGCGTGACGAGGCGGCCCAAGCCGAAGAGCGGCAGGCGGTTGAGCAACTGCAGGAGGCGGCTCTCGTGGCGCACGTCGGCCCAGGCTCGCATCGGCAGCCGGTTGCCTGAGTGCGGCCGCATCATCGTCTCGTAGTCCAGGGCGTAGCGCTGCGAATCGCGCGGCCGTTCCCGCTGCTCGCGCAGGGCCCTCACGCGGCGGGCCAGCTCGGCGATCAGCCGCGGCCGCACCTTCTTCCGCGCCATGGCCGCTGGAGCTTCGGTGCTCTGGCCGGAAGACGCCGCCGCACGCCGCCGGGCACGCCCGATACCGGAAGCGGCCGGTGTCTCCCGCAAAGGCGTCCGGGCGCGGCCGGAAGCGCAGAAGAGGCCGGGCGGGCCATGGCCGACGCTGGAGCTGGGAGGGCCGGGGGCTCGCGCCGGGGCCGGGGCCGGGGACCGCGGAGGCCCCCGACCTGGGAGATCTCGGACTCGGACGCCGAGGGTTCCGCCGGCGCGAGGCCGCCGCGACCGTCCGGGACCCGGCGGAGGAGCGCAGGGCGGCGGCCAAGGCACTGCGGCGGCTGCGACCCGAGCGGGCCGTGCGGCGCCTGGCGGTGCTCGTGGACCCAGGTGCGGGCGAGCCCAGTGAGCGGCCGGGGGTGGGATGCTCTCTTCGGAAGTTCCCCTTAACCCCGAAAGATGGTAGTCGGCCTGACTGCGGCAGGGAAGGGCTTCTCTGAAGGCCGTCAGTCGGCCAGGAACGGGCGCCGGCTTCCCCGTTGGCGAGCTTGATGAGACGCTCGGACCCGCGCTCTGGGAGCCGCTGCCAATCAGCGTCTTGTCAACATGCTGTCTAGGCTGTGGATCTGCTCTCCTCACCCCAGTAGTGTCCCGGCGTGGGGAAAAGAAGGAATGACAGCTGACCCTCCTTTCCCCATCCCAGCCATCCTGGAAGATGCTGCTGCCGACATCCTGATGGAGGCCTTGGACACTCTGAGCTGTGAGTACCGTGTGGAGCCCCAGCGCCCTGCCCGGAGCCTCAGGTGGAGCAGAGTGAAGCCAGATCCTTGCCCTCCCGGTGTGAGTGTCCTGGGTTACTCTCCCCAGCAGCCTCCTCTCCCGCATTTACGGAGTGCAGTCCTGGGTTGGATGGTTTCTGTTCACAAAGCTGTCTGGAGAGGCAGCTGCTGCACTCGTGGACATTGTATAGACTAGTCATCTGAGAACAGGGACACTGAGTGGGTGATGCCACTAGCCCCTTGCTTGATGAGTTGCAGGGCTGAGAAGCCAGAGCCTGCCCTCAGCTGCTGCCGAGGGATGTTCCAGCCCTATCCACTTGTGCCTGGAGGTGTTGTTGCCCCGTAGACCTGGGCTGGCCGTAGTAGCCTCGGTAGAAGACAGAACATTGAGTTTCTGTAGTGCAGAACCAGAAAAACCTGTCCATGGCTGTCGCCACCAGCCTCGGAACTTCCAGGATGCCCAGGCCCAGGTGTCCCCACAGGTGCCTCCTGAGGTGTGGGCTGCAGATGAGCAGGACCTGCTGCTGCTGCTGGAGCCCCAGGAGTTTCTGCAGGGCGTTGGCCAGCTGATCCAGGTCTCGGGGCGGGGAGTAATCCTGCTCCATGAATCGGGAGGGGCTGGATTCCCTATCTTGGATGCCGGGAGATGGGCGAAGCCCACTGGGTATCATTAGGTTAGAGCCCCTGCCATGGCCCAGCATTCAAGGTTCACCGTGTATCAACACACCATGTGCCAAGCAAAGGCCAGGCTGTGACGCAGAGGTGGCCCAGGGTGGAGAAGGGGTCTCCTTCCGATTCTTCTAGACGCCTGTGCCCAGGGCTTTTGAAGATCCCCTTGGTCCATGGGGTGCAGTGCTGGTTTCCTAAAGAGAGCCGTCTGGGCAGGAATCCTCGGCTACCTCCTCCCAGCATGGCCAGGCCACCTTGGCCCACGCCCCTGCTTCCTGCAGACCGGGGGCCCATGGACCCCACCTGCCGCAGCCCGAGGAATAAATGCAGTAAACCTCTTTGGCTTGCAGAGCAGTGGCCCAACCTGTTCTGTGCCCTGGATCTGTCCTGAGAGCCCTGCCCGCCCCCACCTGGCTGTCATCGGGTTGGATGCTTACCTCTGGTACTGGTCCCCCTAGAACCCCTTAGCAGGCCTGACCGGGATGGGAGTTCGGGGGAAAGGCAGGGGCGGCTCTGGGGCTGGGGCACAGCTCACCTGCTCCCGCGGGTGGGCTCTGGGGAGGAGTGGGAGAACTCATGGAGGCTGGGGAGCCAGAGGGATGGCCACCTCTGCTCAGGTCTCACCAGCCCAGCACCCAGGAGATGCAGCAGCCAGAGAATCCAGTGGTGGCCCGTGCCAAGGTGGCAGTCGGCTGGCCCGAGGTGGAGGAGGTGAGGGCAGTCAGGTTGGGCCAGATGGTTGGCCTGGGCCCTGGCCCTCGGGCTGCCCTCCGAGAAGCAGCAGGGGCCAGTTTGGCACGAGGGTGGCACATGGGTGGTCTCAGCTGGGAGCCCATCAAGGGAACCCTCCTCTGACCCATGCCCATGGGCTCATCCCTCCTCAGGCGCTGGTGCTCCTACAGCTCTGGGCAAACGTGGATGTGCTGCTGGTGGCCTCCTGGCAGGAACTGAGTCAACACGTGTGCGCATTCACCAAGGCCCTTGCCCAGCGCCCCTTCAAGTGGGTGACCCTCTCCTGGCTGCTTGCTGTGGCTGCGAGGCATGGGAGTGCAGGGCGGGTGGTGCGGCCCTGGCCTCACAGAGCAAAAGGGGTCCCCAAGGGCTTTGCTGAGCTGGAGGAGGGCGCACAGGAGAGGGGCGCAGAGCCTTTAGGGGCCTCCCCGCACCCTCCCCTTTCCAGGCAGTCCCGGGAGCCGAGGGCCTTCTCCTTCTGCACCGCAGGGCGCTGGGCAGCAGGAGAGCAAGTGGCAAGAGGTGGCACAGGGCTGCGGGCGGCCTGGCGGTGGCAGATCCAGCAGTTCAACCGCGTCAGCCCAGCCGTGGCCGATGCTGTCGTCGCCGCCTTCCCCTCTCCCCGGCTTCTGCAACAGGTGGGCACCCCCCTTTCCAGATCCCAGTGTGGAGGCTGGGTCCCCGAGGCCTGCCCTGCTCATCCCTGTGCCTGCCCTAGGCGTACGTGACCTGCAGCACGGAGCAGGAGCGCCTGGTCCTCCTGGCTGGCCTGCCTGTGAAGACGGGCGAGGGTGCGCGGCCCCACAGGGTGGGGCCTGACCTTTCCCGCCGCCTCTGCCTCCTCCTAACCGCCACCAACCCCGACCTCCTGCTGGACCTGGGCTGCTGACCACGCCATGGGCCTGCCGCTGGCAGATTTGACGCAGCCGCCGCAGGCACTGACCAGAAACCAGAGGGAGTGGGGGGCAGGAGGGCAAGCCACGCGGAACAGCCAGTTCTAGGGCTCTCGGCCAGTTCTGCCCCCAGGGGGTGGAGGGAAGCAGGGAAAGTTCTCATGTAACTGGGATGGGCAGGAGAGGAGATTCTTGTCTGGCCAGGAGATGTGAGCCGGCTGGAAAGTCTGGAGAAGCAGGGGCAGCATTCAGGTGCCCTGGGCCCTGCACAGCCTGGAGGAGGGGGTGGAAGCCACCCAGGACAGTCGGGAAGGGCTGGGGAGCACCTCAGGCAGGTGCCCAGGGCACACGCCAGTCCCCTGGAGGCTTGGCATTGGCTCTGGAGAGGAAGAGCTGTAAGGAAGCTCTGAGGGAAGAAGAGAAGCAGGCCACCGCCTCCCGAGGGTGTGCGACACCCCAACGGGAGCTGGGCTGTGCGCCCCAGCCTTGGCCCGGCCCCTTTCATTCTAGCGGCAGTGGAGGCGTCAGACGTCAAGGCTACCTTTATTAGAGTCACTTCGGCCTCAGACGGGACCAACGGTAGCTGACCACATGCAAAAAGGGAGTTGAGAACCCGAGGCCAGAGACGGCAGGAAGAGGCCATCCTTGCAGGCAGCAGACCACAGCTTCCTGCGTCTGGCTGTTCTGGGGCCGTGGCCGCTCATGGGGCACAGGCAGCACACAGACCTGGGCGGTCCTGGTCTCAGGATCACAGGGCAAGGCCCCAGAGGCCCCAGAGCCTCCAGAACAAGGCCCGTCCAGCCTCGGGCGGGCAGGGGGGCAGCCGAGACCACCTCAGCCCAGGCCTCCCTCTCCCGTGGCCCTGGAGGGTGGTCCAAAGGGCGGGCAGCGTCGCCACTGACCCGGGCCCAGAAGGCCATTTTGGTGGAACGAGCTAGGTCCTTCGGCAGCGCTTCCTCTGGCAGCGCCGGCTCTCAGGGCTGCTGGGACTAGCTGCCGGCGAGGGCGCAGGTGCGGGGGGCTTGTGGTGGGCGCAGCTCATGCTCAGGACCCAGCCCAGCTTGTGGTGCAGCACCTGCTTGAGGCCGGGTGGCAGGGGCAGGCCCTCGAGCGTGTCCCCGGAGTCGGGCCGCAGCTGGCGCAGGCGGTAGCAGCACAGGTACTGCAAGGAGGTGATGGTGGCGCAGGAGCGGATCACTTTCATGCTGCTCTTGGCCGCCGTGGAGCACACCATCGGGTAGAACCTCTTGTTCTGCAGCTGCGTGGCTGCCACTCCTGGGGGGGCGGGGGGAGCATCCTGAGCCCAGACCCTGGTCCCTGGAGGCCTCCTAAGGTGCCTAAGGATGCTGGGCCGCCTGCCAGCCCTGGCCAGGTCTGGGGACCCTGGGACGTCCTCTCAGGGAGCCTCGGGGCAGCTGTGCCCTGCGCGTGCACACGGGGCGCTGCTCACCTATGCACTTCCTGTTCTTGAAGAAGGTCAGCGTCCCGTGCCAGGTGTCCAGGTGGACGCCGATGATGGAGCCCTGGCCGAACCGTGAGGAGAAGCTGGTCTTGTCGCCCTTGTGGTGGAGGAGCCCTGGGGGCGGTGGGGGCGGGGGGGTGGGTGAGCCCAGGGCCTGGGAGCCCCGCCTGCCCCACCCCCGCGCCCCGCACACACACCCGTGTAGGAGAGGCCCCAGCTGTCCTCGTCCCTGCCGAGCAGGCTGCAGAACGTGTGATGGTACTTGTCCAGGTCCACGTCTGACGTCCCAATGCCCACCATCTGGGAAGAACGGGACTGGTGGGGGGGCCGTGGGCCATGGCACCCGCAGCCCCCCCGCAGCCCTGCCACTCACCATGTCTGTGCCGTAGACGGGCGAGGTCATCTTGATCTCCCAGAAGTGCTGGCCCTCGGCCAGCTCCTTGGTGCCGCGGATGGCCGCCGTGCCGCAGCTGTACTCCGTGTGGAAGCTGACCTTGCGGTTGTCGCAGCTCAGCAGGGTGGCTGAGGACTTGTTCAGGTCATCCCAGACCCAGTCGAAATCTGCAGAGCAAGAGGCCGGGGCTGGGCGCGCGCCCCGCAGCCCAGAGGGCCGCCCACCCGCCCCCCCGCCCCGGCGGCCCCATGGTGCTCACCCTCATCCTCCTCCCCGCAGCGGCAGTCCCTGCCCCGGTGGGCGGTGTGCAGGCTGCCGCAGAAGGCCTCGCTCTGACTGTCACAGTCACAGAAGGACTCCCCGGTCACGGGCACCGCGCTGGGGATGGAGGGCGGCGCGTTCGGACACTCGGGGTCGGAATCTGAGTCGCTGTGCTGCGAGCAAAGGGCCAGCTGTTCCAGCCAGTCCTGCCTTCACCGGCCCAACCCGACCCCTGGCTGGACCGCTTGGCGCCTCACGGAAGGACCCAGGGGGCTGGTCTCAAGGGCACAGCCAGCCACCCTTCTGGTGACCCTGGGCACCTCTGCCTGGCTTAGGAGCTGGGAGGGCTTCCTTCCCAAAGGCCACCATGCAGGTGGTCCCTACAAAGAAAGGTGAGAGCCCTGGAGGCCCAGCCACTCATCCAGGTGGGGCCGCACACTCGGTTTCCAGCACCGCTCAGGCAGCTCCTCACCACAGATAAACGGGGACTCCAAGCCCTGGGGGCCTGATTTCGCCCAGTGGCCAGACACCAAGGCTGAGCTGGTCAGGTTCTCAAAGGCCCTCCTGGAAGCTGGCCAGGGTGCTCTCCGGGCACCTTGCTGTCGCTGTTGTGACGCCACACAGACCCCTCCAGACAATGACCTAGACTCTGCACCTCCAGCGGATCAAGGAGGGGCCCGGGGTGCAGACGGCCTCCATGCCTGCACTCCTGGCCCACCCAGCTTGGCCTACTGGCCTGGCCTGGCTCTGGCCTCCACTGTCACTGTCCCGGCCTCCAGGTGTTCCTCCAACTCCCCCAAAATACCCTCTGCAAGGGATCTGGCTCCTCCGAAAACACAGCCTGGCCTCACTCATCCAAGCGGCAGGCCCCCTGCCGGCCCCAGTCCTGGACCACTTTTGGAAACCACTTCAAGGAGGTGCCCCCGGCTCCTCACTGCGTCACCCCCCCGCAACGCCCTCCTGCGCCCTTGTTGATGTGCCTCCTCCCGCTGGAGCTGAGCTCCTTCGCTGTTAGACTTTGGTGCCCTCAGCACCGCCACCTACGTTCCCTGAACCAAGGGCAGACACAGCTCAGGAGCCCCGCTCGGGAGGCCTGGAGCACCTTGCTAGCTTGGAACAGCCATCGGCCAGAGGCACCCCTCCATGGAGCCAAGGGCACAGACACCTGTACACAAGCTGGGCACAGAGTGCACAAGGGCAGGGTTGTGAGTGTTCAGCCTTCAAAGGTGCTGGGTGACGTACTCTCCCCAACCACACACACAAGGACACTAGGCTGTTAAGTGGCCACATACCACCCCAGCCCCTAGACACCTGCACCCCACCCAGTGATGAGCCAGCGAGGCAGGGACACACTTCAGGCCACGTGGTCAGTGGGAGCTGAGGGTGGGACAGGAATGCAGGCAGGGCCTCTCACTGGCCTGGGCAGGGAGCAAAGGGAGGCTCCAGGAAGGGGCCTAGGATGTCATCACCTCCAATCCCCCCCCAAGGCCTGGTGGTTCTAGGGAAGAGAGGCACCCATCCCCACCCAGGACACCTGACTGAGTCCGGGTGGCTGTGACAGGGCAGCACCAAGTCACCCAGAGATCACCCCTGCAGGAAGCAGTGGAGGTGACTCAGGGCAGATCCAGAGCCCAGCTCTAGTCTAAAAGGTTCAGGAAGCCAACTGCAGAGCCATTCCCATGCCTCCCTGCCCCCAGGGACACGAAGGCCACACAGCCCCGCCACTCCGCCCCACAGGGGCGGGGGTCAGAACAGGAGGCTCTCCTCACGGCCTCCAGAGTCCCCGGCCTCCCAGAGCGCAGGGTCACTGACGTGTGAAGGCGCAGAAATGCTGGTCTTTAAAAAACTAAAATTCTGGGAGTTCCCACTGTGGCTCAGCAGTGAATGAACCTGACTAGGATCCATGAGGCCGCAAGTTTGATCCCTGGCCCAGCTCAGTGGGTTAAGGATCCAGCGTTGCCGTGAGCTGTGGTGTAGGTCGCAGATGCGGCTCGGATTTGGCGTTGCTGTGACTGTGGTGTAGGCCGGCAGCTGTAGCTCCAATTCAGCCCCTAGTCTGGGAAACTCCATATGCCGTGGGTGAGACCCTAAAAAGCAAAAAAAAAAAAAAAAAAAAAAAAAAAATCAAAATTCTTTTTTTAGGTACGTACACACAAATACAAAATACAGATTTAAACAGGCAGAGAAAACATCCGGAAGATTGCTCGTGGAGTTAACCATAGCTGCCTTTGGAAACTGGTTTGGTAAATAAGACGAAGATTTTGTTAAATAAACTGACCAAAGTTCCCACTGACATCTTCAGGTCAAAAGGCGCAGAGGCAGGTAGCATCTATCCTGAGATCCTGAGCCCATATAAAGGGCCTGGGTGAGCAGAGGGACAGGGAGGGCCAGGCCAGCCCTGCCTCTGGCCCCAGGGGCAGCTTTCTCTTCCAGTCCAGTTCAGGCAGCGTCTCCCTTGGCTGTCGCCTCACCCACTGGAACCTACCTGCCCATCAGAGTCGTAGCCCCAGTTGGGGGTCCCTGCCAGAGCCACGGCCCTGGCATCCGCGTCTCGACGGGCTGCACTCAAGACAAAATGCCACGCTCTGCTGCTCCGTGGGCGCCTGGTCATGGTGGACAGGATCTGGAAGAAAGCAAGGAGTCTGAGCAAAGAAAGGGAACACAGCACACCGGTAGGTCCCTTGACGCCCCCGAGACTCAGCCCCCCTCTGCCGGCCCCCCCAGGGCTCCAGAACTATTCATGAGCACAAGCCTCACTCCAGGATCCAAGCACCTTGACAAAACCCAGGTAAAGAGTGAGGAACACCATCCAGACATCCATGACGCCCGGCTCAGCCCCTCTCCCCGCTCCAAGCTCAGCCTCAGGCACCGAGCTGTCCCTCAGGCATCCCAAACTCTGCCTGCCCCTCCTCCACCGTCCAGTTTGACAAATGGCATCTCCAACCCACAAGTTCCTCATGCCAGAAACACACCAGTCATCCCCAGCACCTCTTTCCCCCCTCCTGCCGTGGCCTGCCAGCCCTACATGCCCCACATCACTGCCAAAACATGTCCTGAATCCGTCTACAACCCTGCCCGGCCCGCCCGGACATGGCTCATCTTCACTCTGCCTCTTTCCACTTCATTCACTACAGCCACAACCAAGCTTTTCTTGAAATACAAATCTTTAGATCTTAACGAAGCTGTAAACTCCTCTTAGAATAAAATGCAAAATTCTACAAAGCCTATGATCCAGCTGCTAGCTCTTCCTGCCCTTTGCCCAGAATGCCTTTCCCTCCCATCTTTGGCTCTCAGTTTGCATGTCCGACTTACAATAAGTCGATTTCTGTGATCATCTACTTCGCGGCTTTTCCCTGGATTGAAATCCTCAGGAGGGCCAGGACTGTCCCCCAGCCACGACCCCGAGAGGCGATGGTGAATGAGGTAAGGCAGAGCTTTCGAGGGATGGGAGCGCGTCTGCACACCAGGGTTCGTTTCTGGGGACGGCTTCAGTGAGCCCAACCCATTCCCCGCCCGCCACCTCCGCGGCACACAGCTGGCGCCAGGCGGTGCACGCTGAAAGCACGGCCCCGAGTCTGACCCCGCTGAGAAGCCGGGCAGCGTGCTCCCAGACCGCGCAGTAGCCGGTCACGTCCCGATCGGGCATCTTACTGTCTCAGGATCGGCGGGTGGCGGGGTCCCTCCCGCGCCGCGCGGTGGCAGCCCGCCCGCCGCCCCGCCCGGCCTGCGGCTCAGAGCCGAGCCCGGCCCCGCCACGGCCGCCGCCGCCGGCGCAGGAACAAAGGCGCGCCGGCCCCACGGCTCCGCAAGGTCAACAGGCGCAGCGGGGTCCGGAGCCAGGCGGGGCGGCGGGGCCAGGGAGGCCCGGGGATCCCGGCGCAGACGCGGCCCGCCGCTCACCTGCAGCCGCTCTGCGCCGCCGCGCTCCGCCCGGCCGGCCGTGACCTACTTTCCGCTCCTGAGCTAGACGTAAACAATCCCCGCACCGCGCGCGGCTCGGGGCTTCGTAAGAAGGGCGGGCCCCGCAGCACACGCCTTTTGTTGAGAGGCCGATGGCCCCGTCAATCCTGACCCAACGTCCCCATGGGTCACTTCTCAAGAGGTCGGAGAGAGGGTCCGCACGCCCATTGGACGCGGGGCGAGGAAAAGAGGCGGCCCCAAGTGCGGGCGTGAACACGGATGTAGGTCCATGTTTTGTACGTCGTCTGCGCCGGAATCTGCGTGCACCCCCTCATGCGACCGGATTGGCTGAGGGTTGAGCGAGTGGACCTATCAGGAGGGTTCGCACTGGCCATTGGTTGTGGAGGCACTTCACTCAAGCCGGGGCGGGCGGTGCTTGGGAGGAAGCGGAAGGAAGACGCGCGGCAAACCGGTCAGGATGGAGGCGGCGGCTGGTGAGTGTGCGGAGCTGCGTGGTGTCCCCGGCTGCCGGCGCGTCCCCGGCTGCCGGCGCGTCCCCGGCTGCCGGCGCGTCCCCGGCTGCCGGCGCGTCCCCGGCTGCCGGCGCGTCCCCGGCTGCCGGCGCGTCCCCGGCTGCCGGCGCGAGGGCAGAGTGAACGAGCTGGCCCGCAACAGCCGGTCGGGGATCCAGGTGTTAGCTCTGCCTCTTATTTACAGTGTAAAGGTCGCCGAGGTGCGCGTGAAACTTTGGTCATTAGGGCGCGCTTAGAAGTCTCAAGAGAGAGGTTCTAAGAAGGAAAACCTGGGAGGCCTCAGACTCTTATTTCCTTTAAAAGTATCATTCTAGGTTTCTAAGCTCTAGTTTAAAAAAAAAAAAATCGGAGTTCCCGTCGTGGCACAGTGGAAACGAATCCGACTAGTTAACCACGAGGTTGCGCGTTCAGTCCTTGGCCTCGTTCAGAGGGTGAAGGATCCCGCGTTGCCTCCAGCTGTGGTGTAGTCGCAGATGCGGCTCGGATCTGGCGTGGCTGTGGCTGTGGTGTAGGCCGGAGGCTACAGCTCCGATTGGAACCCTAGCCTGAGAACCTCCCTGTGCCATGGGTGCGGCCCTAAAAAGAAAACAAACTAAAATAAAATGATGAAAGTAGTGTGGGCGGAGTACAAATACTCCATTGGGCACAGTTGGATTTGCAGAGTTGCCCAAACAGGCCTTTCTTGGGCGTCCTTTTCTGCCTTCTCTTCTAGGCCAGGTACCTTGGGCACAAGCGCTCTTACCTCCAGACTTACCCATCAAGGTACAAAGGTAGCACCGGAGGAAGAGGTCTGAAAAAGCTTGTTATGGAAAGGGCATACTTGTTAGAAGCCTTCTAGATTGGTTGATGAAGCCTTCGTGTTTTTTTTTTTTAACTGCCCGGTTACACCTGCGGCGTATTGAAGTTCCTGGCTCCGAGTTTAATTGGAGCTGCAGCTGTGGCCACAGCCAGTGCAACACCAGATTCAACCCACATCTGTGACCCACGCCTCAGCTTGAGGCAACACAGGATCCTTAACTTACTGAACGGGGCCAGGGATCAAACCCATGTCCTCTCAAATGCTAGTGGGGTTCTTAACCCACTGAGCCACAGCAGGAACTCTGAAGCCTTCTTTTTTAACCGTGGCCAGGAGAGGAGCACGTACAAGAAGTTTCAAGAAGCCTAATGGGGGGAGTTCCCATCGTGGCACAGTGGTTAATGAATCCGACTAGGAACCATGAGGTTGCGGGTTCCGTCCCTGCCCTTGCTCAGTGGGTTAAGGATCCGGCATTGCCATGAGCTGTGGTGTAGGTTGCAGACGCGGCTCGGATCCTGCGTTGCTGTGGCTCTGGCGTAGGCCGGTGGCTGCAGCTCCGATTGCACCCCTAGCCTGGGAACCTCCATATGCCGCTGGAGCGGCCCAAAGAAATAGCAAAAAGACCAAAAAAAAAAAAAAGCCTAATGGCCACACGGTCACCTTACCTGTGTCCACAGGCAACCCTGGTATCAGTTGCTTCTCCTTTTCTAGAAAGATTCTTTGCATACAGAAACTTTCATATTTGTCTAGTGTATCAAATGGTCACGATTGGGTTGAGCAGAATGTTTGATCGGGCTTTTTGTCCACAGAGGGGCCTCATTTCCCTCCGGCGGGAGATACTGCTCTTCTTCGCCCTCTCGGTGCAGCCTCTCACACCTGGTGGGCACGAGGATTCTCGCTGCTCCCTGCATGGAAGCTTTTTAGTTTGTAAAGTTTCTCAGGGTTGGCTTCTAAGCATTGTTGCCTGAAAAGGTCGCTGCTCCTTCCAGTTACCTGATGGGAGGAGTGTCCTGTTTGATGCTCAGGCGGATAAGATGCCCCAGTCCCACCAGTGAGCAAAGTAAGTCGTTAGTACTGAGGGCTTGTCACTGCAGCATCCACACCAAGGGCAAGTGGAAATGAGCATCCGGGTCCAGCTTGGCTTTCCTGATATTCTACTAGAGGTTGCCCACCCCGCCAAAGGTGAAATTGACTCCTAAATACTTTTTTTTTTTTTTTTTTTTTTTGTCTTTTTGTCGTTGTTGCTATTTCTTGGGCCGCTCCCGCAGCATATGGAGGTTCCCAGGCTAGGGGTTGAATCGGAGCTGTAGCCACCGGCCTACGCCAGAGCCACAGCAACGCAGGATCCGAGCCGCGTCTGCAACCTACACCACAGCTCACGGCAACGCCGGATCCTTAACCCACTGAGCAAGGGCAGGGACGGAACCCGCAACCTCATGGTTCCTAGTCGGATTCGGTAACCACTGCGCCACGACGGGAACTCCTTTTTTTTTTTTTTGAGGGCCGCGGTGTGGCATATGGAGGTACCCAGGCTAGGTGTTGAATGGGAGCTGTAGCTGCTGGCCTACACCACAGCTCACGGCAATGCCAGATCCTTAACCCACTGAGCGAGGCCAGGGATTGACCCTGCAATCCTCATGGATGCCAGTCAGGTTCATTTCCACTGAGCTGCCACAACGGGAATTCCTGACTCCTAAATAGTTTTCGATTTTTGGGGGGGCAGGGGGCGCTGCATCCACAGCGTATGAAAGTTCCCAGGCCAGGGATTAAACTCGAAGCACAGCAATGACAACGCTGGATCCTTAACTGGCTAGGCCACCAGGGAACTCCCAGTCCTTTTTGATATTAAGTCAATGTAAGTAAGAGACTTTTAAGGCATCGCAGAGGTGCCCTGAAGCATGATGTCCAGGGCTTGTATTTGCAGGCAGTGAGCTGGCCATTTGGGGTGGGGGGCATGGCCTTTCCTTGTACGCTTAGAAGATCTCAGCCACCAATCCTGGAAGGAGACCCAGGAGAAGCACTATAATGCGTTTGTGGCAAGGACCTGTGGGAAAGCCTGGCCAGGAGCCTCTAAGTTCCTTTAGGGACATTTGAAGGAGAGAGGGGCTTTGAACCTACTCTTGAGAGCAGGGCTTGGTCACCTTTTATTGGGCCCCTCCTGGGGCCCTGGGCTTGCTGTGGAGGGAGCAGTTGGAGGCCGGGCTGTCCTCTGGATGCTGAGGTCCTGAGGGCTCGGGGGCAAGAACTTGGGGCTCTTGCGGGGGCTGCGGGTGGTTTGTACACAGATGCAGCCCTGTGGGGTGGCAGGGAGTGGGATGGTGAATAGTGGTTGGGTGTGGGCTCATTGGAAGGGAGAGGAGCTGAGGCAGAGTGGCCTGTGGCTGGTGGGGCTCCCCAGGCCAGGGCCTGCCCAGGGAGTGGCACTGCTGCTTCGGCCACCCTGTGTACCCAGAGTTTCCTAAGGCACGACGTGAGCCATCCACGTGGCCTGACTCTGCACACAGTGGTGGCTGTTTTCAGAGCTGCAGCCTCCCTTCTGGGAGCGCAAGGCCACGGTTGCCCTGGGTGCCTCTAGTGACCCTAGGGCGGGGGCGCTGGGCACCTCCAGAGCGGAGCGAGGGGCTGGCGGGCTGCCCTGCGCTGCTGTAGCGAGGACCCTGTTTGCATTCGTCCCCACCCACTGCTCGGGGCGTCGGCTGGGAGCCGCCCGGAGCGTGCGTGCGGCCAGGTGGTCACGCGCCCGCCTGGAGAGAAGGCCTTTCAGGCCTTTCGTGCCACGGCGCAGCCCCGCTCCTGCCGGTGGGAGCGGTCATTTCCGAGGCGCCGCAGCTGGGTCTGGGACCTGCTGTGGACGCCCTTTTGCTGGGTGATGGGGCGGGACTTGGGGCACAGGAAGAGCCTGTTGACCCCGCGGTGGGGGCACAGAGGGGGTGGTGCCAAGGAGACGCCCTGTTCTCCTGCCCTGTTGTCCTTTTGACCAGAGCCTGGAAACCTGGCCGGCGTCCGGCACATCATCCTTGTCCTCTCAGGAAAGGGGGGTGTCGGGAAAAGCACCATCTCCACGGAGCTGGCCCTGGCCCTGCGCCACACGGGCAAGAAGGTGAGCGTGTCGGGCAGCCGCCGGCTTTACCCCCTGCCTGGCGGGGCCCCGGCCTCAGGCGCCTGTGCCCGCCTCCCGCAGGTGGGGCTCCTCGACGTGGACCTGTGCGGCCCCAGCATCCCCCGCATGCTCCGGGTGCAGGGCAGGGCCGTGCATCAGTGCGACAGGGGCTGGTTGCCGGTCTTCGTGGACCAGGAGCAGGGCATCTCCCTCATGTCAGTGGGCTTCCTGCTGGAGAAGCCGGACGAGGCCGTGGTGTGGAGAGGCCCCAAGAAGAACGGTAACGCCAGGCGGGCAGGCGAAGCGCTGGCCTTCCCTTTCCAAAGCACGGGTGAGGCTGCCCGGCCTGTGGCAGGACCAGGGCAGCACCTGCTCAGAGGTCCCCCCGTGAGGGGTGCGAGGTGGGGCTGTGGTGGCTGTGCGCCAGCAGATGGCACTAGACTTGCTCTGGGTGGCGGAGAGGCTGCTGGGTGCAGAGCGAGTGCAGGGCGGGGTCCAGATGCCTGGGGAGGGTTCCCAGCTCCGACCTGGGTGGAAGTTGGGGTGGGGGGTGTTCCCGGTTCCTGGGGAGGAGCGGCCTGCACAGCTGTGCTGCTGGGTGGTCCCGGGCCCTACAGAGGCTGCCCTGCCCTGGCAGGCTGGGTGGAGGCAGCGGGCCCCCCGTGACACCCGGGAGTCCCCTGTCTCACCCGCGCTCCCCCGCCTGGACCTCCCCGGTCTCCTCAGCGCTGATAAAGCAGTTTGTGTCTGACGTGGCCTGGGGGCCGCTGGACTATCTGGTTGTGGACACGCCCCCTGGGACCTCGGATGAGCACATGGCCGCCGTGGACGCCTTGCGCCCCTACGGCCCCCTGGGGGCCCTCGTGGTCACCACGCCCCAGGTACTTCGGGAGCGCCCCCCTGCTTCTCCAGCTGCACGCCATCCTGGGGCAGGCCCTGTCTCCATCTTTCCACCCCTCGTGGCTGCGTTTTGGGGGTGCCCAGCGGCCGGTCTCGTCTGTGCCCGGTCTCCAGGCCGTGTCTGTGGGGGACGTGAGACGGGAGCTGACCTTCTGTAGGAAGGTGGGGCTGCGGGTCATCGGGCTCGTGGAGAACATGAGCGGCTTCGTCTGCCCACACTGCGCCGTGAGTCGTGGGCGGCCCCGGGGGGCGGGCGGCCAGCCCCTCTCCTCGAGAGTGGGGAGGGGCCTCGAGGTGGACCCGCACCTCTGTGTCCCAGGAGTGCACCCACGTCTTCTCCCGGGGAGGCGGAGAGGAGCTGGCCAGACACACCGGAGTGCCCTTCCTGGGTGAGCGAGCCAGAGCCACCTGAGCCTCTGCTCTGGGTGGTCGGACGTCCCCACGCCCCCTGCACCCCAAGTGGGAGGAAGAGGGTGTGCCTCCTGTGCTCCTTGGGCCGGGTGGCTCCTCTCCAACAACCCGCTTCAATGGTTACGGTTAACAAGCTGGAGAGAGGCCGCCCCCGGGCGGGAGCAGGCGCCTGCGGCCCAGGTGCCTGCGGAGGCCGGAGGCCGTGGAGGAAGGAGTCTGGCCCCCGCGCCCGGCCTGCACTGCTTCGAGGGCCAGAGCACGAGAGGCTCGGGGTGGCCGTCCTTCCGGGCGCCTCCGCCCGCGAGCTGTGGGATCGCTGATGGCCCCGCTCCCGCCCCCGGCCCCCTGCAGGCTCCGTGCCCCTGGATCCTGAGCTCGCCAGGAGCCTGGAGGAGGGCCGCGACTTGGCGCGCGGCTTCCCGGACAGCCCTGCCTTCCCCGTGCTCTCCTCCATCGCGCAGAGGATCCTCGACGAGACCCCCGTTGGGCTCCGCTGACCGAGGCAGCCACGCTGTTGGGCCCGCCTCCCAGGACACATTTCTGATGGCCCAGCGGTGGCTCAACTCTGAGCTGCGGACAGTACGCCGTGGTTCTGCCCTGTCGGCCCGTGAGACACGGTGGACAGCACGCGGCCCGAAGGCCGAGGCCTGAGCTCCCGGCGGCGCGGGCCCAAGCGCCTGGGGGACTTCCGCCACCCTCAGCCATCCTGGGGCCCCTCAGCCCCCAGGCCTGTCCTCGGGGTAGAGGAGGGGGCAGCCCCCCCCGGGTGTCAGCTGTATCTCAGAGGAGCCCCAAATAAAGGCGCCCCATCACCGCGGTGCCATGTCTGACCCTGCTGGTCCTTTTGCCCCGGCCCCGCGTTCCCGGCTCTGTGTCACTGTGTCTGCGGCAGACGGCGTCCACCTCCACGTCCCAGGGCCTGGGCCAGCGGTCCCTGGTCGATGCCGTTGGAGGCTCGGGCAAGGGCGCATGTGAGTGGAGCTTGAGGAGGGTTTGTAGAGTGACTGGTGATGCTGGAGAACCGGTGAGGGGAAGGGGCTGCCCCGCCGCCAGCCGTCGCGCTGCGGGCCGGGCGGAGTGGAGGAGCGGGAAGGTCGGGAGGGTGGGCTCCAGCAGGCAGGGTGGCAGCACCCTTGTCGAAGGGAGAGATGGATCGGGCAGAGGGCACCAGGGCAGGGGTGTGCCAGGGACGTTGGCTTCCGCTGGGGGCCCAGGAACCAGGCCGGCCGCAGCCCCGCCTCCAGGTGCCTCGGCTGTGCACCGACCTGCCGGGACCAGCCTCCTCGAGGACCTGAGTGAGTGCCTGCCGTGCCTCGGCTGGGGGCTGGGAGCTGGGGTGGGTGGACTGCGGAGAGTGGGCACCAACAGGGAGGGATGGGGACGGCCGTGCGGGGCCGCGGCAGCCAGAGCTGGGGGTGAGCGCGGCGAGCGGGACCGCGTGCCCAGGCCAGCGCTGTGCCCCCACTGTGCGCACTCGGCGTTCATCAGGTTGCTTTTAATCGGGGACGGGTGGGGAGGGCTGGCCCTCTGGGACCCGGCTGGGGGCCACACCACAGGGCCCGGGTCCGGCCCCAGGCCGGGGTCCGCTGGGGGCGGGACCCAGCAGGTCTCCTGAGCACGCGGGTCAGCAGTGGGCAAAGTGGGCCTCGCTGAGGTCGCGCAGGTCCAGGCCAGACACAGCCGGGGGGCTGGCGCAGGTGATGTTGTTGTAGGCGTAGGCAGGCGGCTGCCGGTCGTCGTCCCCCTCCGCCACAGCCCGCACGAAGCGGGGCACGACGGCCGGGTGCTGCAGGGCGAGGGCCCTCAGGGCCCGGAGGGGGCAGCCGCAGTCCCAGGGGTTGCCCTCAAGCCACAGGCGCTCCAGGCCCAGGGGCTGCGGCACAAAGGTCCGCAGCGAGTTGTTCCTGAGGCTGAGGTAGCGCAGCTGCCCCAGCGGCGCCAGCACGGCCTCGGGCAGCGCCTGCAGGCGGTTGTGCGAGACGTCCAGCCAGAAGGTGCGCTGCAGGGGCCCCAGCGCGTCCGCCGGCAGCGCCGACAGCCGGTTGCGGGAGAGGAGCAGGTACTCCAGCTTGCCGAGCCCCTGGAAGAGCCGGCCGGGCAGGTGCGTGAGCCGGTTGGCGGTGAGGTCCAGCTCCAGGAGCTCCGCCAGCCCCCACAGGCTCTGCTCGTCGATGGCCTCGAGGCCATTGTCCTTGAGGAAAAGCCGGCGCAGCCCCGACAGGCCGGCGAAGGTGTGCAGGCCGACGCGGCCCAGGCAGCTGTGCTCCAGGTGCAGGCTGTGCAGCTTGCCCAGGCCCCGGAAGACCTGCTCCGGCAGGTTCCGCAGGCAGTTGCCAGACAAGTTCATGACGGCCACGTTGAAGAGGCCCAGGAAGGCGCCTGCCTTGATCTCCTGGATCTGGTTGTCATTGAGCGCGAGCACCTCCAGCTGGCCCAGGCCCTCGAAGGCCTTCTCGGGCAGCTGCCGGAGGCGGTTGTGGCCGAGCTGCAGCTCCTCCAGGAAGTGCAGGTCCTTGAAGGTGCGGGGCCGCAGGCTGGCGAGGGCATTGTGCGCCAGGCGCAGGACATGCAGGCCCAGCAGGCCGGGGAACGTGTCCTCCAGGAGGCCCCCCACGCGGTTGTGGGACAGGTCCAGCCAGCGCAGGGCCTTCATGCCCAGGAAGGCGCCCGGGGCCACGGCGGCCAGCAGGTTGTGGTCCAGGTACAGCTTCTGGAGCTTGGGCAGCTTGACGAAGACGTTGGCCTTGACGCTCCGCAGGGCGTTCCTGCTCAGGTCCAGCTCGCGCAGCTCGCCCAGGCCGCAGAAGAGCGCGGGCTGCAGGTAGGTCAGCTTGTTGCCGGCCAGCACCAGCTCCCGCAGGTTGGCCAGGCCATGGAACGCAGTGTCAGGCAGCACGGCCAGGCTGTTCCAGCCCAGGTTGAGGTCCCAGAGGTTGGTCAGGCCCTGGAAGAGGCCCTCCTCCACCCGGCTGAGCAGGTTGTTGTGGAGGCCGAGTGAGGCCAGGCCCGGCGTGTGCAGGAAGGTGTGGGCCGCCAGGCTGCGCAGCTGGTTCCGTTCGAGGTGCAGGTGGTACAGGTTCTGCAGGCCCAGCAGCGCCTGCGGCTCCAGGCTGGCCAGGCCGCTGCCCTGCAGGTTGAGGAAGCCCAGGCTGGAGAGGTTGCGGAAAGCCCCCGCGGGGACGGAGGAGAAGTTGTTGCTGTCCAGCCACAGGGCCCTGGCGGCGTCTGGGATGCCGTCGGGCAGCTGCGTGAGGTTCCGGGAGCTGCAGAAGACGCTGAGCTCGTCCGTGTAGTCGTCGTGGCCGCAGGAGCAGGCAGCCGGGCACGGCAGGCCCTCGGCGTCCGATGGCGCCCCGGGCTCCGTGCCTGCCAGGGTGCAGGGGCCCAGCGCCGCCCAGGAGACCAGCAGCGCCGCCAGGGCGCGGCCTCCTGTGGGGAGAGGGGCTTGGGGAGGCGGCCCTGACGGGGCCCAGGAGACCGGGAAGCAGCCCACGGCCAGGACCGGGCACTGCTGACTGGGCTGGAGGGAGGCACTGGTCCCCCACGTAGACGGGCAACAGGAGACAGGCAGGACGATTGGCACGTCCTCCGGTCCAAACCTGGCTGCCCTTTCCACCCGCAGGACCCACGGAGCGGTGACGCCTGTTCCAGAAAAACAGGGCTGGGGACCTGGCGATTAGGCCATGGACTCGTCTGCATCCTCACGATGGACCCTCAAGCCAGCCTAGGCTGCCAGCGGGCCTGGAGGAAGGCGTGAGCGCGAGAATGTTCCAGAGCAGGCCTCGGTGGGTATGTGCACCTGCTGCCCCGAGGGTCTGGACAGTGCCCCCGACGCCAGACCGGGGTGCGGTCCACACCCGGGGACTTGGCCCAGTGCCGTGGCTGGGGAAGGAACAGGGCACAGGCCTCCGGGCAGCGGGGGACCCGAGACCGCATAGCGTCCCAGGACAAAGGATGCCAGGCTCCCCGGCAACACCCCCCAGACCTCCGCTGGGCACCAGGTTGCCCACTGCACCGGCTCCTCCCTGCCCCCCCAAGAGCTCGAGGTCCTGGGGTGGGGGCCTCACCCCGCCGGAGGCGGGATAACCCGGGTGGCGGGGGCCTGGCCTCCGGGGTGGCTGGGAGCACAGGCCATGGCCCAGTGGAGGGTCTGGGGTGAGGCCTCCCCCGCCTGCACTGCTAGCCTGGGTCCTGGGCTGGGGGAGGAGGTAGGGGAGGCCAGGAGCTTCTCGGGGCTGGGCTCGGCCGGGCCCCCTGCCACTGCCAACCATCACGCCCCCCCCACCCCCTCCCCGCCTGTGGTCTCCCACAGCCCCCGGCCTGCCCTGAGCTGCGCCCTCCCAGGGGGCAGCCCCTGCCCCAGGGGCTCGGGCACGGGGCCAGCCCTCCAGGAGCGGGTGCTGGCCCGCGGGGCCTCACCTTTCCTCAGGGCCATCCCTCGTGCAGAGCGGGCCACAGGCGGGCGGCGAATGGGCGCGTCTGCTGGGCCGGCCGCTCCTGCCCTCTGGATTTCCCCACCGCCGCCGCCGGCGGCCAGCACCCTCCTTACCGGTCAGCCCGGCCCTGCTGGCCCCAGTGCGCTTAACCCCCTCCTGCCGGGCCGCCAGCCTCGGCACCGAGGGCGCACGGTGGGGACGGCAGGGCACGGGCGGGGGGCGGCATCCACCCTGCAGCGCCTTAGGGGGGCGAGGTGGGCCTGGTGCAGATGGAGGGGCCGCAAGGGGCCTGTCCCCCTCCTCCCGGCCCCTCCTCCAGGCCCCTCTTCCGTCCCCCTGCGGGGCTGGGCGGGGCAGCACTGGGCTGCAGGCCGGGCGGGCGGGGGTCTCCTTCAGAGCAGCCCGCGAGGAGCTGGGGCACGGCCAGCCGGCCTCCCGCGTGTGGGCGGGGGCCCCTCGGGCAGCTTGGGGGTCTCCCCGCCCGGCACCCGGCCACGTGGGAGTTAAGCCTCTGCCCCCTCTCCGGCGTGCTGGCCTCCCCCTCCTCCTGTTTCCTAACTGCCTGCCGGGGTGGGGTTCTTGTCCCAGCGCCCAGGGGCCTGGCCCAGTCTTGGCTTCTCCTGTGACCTCGGGGTCAGCTGGTGTCTGGCGGCTGCCCCTCCCCCAGCCTCTTCTAGGAATGCTTGGCAGGGCCCAGCCACCTCATGTTTGCTGTCCCCGCAGAGTACTCCCGGGAAGAGAGCGGGGCACGGCCTGGCCTCGGGGGCCAGGTCCAGCGGCCCTGAGCTCAGCCGCCACCAGCAGCAGGCCCCACGCTGTCCTCCTGGGCGCTTGTGGGGCACAGCCACCCACCCTGCCCAGGCCCTGGGACAGGTGCCCGTGCGGCCTGGGGTCAGACGGGGGAAGGGGCGTGGCCACGGCCCCGGGCCTGCAGGTCAGAGCCCTTCCCGACCTGCAGGAGGAGGCGCCCTCCGGCTGCCCGCCCTGCCGCTCGAGGGGCCTGCCCAGCCCTCCACCCGCCCCGGGCACTGGGCCTGCTCTCAGAGGGTCTGGAAGGGGTTGAAAAGGTGGACCCGAGTTAGGGAGGACAAGGCCTGTTGCGGGGTCGGGCCCCTCGGACCTCACCTGGGGAGGCAGAGGGAGGAGGTGGGGGCCTCGGTGCGCCCCCTCCCCAGCGCCCCTGCAGCCGCGCCGAGGGGCCCAGCTTGGTCCTCATCCCTCTATTGAGCTTTGATTTCTTTCCAGGTCGTTTCTCAGCTTCTCTTCTGAGAAATTATAGATCCACCAGGAGAAAGTCCACACCCAGCCATTTACACGGTAAACACACGTCTCCACTGCAGAAAGCGCAGACTCAGCAGAGCTCCCAGGTGGCCCCGCGGGCCAGGCGCACATGGACTGGAGGGGTGGTTCACAGGCCGCCTTCTCGCGTTTGAGGGTTTAGGGCTGGAAGCCGCCTGTAAGAGCCCAGGCGCGCTCTGGGTTTCGAAACCTTTCCCGAGTCTGGCAGAGTCCTGGCCCCTGACCCTCCGCAGCCGCGCTGGCCTCTGCACGGGGCGCCTGAGATTCCCTTAAGGAGCCTGGACACATGTCCACGGAAGCGCGGGGTCTGGGCGCCCTCGGGCCGCGTCGCCGTCGTCTCTCCCCGCTTTCTGTCCAAATGCCCTGCCACCCAGGGCCGCGTGTGCACGTGAGGGTCCTGGGAGGGCAGGCCCCCGGGTAGTTAGGGGTCACACCCTCCTGGGACCACCCGGGTGCCCGGTCTGTGCTCAGCTCCAAAGGGGGTGACAGTGACAGTCATTGTCCCCTTCTCAGCACAAGTGATGGCTCTGGGGACACTGGCTCCTTGGCCAGGGGACCGTCCTGGCAGGTGCGTGTCAGTCTCCGGCTCATCGTCAATTTGGCTGCCGTCCGTGGGACTTGGGGTGGTGGTTTTGTTTGGTTGGTTTTTGTCTTTTTAGGGCCACACCCGCGGCCCATGGACGTTCCCAGGCAAGGGGTCGAATCGGAGCTGCAGCTGCCGGCCACGCCACAGCCACACACTTGAGTACGGCCTCCTAAGCCACCTGGTGAAGGCGTTAGAGCCCTGCCCTCTGGGGCACCTGCGGGCCACCCACGCGTGCAGATGCCTCCTCGGAGCGAGCAGGGGCACGGTTGCCTCCCTGGGCTTTCCCTTCCCCTGCGCCCCTCGGCACCACCTTGGCTGTTGGCAGGGCCCACTGCGGCCTGCTCCTTTCTGGGCACCTCCTGGGCCTTGGAGGCAGAGCGGATCCTCCTCCGAGAGCTTCCTGGACGCGGGGCCCCGTGCAGGTCCGTGTGTGCGGTGGGCGCAGACACCCATCCGACTTTGACTGTGTTGCAGCTTGAGTGTCCATCTGTGGACGGGGCGCAGGGGTCTCTAGGGGCGTCTTTGTAGCTTTCCATGTTAGGATCTTGCACGTCTGTTTCAGGGTTTGTGTGTTTTCCCTGTCGATGGTTGTTGCTTTTGATGCTGTTCCACCCGACCCTCGGTAACGCGTGCAGCCGCCCGCACCAGCCACCTGCAGAACGTCGGCAGCCGACGGGGGGCCTTGCGGACCCCACCTGCCTCGCCCAGCATGTCTTCAGGGCTCGTGCCTGTGGCGCACTCGCTCAGCACATCCGTGTCCCTGCTGGTGACGCCGCTGCCATCCCATCTGCTGGCCTCGCCACGTCCGCTGACGGACACCTGGTGAGCTTCCGTTTGGGGCTGTCCACAGGGAGCACCGTTGCCCTGGACGGTTGGGGGGACGTGGGCTTCGCTCCTCTAGGGCGGATTCTCAGGCGGGGGCTTGCTGGCTCCCAGAGCCTCTGTCTAATTTTTAAAAGACCGTTTTCTAAAATGATTGTATCGTTTCACAAACTGAGAATCCCAGTTCCGCGTCGCCACGATCTGGTGTGGTCAGGGTTCTGGTTGGATGTTTTAAGCTGTGCTGTGTTTCTGTGGATACTGGGCATTTTCCCACGTGCTTATTGCAGGTCTTAGGTCCTCTTGGGGGAAGGGTCTGCTCCAGACTTTTGCCCCTTTTTAATTGAGGTGTCTCACTGAGTTCTAAGTGTATATTATGGGTGGTGGACTTTATAGGTTATGGGTTATCAGAGATAATATTTGCAGATATTTGTTTGTGGTTTATCTCTTTTCCTAAAAAAATGTCTTTCGAAGTACAGAAGTTGATTTTATGAGGTCCACTTGATCCGTTTTTTCCTACATGGCACATGATTTCAGCGTGGTGTCTCCTGACTCTTTCTCTAACCCAGGTCACAAAGACCTGCTCCATGGGAGACACAGATTATCAGAGTTCCCACTGTGGCTCAGTGGGTTAAGAATCTGACTGAAGGAGTTCCTGTTGTGGTTCAATGGTAAAAAACCCAACTAGTATCCATGAGGACACAGGTTTGATCCCCAGCCTCGCTCAATGGGTTAAGGATCCGGCATTGCCGTGAGCTGTGGTGTAGGTCGCAGATGCGGCTCGGATCCCACGTGGCTGTGGCTGTGGTGTAGGCTGGCAGCTGCAGCTCTGATTTGACCACTGGCCTGGGAACCTCCAATGTGCCGTGGGTGCAGCCTAAAGAGACCAAAAAAAAAAAAAAAAAAGGAATCTGACTGCGGGGTTGCTGCAGCGGTGCGGTGTGGATCCCCCTGCAGGCGTAGGTCACAGCTGTGGCTGGGATTGAATCCCTGGCCCAGCAACTTCCATGTGCTTCGGGTGTGGCCATAAAAAGAAAAAGGAAACGCAGCTGTCTTTCCGTGTACATCTATCTTCTTTCTCTTGGCTTTTTTTTTTTTTTTTTTTTGGTTGGTTTGTCTTTTTTAGGGCCACCCCTGTGGCATATGGAGGTTCCCAGGCTAGGGGTCGCATCAGAGCTGTAGCCACCAGCCTACACCACAGCCACAGCCACACAGGATCCAAGCTGCATCTGTGACCCACACCACAGCTCATGGCAACACTGGATCCCCGACCCACTGAGGGAGGCCAAGATCAAACCCACAACCCCATGGTTCCTAGTCGGATTCGTTTCCAGTGCGCCCCGACCAGAACTCCTCTCTTAGCATGGGGGACGGGGTAGTTTTTAGCGTATGAATCTTACAGTAGGTTTGATAAAGTGATTTCTGAGTATTTTATTTGTCTTGATGTCGTGGTGAGTGGAACTGGTGTGATTTTGTTTTCAGGTTGGCTTTAGCCTGTGTAATCCCAACAGATTTCTCCGGCTCAGCTTCTTAATTCCCGGTGTGTGTGTATCTGACTCCTTAGGCCACACACAGGATCACACTGTCTGTGCATAAGGACGTGGTTTTTCCCTTTTTTGGCCGCCCCGCCGCACAGGGATCAGATCGGAGCCCTAGTTGTGACCTAAGCCAGAGCTGCAGCACCACCAGAGCCTTACCCACTGCACCTCAGTGCTCCCAAGAGGCCATCAGTCCCGTTGCCACCCAGCGGGGACCCTATGCATGTGGAGACGCCTTTCGTCTGCACGAGCTTCCCTGCACACCCCGTGGGCCACTGCCAAGGGCCAAGAGCAGGGAGCCTACACTCCTTCCCCAGCGCTGAGGATGCGGGCTTGTCTTCACAGCTGCCGTCGCAGGCAGGAGGAGGCTCCCGACCAGAGATGGCCCTCTCCTGTCCCCGCGGTGGTGCCTGTGTCAGGGTGCAGGGCAAAGGGGAATGAGGCTGCTCCTCCGCCGACCTCCAGACGGTGAGGGTGACCTGGACTTTGCGGGGGGTCTCCGTGTAATTACAGGGGTCCCTAAAAGTGGAAGGGGGGAGGGCAGCATGAGGCAGGGAGGGGAGGCTGCGACCCCTAGTTGCTGAGTTTTGCAAAGGGAGGGCGGTGGGGAGCCTCCAGCAGTGGGAAAGGCCGGGGACAGAGTTTGGCCCCAGAGCCCCCCAAGGAACAGCTCTGCTGACCCTGCAGTGCAGGGAGGCTGCTGTCAGCCTCGACCTCCAGAACGGCCAGGGGCTACGTTCGTGTTGTAATAACTGAGTTCGGAATGATTTGACAGAGCAGCCATTTGGAAATTAGTAGATGTTCTTTTAATGTTGTGGCTGCACTCAGGGCATGTGGAGGTTTCGGGGCCAGGGATTGAATCCCAGCCACAGCTGCCTGTGACCTACACCGCGACCATGGCAACGCCAGATCCTTTAACCTACTGAGCAGGGCTGGGAATCCATCCACCCCTCACCTTGGCAGTGACCTGAGCTGCTGCACTTGGATTTTTTTGTTGTTGTTCTTTTTAGGGCTGCACCCACGGCATATGGAGATTCCCAGGCTAGGGGTCGAAATCAGCTACAGCAGCTGGCCTACACCACGGCTCACAGCAACACCAGATCCTTAACCCACCAAGCGAGGCCAGGGATCGAACTTGCGTCATAATGGATGCTGGCCAGTTTCATTCACCACTGAGCTACAGCGGGAACTCCTGTTGACATTTTTTATAACAAACGGGTGTGGAAATTTTTTTCGCCACATCCACAGCATGTGGAATCCATTTCCAGGCCCAGGATTGAACCCGTGCCATGGCAGCCACAACACCATATCCTTAACCTGATGCACCACAAGGGAGCTCCTGGGTGTGGGGTTGGGTCAAATGTTTTCCTGCATCCATTGAGATTATCGTGTGGGTTTTGTCCTTTATTTGATGGTTTATTGTTAATTGATTTTTAGATGTTGAACCAACTTTGTATTCCTGTGATAAATCTCGCCTATGGAAGGTCCCAGGCCAGGGATTGAACCTGAGCCACAGCAGGATCAGTCCTTAACCTGCTGCGCCACAAGGGAGCTCGTGGTACTGACATTTGAGGGATTTTGTGCTCATGAAGGACACCGGTCGCTGGCTCTCCGTTTGGGATCAGGCTCACACCAGCCTCACACAGTGAGTGGGGACGTGTTCCCTCCTGTATTTTCTGGAACCGCTTGTGAAGGGTGTTACTGAGAGAATGTATTTGTGAAGCCGTGTGGACCTAAGGTTTCTTTTTGCCTCGGAAACTAAGACGTTTTAGTTGAAGCTGAAGGCGTGTGCTCATCTCACCTTCCCTGGAGGTGTGCCCGGGCCTTGGTAGGGCCTGCTTCTTCCTCTGTGGTGGATACTGATGTCTCCTCTCGCAGTCGTGATTTTGGTCATTTGTGTCATCTTGTTGGTCAGGGTTTTTTTCTGTTTTCCATTTCACTGATCTCCCTGCTCATCACTCATTTCTTTGCTTCTGCTTCCTTTGCTTTTGTCTGCTCCTCTTTAGTGTTTAAGGTAGAGCCCCTGGGTTTGCTTGGAGCCTTTCTTCTTACACAGAAGCACCGTATAAGCTGCACTGCTCAGCTGCAGCCCAGACGTGGGGATGCTATGTGTTCATTGTCACCTTTGTGACGCACACTCTTTACATGTTAACTTGCTTCCCAGTGTCTGGGGTTTTCCAGACTTCGTTTTGTTATAAATATCTAATTCCACTGGAGCTTGAAATTATACACAGTATGTTCTAGCTTTAAAAATTTGTTGTGGGAGTTCCCGTCGTGGCTCAGTGGTTAACGAACCCGACGAGGAACCATGAGGTTGCGGGTTCAACCCCTGGCTTTGCTCAGTGGGTTAAGGATCTGGCGTTGCCGTGAGCTGTGGCATAGGTCGCAGATGCGGCTCAGACCCTGCATTGCTGTGGCTGTGGTGCAGGCCAACAGCTGTGGCTCCAATTCAACCCCTAGCCTGGGAACCTCCATATGCTGTGGGTGCAGCCCTAGAAAAGACAAAAAAAATTGTTGGGCTTTGTTTTGTGGTCTAAGATCCTGTCTATCCTGTAGAATGTTCCATGAGCACCTGGCGATGCTGATGATGTCTTTTAAATAGATTCAGGCGTTCCTGTCGTGGCAAAAAAAAAGAAAATTGAATGATGGAATGAAGAAGATGTACCTGTTACTTGTAGAATCCTTCAGATTAAAACAAGGAGAGGAGTTCCGGTTGTGGTGCAGCGGAAATGAATCTGACCAGGAACCATGAAGTCGCAGGTTTGATCCCTGGCTTCGTTCAGTGGATTAAGGATCTGGCATTGCCGTGAGCTGTGGTGTAGGTCGCAGACTCAGCTCAGGTGTGGGCTGGCAGCTGTAGCTCCTAGGAGACCCCTGGCCTGGGAACGTCCATGTGCTGCAGGCGCGGCCCTGAAAAGCAAAACAAATAAATAAATAGGTTCAGCTGCGTGAATGCCCTGTTATCGACTGGACCGTTTAAAGATACTCCAGTTGTGCGTACTTATCTTCCTTTTCAATATCTAGTTCTTTGGCCCCTTTCAAACTAGACGGGGCGGTATTCTTTTCTTCAACAGAGGATTATTAAAACAGACATCAGAGGAAAGAAAAATTAGTGCTTGTAGAGCTGGAGAAGTCAAGCTTCTGGCCTAAGACCATTTGCTGACAAAGAAAATTCCTTGAACTGCAGAGTGGGAGGAAGGATGGAGAAGGCAGCAAGGGCCTGATGGGCTGGACCCCCCCACCACCCCCCAGGGCCCCAGCTGGGCTCGAAGCCCAGGGCAGAGGTGGTCCTGGCCTCTGCTGAGCGCTGACGGTTCCGAGGGACAGTGGAGCAGGTACACATGCCCAGGGGCAGCATGGGAGCAGGACCAGCCTTGCCTTTTTCTCTGGATCCGCAGCGCCTGCGCGGCGCTCCCAGAGCCACTGAGACCCACTTACTCCCCGGGCCTCGCTGCTGCCCCAACGTAGAACTAGTGTCCCCAGAAGTGGACGGTCCAGGTAAAGCCTCTTCCCCTGTGGTTGTGCGAAGAGATGAGGGATGGGAGTTTCAGATGCCGGCAGGAGCCGGGGGTCACGCAGCACTGTGAGTGCACGAAACGCCACTGAGTTTCACTGTACGCTGGGTGAATCTCATCTCAGCTTCAATAAAAAGCGAAGAGTCTCAGTGGTAACAGGCCGTCACTGCTGAGAGCTGAGCTGTAGGGAAATAACCTCCCCGGGCCTGCACAGGACTCGTGCAGGGCGGGGAGGCGGCTGCAGGAACACAGCGAGGACCCAGGGCTCTGGCTGCCGGAAGCAAGACCACCACCCGGGGGCAGGGCCAGAGGGTCCCAGGGAGTGACCGGAGCGCAGCTTGGTGAGGGATGGAGCCTCCCGCCAGCAGACAGGTGACAGCAGCTGAGAAACACCCTACAAGTCCTCCCAGGAAGAGGGGCGCGGGGAAGAAACCCAGGGAGCCTGACGGCAGGGTCACCACGGGGCTGGGCGGGGGTGGGGAGTTAGGCAGGAGGAGGAGAGACCCCCAGGGGCCGGGAAAGCCGGCGCCCAGGCTGCGAGGCCAGCGAGCAGAGGGCCGCACGTCGGCGCGGGCTGGGACCCTGGCGGGGTACGGGCGTGTTGGGAAACGGGCACAAGAACACGTTTCCACCAGTGGCCGAGGCAGCCAAGGGAGAGCCCCACTAACATTCAAGGCAGCGTCACTAGTTCCTAAAACAAGCAACATCAGGCTCCGCCCCGCATGAGCTCCCGCAGGCCCCGAGAAGCGGGGCAGCTCCGGGCCTTAGCGTTGCCCAGGCCAGATGGGCCGGAGCCGAGCATCAGAGGGGCCCGGCCCGGGGGCAGGACATCTTGGCCCTGGGAGCCGCTGCGCTGCCACACATACCCAGGAGGCCGTGCCCGGTGCCACAGCAGCGCCTTGCCCACCGCCCATCTTCAGGCCCTTCCTCCCGGCAACACTCCCTCCAGTCGGGCCACCCCGGTGTCCCCGCCTCACTGCTGCGGGACAGCCCAGCCTCCGGGCTCCAGGGCTCGCCCCAACCCGAGCACACAGGTCGGAGCCCTCGCTGCCTCCCTGCCCAGTGCTCGGCCCCAACGGCTCAGACCCAAGCTGGGGCCACATGCTGCTGCCGCCACCTCCCGCTCAGGCCACCGCCCCAGCCTCCTCGCCAGTAGCCTTGAGGTCGGCTGTGCGCACCCTTCTGCACAGCTCAGAGGGGGCGCCCCAGTCCCCACACGTCCTGACCGCACCGGGCCTCCTTCCCCCCAACCCACCGCCCCGGGCGTCTGCATGGCTCGCCCCTCCGTCCCGCCTGGCGCCCCCGCCTCCTCGTCTGACCTGCGGAGTCCGCGCGTCCCACCGTCGCCACCAGGACAGACAGCAGCTCCAGGCGGGGGCAGGGCTGTGCCTGCGCCCCCCGCGTCCCCACCGCATCTCGGTATCTGCCCCCCCACCCCCCCCCCCGTCAGCGTTCAGATGCTGGTAACCCACCCGTGGGGTCAGGAGTGGGGCCCGCAGGAGGCTCAGCAAGTGTCCCCGCACACCAGACCCGGGAGTGATTCAGAGACAAGAGCAGCAGGAAACAAAGCACGCACCTCTGGGGACAAAGCCGCGACCATCAGACCTTGTCCCCACTTGGTGGGGGGCGGGGGGGGACACACGAGTATTTACCGCAGCCCCGGCCACACCTGAGCTCTCGCGACGCCCCCTAGGGGCCGTCCCCAGAAGACCCACCTGTGGCCAGAGGGCGGGCCGTCCAGGGAGAGGCTGGTGCGCCCCAGGGGCGACGCGGTGACGCCCCAGACCACCACGCCGGGGCTCCTGGAGGGGGCCCCATATTCCAGGGCAGGCGCCCCCTCCCCTCCGCCCCTGCCCACCTTCCTTGGCTGTTCCTGGCGTGTTGCCTTTACAGGAAAACTCAACTCCTGAGGGAGCGTTGCCCTGAATCCTGAACCAACCAAGTGAGTGACTTGATGTGAGGGTCAGGAGAACCCCTCAACTTGCAGCCAGTTCGTCCAAGTGTTGGGGGCCCGGGGAACCCCCATCCTTCACGGTAGTCTGAGGCGAAGGCAGTCTTGACGGGGACCAGAGAGCCAAGCCGATGAATCCGCCGCATGTTCATAAACCGCAACTCCTCCGCCCCGTCCAGGGGTCAGCACTCCAGCCCCGTCCTGACACCAAAGCCCAGGCCTCACACCTAAGAGCAGAGTACCAGATCCCGCTCCATGAGGGCCAGTAGCAGCCCTGCCTGGAAGGGAACCATCCCAGAGCTGTCGGAACGGGAAGGGGGGCCAGACGTACCGACTGAAGGTAGAGCCACCAAGCAGCTCTGGACCGCGGACGCTCCTCGCATGGCCAGCAGTGTGGGGGGGACAGTAGGTGTCCGTTTCCCGGACACTATCACAATGAGCACAATCATACGAACCGTGAGCCCAAGTGTGGAAAAATGAAAAAAACTAATGCATGAAATTATAGGAAGACATCAGAGCGGGAAAGAATCGTTAAACAGGACACACCAGCATTTACCATGAAGGCAAAAAATTTTAAAAAAAGGCAGTGAACCACGTTCAGAATGTCTTTACCGAGACGCCAGAGGGTGAAGCCAGCAAAAAATGAGAACCAAAGAAATCGCAGAGTATGCAGCCCGGCCTGCGACTGATGACAGTGAGGAAGAAGGAGCTCCCGCTGCGGCTCAGCGGCTAGTGAACCCAACGAGCATCCATGAGGACTCGGGTTCAATCCCTGGCCTCGCTCAGTGGGTTAAGGACCCGGCGTTGCCATGAGCTGTGGTGCAGATCGCAGATGTGGCTGGGATCCCGAGTTGCTGTGGCTCTGGCGTAGGCCGGCAGCTGCAGCTCCTCTGATTGGACTCCTAGCCTGGGAACCTCCATATGCAGCAGGTGCAACCCTATAAAAAAAAGAAGAAAGAGCGTGGTCAGAAAGCAGGGGAGAAGCCTAGGAGGTGAGGGATACACACAACCACCGCAGCCGGGCAGACACCAGTGAAACCCCCCCTAAGGTGAAAGGTCTCCGAGCGCCCGCTTCCACCACACAGCACAGGCCCGGCACCAGCACGAGTCCCACTTCAGCACACGCGCTGAGACCCACGCAGGACGCGGCACAGGGACACACCCTCAGCCTGGACGGGGAGCTGAGAAAGCCAGGAGACAGGCCAGGACTGCGCTGTGCCGAGACCTGTCTGGACGAGGAGGGACGGGACGAGCGGGGGCCACCTACGGAGCCGGCAGCGAGCCTCAGCCACACAGAGGCGGGCATCTGGGTGAGCATCGCCGTGCCCATGAGACGCGGAGGGATTTGGGGGACCCGCTGGGCCAGCGGAGCCTCTCAGGCCCTGGGTCCTGGTGCCACTCTCACCACCAACCAAGGCCAAGCAGACACCACCACCCCCACGCTGGAAGCCACCGGCTGGGACCAGCACCCTCTTCCCCGCGGCCCTTCTTGCCTCCAGCGCCCCGAGTCACATCCCTTCCTCCTCCTGCTCGGGGCCCCGGTTCGCCCTCGTGATGCACCGTGCCCACCCTCCTCATTCTCCCAACGCCAACCTCCCAACGGCTCTGCCTGAGATGCCAGCGCCCACCCAGCTCCCCCGGGGTCCAGGCCGAGCCAAGACCTGGCAAGAAACCGAGACCAGGACAGGCGCTTCCCAGGGCGGCCTGGCACAGGCCCCGCTTCTCAGGCAGGAGCAGGGGCTGAGAGTGCCAGGCCTCCAGCAGGGGCGACGCGTGGCCAGCGGCTGCGTCTGCCAGCCTGGTGGGCACCTAGCACATCCCCAGTACAGCAGATGTCCTAGCATCCCTCTGTCCACTCCTTTGCCCACACCGGTCCTGGGCATGTCCCCAGGACAGGCCAGCCTTTGCAGGGACAGGTGCGTAAAGCTTGGCGCCTCAGGGACCACGTTCCACAGGCTCCCGGCCCACACACTCCCCACCCGAGCCCCCAGCACCCCCACCACACAAGTGGTCAGTGACCCCTCGCTGCCCCGGCCCTGGGGTTCTGCTAGGCGTCAACACGGACCCAACGTCGCGAGAAGGTGACTTCTCTAGGCCAGGCCCCCGGGAGCCATGATGAGCAGGGCGTGGGGGTTCGCGGGGACCTGGGGGCCACGTGGAAACACCAGAGGTGACAGTCTGCACACGGAGCTTCCGGGAATAAAGACTTTCTCAACCTTTTCACTTATAAATATGCATTAGAACATTGGATAACACAGGCGAAGCGCTCTGAAATTAATTTAAAATTACACAGGCTGCATGGCCTGCACCCCAGCCGGAAATTCATCTAACGCGTCCCAATACCCGAGTGTGCTTGAAGGTGGCGACGGCGGTGGCACCTCAGTCCCGGGGCACCTTGAAGTGGTCCTTCTCCTTGCGGATGGCCCTCATGGTGGTCACGGGGTCCGTCTCGCCCACGTGCTGCTGCACTGTCTTCTCCCTGCAGAAGCTGAGTTCCAGGCTCCAAGCAGCGCCCGTGGTGCCGCCACCCCTCCCAGGGCACCAGGGAAGACGACAGCAGGGGCAGTGGGCACATTCTCGGAAGTGACATGTGACAGCCAACTCGGGGAAGGCCGGCCAAACCCGTCCTGCTGGTGACCCAAGAGGCAGGGACACCAACTCTGCACAGGCAGGCATCCTGCACGGGCCCAGCGCCTAGAGGCTCCCCAGGCACAAGTCCTGTCCACCACCCCCCCCCCGCCCCCGCCAGATCCTGACTCTGGGAACAGAAAGCACTCCGACCCCTGCCAGGACACCCAGAAAAATCCCCCTTTAAGAAAAATGATCTGAAGTTCCCATCGTGGCTCTGCAGAAACAAAGCTGACGAGGAACCACGAGAAGGCGGGTTCGATCCCTGGCCTCGCTCAGTGGGTTAAGGATCCGGCGTGGCTGTGGCGTCGGCCAGCAGTAGCAGCTCCGATTCAGCCCCAGGCCTGGGAACCTCCATCTGCTGTGGGGCCGGCCCTCCAAAGACAGCAAAGAAAAGAATGAGGATCTGATTCTTCGGCTGCACCTCACGGAGACTCTACCACCCGGGCCCCTGGGCAGCTGTGCCCGGGCAGCGTGGCGCTCAGCGGGGGCCTCACCTCACTCGCATGAACGGGTTGTAGGTGAACTCCTCCGCGATGGTGGACGGCACCGTGGGCTCCCCGAGGCTGTGCTTCTCCTGCAAGACAGTCGCCTCAGTACGGGGCCTCCTCAAGGCGACACTGCGAAGACCCTTTAACCACCTTCGAACGTCATGCGACCGAGACGATGCAGCGAGCGGGGTGTCGGTGCAAGGACAGGCCCCTTCCCACCCGTGCAGAGGAGACGCGGGGGAGTGTCCCGGCTGCCACCACCGCCCGTCCCCTCCCCTTGCTGTCTTGGATGTGCGGGGGACGGGAGCTTCCTTCTCGTGAGCACGAGCATCTGTCTCATATCCCAGGAGCCATGACCGGCGAAAACGCAGCAAACAGAAGAAAACAGTGTCCCCCCCCCGCCCCCCGACAGCGGGTGAGTCGTGAGCTCCTCCTGCTGAGGACAAGGAGGTCACAGGGTCCCGTGTCCCTCCCTGGGGAGGACAGCCTCCCAGAGGGTGGCTCTCATCAGGTGTTCGGGCAGCTCATCACCTCCACTCGGGGTGGCCTGGCTCCTGATCAGCACTGACCAGGGCAGAGAAAAGACGCCAACGGGGACGTCTGGGCAATGGTCACTCCTACCGAGCCGCCTACAGGAAGAAGGTCAGAGTTAACGGCTGGGGGTCGCCGCCCGCCCTGCAGCCCCAGCCCATCTACTGACCCCGAGGCCACAGGCTGTGGACCCCCGTCAGTGCCCACACCTGGGCCTTCTGCTCATCAGGGACCCTCAGACCCAAGCCTCCCCCCACCCCTCGCCCCGATCCCACCCTGTGCCGCGAGCAGTGGTATCAACAAGTAATCCTTTAGGAGTTTCTGTGGTGGCGCAGCGGAAACAAATCTGATTAGTATCCATGAGGTTGCAGGTTCGATCCCTGGTCTTGCTCAGTGGGTTAAGGATCTGGCGTTGCCATGAGCTGTGATGTAGGTCACAGACGCAGCTGGGATCTGGCATGGCTGTGGCTGTGGTGCAGACCGGCAGGTGCAGCTCCTGTTCCACCCCAGGCTGGGAACCTCCGTGTGCCACAGGTGCAGCCCTAAAAAGACCAAAAAGAAAAAAAGAGGTAACCGTCGAATGGCTGGAGGTGTGTCAAGTTGGGGTCTGGAGGAGGCCAAGGTGGAGGCTTACTGTTCACCTCCCAACACCCTTCTAGCGGAAACAAGTCTAAAATGTTTGCTCACTGTCCTCTACTCCCCCTGTCCTCTCTCTCCTCAGAAATCCTCCTCCGCCTTTTCTGAGGGAGGAAGACAAGTGGACCGATTCCAAGGATAACTTTAAACACGGCCCCTCGCAGCCGGGGGTGCGAGCTGTCCTACCCGTTTCCATCACCCATTAAAACGAGAACCAACGTGTCGGAGTTTTCCCCGCAGAAGCACGGAGCCCCCGAAGGTCAAGCCTCACACAGGCGGATGTCTACTGCAGCACCATTCCCGGGCCCTGTGCATCCGAGACACCGCCAGGGATTCCCTGAAATGCCTCCCGCTGAAGGGAATCACTCCCACGTACCACGCGTGTGCCGCTAAAGCAGGCCTTGGGGACAGTCAAGGCTTTTAGCGTCAGGCGCCTCTGCTAGAAAAGAAGAAAGATCTCAAGTCTTGGGTTCCACACTGAGAATCCATAAAAAGAGCAAAGCAAATGCAAGGGAGGTAGAAGGAAGGGGTTTTGTTTCATTCTGTCTTTTCAGGGCGCATCCGTGGCACATGGAGGGTCCCAGGCCAGGGGTCTGACTGGAGCTGCAGCCACCGGCCCACACCACGGCCACAGCCACGCCGGATCTAAGCCGCACCTGCGACCTACACCACAGCTCACGGCAGCGCCAAAGCGATGACCCACTGAGCAAGGCCAGGGATGGAACCCACATCCTCATGGATCCTAGTTGGGCTCGTTACCATTGGGCCACAACAGGAACTCCCAGGAAGGGGTTTTTTAAAACTTTATGTTTTTAAGCTAAAAGCAGAAATCAGTGCAGTAGAAAAACAAGGAAAATTAAGGCAAAAGATGTGCTTTTACATCAGCAAAACTGGTAAGTACAGCAAAGAGAAAGAACAACATCAGAAATGAAAGGAGGGATGTCACTACAGGGCCAACAGACAGTGAGAAGGTGTGGGGGCGTTTGGATCATATCGAGCTGAAACCATAATGCCTCCAATGTTTTCTTTTCACTCTGGCAAAAGCAAAATTTTCCTTTTCTTTTTTTGTCTTTTTGCGGCCACACCCACAGCATAAAGAAGTTCCCAGGCTAGGGGTCAAATCAGAGCTGCAGCTGCTGGCCTGCACTGCAGGGACAGCAATGCAGGATCCAAGCCATGTCTGCGACCTACACCACAGCACTGGATCCTTAACCCACTGCGTGAGGACAGGGATCAAACCAGCATCCTCATGGAAACTAGTTAGGTTCTTAATCTGCTGAACCACAACAGGAACACCATAACTTTTTTTTTTTTTAGGGCTGCACACGCGGCATATGGAGGTTCCCAAGCTAGGGCTCGAATCAGAGCTGCAGCTGCCGCCCTACACCACAACTCATGGCAACGCCGGATCCTCAACCCACTGAGCAAGGTCAGGGATTGAACCCGCAACCTCATGTTCCTCGTCGGATTCATTTTCCCTGTGCCGTGATGGGAACTCCTAAATTTCTTAAATAGCTGATAAAGTGTATGAACCACAAAAGAAAATTAAGACGCTGGACTTCATCAAAATCTAAAATGTCTGCTCCTCCGAAGACGCTGGTGATGTAATAACCTATTTTGGAAAAAAGAATGGATATATTTTTGTGTCTAATGGATTCACTTTGTACACCTGAAACTGATACAGCATTTTAAGCCAACTATACTCCATTACAATTTCAAAACCAAAACCAACACAATGGACCATAATAAAACCTGAAGGCCAGGTGGAGAGGTGAGCAGCAGTGGGAGGGTAATGCTGCCTCCTACTGGTGGACTGGGGCAGCACCAAGTGTCCCAGCACAGACTTACAGCCGGCAGACGGTTTTCTTAAAAACGGCAAGCCACCAGACACGGCGGGGGGAGGTGGGGTTTTATTATCCTGCTGATGTCTTAGTCTAAATTTATTACTACTGTAATGCCACTATCTTTTCATTCTCAGTGGCACCAATATATTTCTTTTCTGCTATGTAGTTGTATTCTCTCTCTCTCTCTCTTTTTTTTTTTTTTTTGCCATTTCTTGGGCCGCTTCTGCGGCATATGGAGGTTCCCAGGCTAGGGGTCGAATCGGAGCCGTAGCCACCAGCCTATGCCAGAGCCACAGCAGTGCCAGATCCGAGCCCCGTCTGCAACCTACACCACAGCTCACGGCAACGCCGGATCCTTAACCCACTGAGCAAGGCCAGGGATCGAACCCGCAACCTCATGGTTCCTAGTCAGATTCATCAACCACTGAGCCACAATGGTAACTCCATGTATTCTCTTCTTAAATCGGGGTTAGAGGCGTTCCCATCGTGGCTCAGTGGAAATGAATCTGAGTAGCATCCATGAGGATGCAAGTTTGATCCCTGGCCTCTCTCAATGGGTTAAGGAGCTGGTGTGGCTGTGGCTGTGGTGTAGGTCGGCAGCTACAGCTCCGATCATGCCTCTAGCCTGGGAACCTCCATGTGCCATGGGTGAGGCTCTAAAAACACAAAAATTAAAAATAAAAAAATTAATCAGGGTTAGAGCGTTACTGCATATTCAAAACTTAAAGTTTCCTATTGGATCCCAGTATGCTCTGTGTGTATGTTTTCAATTGTATGTTTTCACTTATGAATCCTCCTTCAAGTCACTGTCAGTACCTGCCTATCATTTTTCCTTAAAAAAACAAAATAAAACACGTTGTTATGGAGTTCCCTGGTGGCCTAGTGGGTGACAGTTGTCACTGCTGCGGCTCAGGTGCAGTCCCGGGCCCAGAAGCTTCTGCATGCCACAGGTGCCGCCGACAAAAAAGACACTGCTGGGAAACTACAAGACGAGTCACGGAAAGGGAGAAACGAGTCAGAGCAAAGAACTATCGCATGCAGCATATGCCTTTCAAAAAACCCTCTTATTCAACAGTGAGCTAAGTTTTTTAAATAGGCAGAAAATCTGAAAACTTCGGAGTGGCCCGTAAGCACAAGAAAAGATTTTCAACATCATCAGCAGGCCCCAGGGAGATGCAAACGAAAACCACAGTGAAATACTAAATACACATGAGACGGACTCAAAAGACCGACGGTACCAAGTGTCGGGGAGGGTGTCCAAGAGCTAGGACTTCCACACGTTGCTGATGGAAATGGAGGAGAAACCGTTGGTCGAAAACAGCTTGGGAGTTTCTTTACACGCTGGACGTGCCCCCAACGGAACCCAGCCTTGCACTCCTCGGTGTGTACCCAAGAGAAGACACGGCAGCCTGTGCCCAGGGTCACAGCAGCGTTACTCACAACGGCCAATACCCAGAAACACCCATGTCTTCTGACAAGGGCGGGGAGGAACGAAACGCGGCCTTTCTGAGCAGAGGACCGCTGCTCGGCAGGGCAAAGGGGGGCCTGATGCTGCAGCCCCACGCGAGAACCTGAGGCCCACTCTGCTGAGTGGAAAAAGCTACCCGAGCACACACGGTCCCGTTCCAGGCATAGGAAATTCCAGACAGTGCCAACCAGGTTCCCGGGGCATCCTGGAGGAGGACACAGAGCCCCGCGTGAGGAAGCTCTGGGGAGGGATGGAGGCCTCCTGCCTCTTCCCTGGGGTGGGAGTCGTCTAACGGGCACACACGCCCAGAGGTCCCGCCATGGCTCGCTTTCGGCCGAGGCGGGTGGACTGAACCCCCACAAGCTTGATGACAAAAGGGAAACGAGGTCAAAGCACTCGTCGGCCTTGATGAAAAGGACACACTCCCTGCATGACACCAGCTGCAAACGAGACGGACTCATGAAGATGTGAGAGTCTAATGGCTCTACACGAAGTAAAGACATTCGTTCATAACCAAAGAAAAAAAACTTGACAATTTTGCTGTATGGCAGAAACTGGCACAGCACTGAAAATCAACTGTAATTTTTTTTTTTTTTTTTTTTTTTTTTGCTTTTTAGGGTCATACCGCAGCATATGGAGGTTCCCAGGCTAGGGGGTGAATTGGAGCTGCAATTGCCGGCCTGCACCACAGCCACAGCCACGCGGGAGCTGAGCCGCGTCTGCGGCCTACACCACCGCTCAGGGCAATGCCGGATCCTTAACCCGCTAAGCAAGGCCAGGGATCGAACCCACGTCCTTGTGGATACTCGTTGGGTTTGTTAACTGCTGAGCTACGAAGGGAACTCCCTAAAATTTTTTTTTAATCTTTCCGCAAAAAAGGATTCTGTACCCCCAAAAGCTTCATGAGTGAATTCTAACATTAAGGGAAGAAATAGTAACAACCACAGAAGAAAAACTTCCTCAGAGAAGAGGAGGGAACACTTTCGAGCTCACTTCACGAGACCAGCATTACCCCGCTGTGCGGAGCCAAGATGTGCCAAGAAAGTAAGGGTGCAGGTGGGTCGCTCACAAGACAGACGCCGTGACTGAGGTTCGCCGGGCACGTGGGGTGGTTTAACCTGTGAACCTCGCTGATGGGCTCTTCGCCGCAGGAACAGAGGAAGACAAGTCCCCGGACGGAGCCCAACACCCACTCGTGCCAAAACCTCTCAGAAAACCGGAAACATCTATGACCTTCGCCAACCTGAAAAAGCGGACGTCCACCAAAACCGCGGCGAACAGGCTGACGCTGAAAGACAGAGCCTCCTGCCCCCAAGACGGGGAACAAGCCAGAGGGGCCCACGCTCACCACGTCCAGCTCGGGGTGTCCTGAACATCTCAGCTGGTGCAGTAAGGCAGGAAAAGCAGTGAAAAGGCACACGGATGGGCAAGAAGAAACCAAACCGTCAGGTGATGCCATGACTGCGTGCCAAGGGTCTGTGAAAAAGATGCCCGGCTCAGGTAAGCACGGTCATAGGAAACCCCAATCACGGCTTTCCCAAGACGGCCACCATCCTGCACAACAAAATCCAAACACGAGGTGCTCAGGGACCCAGCGCAAGATCTCCAACTCTGAAAACCACGCTGCTGAGAAAAACGAAAGACCTGGATAAGCGTGAAGCTCTATCAGGTGCCCGGACTCCGTACTGTTAGGATCCCAATTCCCTCTCCTCTCTTGCGACAACACGGTCCCCAGGGAAGGCCATGCTGGGAGTTCCTGCCGAGGCAACGTGGGACCAGCGGTGTCTTGGGAGCCCTGAGACGCAGGTTCGACCCCCGGCCCAGCACAGTGGGTTAAGGATCCTGTGTTGCCGCCTGTGGCCTAGATCACAACTGAGGCTCCGAGCTGACCGCTGGCCAGGGAGCTCCATATGCTGCAGGGGAGCCAACAACAACAACAACAACAAAAAAAGCCAAGGTGACTTTTTTGTAGACATTAACAAGATGATGCTAAAATTGCCACGGAAATGGGACGGACTCAGAGGAGCCCAAATCAATTTCAAAAAAGAATAAGGTTAGAGGATTTATACCACCTGATTCGTAGGCTGGGCACAACCTCCAGTGCTCAGGACAGTCCTGCTGATGCAAGGAGGAGCCTGCAGGTCAATGAAACTGAACACAGTCCAGAGGAGAGTCATGCCTGCACGGCCCGTTTTATCCAGTAGAAAGGGCAGGGTAATCCAAGGAGCAGAGTCAAGGCTTTTCGGCAAGTGGTGCCGAGCAACTGACGCCAGTGTACAAAAGAGCAAACTTCAACCCCGACTTTTCAGCAGATGACAACTTGACATGAACCAGTGGCCTAATATAAATTTACAGAGTTCCCGTCATGGCTCAGCGGGAAACAAATCCAACTTGTATCCATGAGGATGTGGGTTCGATCCCTGGCCTCGCTCAGTGGGTTAAGGATCAGAAACTGCCATGAGGTGGGGTGTAGGTCACAGACACAGCTCAGATCCTGTGCTGCTGTGGCTGCGGTGGAGGCCGGCGGCTGTAGCTCTGATTTGACCCCTAGCCTGGGAACTTCCATATGCTGTAGGTGGTGCGGCCCTAAAAAGACAAAAAAATAAATAAATAGGAGTTCCCATCGTGGCTCAGGAAAAAAGAAGAATAAGACACTGTTAAGAAAAAGGAGGAGTTCCCATTGTGACTCAGCGGGTTAAGAACCCGACTAATATCCATGAGGATGCAGGTTTGATCCCTGGCCTCGTTCAGCGGGTTAAGGGCCACACTGCCACAAGCTGCAGCGCGTGGGTCACAGATGCAGCTCAGATCCCTCACTGCCGTGGCTGTGGTGTAGGCCGGCGGCTACAGCTCTGGCTCAACCCCTAGCCTGGGAACCTCCATGTGCTGCAGATGTGGCCCTTAAAAAAGGAATGATTGCAATGGCTCGGGTTGATTCAGAGGTGCGGGTTCAATCCCCAGCCTGGCACAGGGGTTTAAAGAATCCAGCATTGCCGCAAGTGTGGCCACAAAAAAGAAAATGGAAAGGCGAGCTACAAACGGGATGAGATAGCTGAGATGCATATCTGACAAAGACTTGTTTCCAGAATATGTAAGGAATTCTTACACTTCAGTAGGGAGACAGCTGAACTTTCAAAATGGAAAAAAGATCTGAACGCACACTTCACATAAAAGGAGACAGTAAAAGGCTAGTAAGCACATGAAGGGACAGTGGCCTAGCCGTCAGAGAAACAGAAATTTTATTATTTTTTTTTCTCTTTTTGTCTTTTTAGGGCCGCACCCACGGCATATGGAGGTTCCCAGGCTGGGGGTCGAATCAGAGCTACAGCCGCCGGCCTACACCACAGCCACGACAACTTGGGATCCGAGCCACATCTGCGACCCACACCACGGCCACAGCAACGCCGGATCCTTAACTCACTGAGCAGGGCCATTGATCAAACCCTTCTCTTCATGGATCCTAGTCGGGTTCATTAGCCGCTGAGCCAGGATGGGAACTCCAAGAAATGGAAACTTTAAAACTACAAGACACCACTACACATGATATACTAAAATGTGACGGAGCAGCAACACCACGTGTTGGTGAGCGCGCAGGGCAGCCGGAACTCACGCACTGCTAGTGAGAATGCCAAATGGCACAAGCGGCAAACAGTTTGGAAGTTTCTTAGAAGTTAAACGTACACTCACCACACAACCAGCAATTACACTCGGGTATGTGCCCACGGCAGTGAAAACTGTGTCCACACAAAGACTTGACACGAACGTTCACAGGAATTTTATTGATAACAGCAAAAAAAGCTGGAAACAACCCCAAAGTCCGTCCAGGTGAGCAGATGAACAAATAGCACAACCATACGAAATACCATGAGAAAAAAATTGCTTTTGTCTTTTATCTTTTTAGGGCCGCACCTGCAGCGCATGGAGATTCCCAGGCTAGGGGTCCCATCAGAGCTACAGCTGCCAGCCTGCACCACAGCCCCAGCCATGCGGGATCCGAGCTGCACCTGCAGCCTACACCACAGCTCCCGGCAACGCCGGATCCTTAACCCACTGAAGCAAGGCCAGGGATCAAACCTGCAACCTCACGGCTCCCAGTCAGATTCGTTTCCTCTGCACCACGACGAGAACTCCCTAGGCTAGTGTTTGAATTCTTACACGTATAATTGTGTAAGCCCATATTGCAAAGTTGATAAAGATGCTTGACAAAAACAGGTGATTTATGGGGGAAAACCCTCTCTGAGACCGAGCCTCACTGAGGCCGGGAGGAGGGAGCCCAGCACCCGAGGCCTCGCAGGCATGTCTCACCCACACCACTTCTCCACGACCGAGGGGCAGACAGACCCGTGTCCGGGAGAAAGTCACTGCCTTGGCAGCGTTTCCCAACCCCCACAGCAGATGCCCCCAGCACCACAGGCCACACTGGGGCCACCGCTGAAAGAAATGCCTTTAAGACAACCCCTCGGGGTGGTTCCCTAAGCAGGATGCCAAGGTGCTGCCAGACGCGGGCCCATCGGGCCTGATGCCCAGGACACGGGAAATGGGCTGGGGACCTGCTGGTTCGGCCTCACCTGGGCACCTGTCCTGTCGACGATACAGTATCCCGGGCCCAGCCCCCAGCTGCCCTTTGAAGTCCCAAAGCATCTTAGGAGATAACCAGGGCTTCCTCGCACAGAGCTGGGCTGTCTGAACCCCCCTGACCCACGGGTGGCGCCCAAGGGCACCCGGCTCACCTTGGCCCAGGCCAGCTTCTCCTGGATGGCGGTGTTGGCGGGTTCCACGTGGCGCGCAAACTTGAGGTTATGGACGGTGTACTCGTGGCCACAGTACACGCGCTGGGGAGAGAGCAAGCCCGCGGCTCTGAAGCCACTGGTTCGCCTACCCGCCAACCCCCGGGACCCCGGGAGAGGGCCCTGAGCGGGTGCAGGGTGTGCCAAGGCAGTAAACACACCTTTAAAGAAAAAACGCTCCTAGCAGCCACGCCTTCACCCCCCTCCCAGCGCAAGGCCCCAGCGGGGAGAGCTGCCCCGAGTGCCCGCAGAGGTGAGCTGGCGGGGTCCTCCTGCCCCTGGGGCACAGTGAGCAGGGACAGGGCGCTGCCTACTGTGTCTGGAGGGAGTCGGCCCAGGACTTCGAGCAGGGCTTTGTACATCTCGTCCGCTGTCCCTTCGTAGAACTTCCCGCAGCCAGCCACAAACAAGGTGTCACCTGCGAACAGGACAGGGGCTGGAGGGGCTGCCAGCACCCCACCCAGGGGGACCCATGGGTCTTGGGTCCCACCCTCCCCAAGCCTCTTCCCGCAAGTCTCACAAAGTGGCGCCACCAGGTCCCAAGCAGCCATTCAAACTCAAACCTTGGGGTCACTGCACAGTCCTGTTACCTGGAGCTGAGACGCCCCCCACACCCAGCCCTTTCCCCCACCTGGGAGCCCCTCCCAGGTCAGGCCTCCCTGTGACCTCCCACCCCTGCCCCAACAGCCCCCTGACGTCACAGGCCCCGCCCGGCCTGTGCGCTCCAGGAGCCCCTCACGCAGGACCACTGTCCCTGAGGGCCCTAGACACAGACCTGCCACCCCCCAGACTCGGCCCTGCCTGCCTCAGTCCTCCCTCCGCCCCGACACAGGCCAGGTCTCCACGTGTGGTCTCCCGCACCCAGGCCCTCTCACCCCAGCACCCGCCGCCAGGCCTCTTCCCCGGGAGCCGAAGGCCCACTCAGAACAGGACAACAGAAACCAGGAACAGGGAGCTGGGGAGCCTGTGAGCACAGCCCCAGCACGAGGGATGGGGCTGCCCCATGGACGCCCCAGCTCGAAGGAGGAGGAGGAGGAGGAGGAGGAGGGGCCACGCACAGGAGCTGCAGTAGCACCTGCTACTTTCTGGGGCTGAAGTTCCTGGGCTCGGGCCTGTGGGGAACCAGCCCAGGCCTCTGGGGGCTACCATGTCTCTCTCCCGGCAGTGGGGGCCACCATTCCCCTGCACTCCCAGACTCTCAAGCTTCACCAGCAGCTGCCAAGGGCACCTGGAGGTGTCCTCCCGCCCGCAGGCTGCCCCCAGCCCCGCTCAGTTCTGTGGTCCCTGCAGCCCCTTTCCCCACCACCTGAGCGGTTCCCTTGGCCGGGCACTCACTGCCGTGAGCTGGGCTCCCAGACCTGAGGCCCCATACCCCGACCTCTCGGACACAGACACCTGGCCAGCCAGCAGCAGAGTGCCCTGCCCCAGGCCTGTTCCCCAGCCCGCGGCCCCTCTTCCTGCCCCGTCTGCCGGCGCCGAGTCCTGCCCGCTCCCTCCCAGGACCACGGCTGTCACCTCCTCTGCTGGTGTCCTGCTCCCTCAGCTCTGCTGGCCCAGCGGGAAAGGGAGCAGGGCCCATGGCGGCTCCGACCTGAGCTGGAGGCTGGGCCACTCATCCCCTCAGCTCAGAACGCTGCGGGCTCCTGGGCTGGGCACAGAGGCCAGCTGGAGCTGCCAGGCCGTCCACATCATTAGGCCCCCCTGCCAAGGTCTCCTCACCGTAGCTTCACCACGGAGGGCCCCGTGGGACTCTCACGTGTGTATCATAAGCAGTAAGACCCCGCAGCCTCCTGCCAGCCGCTGTCACGTGGACAAGAGACCAGCACGCCGAGCACGCAGTCCAGGCTGTCTGGCCAGTCAGCCCTGCACACCTTCTGGAGCGGGCACGTGGCTTCTCACATGAGCACAGTCCCCAGGGCCATCGCCGGGGCCCGCACATCTCCCAGGCCCTGCCACCCACCTGACGGACGGGCAGCCAGACACCAGGGGCCCATGTGGTGCGGGAGGGACAAGGAGGCAGATGTGAAGGTTCACCAGGCCCAGCACGGGCCACCCCCCCACCTCACGCCACCCCCACCATGCACGCAGGGAGGGGACACACGGAGCAGATGGTCTGCCCACCTGCTCTCAAGCACAGTCCCATGAGGCCCATGGCAAGGCCGGTGGCCCCACACCACCTGCTCTCAGGACTTGGCTGGGAGCCGCGCCTGCTACTACTGCAGCAAAGACACTGAAAAGAGCCAGTTTTTAAACTAAAAGTACAGACTGGGAGCTAAGCGTGCATTTACAGACAAGCTGCAGGGACGGCCCTGGGTGGCCCTTCACGTTGCTGTCTCTCCCCGACCCCACGTGGGTTCCTGTGGACACCCCTGCTCCACTCCAGGAGCCCACGTGCTATCAGCCATTGTGGGGCTTTTTGGTTTTGGTCTTTTTGTCTTTCTAGGGCCGCACCCAAGCCATATGGAGGTTCCCAGGCAAGGGGTCGAATCGGAGCCACAGCTGCCGGCCTCCACCACAGCCACAGCAAGGCAGGATCCCAGCTGCATCTGCGACCTACACCCCAGCTCTTGGCAATGCCGGATCCTTAACCCACTGAGCGAGGCCTGGGATCGAACCCGCCAACCCCACGGCTCCGAGTTGGGTTCGTTACCCACGGCGTCACAACAGGAACTCTCAGCAGTTGTGTTTTTAAAGCAAGTTTCACTGTGGTCATAACACCACAACTGGGACATCAATCTGGGGGAGGCTCGAGATGACACGCTGGCTAACCAAGCTGAGGTGGCAGAGGGGCCCTGCTCTGTGCTCATCCTCGGCCGCTTGCTCCCGCCATCCTGAAGACCCCGTGTCACACGGCTGCTCCACCTCCCGGGTTCCCCAGCCAGCACCAGGGTTCTCCCTCTTCCTGTCAGAGGAGAAGCCCCTCCACGTGCTGGAGAGGCCCACCCGCCCCCAGCAGGCGCTGCGCACACGGCCCGATCCTGGCGGGACATCAGCACCACCTTCCACGCTCTTCAGGGCCACTGTACAACACCCGGGCCTGGGGCTGTCTCTGGCCCGACCCACTCTGCTCGCGGCTGTGGCGGGATGGGGCGGCAGAGGCAGCACGCGGGCTATGCACGAGGCAGGTCTGCTGGCCCCCCCCGGGCCCAGGTGCCTGCTGCTGGAGGGGCACTGGGGCCACATCCCCATTAGGAAGAGGCTCGCAGGGAAAGGCCTGTGGCCGCACGCCGCTGCGGTGCAGGGTCAGAGGGGCTCAGGCGCTGCCCGCACCCACCCCAGCCCTGCGCCGAGCGCCGTGGTGCTCTTGCAGCACCCGGCAGGGGCTGCCCCGCAGGAACTGCTCTGCTGCTCCGCCCCGAGGCTTCCCAAGCCGCCCTCCTCCTGGAGGGTCCCTGCAGAGAACAGCAGACCCCCAGCCGCACACCCGGGCACGCACCTGTGAACACGGCCGGGGGCTCGGAACTGCCGGGCTTGCTCACCAGGTAGCAGATGTGTCCCGAAGTGTGGCACGGCGTCGACAGGCACTTGACGCTGAGAGAGCCCACCTGAAATGATGCACATGGGCATGCGGGGGCCCGTCCGAAGGCACAGCTCCCCTAGACCCCGTGCCCGCCCACCGCAGGGGCCACCCTTGAGGGCGAGTGGGCGCCCGTGGCTGCTGGTCCATCTGGCGAGACCTGGCTCTGGCTGGTGACCCTGGAAGCTGTGGTATTTGCTGGTGAGCAAAATCAAGGGGCCGATTCTGTTCTCTGCTCAAAAGCAGCCAAATGTGAACCAGGCATGGGGCCCGCAGAGATGCTTCTCCTTCTCAGATGCTCAGCTTTTGCTTTTTCCGTCTGCACCCCGATCCTGCTCTGTACTTCAAAACACTCACATCTAAGAGCGGCTGCCACAAGGACGGGCGCCTGCGTGACCTGCACCTCGGTCACTCGTGCGGCGCGTGTGCACGGTGCCCCATCCTGACCACCTGCCCCTGGGCCTCGGCCGCATCACCTACGAGGACAGCCCCCCACATAACCTCACGACCGCCCACACCCAAAAACTGCAAACCAGCGGAGGGAGAATGGCAGCCTACGAAGAGCTGGTTTCCATGCCTCCCGCTGTCACAAAGGCGCCCCCACGGCCTCTGCCCTCGCCTGGTCACCACCTGCACCCAGATGCACTGGTGACGCTCTCACAAGGGGACTGTCTGGGCCCAGGCAGCCCGAGGGCCTGTCCACCCACTGGCAGGCTAGGCGGTTTCCACGGCCAGGCCCTCGAGTGCCCCCCGGTCCCTGGGGTAAGTGAAGGGACAGCCAGGAGGAGGCACCCTCCCGCCCCATTCACAGGGCCTGGAGTCCCACAGGGCCACAACTGCACCCCTTCTGTCAGCTTGCTGCTCACCTGCAGTGTGGACAGGTGTGTGACCTTGTGAGTCAGAGCCCCGATCCGGTCATCGCCCCCATACACCTTCAGCCCAGGCTCCAGCTTGACCAGCTTCTCGTTCCCACCAGCGTGGTCCCTGCGGTGGGGGGGAAAGGCGAGCTGGGGCTCCTGCTGGTACGAAGGGGTGAAACCCTGACCCAGCGGGTTTTTCTGGTTTTGGCTGTACTCAAACGCCAGGGATGGACCCTGCGCCACAGCAATGACAACGCCATACCCTTAACCCACGAGGCCACCAGGGAACTCCCCAAACAGAATTTGTCTTTCTCCCAGTTACGTTTCTCAGAAGCAGAAATGCATCTTCCAACCCAGGACCCTCGCTTCCCGGCTGTCATTTGGCTCCACTACAAAGAACATTCTCAGACACCCACTGCCAAGAGAGGCACTTCCATGGCCCTGCCCTGCTGCTGCAGAAGCTTCTGGAGAGGAGGAACCAAACCACAAACACCTGGATACTTGCTAACCCACGGTTCCCAGGCCAAGTGCATCAGTCACTGTGGACCCACGGGGCCTGCCGCCCACCCACACGTCCTGAAGCAGTGGGCCTGGGGGAGTGGGCCTGGGGCAGTGGCCTGGGGGAGCCCTGCGAGGTAGGAGTTTTCAGCCCCCAGGCGACTGCACTCAGCCCAGTCGGGACCCTGAGCAGACGGCAGCGCTGTTCTCTAAAACAGCAATGCCCGGCTGACAGAGGGTGATTCCTCCTCTGGGGACAGGCCAGCGCAGATGGATTCCCAGGAGCTGCCCTTGCTTCCCGGGTCACCTGGCCCGCGCTTCAGAAAGGCGGTCAGCAGAAGAGCCCCAGGCGTGCACCTTGTGGGTGAGAAGCACACCAGCCAAGCCCGCCGGGGTCCCGAGCTCGGAGCAGGGCTGGGAGTGTCCCAAGCCCAGGAGATCGGGCTTTGCGGGACGAGGCGAAAGCTTCCCAGTGGCCAGGGCACCCCGGATCCTCACTACGCACCCACCCATGGGCTCTGCCAACAAGCCCCCAAACAGCTGGGCTCAGAGATAAGCTCGCCACCCAGCCAGCTTGGCTGACTCAGCGCTCACCCCGACCTGCCCAAGTGCCAAGCCGGGAGGGTGGCACAGGCCATACCCTGGAGCTCAGCTGGGGGCCTCTTTAGTGTTCTGCTGCACCCTAAACCACACAGCATCACAACGTGGGAAGAGCAACCTCTGCCCTGGGGGCCACTCGGCAAAGGAGAGATCCCCAGTGTGAAAAGCTGGGGAGGCCGAGAAGGCACCGGCCCTGGGCCCAGCGGGTGGGTTTCCTTCTCTGCTGCGCTGTCGCTGCTGTAGGTCCACCTCCCTAATTGGGTCAGAAAGTAACACCTGATGCCAGGGGCTGAACAGGCCCGAAGATTCTCAGTGACTCAGTTACATGAGCCAATGAGTTTCCAAATTTAACAAGCTTTGGCCAAGCCATCAACGTGACACTCCCACACACACAAGCTGAGGGGCCGCCCCGTACCTGTGGACACGCCACGCTCAGCGAGAAGCCACAGGAATAGGTTCAAAGACACTGGCTGCCCTTGGGCAGTTATTCGGAAAAGAAAATTCAGAGCTTAACACATTTTCCTAGCTCTAAAAAGCCTCCAAAGTCTCAAAAACCCAAAAGGGCCGTGAGCAGGCAACTCTAGTCCTAAAACCCAAACATCAGAGCTTCTTCCATCTGTTAGCTTTCAAATATCAAAACACACAACCTCTCCAAATGCGACTGCTTGATTTTTATTTTTTTATTTCTTATTTATTTATTTGTCTTTTTTTGCTATTTCTTGGGCTGCTCCCACGCGCGCGCGGCATATGGAGGTTCCCAGGCTGGGGGTCTAATCAGAGCTGCAGCCACCGGCCTACGCCAGAGCCACAGCAACGCGGGATCCGAGCCACATCTGCAACCTACACCACAGCTCACGGCAGCGCCGGATCGTTAACCCACTGAGCAAGGCCAGGGGTTGAACCCACCACCTCATGGTTCCTAGTCGGATTCGTTAACAACTGCGCCACGACAGGAACTCCGTGACTACTTGATTTTTAAAAACATCAGCGACTAGGAACCATGAGGTGGTGGGTTCAACCCCTGGCCTTGCTCAGTGGGTTAATGATCCGGCGCTGCCGTGAGCTGTGGTGTAGGTTGCAGACGCGGCTCGGATCCCGCGTTGCTGTGGCTCTGGCGTAGGCTGGTGGCTACAGCTCCAATTCGACCCCTAGCCTGGGAACCTCCATATGCCGCGGGAGCGGCCCAAGAAATAGCAACCACAACAACAACAAAAGACAAAAGACAAAAAAAAAAAAAAAAAAAAAAAAATCAGCGTCTAAGAGTTCCCGCTGTGGCACAGTGGGTTAAGACCAACGGCAGAGACACAGGTTCCATCACTGGCCCAGCACAATGGGCAAAAGGATCCAGCGTTGCCGCAGCTGTGACACAAAGATCGCAGCTGCAGCTTGGATTCAACCCGGGAACCTCCATGTGCCACGAGTGTGGCCATAAAAAAAGCAATACTAATAACCAATGTCTAAGCTAGTTTATGTCCCAGTACCCGAGGCCAATTTCCCATCATATGAGCCCAAGAGCTTTCAGAGATGCTGCTGGAGGCCCTCCCGCGGCCACAGCCCCACAGCCTGAGCCTCTCCCCTCAGAGCCCCCACGCCCGCAGGCCTGGGAGACACCGGGCAGCAGCCAGAGACCTTGTCGGAACACCGCTGGGGTGGACCGGGCGGGGGTACCCACCCTCCCCGGCGGCAGTGCTGGCCCGGGAACAGCCCGGCCTCCGGAGCACTTACCAGTGGTGGTGGGTGGTGAGCACCGTGGTCAGCTTTACCCCGTGCTTTCTCACCGTTTCTACAACCTGCAACCAAACGGGAGGCGGACACAGGCCACAGTCACACCCCCAACAGTGGCTCAGCGGCCTGCAGGTGCGGGCGCCCGGGGGCGTCGGCCGACTTGCCGGGACTCCAGGAGAGCAGGGGGACAGGGAGGCCTTCTCCCCACCCCCTTGGTAGTTCAGCCCCACCCAGGACCCTTCCAAGCCCCTCCGGCCGACACTGCCACCCCTAGAGGCCGCGGCCGGCCGGAAGGCCTGCAGGAAGACAGGGCAGAGAGGGCCCCTCCTCTGCGCCCAGGGTATCTACGGACAGAAGCCCGCTCCTCTCCACACCAAAGCCTCTGGGTGCCGCCACCCCTCTCGCTGGCCCTTCGTCCTGATAACAGAGGGACTGGATGCTCGTTTGTTTTTCAAAAACCAAATGGGTTCGTTTCCATTTAGCTTCGGCCAAGTCCCAGGGGCTCCATGGTTATCAAACTCATCAGGAGATGAAGCGGAGCTCGGGCCACAACACCCACCTTCTGGGGCTGCACTGGGTCCACAATGGCGGCCTCCTTGGTGTCATCATCAATGACCAGGTACATGTAATTGTCGGTCAGAGCAGGCAGCGATTCAACCTTCATGGCGCCCTGTTCCACGGTCAAGCTCTTCCTGGAGTCTGTGTGATGGAGAAGGAGTCCCAGCAGGGCTGGACCTGAAAACCAAGTGGTTCCAGTGAGGGCGCCCACGAGGCTGCGCTGGGCCCAGACCTCCAAGCAAGCCCTGGCCCCAGCAGCTCCGGCATCACGGTTGTGAATGGGAATTTGGGTGAAATTGAAATGAAAATCTGCCCAGAGCCTGAGAAATGGGAGCAGTGGCCACCATCGTTCTAGATTCACGTATTCAGGACACAGAATCACCATCCCACTGAACCAAAGAAGGCTGCGGGGCAGGCTGAGCAACCAGTAGACAGGCGGCAAGGTATTTTCAACAATGCAACTCCTAGTCAATCTGAAAATGCACAAAGGCCCCAATTACACTTTAAGTCTTAGCGTGAAAGGTATTAAAACTGCAAAAAGGGAGCTCCCATTGTGGCTAGGCGGGTTAAGGACCCAATGATGTCTCTGTGAGGATGCGAGTTCAATCCCTGGCCTCACTCAGCGGGTTAAGGGTCTGGTGTTGCTGTGGCCTCAGCTGCAGCTCCAATCTGACCCTTAGCCTACGAACTTCCATAGGCTGCAGGTGTGGCTGTGGGGGGGGAGAAGAAAAAAAAAAAAAAAACCTGCAAAAAGTAACAGAAGACAGCCATGAGGTTCCAGAGTAGGTGCTGGGATGGGGGCCTCTCTAAAAAAAAAAAAAAGGGGGGGGGATTGAGAGAGCAAGCGACATTGACTGACTGACAGACCACGTCTACAGGGGCCGTCTGATGCAGGATCCAAGCTTATGCGCCTGGCAGGGACCTACCTTAACTGTAGCATTAAGGATCACACAGGGGTAGTCAATTGCTCCTTTTCTCTAACACCCAGCTAGACTTTTTCCAGGCCTTTCTCCTCATGCTCAGGAAGACAAACATTTTTGTATGATCAGGTTTCTGTGATGCCACCTCCTCTGAGCCCCAGGGCGTACCATCCACGCCTCAGGAGGACTACTGAGCATCGTCAAGGCCAAGTCTTGAGACACATGCAGTTTGCTTTTTCTTGAACTGGGAGAGAGGTCTTTACAGCTTCAAGGGCCGGGGACCCCTCAGAGTGAGGCAGCCACACTGTCGCCAATTCCCTGCAGTCCTGCTCACACTATCTGCCTGACTCCCAACACTGAAACTCTTAGATTTGACACTTTTCGGCTTGTGAGGGCTGCAGGTGTGGCATATGGAAGTTCCCAGGCTAGGGGTCAAATCTGAGCTGCAGCTGCCAGCCACAGCCACGCCAGATCAGAACCACGTCTTCGACCTACACCACAGCTCTTGGCTGGATCCTGAATCCACTGAGCGAGGCCAGGGATTGAACCCACATCCTCATGAATACTAGCTGGGTTCGTTGCCACTGAGCCACAATGGAACCTCCATGTCAGACACTTTCATGAGCTCCCTAAACAGAAAAAACCCAGCTCTTTCCTTGGTAACGGTGACACATCACCCACTCCGGAACCTTGACTGCTCTCAGTGAGATCTGAAAACCACCAAGGACGGCTTCCCGCTTGCTCCATCTTGGTACCAAGAGCTCTGTGGTCACGAAGCTAACTGCTAACCAGCTCCAAAGACTCAGCTTAACCTACTGCCCCTATTGCTCCATCACCAGATAAGATATCAGGAAATAAAGGAGATTTCAAAATCACGGTCAAAATATTCCAACAAAACAAGAGCTAACAGTGAAAGCTAAATCTGAACACCTGGAAGAGCAGGCCCCTGGAGGTCAGGGCGTCCAACGCCTCGTTATAGACAGGAGACCCAGCAAAGGCAAGGCTCCAACAGCTCAAGAAGCCAGTTCTGCCTTTTGCCTTCACTTTAGAATCTTGTGCCCCAGGCTTTTCTTGCCACGCCAAGCTCACGCGAAAAGCTGTGATTCACTTTGCGGAGAATATACACAGCATTCTGCGGGGCATTAGGCACCGTTCCATCACCTGGGGCATTAGAAACATGGGGTCTGTATGCGGCGGGGGATGGACGTGCTTGCAAAAGCCCCAAACCGCCGCAATCAAGGAAAAGGAGGGCGCACGCTGGCTGCCAGGCAGACCACGGGGAGGCAAGGGTCCTAAGACGGGGCTCCCGAGCTTCCTGCAACACACATTTCCTTACCTAGCACAAATCCTTCAGCAACCCCCAGCTGACAAGGGACCCCAGTCTCTGCCTTCAGCCCTCCCAAAGCCTGACTCGACTGCTGTGTAGCCTTTGCTGGACCCCAACACCTCGCCTGCCGACGTCAGCGAGGGGTTAGGATCCTGCGTCAATTAAAACAAAACAAAACAAAAAACCAGCATCAGCAGCGGCGGCCCGGCGGCTCCCAGCCGCCTCACCTGAGCGGCCCCAGGGCTGGAACGCCTCAGGGAGCACCGCCGGCCTAACCGCCGTTACCCCGTCTACGACGCCGGCCAGGACCCGCGGGCCTGTCCCCGCGGCCCCGGCCGTCAGGCCAGCCCCTTGGCGTCAGGGCCTATCCGACCCCGCGCCGGCCCCGCCCCACCTACCCAAGCCGCGACGGGCGCAGGTACCTCCCAGCGCAGCAAGGCTCCGACGGCCGAGCAGCCCGCGGCCCAGCACCATGACCCGGGCGGCGGGTGGGCTGCGGGCGGGGGCCAGCGGGCTGTATACACTGGCGTCGGCACACCGCGGCCAATCAGCGCTCGCTTCCACATCCGTGCCCCCCGCCCGCTCCGCCCTCTGACCAATCAGCGCCCGATCCCGCCCCAGTCCCCGGCCAATCAGCGCTCGCGTCCGCACCTGTGCCAGCCCTGCGCCGGGCCGCCGGGACCTGAGGGCGACTTGCGAGGTGGCTACCGCCGCACCTCCGCCTCTGTCCCGAGACCAGGCCGCGTCCCGAGGCCGAGCAGTCCTGAGGCAGCCACTGGGTAGCGGCTCCCGAGAGGACGAGCGCGACTCCCGGACCCCGGGAGTCGGGGGGTGTGGGGCCAGCGCTCCGAGGCCGTTGGTCCTCTCCGGTCCTCTCCGGGTAACCGTAGGCGTCCGGCCAGGCGGAGTCCACGTGACCCCGGGGCGCCGGGTAGGGAACATGGCTGCCGCCAGGCCGCTGTCCCGCTTCTGGGAGTGGGGAAAGAACATCGTGTGCGTGGGCAGAAACTACGCGGACCACGTCAAGGAGATGCAGAGTACGGTGCTGAGCGAGCCGGTGCTCTTCCTGAAACCGTCCACCGCCTACGCCCCCGAGGGCTCGCCGGTCCTCATACCCTCCTACAGCCGTAACCTGCACCACGAGCTCGAGCTGGGCGTGGTGATGGGCCAGCGCTGCCGCGCCGTCTCGGAGGTCGCGGCCATGGACTACGTGGCCGGCTATGCTCTCTGCCTGGACATGACTTCCAGGGACGTGCAGGACGAGTGCAAGAAGAAGGGGCTGCCCTGGACTCTGGCCAAGAGCTTCACGGCCTCCTGCCCGGTCAGTGCGTTCGTACCCAAGGAGAAGATCCCTGACCCTCACAACCTGAAGCTCTGGCTCAAGGTCAACGGCGAACTCCGGCAGGAGGGTGAGACATCCTCCATGATTTTTTCCATCCCCTACATCATCAGCTACGTTTCGAAGATAATGACCTTGGAAAAAGGAGATATTATCTTGACCGGGACGCCAAAGGGAGTGGGTCCAGTTAAAGAAAACGATGAGATCCATGCTGGCATACACGGGGTCGTCAGTATGAGATTTAAGGTGGAAAGGCCAGAATATTGAGTCTGTACAAAGCACCCTAACTTCTTAACACATGATCCAAGGGAATAAGACAAAAGCAAGCAAAGTTTAATTAAACGTGACAATCCTTTAATAAGAAGCCAATTAAAAAAAATGATTGGACTACAGTGTTTCAACTCGAGGAAGATGGACTGTCCAAAAAAACCTGATCTAGAAGAGCTGGGCCAGAAATGGAAATGAGAAATAGTGCCTTCTCGGAAACAACGGGCCAAATGTTCAGAAGACTTTTCCTTTGCTAAATCTGGATTGGTTCAGTGGATCACTCTGGGACTGGGTTTTGGAGACTAAAATCTGCAAAGGAAGTGGATTAGCACGATTCATCGGTGCTTCCCAAATTTGCTTAATCATGAAAATTATCCGGAGATATTTGTAAAAATAAAAATTTCCAAGTTACTGGCCCATCCCAGGCCCAATGTATGAATTAATGGAATTGATATCCAGCACTCCAAGTGATTCTTATCATGGAAAACCACTGCTCCACACAATTAAAAGTGTTACTTAGGGAGTAATTAATGATGACCTCACTCCTTTACTTATTCTGGCCCATAGATTCTGATTTGGAGAGAAAACTTTGAAACTATTGTTTCTCAAATAAATATGCTGTCTTTTATGTGGCCTAAAAGTATTGTTTTCCCCCCAGTAGTGGTTAGAAGGGACAGTTCCTCGCCAAGGGGCCTCAGACCTTGGTCTTTGACCTGGCACCTCATGAGCACTGTGCTCTATTAACAGAGTTAATCATCAGCAGGTGTACCTCCCACCCAATGATAAGGAGGCTTCAGGGAATTTGGGTGGCCTGGGAGTGCTCTGGCTCTCACTTGCTCTCTTCTCTGACGAAAAGCTGGGTGAGATGCACAGCACAGCTATCGGAGTGAGCGGAAGCCACCTGCTGGCTCCTAACATTCACTGAGCACTTAGTACTATGAGGCACTGTGCCAGGAGCTTTCTGTGTGTTATTTAATCCTCATCAAAGCTCTTAGGTTGGTGTTATCATTCCCATTCCTGTTACACAGATGGAGACATAGCTAGCCTGGCTCTACAGTCACTCAAGCTGAGTAGCAAAGCCAAGATGTCACCCAGCTAGCCCAAGACCAAAACCTGAAGTCTTGGCCACAGTGCAGGCTGCATCTTTTAAGTATATGTATTTTAAAACTTCAAACATTTAGTTATTATGAAACCCCCACATACGTAGTTTATTATGAAGAAGTGTTATAATTGGATTTGTTTATAAAATGTCATGCTATTATAACTCCTTTTATCTTGTAATAACACTTCTTTTTAAAAATGCTTAAGCAATACCTGTTTATGATAGAAGTCAGAAAATATGCATAAGCCAAAAAAAAGAACACCCCAAATTTCATACACCCAGAGACAAAGCTAAGCATTTGGTGTACATTCTTCCAAATCTATGCATGTAATTGTGATCTTTTAAATAGAAGTTATTCATACCACACACTTTCCTAGCCTTTTCTCACTGTGTATCGTGACTGTCTCCATGTATTTCGGCAGATTCCTGCCACACTGTTTTCAGTGATTGCCCAAGACTCTGCAGTCAGTCCTCCATTTTCGGCCTTTGAGATCGTTGTAGTTGTTTGCCAGCAGTAATTCTTTTGGGCCAGGTCCCCGTAAATGGAAGAGCTGAATCAAGGGTGTGCTCATACGGAGAGTTTATTAGTAAAACTAGCAGAACCAAGGTCCAGCTGAGCCAAGTCTACCAGGCTGACAGATCTGAAAGCAAACTAAGTGTACACACCAGGAACAGGAGTCGCATGTGGCCCCCTTGGGTGGACAAGCCAGTACCCAGAGAATGTACAGTGCCCCCAGAGGTTAGTGTTGACCCAGTGGTGGCACAAGCTTTGTCGCAGACAGCATCGGCATTACAGATACAGCACACAAGTTACTTGACTACAAGAATCAAAAACTCAGAGACAACTCACAATTCCTGATGTTACCGAAATTGCAGTAATCTTATTACCCAGAAAGTACATTTCCCCCAACTTCTACTTTGGAATAAATTTAAACCTATTATAAAATTGAAAGACTAACAGCACACTCCACATTCCCTGCTCTAGATTCAACAGCTGTTGGCATGCACTTGGCTCACTTTCCCTCCCCCACCCTGCTGCCTTGTGTGTACGTACACACACACACGTTTTGGAAAACTGAAAATGAGAGTTGCAGTGAGTCACTCTACCTTTCAGCGTGAATCTCCCAAAAATAAGGGCCTCTCCTATTATAGCCACAATACTCTTACCACATCTTTAAAGATCCATAATATATTAGTTCATATAGAGTATATAATTGATATCTGTTCTTCTGGACTTAAAAAAAAAGGTTCATTAGGCTTATATAAAAATGAGTATTCTCCATCCACTTCATATCCTGTGAATATCTTCTCAGTTCAGTGAATATTTTCATGATCACTTTTTTTTGCTTTTGCTTTTTAGGGCTCTACCTCTGGCATATGGAGGTTCCCAGGCTGGGGGCCCAACTGGAGCTGCAGCTGCCAGTCTGCACCACAGCCACAGCAGCTAGGGATCCAAGATGCATCTGCAACCTACACCACAGCTCATGTCAAGGTCGGATCCTTAAACCACTGAGCAAGGCCAGGGAATGAACACACATCCTCGTGGATACTAGTCAGGTCTGCTACCACCAAGCCACCGCAGGAACTCCAAGGATCCCTTTTAATGACTGAGTCTTAGAAGCAGAGCCTAAAGTGGGGATACTTGTTCTGGTGACTTTTAGGACCTCTCAGGAGACAGGAAGAGCAGAGGAAGAACAGAGTCTCGGAACTGGAGGTGACCAAGGGGATGTCACTGCCAGAGTCTGCTCCCCCATCCCTCCTCTAACTTCCTTGGGGAACTCTCCAGCCCTCAGAGATGCTGCAGAATAGGTGCTCCTGGCGAGTAAGGGGAACTGAGCCCCACATTCTGGCAACATTCCCCCAACACCGGCCTGTAGTTGCAAAGTTTCAAATGCTTTGCTACTAGAAACAGTGTTGCGAGGAACATCCTGCTTATACAGCACTTGGCTCTTGTTTATTTCCTCCTGGACCCCTTAGAAGCGAAATAAATTAAATAGTTTGCACTTTACATTTTGATACTTTTTCCCAAATTGCCAGGGAAAGGATATCCTAGCCTCTGTTTGACAAGAGTGTTTAAGCATACCTCTGTGCTCCAAACCCTGGCCAGCACTGGGTACTGCACCTAGCACCTTTTGAACTTGAGTTTCTTTGATTAGTAGTGAAGCTGACATCTTTTCATGTGTTCATACACAATTTCTTTTTAATAAGGCTACTGGGCACATTTTTGGTGTAAATGTTGGTATGGTATCCAGTTTCAGGGAAGCTGTTTTTTGCTTTTTGGGTTTTTTTTCTTTCTTTCTTTTAAAAAATTTTTTTAAATTTTTTTGTCTTTTTGTCTTTTTAGGGCCCACCTGCAGCATATGGAGGTTCCCAGCTAGGGGTCTAATCGGAGCTGTAGCTATCGGCCTACACCAGAGCCACAGCAACACCAGATCTGAGCCGCGTCTGCGACCTACACCACAGCTCACGGCAACGCCAGATCCTTAACCCACTGAGTGAGGCCAGGGATTGAACCTGCAACCTCATGGTTCCTAGTCAGATTCATTTCCGAGCGCCACGACAGGAACTCCTCCTTCTTTCTTTTTTAGGGCCACATCTGCAGCATATGTAAGTTCCCAGGATAGGGGCCGAATTGGAGCTGCAGCTGCCGACCTATGCCAGAGCCACAGAAACACCAGATCAGTGGCACATCTGTGACCTATGCCGCAGCTTGTGGCAAAGCCAGATCCTTAACCCACTGAGCAAGGCCAGGGTTCAAACTCACATCCTCACAGACACTATGTCAGGTTCTTACCCTGCTGAGCCACAGTGGTTTCAGGAGAGCTTTGTATTTTCTTTCAATACAATTAACTCATTTGCTAAAACCTTCATACATTTTAAAGGGAGGGAGTAAAGTAATTTAAGTAAAATAATACTAGAAAAAAATTCAAACTATAAAAGCAGAATAGAATTCATAAACAAATACACTGCCAAACACGAGTGCCAATGAAACTGCTCTAGCTCGACACCGACAATCACTGATACTCACGATCCTGTACTAAGCGCATGACTCCAAGCACTTTGCAAATACTACCTTATTTCGTGCTCACAGTGCCAAAAGGAGTTGGGGTGATTGTGCCTGTTTACCAAGGGGGAACCACAGATGTGGGGCAGCTCAGAGCTGGAGCCCATCCTGGGAAGAGCAGATGGGGTTTGAGACTGCAGCACAGAGCCTGTCCACTCAGCCAGATCTGCCTCCTCTAGCTTGGCCTTCATGTCCCATCTATAAAAGGGGCAAAATAGCAGTGCTGATATAAATCAGATGCTATAAATAAAGTGGTTATTACAAATTCTGTCACATTAAAAAAATTCAATAATGTGACATTATTGCAGCAATTAAATATCTAGAAACTTATCCCAAAGAAATGATTAAGAATGTGGCCAGGGAGTTCCCGTCGTGGCGCAGTGGTTAACTAATCCGACTAGAAACCATGAGGTTGCGGGTTCGGTCCCTGCCCTTGCTCAGTGGGTTAACGATCCGGCGTTGCCGTGAGCTGTGGTGTAGGTTGCAGACGCCGCTTGGATTCTGCGTTGCTGTGGCTCTGGCGTAGGCCGGTGGCTGCAGCTCCGATTCAACCCCTAGCCTGGGAACCTCCATATGCCGCGGGAGCGGCCCAAGAAAGAGCAACAACAACAACAACAACAAAAAACAAACAAACAAAAAAAAAGAATGTGGCCAGGAGTTCCTGCCATGGTGCAGCGGGTTAAGAATGTGACTGCAGCAGCTCCAGTCACTGTGGAGGTGCAGTTTCAATCCCTGGCCTGGCACAGTGGGTTAAGGATCTGGCATTGCTGCAGCTGTGGCACAGTTTGCAGCTGTAGCTCAGATTCAGCCCCTGGCCCAGGAATTTCCATATGCCATGGGTGCAGCCATAAAGTAAAATAAAAATAAAGAATTTGGCTAAAGCTATCATTTGTAATAGCAAAAAATGGGGAAACATTTTAAATGTCAAATATTACTAGACTGATTACATTCACTTATATGATGAAATGATATGCAGCCATTAAAATTATGTAGACTATTTTAATGATGTGAAAAGTTTATTATAAATTAAGTGTAAAGGCAGATTGTAGTGTGTCCTGTATTTCTAAATTATATGTATTTTTAATTGTTTAGTTTTAATGTGTAAACTATATGCTCTTAACATAGAAAGATGGATAGAGAGAAGATACAAATTCAGGAAAGACAAACAAAAATGTGGGATGCTTGTACAGAGAGGCTCATGGCGGCTGTGATTGACTCGTCACAGCAGCCTAAAGGTGGAACAGCCCAACTGTCCACCAAGATATGAGTGGATAAACGAAAGTTGGTACCTTCATTTCATTCAGGCATACTACCCAGCCATTAAAAGGAATGAAATTCTGACACATTGTAACATGGATAAACCCTGAAAACATGCCCAGAAAAATAAGCTAGACACAAAAGGACAAACACTGTATGCTTCCACATATGTCAGGCACCCAGAATAGTCAAACTCATAGAGACAAAGTGGCTTAGGGGTCACCAAGAACTAGGAGGGGAGATGGGAGTGAGTGTCTGAATGGGCATGGAACTCGCATTTGTGAAGATGAAAGACTGGAAGTGGATGGTGATGTTTCCACAAAATGGTGAATATATTTAATGCCACTCAGTTGTACATTTAAAAACAGTCAAAATGGTGAATTTTATGTGATGTATATGTTACCACAATAAAAAACCAAAAACACATGTTAATACATCTATTCTTACTATGTGTGTGTGTGTATATATATATGTATGTGTGTGTATGCGTGTATACCCTACCGCATTTTAAAAAACTGAAATGGGAGATTATGGATTTTCCTCTTTTTTTGGTTAGCATTTTCTAATTTTTCTACACTAAAAATGTAAAACTAAAAATATTCGAAAGCAAAAACAGGAGTTCCCGTAGTGGCACAGTGGGTTAAGAACCCAGCATGAGGGTGTGGGTTCAATCCCTAGCCTTGCTCAGTGGCTTAAGGATCCTGAGTTGCCACGAGCTGCAGGATAGGAGGCAGATGCGGCTTGGAGCACAGTGTTGGTGTGGCCAGGCTGACAGCTGCAGCTCCCATTCAAGCCCTAGCCTAGGAACCTCCATATGCCTTAGGTGCAGTCTTAAAATAAAAAAAAAAAATTTAAAAAGGGGGGGGGGAAACAACTCCAGGATCCCTCAAGATAAGTAATAGGTGGATAAAAACATATTTTGTTTCTGCCATAGACAGAGTTTTGAGGGGGGGGGGGAAACACCTAAGCAAAAGCAGAATTTGGAAAAGAGAAGTGTATCGACATGAGCCCCTACTAGAAGGTTAGGAAAAAATCATATAGTCATAAAATATGTAAATCAAAAGTCACCAGGACGAGGAAAAGCAGCTTATGGAGAAATAGTAGAGAAACAGAGACTCTGGACAAGCGGTTTTAAGTTTTGCGAAGCACCTCCGATTCGGTGTGGCTTGACATCTAGCTCTGTAGATTCCTATTTCATCAGATGCAACAGGCAACTGTGATGTCCTTTTAGTGACAAGCATGGGGTCTCCTTGGTTAAATGGCGGTGGACTGAGACGTCACCAAGACAGCAGCGAGGAGGTCATGCAGGGCCCTCCGCTGCCCAGCTAGGCCTTCGCAGGCCACGGTCAGAGACACCAGGTACTGCGTATGTGGCTGCTTGGAGGATGCTGCTGTCTGCCCCTGTATTCTGCCCCTGAAGCCAGTGGCGAAACAGCCAGCGCAACTGAGGCCCATGGACAACAGAAGCCCAGACAGCTGGTCCTGGCATCCTTGGCCTAGGTGTTGGCACCCAGACCTGCTGCTGGTGGCCAGGGCCCCGGGAGGCCTGGCACCGCAGCTGTGGACACACCCTCTGGGCCAAGCGTTCTTCCTCTGCCACTTTCTCTCCCCAGCCTGAGCCCTGGCCGCTCCCAGAGTGAAGGGCAGATCCTTGCCCTGCACCACTCTCCCTCTCCCTTCCCTGTCCGCCTCCGCAACCCACCTTGCCTGCATAGCCATCCCCACTGAAGGGAAAGGAAGGAGTCCCTTCGCCAGCACACTTGCTGTTTGCACAACTAAGGTTACATCCTCATTATTTATTACTATGATTTGGACACTCTAGGGGTCAACTCATGGCTCTACTCCACGGCTGCATGTTGTCAAAGTCAGAGGAAACGTTACTGACAAGCTAAGTTTCTCTCCCAACGCCCGTTACATAAAGGAATTTCACGTACTTACTTTGTCTTGTTCTCACTCCTGTGGTGGATGAAGGGTGGGCTTCGAAGTGCCAGGTCCAAATTACGTTGGCCAAACCTCTCACACTGTGGGTCTGCACGGAACAGTGGCAGGTCTGGGCCTGAAGCAAGTGACAAGTGACTGTAGATGTAGCAGAGCAGAGCAGAGCCCTCGGGGGCTGCGACAAAGACAGCTGAGGAGGAGGGGCCGACATCCTGCCAAGCAGGATGAAAGGACAGAAGGGTCGCCCACGCGTCCAAGTTCCTGAGACTCGGCTCCGCTCGGGAAACTTCTGAAGCTGGTCTCCTCTCAGCTGACTCAGGCTCACAAACGTCAAGCCTGAGTCAGCGAGCCTTCCGAAGCATCGGGCAGCTCTGGTGCGTCATCAGAGAAAGCGCGATTAGAAAAGCTCCACGGCGTCCCAAGCAGCGGCACGGCAGCCGTGGACTTGCCCTATCCCACCCGGCCCTGGGCAAGGCGGTTGGCTGTGCCCGTGGGCACCAACCAAGTAGCCTGAGCACCGCCCAGTCGTTCTCACAGGTACTGAGCCTCCTCCAGGCAAACAAGACAGAGGAAAGGGGTAGAGAAAAAAATCATTCTATCTTGGGAAAGATCAAACTTGTTTATTGATTCATAGAAACATTTTCAACTTGGAAAGACAGAGGGCCAAGCCAGTAGAAAAGGCCTTCTAAGGAATGAGCTTGATTAAGAGGGAGATTTTAGGATTTATCCCAAACCATCTCTAGGGGGAAAGAACATAACAACTGATAGAAACATTCTCACCACATTTGAACAAAATACAATTTTAATCCATAATTTTCAAACTCATTTTCTACTTTAAAGGTGGTTAAAACTCGTATTCTCTTCTAGAGTTCAAAATGGTATCTGCTTTTAAATACTTCCTCATCCAGACAAGCTCCTACTTGCCTCAACGGGATCTGCCAGCTTACACGAGAGTACACTCATCCTCAGTCTGGCCCTTGCCCTATGCAACAGAGAGACCTGCAGGGAGAAAAAGAGAGAGTCGGTTTTAAAAATCAACATGTATATGAAGTTGAAACCAATCACCACAAACAGAACAGAAATGAGTTTTGTTTAGAGATGTGAACAAAAACTTCAATTAAAGTTGTAAGATGATGAAAGAGTTCCAGTGACGGGCAGAGTTGGAAGAGAAATTACAGCTCTGGCTTCCGACAGTGATTTTGTAAAAAAATCCATGTCATTTTTTCACAATGATTCTCTCAGAGAGGAAAGACGGGATTTCAAATCCAACAAGTAGAAAAAAGGACTTAAAGAGTGTTGGCGATGGAGTCCCCTGGTGGCTCAGTGGGTTAAGGACCTGGCATTGCCACTGCTCTGGCTCAGGTTCTATGCCGAGCCAGAGAACTTCTGCACGCCGCTGGCCCCCCCACCGGCCCCAGTCAAAAAAAAAGTATGTTGGAGAGAGTGTTTGAAACCAACAGATGTGAACCTGCAGCAGTAATATGACCTGTTAGCGCACAGCAACGTGGTGGAGTTTATTTTATTTTATTTTTGGCCTCTGCAAATGGAGGTTCCCAGGCCAGGGGTTTAATCGGAGCTGTAGCCGCAGGCCTACACCACAGCCACAGCAATGAGAGATCCAAGCCGCGTCTGCAACCTACTCCACAGCTCACAGCACCACCAGATCCTTAACCCACTGAGCAAGGCCAGGGATTGAACCTGCAACCTCATGGTTCCTCGTCGGATTCGTTAACCACTGAGCCATGATGGGAACTCCATGGTGGAGTTTATTAATGGTGATGTCTTACTTTTATCAATTTACCAAGTACTCTCACTAACATTTTATTTTATTTAGTATAGAGGGAACACATAAGCTCACCACCCCCCTTTTTTTTGGCTGTACCTGCAGCATATGGATGTCCCCAGGCCAGGGATAGAACTAGCACCACAGTGGCAACCCGAGCCACTGCAGTGACAGGGAACACTGCCATTTTAATTTCCTTCATTAATTAATGAATTAAGTTAAAACTTTGACATGTATCATTTTATTTTTGTATGAGTCACAGTTTTACCCTTCTGAAAATTATTCTTTAATGCTAATATCAAACTTACAGCATTTGTACTAATATCGCTATGTTATTTTAAAACATTTAAATGAATACCTTGCTTTGAAATCCCCCAAATGAACCATTTTAAGTTGTCATTATTTTTCACTGAAATATGATAAATATATAAAATATCCAATATATATGGAAATCTTTTGTTTTTATCGTATTAGCAGAACAATGTAGCTTCTTATTTTTTAAATTACATGGTCTGTTTTAACTGATTTATAACAATTCAACTTGTATTTGAGGGAGTTCCCTTGTGGCTCAGTGGGTTAAGAACCCAATATAGTGTCTCCTAGCCTGGGAACTTCCGTGTGCCACAGGTGCAGCTGGAAAAATTTAAAAAAAAAAATGTATTTGAATCTCATGTGTTTTTGTTTGTTGTTTTTTATGTCCACCTCTGCAGTATATGAAAGTTCCTGGGTCAGAGATTAAATCCAAGCTGAAGCTGTGACCTATGCCACAGCTGCAGCAATGCTGGATGCTTTAACATACAGATCAGGTTGAGAATCAGATCCTCAGCTCCACAGGGATCGGGGCCACTGCAGATGGTTAACCTGCTGCAGCGCAGCGGGAACTCCCTCGTCATCTTTATCGCATTCTGTGGCATGATCATTTTCTATCTGCTTTACATCTTTGTTAAATTTGACAAACATCTTTTAAACATTTTCTTTGGAAAGTTAGAATATCCCTTGAGAGCAATTTGTTGTTATATTTGAGTCAAGTTTGGGAAGCCATAAGTAAATTGCCATGAATTGAAACTGATCAAACTCACAGCAGCTGTTACCTCCTGTTGGAGGGACAGCCTAAGGCTGTACAAGGATCTGAGTATATTCTGACTTGGGAATAGACAGGGTTTAGGTAGATCCACGCCAAGGGTAGAGGAGATGCCGTTTAGTACTGTACTTTCCCCCCTTTGACCCAGCAATGAAGAGGCCTCAAACTGAGGTTGCAGAAATACTGGTGAGGATGTTGCAACCTATTAAGACATGCTTGAGGCCGCAAGGCAGGGACGCCACTGGAAAATGGGAAAACCTGCATATGGGGCTAAGGCAGAGCACACCCCTTAGACATTCAGGGCATCCATAAGGTCAAAGCCATCTCATAATACTGCTAAGATGGTGTCTGCCTTTCTTAATCTCTTTCACCAGAGTGCGCTGTAGTTTTCAACAGGCTACATGAGTTGATATCACTGTTCTCTGAAATGAAGGTGTGCTTAAGAATACATTTAAATTTTTTCTCAATGTTAAGTTCTAGTACAATAAATTTGGACAGATATAACTCACTGGAGAGCTTGAAAATGTTTGCATGTAAAGGAGAAAAACAGCTAAAATAATGTAGGCCATGGCCCATCTCATCTGTGACCTGGGGAGGCAGCAACACTTCTTGGTTCTGTTTTCCTCTTTTGCAAGACAGGGAGAGTCTGTCTCAGAGTTCCCGTTGTGGCTCAGTGGTAATGAACCTGACTAGAATCCATGAGGATGTGGGTTTGATCTCTGGCCTCACTCAATGGGTTAAAGATCCAGCGTTGCCTTGAGGCTGTGGTGTAGGTCATAGTTGTGGCTTGGATCCCGCATTGCTGTGGCTGTGGTGTAGGCCGGCAGCTACAGCTCTGATTGGACTCCCAGTCTGGGAACTTCTATACGGCTCAGGTGTGGCCCTAAAAAGACAAAAAAAGGAGGGGGGGGATCCGTTTCACTGCCCATTTTACACCTTGAACCCTAAGACTCTGCGGCCCACAACACTGAAATGCTGTTATTTCTGTAGCAGTCTGCTCTAGCCACAGAATTTTAGAGGCTTAGAGGAGTTAATTCACCTCCCCATGGTCACACAGGGTGAGGAATGGTGGCACTGAGATTCAAACCCAAGCCTGCCTCACCCCAGCATGTAAGCATGGGAACATACAACTGAGCATCTCTCACCGAAGAGAAGAGCGTTGCTCACGGAAGCAGCGCCCAGCTCTGACTCTCAAGCCCAGTGCCAGCCCCAGAGTTCACCTTAACAGTTTTTTTTTGTTGGCCTTCTTCTTTTGTGTCACTTGTAACTTCTTTATACTATAGGAAAACAAACCTCCTTTGTTTCTATGGTAACTGAATCCTTCTGCACATCTAGGAAGTGGGCATTATTAAAACCAACAAATTCCTTAATGATGAAGTTATACTCTGAGATTTTCTTACTGTTTGAACATATAGAAAAACAGTACTGTAAAATGCACTAACTTTTAAGTAAATTTTGGTCCTTTCCAAAAGAAGTTGCCACTTCAATGCCGTTCTCTGTTCATCCGTCATTGCGAGAAACTCATTTACCTGGTTAAAAAACACAAACGAGTGTTTGGAAAGAATATTTAGAAATTCATCCTGACAACAATGTGAAACTTAAATCTGTCACTTAAAATGGAATTTCATTCATAGTAATTGCGGCTCGATTCTCTTGATGGAGATAAGGTTTGAAAGGCTCCGAACTGGATCTCGGAAGCCGGTCCGTGGCTAGGCACAGAAAGCCCCCCTTACAAAGTGGAAACCACTGAGGGTTAATGGTCAGCTTCAAGAGCAGGATTACACCTGGTGCCAGGCACGCAGGCTAGGCTCTGCTGCTGCGCTACCACGGCAGACAGAGGGACAAGTTCACAGCTGGGTGGCAAACTACTGCCACACCCTCCTCCTCACGGAGGATCCTGTCCAGTGTCTCCAGCGTGTCATTTTACCCCACTGTTATTTGACTCTATAAAATGTCATGTCCTGTGGCCAAGGACCTCTCTCATTATTCCTAAGAGTTAATGTTAGGATTTTAATACATACCATGAAAAAAAAAGGACTTCCCATCGTGGCGCAGTGGTTAACGAATCCGACTAGGAACCATGAGGTTGCGGGTTTGTTCCCTGCCCTTGCTCAGTGGGTTAACGATCCGGCGTTGCCGTGAGCTGTGGTGTAGGTTGCAGACGCAGCTCGGATCCCACGTTGCTGTGGCCCTGGCGTAGGCCGGTGGCTACAGCTCTGATTCAACCCCTAGCCTGGGAATCTCCATATGCCGCGGAAGCGGCCCAAGAAATAGCAAAAAGACAAAAAAAAAAAAAAAAAAAAAGAAAAACATACCATGGGAGTTCCCACTGTGGCTCAGCAGTAACAAACCTGATCAGTATCCATGAGGATGTGTGTTCTCTCCCTGGCCTTGCTCCATGGGTTAAGGATCCAGCACTGCAGTGAGCTGTGACATAGGTCGCAGACGTGGCTTGGATCTGGTGCTGGTGTAGGCTGGCAGCTGTAGCTCTGATTCAACCCCTAGCCTGGGAAGTTTCTTTTCTTTTTTTTTTTTTTTTTTTCTTTTTGCCTTTTCTAGGGCTGCTCCTGCAGCATATGGAGGTTCCCATGCTAGGGGTCTAATTGGAACTGTAGTCACAGGCCTACGCCAGAGCCACAGCAACGCGGGATCCGAACCACATCTGTGACCTACATCACAGCTCACGGCAACACGGATCCTTAACCCACTGAGCAAGGCCAGGGATCAAACCTGCAACCTCATGGTTCCTCATCGGATTCGTTAACCACTGAGCCACGATGGGAACTCCAGGCCTGGGAACTTTCATATACTGCAGGTGCTGCCTTAAAAAGACCAAAAAAAAAAAAGTGTGTTAAATCAAGATTGATTTTTCTCAGACCTCTTTATTAATGAATCAATTTCTACCAACTGTTCACCAAAATAACTTACGTGGTGAGGGGGAAAGAATTCAATTTGCAAGTATTTCTAAACATATTTTCCTTTTCTCTATTTACCGTGCAGCCCAAAGTCTCCTCAGCAACACTTCCTGTGAGACTACAGAAATGGAGAGTGCCTGTGTGGTCGCTAAGGTCAATTAGCATGTCAAAGCTGAGAAAAGCAGATTTAAATTCTGAAGAATCTCTGTTGCAAGTGGTACAAATGCTGGACGCTTCATTTACAATGGAACCACAGCCTGAGCTGGAAAGAAACAAAGACAACGATAAAATGTGAAGGTCCTAGGTGACAAATATGACCCTCAGCAGAATCATCATTGAGACTTTTCGTCTAAGTGGGCACATGGAATATTTACAGAGTAAGTAATTACAGGATGCTCAGCATTGCATGGAGTACAAAATGGACCTAGGAAATAACAAGGAACAATGCAAAACAATACAGCACGCTGGTCCTCTCACCTTCCCGCCTCCTGCCAGCTCCCAGCGGGGCGCCTGCCCAGGCTCACCTCCCCACTGGGGCCTTCCTCTCCTGTGCCAGCCACAGCCCTTCCCTTCTCAGAACAGCTGCACAACTTACACCTCAGCGCCGGCTTACATCCTGGCACACACTACATTCCACGCTACTGCAGCTCTGTCGGCTTTATCTCCAGGCTCAGAGTTTGAGGGCGGGAATCCTGGCTTGTGCCTAGAAAGCCTGCGTTCCATGAATGCTCACTTAGTCCTCTACTAGGTCCTCTGGACATCTACAGAATAACCCAAGCGCGGGGGAGGCTCGTACCCTAAATGCCATGACACAGCATGTTTTTGAAGCAGGCATTACTTTAGCCAATTTGAATAGAAAGACTAATTCAATTTTCTCAAGCACAGGGAGTGATATAAAGATACTGGTTTCTTTTTTTTTTTTTTTTTTCTGTCTTTTTTGTCTTTTTGTTGTTGTTGCTATTTCTTGGGCCGCTCCTGCGGCATATGGAGGTTCCCAGGCTAGGGGTCGAATCGGAGCTGTAGCCTCCGGCCTACGCCAGAGCCACAGCAACGCGGGATCCGAGCCGTGTCTGCAACCTACACCACAGCTCACGGCAGCGCCGGATCGTCAACCCACTGAGCAAGGGCAGGGACCGAACCCGCAACCTCATGGTTCCTAGTCGGATTCGTTAACCACTGCGCCACGACGGGAACTCCCGATACTGGTTTCTTATTAGCCACAAATCACTTTTTAGGTAAATTTTAGATGCTTTTCCTTAGCTGTTAATATTAAAGATTTAGGAGTAACATAGGAGACAATAACGCTTTTTAAAATCTTTGATAAATATTTTCCAAAAAATAAACACGTGCCTTACTTAACAGACTCTACATCAGTTTTTTCAACTTTAATGTGAAATCCTAAAATGTCTTAAAAATCCATAGGTCAATATCTTGACCATTGTGGTACATATACAAACCCACACGTGATAAAAACTATATGGGGAGTTCCTGTCGTGGCGCAGTGGTTAACGAATCCGACTAGGAACCATGAGGTTGCGGGTTCGTTCCCTGCCCTTGCTCAGTGGGTTAACTATCCGGCGTTGCCGTGAGCTGTGGTGTAGGTTGCAGACGCGGCTCAGATCTGGCGTTGCTGTGACTGTGGTGTAGACTGGCAGCTGTAGTTCTGATTGGACTCTTAGCCTGGAAACCTCCATATGCCACAGGTACGGCCCTAAAAAGCAAACAACAAAACAAAACAAAACACAAATCCATAGGGAGACATTTTAGACTTTTTAGACTTTTCCGGTCAAGCATCTTTTGGCGGAGATTATTAAATCTACTGGAGTTTACTTTTCTGTGCAAGGTAGATACTAGCTTTGACCTAGGAGAGGCTGGAATCATATTCATCATTCAGTCGAACTAATTTAGTAAAATGCTGTCACTTGTATTGCTCCAGAATGTGGTCACCAAAATAATTTTTCTTTCTTTCTTTCTTTCTTTTTTTTTTTTTTTTTTTTTTTTTTGTCTTTTTAGGGCCGAACCTGTGACATATGGAAGTTTTCAAGCTAGGGATCAAATCGGAGGTATAGCTGCAGCCTATGCCACAGCCACAGCCACGCCAGATCTGAGACTCATCTGCCACCTACACCACAGCTCACAGCAACGCCAGATCCTTAACCCACTGAGTGAAGTGAAGCCAGGGATTGAACCCTCATCCTCATGAGTCTTAGTCAGATTCGTTACTGCTGAGCCATGATGGGAACTCCCTTCAACTGCATTATAAACAAGCTTGTCACCCCAGTTAAAAGTTTCTGGCAGTATTGTACCTTTCCATTTTAGGGTTACTGAAACACAGTCAATTAAATTTTACTTTAAAGTGCAATTATAGCCTGAATCTAAATGGTTTGCAAGGAAAACTTCAGGGTGGGTTATTTTATTTTATTTTATCTTACTTTATTTTATTGTCTTTTTTGCCTTTTTCTAGGGCCACTCCCACAGCATATGGAGGTTCCCAGGCTAGGGACTTAACCAGAGCTATAGCCGCCAGCCTACACCACAGCCACAGCAACTCCAGATCTGAGCCAGGTCTGCAACCTACACCACAGCTCACGGCAACACCGGATCCTTAACCCACTGAGTGAGGCCAGGGATCGAACTTGTAACCTCATGGCTCCTAGTCAGACTCATTAACTCCCCCAGGATGGGTTATTTATTTGTACATTTCTTTCAAATGCCTAACTACCAAAGAATAGCTTTAACTTTCATAGATTTTAAATTTTATTAACAATAGTTATTTATTTTGTGAAAGAATGAACTTTCTACAAGTAATGCGGTTACTTACCATTTACTTCGAACTACTTTTGTGGTTTCATCATCAATGTTCAGTGCAGAAATGTAGGCATAAAGAATTCCATAGAAAGGATCGGCTTTTCCCTCATTCTTCAAAGCTTTTACTTTTAATTGTTCAACTGTATAGACATCATCTATTGTACTTACTAAAAAAAAAAAAAATTTCATCATCATTCTAAATATATTCTAAGAATGCCAAAGGATTATATCCAAAAAGAAAAGCTACAAAGCTCAAATGAGAACATATAATAGCTTAAGCTATATAACAGAAAAATTATTACATATATTAAAACATAAAAATGGACATAAAAGCAAAAAATAAGCAAAAAAGGAAAAGAATGAGAAATTAGTCTTTATTAAAATGAATAATTTCTGACCATCAGAAGATTCCATTAAAAGAATGAAAGGAAAGCCGTAGAGTGGGATGCTAGCAATCTATAAGGAGACAGAGGAGTCATACCCAGAAGAGCTCAAGGGTTCTTAAAAATCGATAAGAAAAAGATCGTCAATTCAATTTTTTAAATGGGGAAGACGCTTTAAAAAGCACTTTACAAAAAGGATGTAAAAATGGACAATAAACGTACTGGCCTCACTATTTATCAAGAGAAAGCAAATTAAAGCAACAGTAGGATTCCACTAAACACCATTTAAAAGACTAAAACACAAACACTGGTGAGCAGGTGGAGCAGCTGGGAGAAGTGTGAATTGGCGTAAACATTTTGGAAAACCATTTGCAGACTCATATCAAGGTAAACAGGTGTGACAAAGCAATCCTCCCCTAGGAATGTATTTATCCGAGAAAAGCAGACAGAGCTCATCTAAAGTCACATTCACGAAGAGAGCAGAAATCCTGTTAGAGGAATAAGACAGAGAAACTATGACATATTCGTGCAATGGACTAGCACACCTCAACAAAAAGCAAGGCTACACCCAGCCGAGTGGATGACACTCACGAATGTAACACTGAACCAAAAGAAGTCAGAGACATGAGTGAACGCACATGATACAATTTCACTTTTAAAATTCCAACATGGGCAAAATTGCTCTGTGGTTTCCTTGATGTGAGAAGTGAGAATCACGTTTGGGACAGCGCGAGGCCTCATCTGGGCCCTGGCAGTCACCTGAGGGGATGAGGCTGAAGCACCATGAAGCAGCGCGCAGCGCCACATGGGTTCCCGGTGCGGCACAGCAGTGCTGTCCCCTTAGCCTTTGTTTACTATTCTAGGTATTAGACTCCCATTAAAAAGTTTACCTGAGAAAGTTTACAAAACTAAGAATAATTAACCCATTAGTCATTTTTAGTTTTCCTTAATCTTAGAGGAATCTTAGAGGTCCAAATATTACTTGGGTGGGTAAAAATTTAACTGAAGTTGTGGTTCCTTCAGCATTTCACTATTTTCTTTTGTTGTTGTCTAGCACATGAAATTTAATCTTCTTTACTAAAAGCACAGTTATGTGTACCTATTTACCTATTTTATTTTTGTGTCTTTATCCTAGTATTAGTACACACACATTAGAAGATGTGCACAAAATGACACTGTTTATTTCTGGGCTGTCTGCTGTTTTCTGTTCTATTTACATTTCTTATATTGAGTATTATTTTCTTTCTCTTGTTGTTCCCTTTTTTTTTGCCTCACTGAGGCATATGAATTCCTGGGCCAAGGATCAGATCCGAGCCGCAGTTGTGACCTACACCACAGATGCAGCAAAGCCGATCCTTAATCCATTGTGGCAGGACAGGGATTGAACCTGCGTCCTGGTGCTGCAGAGATGCTGCTGATCCCACTGTGCCACAGAAGGAACTCCTATATTGAGTATTATTTTAAATAAAAATAATAAATGCTTTAAAGAAAATATGATAGTTTTACCCAGCCTTGTTTAATCAATTTCAGCCTATAAGTTTTTCATGGGAATAAGGAGCATTTAAAAAGACATAGCGGAATTCCCGTCATGGCTCAGTGGTTAATGAGTCCAACTAGGAATAATGAGGTTGCAGGTTTGATCCCTGCCCTTGCTCAGTGGGTTAAGGATCTGGCGTTGTCGTGAGCTGTGGTGTAGGTTGCAGACGCGGCTTGGATCCCGTGCTCCTGTGGCTCTGGCGTAGGCTGGTGGCTACAGCTCTGATTCCACCCCTAGCCTGGGAACCTCCATGTGCCGCAGGAGTGGCCCCAGAAATGGCAAAAAGACGAAAAAAAAAAAGAGTAAAAAGACATAGCAACTCATTTTTGCCTTTGAGTAAATTTAATTAGAAAGGTTTCCACAGTGAAATAAAAGAAAGGGAAATTTAAGTTTCACTTTTGTGGTTACTTTGATATGAGTCATTGATCAGGAAAACTTTTTTTCCATACAAATTCAATAGTTCTGAGTAGCCAAGAGAAGCCTAGAGCAGGTGCTGTTGTTCTTGTCCCTATTTTCAGGTTGAGTGACAGGCAGGGACTGAGCAAATCCACCGCAAGTTCCAGGGAACACGTCTATGCTTCCTGGATGTCTCCTAAGATGGCACTACCCACAAGTGATGTGACATTTTAAAATGCCGCCAAAGTAAAAGAGCTTTAACTCTAATATACTACTTGGAAGTTCCTGTGCGGCACAGTGGGTTAAGGATCCAGTGTTGCCTCTACTGCGGTGCAGCTTGCAACCATGGCGTGGGTTTGATCCTTGGCCCCAGAACTTCCACATGCCACAGGTATGGTCAAAATAAGTAAATAAATAAAAGCTTCAAGCTTGTCCCTTCCTGTAGGCAAAAAAGATGATGGTTCTAATTTTGATCCGGTGGTATTTCTTCTATTAGTGATCGCTATTGAAGGAAATGTGTTTAATATCCTCAGGAAAGCATTAACAAAGCTCTTCTTTTACAAAATTACTGTGACTTGCAGATTAATTTAGTTTATGCTTAATTCAATTGCCACTCTCTTGAGATGAATTAGGTGTCCTCTGTTATAGGAAGTATTTCACCTCCCAGGAGGAAGTTACAGAACGCTTCAGGGAGTGATCTAAGGCTACCTCTGCTTTTCCCCAACGCCCCCAGGGTCTAAGCATAAGCCACAGATGGCAACAGACAGCATCCCTTTCAAAGTTAAGCCTCAACCTGGGCTGCATAGATTTGGGGTCTGTAAACACATAGCACTTTATGCAAAATTCTCTGTGTAGGTACAGCTACTCTTCTGGAGGGAGGGTCATTAATTCTCATCTGGCTGGCCAAAGGTCATATAAGCCTCCAAAAGTTTTAAACTACCTTTTTAAAAGGAAAGCATTGCACTTAAATAATAAGAATATAATATATTTTACTATGTACCCTTATAGGCCCAAATTCTGGCCTTTTAAAAATTCAAATAATATTTAAAGGTCACTTACAATTTATGGATTCTTTCAAACAACTGCCAATTTCATCATCCAGAGGATTTGTTTCTTTATTTTCTCTTATAAAATGCAATAGGATGTTAGCTTCTGGTGTATCTTAAATTGAAAATGCATAATAAGTAAATATCAAACTGATGATTTTTTTTTTTTTAATTTTTTGGTCTTTTTGCCATTTCTTCGGCCCTCCCAGGGCATATGGAGGTTCCAGGCTAGGGGTCGAATCGGAGCTGTAGCTGCCAGCCTACGCCAGAGCCACAGCAACGCGGGATCCGCGCCGCATACGCAACCTACACCACAGCTCACGGCAACGCCGGATCGTTAACCCACTGAGCAAGGGCAGGGATCAAACCGGCAACCTCATGGTTCCTAGTCAGATTTGTTAACCACTGCGCCACGACAGGAACTCCTGATTATTTTTTAAATCACTGTGAATAATCCAAAAAAATTTTTTTTTGTCTTTTTTTTTGCCATTTCTTGGGCCGCTCCTGCGGCATATGGAGGTTCCCAGGCTAGGGGTCGAATCGGAGCTGTAGCTGCCAGTCTATGCCAGAGCCACAGCAACGGGGGATCCGAGCCACGTCTGCGACCTACACCACAGCTCACAGCAACACCGGATCCTTAACCCACTGAGCAAGGGCAGGGATCGAACCCGCAACCTCATGGTTCCTAGTCGGATTCGTTAACCACTGTGCCATGACGGGAACCCCCCAAAATTATTATTTTTTTGGCTGCACCCACGGCATGAAAAAATTCCCCAGGCCAGGGATCGAACCCACATCACAGCTGACACCAGAGCCACAGCAGTGACAACATCAGGTCCCTAAACTTCTAGACTACCAGGGAACTCCCAAAATTATTTTTATTATTATTATTATTTTTTGCTTTTTAGGACCACACCCATGGCAATTTGAAGGTTTCCAGGCTAGGGAGTCGAATTGGAGCTATAGCTGCCGGCCTACACCACCGGCACAGCAATGCCAGATCTGAGCCGAGTCTACAACCTACATCACAGCTCACGGCAATGCCAGATCCTTAACCCACTGAGTGAGGCCAGGGATCGAACCCAATCTTCATGGTTCCTAGTCAGATTCATTTCTGTTGCGCCACAGCGGGAACTCCCCAAAATTATTTTTATTAGTAAAAAGTGAAGACATTTAAGAATATTAATCGAAGAGAGTATTACAAAGCCATTATCGGTATGATGTGGTGCTGCTCTGTGAACACACGTAGATGTACGCCAGATGCTGTGAGTTTAAAGAGCAGCTTACAAAATGTCGCCATACAATTCCCTTTCCTTTTAAAAAGGTACATAAACCAAATTACGTGGAAGAATATATACCGACAAAATGATTATCACTCATAAGGTGGTGAATTAATAGGTGATTTTTGTTTCCACAGAAATCAAAGCAACGAGGGTCCTGGGAGGAAGAGTGGGGTGCAGCACTGCTGTCACGATCCCTAAGGACAGCAGAGTCGGCCCAGATGGTCTGTGGGTCAGACATTCTGCCTTCCCCAGCTGATGAGCAACCTGGCTGGGATGGAAGCTCAAACCATTTAGAAGTTCTCCATTTCCACACGGCAGGTGCAGCCCAGGAAATCAGAAGTAAGGCGGATTAAAATAAGCATATTGAAATTCGCATGCCTTTATATCTCTTTTCCTTTAAATGTGTCTCCCTGAGAAATAAGGCATTCGTTTTAATGATGTTGGCATCGCTAAAAAAAAAAAATTGATATTTCCCCTTTGAATCTGTTTTCAGAGCCAAATGCACAACATCCTAATCCATCTCATTAACTTCAAATCAGTTAAAATCACTGCCGTCAAGCTTGATAACCTTTTCTGCCAGACAAATCCAATTATCTTTTAGAGGCTGATTTTCTAACACTGGTGCTATAAAATATTCTAATAATAGTCTATTAGTTTTAATAAAATATTAAAAATAAGAAACCAGGGGAGTTCCCGTCATGGCGCAGCGGAAATAAATCCGACTAGGAACCACGAGGTTGCGGGGTCAATCCCTGGCCTTGCTCAGTGGGTTGAGGATCTAGGTAGCATTGCCATGAGCTGCAATGTAGGTTGAAGACGTGGCTCGGATCTGATGTTGCTACGGCTGTGGTGAAGGCTGGCAGCAACAGCTCCGATCAGACCCCTAGCCTGGGAACCTCCATGTGCCGCGGGTACAGCCCTAAAAAGACAAAAAATGAGAAGAAGAAGAAACCAGGAGTTCCTGTAGTGGCACAGCGGAAATGAATCTGACTAGGAGCCATGAGGTTGCAGGTTCGATCCCTGGCCTTGCTCAGTGGGTTAAGGATCTGGCATTGCTGTGAGCTGTGATGTAGGTGGTAAACGCAGCTCAGATCTGGCATTGCTGTGTCGGTGGTGTAGGCCAGCAGCCACAGCTCCGATCAGACCCCTAGCCTGGGAACCTCCATATGACGCAGTTGTGGCCCTAAAAAGACAAAAGGCAAAAAAATAAATAAATAAATAAAAATAAGAAACCACAGTACCCTCTTCAAAAGGAACTGAGGAGTGATACTACTATCCTGTGTTAAGAACAGACTGTGGATGGAGTTCCCTGGTGGCTCAGTGGGTTAAGAATCTGGGGTTGGGAGTTCCCATCGTGGCTCCGTGGTTAACGAATCCAACTAGGAACCATGAGGTTGCAGGTTCGATCCCTGGCCTCGCTCAGTGGGTTAAGGATCCAGCATTGCCGTGAGCTGTGGTGTAGGTTGAAGACACAGCTCGGATCCCATGTGGCTGTGGTGTAGGCCGGCAGCTGTAGCTCCGATTCAGCCCCTTCACCTGGGAACCTCCATATGCCGTGGGTGCAGCCCTTAAAAAAAGCAAAAATAAAAAAAATAAAATGATACCCTGCTATAGCGTATGAAGGATTATTCCATTTCTGGGAATTCTGTGCTTTTGTGCAGGGTTGTCCTGATCTTTCTGTCCGCACTACAAAGTACTCGTAGGATGCTTTAAGGCACTAACTCCTCACCTTCCCAGTCTTGCTGCCCTGACATCATGCTGGAAGAAGCTGTAAACCTTTTAACAATCACTCGCAGTTATGAACGAATGATACTACCTATATGTCCTATGTTCTCCATGCTCTAGCACTAAGGTATCTGCAGTGAAACTGAATTTATTTTTAAACAGTCACTGATTTTGGTTATGAAATCAATAGCACTATCTCTCAAAAATCACCACAAGGGATGATGCTTTAAAAATGGGTCTGATTTTCCACAATTATTTAGTGAAATATCAAAATATCAAAGACATCACAAGTTTTTAAAAGTCACATAAAATGATTTTGCACTTTTAATTCAAATGAAATCCAAGCTTCATTTTCATTCTTTTTTTTTTTATCTTTTTAGGGCCACACCTGAGGCATATGGAGGTATCCAGGCTAGGGGTCCAATCCGAGCTATAGCTGCCAGCCTACGCCACAGCCACACGGGATCTGAGCTGTGTCTGTGGATCCTTAACCCACTGAGCAAAGCCAGGGATTGAACCTGCAACCTCATGGTTCCTAGTCGGATTCGTTTCCACTGCGCCACAATGGGAACTCCTTCATTTTCATTCTTAAACACATTGCACAAATATTGAAATACATGATACAGTCATTTCCAAAGGAATAAAAAATTTCAGATAGCTTTTTACCTGGATTTGTTGTAATAATGGTTTTTGAGATTACAGTTGCTGTCATGCAGTTCCGAAATTTGTCAAAACTTATTCTTACATCTGAGGCAAATATCACTGTTTGGGGGGAAAGGCATTTTAAAATTATTACATGAGATAAAACATGACAAATATTGAACATAAACATTGAAGTATGATACCTGTTTCTCGGGGCATCCAGCTCTGTGCAAGTAGAATAGATTCATTATCCCAACTGCATGCATCAAAAAAGAAGCGAAGTGAAAAAAATCAAATACATTAGGAAAAACTGGCAGCAACCACATTATTTACCAGAAGAAGGATGTCTTGATGGTTAGGGTTAACGATCCCCCTTGTGGTCAGGGTATAGTTAAGGATCTTGGCTTCTCCTGCATTTTGCAGGGCTATACTATCTATTTCACAGAATAAAGCATTCATTCAGCACCATTCATCTCTAACAACTCCTGCCTCCTCAACTCCTTTTCCTACTCAGGTCACTGTAGACTACTTAGAACTGAATGACTACAAGTATAAAGATTTTTTTTTTTTTTTTGCTTTTTAGGGCTGCACCTGTGGCATATGGAGGTTCCCAGGCTAGGGGTTAAAATTAGAGCTACAGCTGCCAGCCTACACTATAGCCCCAGCAACGCCGGATCCAAGCCGTGTCTGTGACATATGCCACAGCTCAGCAATGCGGGATCCTTAACCTAGAGTGAGGCCAGGGATCGAACCTGCAACCTCATGGTTACTCATCAGATTTGTTTCTGCAGCGCCACAACAGGCACTCCAGGTCTAAGGATCTTTAAGTCACTCTTTCATAGCATTAAGTGAGGACCCCCACAATGGATAACCTGCTCAGGGAACTTGATGGATTGAAGGCCTGTTTCAAATTAAGCGCTTTCTTCAGTACCCAGGCGTCTGGAGTCTCAACAATGCCATGTTATACCCTGTGATGCTGCAGCACGTAGCCCCGCCCCACATGTGACACACCTGGAGCCCACGGAACCCAGTCTGACACTTGCTTTTCTACCATCCTAACACGGCCTGGCTCCAGGGTACCACCCAAGGAATCAAAGAAAGTTGGCTCCTTCTTTATCAATGGGGCTAATAAATCACTGCTTGTTACAAAAAGAGAGTGCGATAATAAGCCAGCAACGGTAGATTCCATCCATGTAACCCATTCCATCTAAAGATCCCATTTTAGGGAACAGACTATAATGACTCAATACACCAGAGCAAGGTTTACTTTTAAAATATCATTTCTGGAGTTCCCATCGTGATGCAGTGGTTAACGAACCCCACTAGGAACCATGAGGTTGCAGGTTCAATCCCTGGCCTTGCTCAGTGGGTTAAGGATCCGGTGTTGCCGTGAGCTGTGGTGTAGGTCGCAGACGTGGCTTGGATCCCACGTTGCTGTGGCTGTGGTGTAGGCCGGCGGCTACAGCTCCAATTCAACCTCTAGCCTGGGAACCTCCATGTGCCCCAGGAGCGGCCCAAGAAAATAGCAAAAATACAAAAAAAAAATGATAATAATAAAATATCATTTCCCTATCATTACTTTTTCTAATATGAAATCCATCATCCTTTTTTGTTTGTTTGTTTTTAATGGCCGTCCACCACAGCACATGGAAGTTCCTGAACTGGGAATCAAACTGGTGCCTCCGCAGCAACCCGAGCCACTGTGAGACAATGCCAGATACTCAACCTGCTGCACCACAGCAGAACCCCTGTGAAATCCAACATTTTTTGGATCAAATTAAAATGTTCTCACTTGGTGATAATAGGACAGATTTTACAGTTTGGAAGAGATGTGGGAAGTTACCATATCATTGCAAAAGAAGACTCTGTCTCGTCATAGAGTTTAACTTCACACCTCTGGCCTTTTCTTTGATCTGAAGTGGTAAAGTATTTTGGCTTTCCAACCTTAGAAATTGAAGGAAATCATTATTCTTCTTCACTATAGTTACAGAGGTCCTTAAATATTTGTTGATAGAGATACTCACATGTTTACCTTTTAGACAACAAATTAGAAATACCAAAAGAGCAAGAATCACTAATACATATTTGATGAGTTAAAAGCACCTTTGGGGGAGTTCCCATCGTGGCGCAGTGGTTAACGAATCCGACTAGGAACCATGAGGTTGCGAGTTCAGTCCCTGCCCTTGCTCAGTGGGTTAAGGATCCGGCGTTGCCGTGAGCTGTGGTGTAGGTTGCAGACGAGGCTCGGATCCCGCGTTGCTGTGGCTCTGGCGTAGGCCAGTGGCTACGGCTCCGATTCGACCCCTAGCCTGGGAACCTCCCATATGCCGCAGGAGCGGCCCAAGAAATGGCAAAAAGACCAAAAAAAATAAAAAAATAAAAAAAAATAAAAGCACCTTTGGGAGTTCGAGTTTCGGCTCAGCAGGTTAAGAACACAGCTAGTATCCATGAGGACTCAGGTTTGATCCCTGGCCTCACTCAGTGGGTTGGGGACTCAGAGTTGCCATGAGCAGACACGGCTTGGATCTGGCGTTGCTGTGGCTGTGGTGTCGATTGGCAGCTGCAGCTCTTATTCAACCCCTAGCCTGGAAACTTCCATATGCCGTGGCTGTGTCTCTAAAAAGACAAAAAATAAAATAAATGAAACCATATTTTATCTCTAAACTACTTATTTTTAAGTTGTAAATTACACACTTTGTTTGAAGAGATACAGATGTATGTGCTTTAAGTAAGACTGTGGGATCTTTTCAACATGTCGGAACAAGTGCTCCACAACAAGGCCCTAGGGTGGCATCTGTGTATCCCTACGGCTTAGCGCAGGCCTGGCATGGAGTGCATGTGACTGGGTGACTTCATCTCTCCAGGCCTCAGCGTTCCTGTCTTGCAGCCCAGGTATGGGTATGGATACCTTCTTCACTGCCTTCATAGGGATAAGCTGGTAAGGACCAAATGAGGTAGGTGGGCAATGCCCCTTAATACACCATCTGATTCAGTCCACTTGCGGAGAAAGAGGATCACAGAAGTGGGAGTGAAGCCAGGGGCCCCTCAGGGAATTCTCACAGGGAACAACAGAAACCTCAGACATAGCAATGGCCCAAGCACAGACAGTCCACCGGCTGCCCCCTACTGTCACCCCTGGATCTAATGTCAGGGCCAAATTCCATGAAAAAGAGCTGAAGAAAGACTCACAGTTGCCTGTAGAAGAGCAGGATCTGGAAACAAAGTCAGAGGAAAGGACAGACAGCACATGAGAGAAGCCGACTATCTCATGGGACATAAGAAAACTGTATGAAAAGGAGTTTTAAAGTGAATAGATCTACGTAGAAGTGAGAATGAAGCAAGAATAGGTTACATAAAAATCTGAAGAAAAGGAAATGTAAGAGGGATGAAAGCAAAATGGGAGAAGAAAGATATGGAAAAAAAAGAGGTAATATAATCCTATGAAAAAGGTCAGATTCAAGGGGTGGCCAGGGAAGTGTGGGGCATGGTAAAAGCTGTTGCAGGTTTTATATTCACACTGAGTTTTAGAAAATTCTTACTACACTGTAACATAATGGCATTACATAGAATTTCGGGGAAATTGAGAGATTATATCCTGCCTTTACATAAGATTGAGGACTTCCCATTGTGGCTTAGCAGGTTAAGACCCCGACCAGTATCCATGAGGATGTGGGTTTGATTCCTGACCTCACTCATGGGGTTAAAGGATCTGGCATTGCCATGAGCTGTGATGTAGGTCGCAGAGGCAACTCGGATCTGGCATTGCTGTGGCTATGGCAGCTGCAGCTCTGATTCAACCCCTAGTCTAGGAACTTCCATATGCTGCAGGTGTGGCCCTAAAAAAACCACAAAAAAAAAAAAAAAAAAAAAAAAAAAGATTGAACCTAAGTTGCTCAGAAAGGAATTATTCCTACTTTTCAAGACTGTCATATGGGGTGTTTATTCCTCCATCCCGAATTACGAATTACACTGAGTGTTTACTCTTCGGCAGGCACTGTGCCAGGCTGGGCTAGGGTGGTGAACAAAGCAGACGTGGCCTCCGTCAGCCTGTCGTCAGGGATCGTCAGCATCTTCAGTCACTTAATACGGAAACGCAACTAGCAGTTACTGACGACGTTGACTACAAGTACCTAAGTCTATTTCCCTTTTTTTTTTTTTTTTTTTTTTTTTGGCCTTTTGCTTATCATCATTCCACATAGTGAGGAAGTGCTCTTGCCCCTTTATTTTTCTTCACATACTTTGTGAAAATTTACTCCTTGCCAAGTGACTCTAGTCTGTCCAATGGAGCTCAAAACTCGCAGCAATAACTGGGCTGGAGGGAGACGTGAATGCAAAGACTGGTCAGACCCTCCCGGCGTTGTTCCGTCCTGCCTTTCAGCAGATCCGCTGCGTTAGCTCACCAGGCAACTGCAGCACCCCGGGTGTTCTCACTCACTGCTCCATCTCAGGACAGCTCTGACAACATGCACCAAATTGATTCCCTGGGAGTTCCCGTCGTGGCACAGTGGTTAACGAATCTGACTAGGAACCATGAGGTTGCGGGTTCGATCCCTGCCCTTGCTCAGTGGGTTAACGATCTGGCGTTGCCGTGAGCTGTGGTGTAGGTTGCAGACGCGGCTCGAATCCCGCGTTGTTGTGGCTCTGGCGTAGGCTGGCGGCTACAGCTCCGATTAGACCCCTAGCCTGGGAACCTCCCATATGCCGCAGGAGCGGCCCAAGAAATGGCAAAAAGACAAAAAAAAAAAAAAAAAAAAATTTTGATTCCCTGATTTATCCAACGTACAGACCTTCAAAGAACTTCAGGGAGCCCTTCATGTCAAGGCGTCGACTCTTTCCTTTGTGCCTCTGCTTAACACAGTTTGAAAAGCTCTCCTGTGGCTGGTGGATCATGTATGACTGTGTGCTGCATTTACATGCAAATACAACTGTACTGTGCTACTCAAACAGATAAAATGCAATTTTCCCTTTAATGGGAAGTGTTATTTTCTAAATTCAACTGAGGATGGATCAGGATACAGACAAAATTTTACTCCAGCTGGTTTTTACTTTCCAAACATGAACAAAATTATAAAACTCCCCTGCCAAACTGAATCTGGCTTTGTTGGGATTTAACTTACCGACCTCACAGCTGCAAGGACATTAATAATTCTTCCATCAAGACTGTGTCCATTTGCAACAATGTCACCCAGAGAGTAATAATCAGAAGACTCTTTAACTGGTAAGTATATCAAAGAAAGTAGCTTGGTGTCCACTTCATAATTGGAACAAACTTTCATCCTTGAGTGATTCTCACTGAGCAACAGCTTACAATGGCTAAATTGCAAACACACACACAAAAAGTTAATATCAAACCATTTTCTACCAGAAAAATACTTTAAGGTTCACAGTTAAATTTTGGTTGTAATTTAAACTACATTTTAAAAAAATTAGCTTAAGGAAATTTAGGAGTTCCCATCGTGGCTCAGCAGAAACAAAATCTGACTAGTATCCATGAGGGCGCAACTTCAATCCCTGGCCCCACTCGGTGGGTCAAGGATCTGGTGTTGCTGTGCCTGTGGTGTAGGCCGGCAGCTGCAGCTCCGCTTCGACTCCTGGCCTGGGAACCTCCATATGCCATAGATGTGGCCCTAAAAAGACCAAAAAGAAAAAAAAGAAAAATTATCCTTTTCACTCTTAGAAACACTGTAGGAACAACATCGTATGAGATTTCTTTGTCTGAACGGTTTTGAGGGCCAATTTGTGCCCGAGTTCTCAACACAGTAGTTGTCTGATCTGGCCCCACACTCTGGGTTTCTGCTTCCCTCTCTGTAAAGGGGTGTGGAAGTACCCTAAAATACGGTGGGGGTGGTCATTCCCACCTCGGGCACGACTGCCCTGCTCGAGCCCTAAATCAAGGCCCGTGCTTTCCTTCCTTGCACGGCGCCCTGCGCAGACCAGCTGCCCAAAGTTCACACACTGAGCACGAGGGGCTCTGCCTTCCAGTCACTCTGCTGCCCAGTGTCCTCCGTGGAGCCTGGGCAGCCCTCTCATCCAGGCCCCCACTTCCTTCCCCTGCTGCTCTTTAGGTGTGAGCCTCATCAGCTCTCGCCCTGTCCCCTTGTCTCCTAAGCTTCGTTCCCCTAGAGTCATCCTCCTCAGGCAGCCAAAGCACACGTGTGAAGCTGTGATTTCCGTGCTCAGAGACCTCCTGGGCTAGCCATCAGCAAAGAGGGAGGTTGGACGGCTGAAGCTGTCTGTGAAGAGATGCTGCTGCTCCCTCAAGCTTCTCCTCCTGCCGTTCCTCTGCCCATAGTCCAGCCACTTCAGATGACCAGGCTACGAAACTGCCATTTTAGAGAAAAAACTGTCAAACATCCACAGTTCCATACAGTCCAAACTACGATGAACTGTTCTGGAAAAGGCTGGAGGTTTCATGTTGTTCCATCTGCCAAGAATGCGCCTCCCACCCTTCATTCACGCACTCATTCCGTAAACGCTCAGTGAGAGCCTACTGTGTGCCAGACCCCGGTCGAGGCACGGGGAAACAGGGGCGAGGCAGACAGACAAGACCGGTGCTCTCACGGAGTTTGTAGGCATGAGAGGGAGACAGACGAGAACAATTAATCAGATAATCCCAGACTGTAGCCAGGGCCTTGATGGTACACATAACACTGTGTCTATGATGAGGTCCTGGTACTGGGGACTGGAAGGGCAACTACAGACAGGAGATGAGGAGGATCGAAGGAGGTGACTTTGAGCTGAAACTGCGATGAGAAGCGCAAACATTCAAAGCAAAGGAGACTGCTCCATGCAGAGGGAAGTGGACGTGCAATGCTGTGAGTGCAGAATGAGCCCAGGGTTCACAAAGGGGAGGTAGTTCCATGCAGTGGCAGAGAAACAAGGTCAGAAAAACGGGTGCAGGTACACATGTAGTCGAGACTGTGGTGCCCACCCAGAGCCCTCTACCAGCCTCACACCTCTCAGCCAGAACCACCTCTCAGCGCACCCCCCACCCTCCCCACCCCCCCCCACCCCCCCACCCCCCCCCCCCCGCCGCCCCGAGTCAGGGGTGGGCTTCAACCAATGACTTGCAAATACTGGCTACAAAAGCCCAGGCCCTCCTGGGCGGGGTTGGGGCACCACTGTGAGGGAGCCCTTTTGCTCAGGCTGGGCCGGGGCTCCAGCAGAGCCTGCCTCCTCGCGCAGCGCCCCACAATGCTCTCCATCCACCATCATCGGCAGGAAGCCTCCGCTAGGCTCTGGCTCCCCAGGACCTGAACTAAGACAGGCAGGCAGGGAAGAAACTTAAACCTGACATGAAAAAGCAGCTAAGTGACTTCCAAGATGTAGCTTTTCTTCTCATGTTCCAGATTTAATGTGACTAGACTCAAAGTTTTGCAAATTTAAGTATGAAAATCAAAGTAATAAAAACAAAGTCATTTTTTCACGTGATCCTGTGTCAAGTGAACTATTCCGTATCAAAGACAAACATTGTGATGTGAGGAAGAACGAGACTCCTAATTTTCAGTTGGGAAGTATGCACCTTTAGGAAGCTCTCTGCTCAGCGGACACACAAAAACTTCTTAGTAACGGCCATTCTGGCACAAAGACTGTTAACTCTGCGCTGGGTTTACCTAGGAGTTGCAGGGCTGAACTTTTCTTCTCTTTCCAAGTCCTTTATCTGGATCAAGGGGTTTTCAATTATCACTAAAATAGATGGAAAAATATGTTATTACAAAAAAGTAACAGGATAAATTTTAAAACGAAGTATACATAACAGCAAACATTACAGTGTTATTTCCAATTTTGAGTTGGTATCATACAGCATTCATAATCATTTTCTTGTAGCACGGTGAGCAATGGAATCCTGGGGTATGACCATCAATTTGCTCTCAGATGACATTTCTTGGTTTGGTTTGGTTTGGTTTTGTTGTCTTTTTAGAGCTGCACCTGCAGCATATGGAGGTCCCAGGCTAGGGGTCAAATCAGTCTACAGCTGCTGACCTACACCACAGCTCACAGCAACGCCAGATCCTTAACCTACTGATCGAGGCCAGGGATTGAATCCACGTCCTCATGGATACTAGCCGGGTTCGTTAGCCACTGACCCACGACAGGAACTCCATCAGATGACATTTTGTTTTTTTTCCGTCTTTTTGCCTTTTCTAGGGCTGCTCCTGAGGCATATGGAGGTTCCCAGGTTAGGGGTTTAATTGGAGCAGTAGCCACCGGCCTACGCCAGAGCCACAGTAACGCGGGATCTGAGCCATGTCTGCAACCTACACCACAGCTCACAGCAACACCGGATCCTTAACCCACTGCTGGAGGCCAGGGATTGAATCCACATCTTCATGGATACTAGTTGGGTTCCTTAGCCACTGACCCCAGACAGGAACTCCATCAGATGACATTTCTTATACTTTGTGTTTAAATCCCAGCCTGTGACCCACACTAATGTTACTTTATCAATTAGTTACACTGAAAATGCCCTCATATAAAACAAAGGCTTTAATTGATTTTTCATTGATTTTTCAACTGTCCTCAGAAAACAATCGTGGTAGAAAGAGCAATGCCTAATCTGGGCCTTGATTTGAGCTCCACAGTTTATCAGCCTTACGATCTAACATTTTAGAGTTTCTTTTTCCTTAAGGTCTATGTTGGACTTTCTCGTGGTCTACTGGGCTAATTCCTCACACAACTATCCCATTATTATTCCTTTTTCCAAATGAAGACTTTGAAGGTCACAGAGGTTAAATGACTTTCCCACGGTGCTCTATCTAGAACATCTAGTGGGGCTAGATTTAGAACTGTTCTGATGCAAAAATCTGTGATCTTTTGACTCCAGCACACTAAAATCCAATTTACTTTTATAAGCATTGACAACTTTACATTTTTAATCCCTTATCCCATTCACCCTAACAACTGTCAACCCAGGACATATTTTAATACCAAAATATGTCTTTAGCTCTATGTAACTAACATTCTAGCAATCATCCAAGGACTGTTTCCACTTATACTAGGCCCTGTGACGTTTGCAAAGTTTTTGGCCTTCCTAGTCCATGTGTTCAATTGCCTTGTTAGTCAATGAGAGAGACACTACGCATAGCCCTGCAAGTTAAAATGGGTGGGTGCTGAGTGAGTAGTAGGGCAACAGGCTATGTGATATTCAGGGTTGGAGAAGAGGAGTTGAACTGTCTGTGTCGCTCTTTCCCTTCTTTTTTTCTGCCATGAAACAGAGCTGGTACGCGAGCTTTCCTGTTTCCTGTATGAAACTAGAGCTGTCATCTACTGAGGGACTAAATTCTACATTTCATACCAGGTACATTATCTCATTTAATATTCACAAGAATCTATAGGGTATTAATTCACAGTTGAGGCCCAACAGGACTAAGAAATTGTCTCAAAGCCACAATGTAAATAAATGTTAGCACTTGGATTTGAATCCAGATTTATCTGTTTTCAAAGTCTTATTCTTTTTCATTTATTATACTACACTGTACCATCAGAGGGATACTAGGGTGGTTTGAGGATACAAAAGATTTGGTATTTTATACTAAAAGTAAAGTTTCTTAAAAATCCCATTACAATTCAAATATCATCTTTTATCGAAATCTATTTAGCCACATTTTTTTATGTTTCCAGAAAGATAAATGATTAGAGCCACAATAGGGAATGATGCAAAATGAAAGAGAAATAAAGCAAAAATCATAGCACTACCCAGTAAAAATATGTGGCTATCACATTTGTTTGCTTCAATGAAATGCTGAAGGCCTTGGGTTATAGTCTTAACACTTGACTTTTTTCTGGTAAGGTTCTTAAGAATAGGAATTGCGTCTAATTTCATTTGGACTCCTTCAGTGTAGCTACCACAAACACATCATGGGAATAAGACTGTAAGAAAAATGGTTTAAGAATCAGTGACAACTCACCACACGCGCCAACTCTAAAGCTGTCAGAAAGGGCTCTGACGTAGTCTTCATTGCCCCAGGATGCTACGTTTACAAAATGGGCTGCTGAATCACGAATGGTGAAACTGAAAGTGTACCTTTCTGATCCAATATCTAAGGGAAAATCAATGTTTTTGTTTTTCAAATAAAAATGTTTAATTTTGAACGAATATGATTACTATGATAAAAACACATGTGGTGTAAAATATTATTCAGATATGAATACTGTAATAAATTATGCTTTTATGAATTTCAAAGCTGCCAAAGTAGATGACTCACCTCGCGGCTGACCCCTCTGCTCCCTTTCCCCAGTTATCTCTATGTTCGGAGGGAAACGACACATAGGTTTGAGCCATATACAGATATGAGCTTAGAGTCTCCATTTCTCTCTTACTATTGTTATAAACTACGTCATAATTCAGATCTAAATTATTTCAAATTGAATAAATGTGCTCTATTAAAAGACACCACTAGGGGTCAGCAAGTACTTTTCTTCCCAAAATAAAATTTCTTTATTGCTTTTGCTAATTAAAAAAGTAATACAGGAGTTCCCGTCGTGGCACAGTGGTTAACGAATCCGACTGGGAACCATGAGGTTGCAGGTTCGGTCCCTGCCCTTGCTCAGTGGGTTAACGATCTGGCGTTGCTGTGAGCTGTGGTGTAGGTTGCAGACGCGGCTCAGATCCCGCGTTGCTGTGGCTCTGGCGTAGGCCGGTGGCTACGGCTCCGATTCGACCCCTAGCCTGGGAATCTCCATATGCCGCGGGAGCGGCCCAAAGAAATAGCAAAAAGACAAAAAAAAAAAAAAAAAGTAATACAGGAGTTCCTGTCGTGGCGCAGCGGAAATGAATCCGACTGGGAACCATGAGGTACCAGCTACGGTACTAGCACAAAAAACAGACGCATGGATCAATGGAAGAGAACAGAAAGCCCAGAAATAAACCCACTTACTATGATCAATTCATCAACAACGGAGGCAAAAATATGCAACAAAGACCACCTCTTCAACAAGTGGTGCTGGGACACCAGACAGCGCTATGTTATATTAGAATATTCGCTAATATCCTACGGAAAAATAGACTTTAAACGGATTAAGGACCTAAATGTAAGACCAGATACCAAAAACCTCTTAGAGAAGAAAAAAATAGGGAGAACACTCTCTGACATAGGTCGTGGCAATATTTTAGTGGTTCTATCTCCTAAAAAAAAGGAAATAAAAGCAAAAATAAACAAATGGAACCCAATTAAGTTTTTGCACAACAAAGAAAACCATCAACAAAATGAAAAATCACCTACCGAATGTGAGAAATTATTTGTAAAAGATATGACTGATAAGGGGTTAATAGCTAATACAAATATATAGATAGATAGCTCATACAACTAACTCAGCATCAAAAAACAAACCACCTGATCAAAAAATGGGCAGGAGCTGTTTCTGTTGTAGCTCAGTGGGTTAAGAACCTGACTCGTATCCATGAGAATGTGGGTTTGATTCCTGGCCTTGCTCAGTGGGTTAAGGATCCGGTGCTGCAGTGACCTGTGGTGTAGGTCGGATCCTGCATCGCTGTGGCTGTGGTGGAGGCCAGCAGCTGCAGCTCTGATTCGACCCCTGGCCTGGGAACTTTCATCTGCTGCATGTGCGGTCCTGAAAAGGAAAAATAAAAAAAGAGGCAGAAGAACTGAATAGGTATTTTTTCAAAGAGGAAATGCAGCTGACAAACAGGCACGTGGAAAGTTGCTCGATATTGTGCTCATCACCAGGGAAGTGCAAATCAAAACCAACTTGGTGTCACCTCAGATTTTCAAAAAGATCACAGACAGCAAATGTTAGCGAGGATGTGGAGAAAGGGAACCTTTGTGCACTGTCCGTGGGAATGTAAACGAATACAGCCGCCACTGAAAACGGTATCAAGGTTTCTCAAAAAAATGAAAATCGAACTCCCATATGGCCCAGCAATTCTACTTCTGGGTATATATAGGAAAAAAGCAAAACACCAATTTGAAAAGATACATGCAACCCGATGTTCACAGCAGCATTATTTACAATAGCCAAGACGTGCAAGCAACTTAAGCATCCATCAACAAATCCAGCAAGAGGACATGGGTTCAATCCCTGGCCTCGCTCAGTGGGTTAAGGATCCCACATTGCCATGGTGTAGGTCACAGACGGAGCTTGGATCCTGCGTTGCTGTGGCTGTGGCACAGGCCAGTGGCTACAGCTCTGATTCAACCCCTAGCCTGGGAACCTCCATATGTTGTGGGTGCGGCCCTAAAAAAACCAAAAAAAAAAAAAAAAAAAAACCCAAAACCAAAAAATAAATGAATGGATAAAGAAGATGTGATACTCACACACACACACACACACAGGAATATTACTTGGCTATAAAAAAGGATTTTTTTGCCATCTACATCCGCATGGATAGACTTGGAGGGCATTACACTAAGTGAAATAAGTTATACAGGAAAGACAAAAACTACATGATATCACTTATATGAGGAATCTAAAAAATACAACAAACTAGTGGATATAACAAAAAACAAGCAGACAGATACAGAGAACAAACTAGTGGTTACCAAAGGGAGGGCAACAAGAGGTACAAACTATTAGGTATAAAATAAGCTACAGGGATAAATACAACACAGAGAATATAGCAAATATTTTATAATAACTATAAATGGGATATAAACTTTAAAAATTGCGTTCTGTCTTATTAGGGCCATGGCGGCATATGGAGGTTCCCAGGCTAGGGGTCCAATCAGAGCTGTCGCTGCCAGCCTATGCCACAGCCACAGCAACTCGAGATCTGAGCCGCATCTGTGACCTACACCACAGCTCAAGGCAATGCAGGATCCTTCACCCAAAGCGCAAAGCCAGGGAATCAAACCCGCAACCTCATGGTTCCTAGTTGGTTTCGTTTCCGTTGCGCCACGATGGGAACTCCTTTTTTGCTTTTTTGCTTTGTAGGGCCACACATGGAGCACATGGAAGTTCCCAAGCTGGGGCCTACACCCCAGCAACAGCAACACCAGAGCCAAGCTGTACCTGTGAATTAACACCACAGCTTGCAGCACCCCTAGATCCTTAACCCACTGAGCGAGGCCAGGGATCAAACCTCTATCTTCACGGAGACTACGTAAGGCTCTTAATCTGCTGAGCCACAGTGAGAACTCCTGTAACTTACACAATATTATGTATCAACTATACATCAATTACATAAAAATTTTAGAAAGTAGGAGTTCCCGTCGTGGCTCAGTGGTTAATGAATCCGACCAGGAACCATGAGGTTGCGGGTTGGGTCCCTGCCCTTGCTTAGTGGGTTAAGGATCCGGCGTTGCCGTGAGCTTTGGTGTAGGTTGCAGACGCGGCTCGGATCCCGTGTTGCTGTGGCTCTGGTGTAGGCTGGTAGCTACAGCTCCGATTGGACCCCTAGCCTGGGAACCTCCATATGCTGTGGGAACGGCCCAAGAAATGGCAAAAAGACAAAAAAAAAAAAAAAAGAAAGTAATACAGGAATTCCCGCTGTGGCACAGCAGTTTAAGGATCTGGCATTGTCTCTGTGGCAGCTCAGGTCACTGCTGAGGTGCAGGTTCTATCTCTGGCCCCTCACAGTGGGTTAAAGCCAGGAAGCACATCTCCAAAAAAGGAATACTGTACATGTAATTATAAAAAAAGTAGTCAAATGTTACAGAAATGGTCCCTTACCTGCACAGTCTGATAGGTGAACATTGTATTTCATCACTGTAGTTTTAGCAAATATTAAGTATGACATTTTTCTAATTTGCATATTTTAAATTATTCCTTTTACAGCTTACAAAACATATGCAGAACTTTTTAACCTATTCAAATGATAATTCTGATCTAAATTATGGTGAAGGAAAGTAAAGAGACAAGTGCGTATGAGTGGGAGATGACATCTTTGTTACTTACCTCAAAAATGACAACAAAATATATAAAATAAGACAAAAACAAAAAAGCCTATCACTCTACCATGAGTCAATTAACAGAGCCACAATTACTCAGGTGATTCTAATAAATCTCCTGTCAAAATTATTGCCTGGCGGACTAGAGCTCTGATTCCCTCAAGCTGTGCCCAAACACTTAACCCTTTAATAAAAAGCACTGACACTTTAAAAGCTAATAATAGCCACTTGCTACTTCTGGCATTTTATATGGTATCTCTGAGGGTAAACTCCAGAAGTGTGAAGGTCAATTGATTTTTAAAGTCCAATTTTCATTTCGAATTATGTTTCCGTAGTCCTAAACTCTTTTTTTTTTTTTCTTTTTTTTTTTTTTTTTTTTGTCTTTTTGCCATTTCTTGGGCCGCTCCCACAGCATATGGAGGTTCCCAGGCTACGGGTCGAATCGGAGCTGCAGCCGCCGGCCTACGCCAGAGCCACAGCAACTCAGGATCCAAGGCTCATCTGCAACCTACACCTCAGCTCACAGCAACGCCGGATCCTTAACCCACTGAGCAAGGCCAGGGATCGAACCCGCAACCTCATGGTTCCTAGTTGGATTCGTTTCCACTGCGCCATGACAGGAACTCCCGTAGTCCTAAAACTCTTGTTCAGTTGCTTGTATGAACCACTGTATTTTCCAGATACGAAAGACGATTTTCTTCACTAAATTGTCGGGCTGTTTGAGTAAATACATAGATGCTGCTGCCACTCGTCTCTCGCTCGACACTGTCACAACACATCCCTGCTGGAGAACCCTCGTCCCTGCCACTCCGTCTTCTGTGAGGTTTACCTGTGCACTGGCAGCTCTGAGGCTGATGTTGACAGTCAATATGGAGTTCTTACTGTGTGTCACACACCCTTACCCTTATGAGCTTTATTTAATTCCCATCCAGCTTTATCTCCCCCGATTTCACAGCTGTACCTGGGACAGATCTCAGATGACACAGTGACTGAGCCCAGGCAAGCGAGCTCCAAGCCTGTCCTCCCGATATGATACTCTGATCTCTGGGGATGATGAGACCTTTACCCTGGGTCTTACAGAGCTGAGGTGCTCAGTAGACACACGCCAATGCACAGTAACGAGCTGACCAGTTTACCTAGCTCTCTTAGTACTATTACACAGCCGTTAAAATTATGTTTGAGAAACAGCAAATAAAATCATTAAAATGATTTTAATGCCATTGAGTACTTTACCATGCAACAGCAAACATGGCCATTGCTCTTAAGGAGTTAAAAAGGCATGAGAAATTTAATCACTTAAATATATTTTGTTGTAGTCATAAGCCATAGTTGATGAAAAGTGAAGCAAAGAGTTAAATAGAACTCAGCTTTTTCTGTCTGGAAAGCCTTTGACATCTGTTTTTCCAATAACTATGCCGATTATTTTCTGAAAAACAAAAAGGTTATAGAAGACAAATATTAAACACAGATGTAGATGGTAAATTTAATTTCATGGACTTGATATATTTTACTGGCTCTAACAAACATTTTTTAGTAGGAATCATTTAAATGTCTTTATTCCAGACAAACATCTAAAAGAATTTCATAAATGTTAGATTCTACAGGAAATAGCACAAAGTAATAAGACAGTTAACTGCTATTACAATCATTTAATACTTAGTGTGTTTCTACTTTATTTTCAATCACTAGGTGGAGCACAGTAACTGCCCTATGCTATCAATCCTTACTGAATTCATTCAAAGCACATGTGTCATACAATTTAATTTGCCATGGTCTTCAAAGCTCTCTTTTATATAGAGTTTTCTAACGATCCACATAAAACTGCTTAGCTTCTTAATCCAAACAAGCTGGACAGTAATAAAAATTAGACTGTAACAAAACTTGCATACTGCTATTAATAAATCTAAACTCTAAAGTCCTAGATCTTAAACCTTAAAGACATTAACATGTTCTTAAAATGTTTAATGTTCTCTTTAGTGACTAACAAAGAAAAATTAAATATTTTAAAAGTGTTTTAAGAAATAGGAGTTCTCGTTGTGGTGCTGAGGAAACGAATCCAACTAGTAACCATGAGGTTGTGGGTTTGATCCCTGGCCTCACTCAGTGGGTTAAGGATCCGGCGTTGCCGTGAGCTGTGTGGTGTAGGTCGCAGACGCGGCTCGGAACCCGAGTTGCTATGGCTCTGGTGTAGGCTGGCAGCTGTAGTTCCAATTAGACCCCTAGCTGGGACCCTCCATATGCCATGGGTGCAACTCTTAAAAAAAAAAAAAAAAAGAAAGAAAGAAAGAAAGAAAAATAACTACCTTTTTCTGAAAGGGGAACTTCTATCACTAATTCTAGCAACTGATTTTAACCTTGCAATAATCTATAACTTTTAAAGAACATTCACGCTTTTAATACTACCACATCTTAGCTGAGCTATTAGCTAGCTAGTCTGATTACATTTATACACATTGCTATTATTTCTTTAAATTCCATATGCATTCAGATCTCACTGAATTTTGTTGAGGAAACAATAAATGGAAACATTGAGTAAAATTTCCTAACCAAAGAGACAATTGACAAATAGTTAAACTTTCAAAAAAAAACAGCAATAATTTTTTTTTTCTTTTTAGGGCTGCACCTACAGCATATGGAAGTTCCCAGGCTAGGGGTCAATTCGGAGCTACAGCTGCTGGTCTATACCACAGCCACAGCAATTCGGGATCTGAGCCACATCTGTGACCTGCGCCGCAGCCGGTAGACACGCCAGATCCTTAACCCACTAAGCAAGGGGCTAGGGATCAAACCTGCATCCTAATGGATATTAACTGGGTTCTTAACCTGCTGAGCCACAATGGGAGCTCAAAAAAAGGCAATACTTATTTTTAACATTAATAAACTTTCAATTGCAAAATACTAAAGTCATGTAAATGTATCGCATTTCAAGAAATCTGGTTTGCAAACTCCAAATGTAAACAGCAGACTGCTCCACACAGGAAAGTTAAAGGAGTATGATAATTGCTTTATTATAACTTCTTCATCTTATAAGATAATTGCATCTAAACTTCTTTTAAATAAATAATGATTTTGGCAATTCGAAATGATCAAATTCCCCTACAACCAGTACCCCCAGAATGAATTTTCATATGATCAGAAATTTCAGAAATACACTTGTTATGGGAGTTCTCATTGTGGCGCAGAGGAAATGAATCCGACAAGTATCCATGAGGATGCAGATTCAATCCCTGGCCTAGCTCAGCAGGTCGGGGATCTAGTGTTGCCATGAGCTGAGGTATAGGTTGAAGCTGTGGCTTAGATCGCTCATTGCTGTGGCTGTAGGCCAGCAGCTGCAGCTCTAATTTGACCGCTAGCCCGGGAACCTCCACATGCTGTGGGTGCGGCCCTAAAAAGGAAAGTAAGAAAGAAAGAAAGGAAGGAAGGAAGGAAGGAGGAAGGGCGAAGGAAGGTAAGAAAGGCACTTGTAATGTACCTATATGTCATAAAAGCAGCATAATGGCAAGTACCTCAGTCTGTAACTTGGACAATTAGAGAATGAATAATCCTGAACAAAAATGTTTTAATTTTACAGTGCTAAATTTGAGTGGCTATTAAATATTAAAATAATACAAATAAACTTTTAGTCAAGACATGGAAATAACCTAAATTGTCTATCAAGAGATGAATTTTGCGCGCGGGGTGGGGGGGTGGTTAGGGCTGCATCCACAGCATATGGAAGTTCCCAGGCTAGGGGCTGAATCAGAGCTACAGCTGCCAGCCTACACCACAGCAATGCAGAATCCAAGCTGCGTCCACAACCTAAACCACAGCTCACGTCAACACCAGATCCTTAACCCACTGAGCGAAGCCAGAGACCAAACCTGCGTCCTCATAGATACTAGTCAGATTAGCTTCCACTGAGCCATTATGGGAATTCCCAACAGATGGATTTTAAGACGAAGTGGTACATTTATACAATGGACTACTACTTAGCTGTAAAGAACAAAATCATACCATTTGCAGCAACATGGATACAGCCAGAGATTATCATACTAAGTGAAGTCAGAAAGAGAAAGACAAATACCATACGATATCACTTACATGTGGAATCTAAAATATGGCACAAATGAACCTAACTATAAAACAAAAACAGACACACAGACATAGAGAAAAGACTTGTGGTTGCCGGGGTGGGGGGCAGGGGAGTGGGACAGACTGGGAATTTGGGGTTAGTAGATGCAAACTATTACATTTAGAATGGATAAACAACAGGAACTATATTCAATCTCCTGGGATAAATTATGATGGACAATAATATAAATATAGGAATTCCCACTATGGCTCAGCAGTAACAAACCCAAATAGTATCCATGGGGATGGGGGTTTGATTCCTGGCCCCACTCAGTGGGCTAAGGATCTGGTATTGCTATGAGCTGTGGTGTGGGTCACAGAGGCAGGTCAGATCTGGTGTTACTGTGGCTGTGGCACAGGCCAGCAGCTGCAGCTCCAATTCAACCCCTGGCTGAGAACTTCCATGTGCCATGGATATGGCCCTAAAAAAAACAGTATAAATATATAGATATATATGTATGACTGAGTCACTTTGCTATACAGCAGAAATTGGTACAACATTGTAAATCGACTATCTTTAATTTAAAAAAAACAAACTTTTGATCACTTTTAACAACCTCTAGTCATATCTACAATCTCCTACTCTGTAGACAAAAGAAAGACTAATTTTCATTTAGCTGGCTCAAATAAGAAGAAGTTTAGGAGTGCTTAATACCTAACAATCACACTAATGCAATGAGTTATCTGTATACTTGTTAATTATACAAGGACCTGTTGAATGAAGCAATAATGTTGACATAATGTAATATTACCACCTAAAGTTTCATTAGAAAACAGCTGAACCTCTCTCTACACCTCTGAAACCTACCAGATTAGCCATATTTGGATGCAGATCTGAAAGTGCAGTGAAGTTCTTTGATACAATGGAGTTGGCCATTATTCGATCTGCATTTTAGAAAATATAATCATTCAAAGGTATAAATTAAATAATTGAAATAACCTTGAAAAAATCCAAGATTGAAAAAATAACTTATTTAGGAACCTACTAGATACTTTATTCTTTCAGAAAAACTTTTTTAATTTTATGACTGTAGCTGCAGCGTACCAAAGTTCCCAGGCCAAGGACTGAATCTGAGCCACAATTGCAACATACATCACAGCAGCTGCAGAAACACTGGATCCTTTCACTGCCAGGCCTGGGATGGAACCCACTGCTTCACAGTGACCCAAGCCACTGCAGTCGGATTCTTTTTTTCTTTTTTTTTGTCTTTTTGCCTTTTCTATGGCCGCTCCCAAGGCATATGGAGGTCCCCAGACTAGGGGTAGAATCGGAGCTGTAGCCGCAGGCCTACACCACAGCCACAGCAACGTGGAATCTGAGCTGCGTCTGCGACCTACGCCACAGCTCACAGCAACGCCAGATCCTTAACCCACTGAGCAAGGCCAAGGATCGAACCCGCAACCTCACGGTTCTTAGTCGGATTGTTTTTTTTTTTTGGTTTTTTTTGTTGTTTTTTTTTTATTTTTTTATTTTTTGTCTTTTTGTTGTTGTTGTTGCTATTTCTTGTTTCTTGGGCCGCTCCCGCGGCATATGGAGGTTCCCAGGCTAGGGGTCCAATCGGAGCTGTAGCCACCGGCCTACACCAGAACCACAGCAACGGAGGATCCGAGCCGCGTCTGCAACCTACACCACAGCTCACGGCAACGCCGGATCGTCAACCCACTGAGCAAGGGCAGGAACCTCATGGTTCCTAGTCAGATTCATTAACCACTGCGCTATGACGGGAACTCCCACTTTTTTTTTAGTTTTGAATGATAAATTAGGCTTCAATTTTTAACTTTCCCTTTTTTAAAAAATAATTTAGCAATGTTTGAGCACCCTGCAAATTTAGTTTCAGATGAAAGGTGATTCAATGGGACATTGGCAGATTTAAATATTTATTACTATGGGAATTCCTGTTGTAGCTCAGCAGGTTAAGGACCTGACATCTCCGTGAGGGTACAGGTTCAATTCTTAGCCTCACTCACCAGGTTAAGGATCCAGTGTTGCCACAAGTTTTGACATGGGCCACAGCTGCAGCTCCTATTCGACTTCTGGCCTGGGAACTTGCATATGCCGCAGGTGCAGCCATAAAAAGGAAAAAAAACTAAAATAATAAATATTTATTATTATAAGGCGTACTTTTATTTTTTTTATTTTTTTTAAATGTTTTGTAAATGTCTAATTTATTGTCTTTTTTTTTTTTTTTTTTTTTTTGGCTATTTCTTTGGGCCGCTCCCACGGCATATGGAGGTTCCCAGGCTAGGGGTCCAATCGGAGCTGTAGCTACCAGCCTACACCAGAGCCACAGCAACACAGGATCCGAGCCGCGTCTGCAACCTACACCACAGCTCCCGACAACGCCGGATCGTTAACCCACTGAGCAAGGGCAGGGATCGAACCCGCAACCTCATGGTTCCTAGTCGGATTCGTTAACCACTGCGCCACGACGGGAACTCCTATAAGGCGTACTTTTAAAAACATAGCAAAACTCTATTGTAAATACCTCAAATCATGCATTTCATTGCATTGCATGTGGGGCTATCTTACCACCTCACCTCTGGGTGGTAAGCTCCAGGAGGGCAGAGGTGGCAACTTACATATTTTTTGTGTACCTTTCAATGCTACCCTACATCTAAAAAGCACTCAATAAATATCAAATAAATGAAATGGTGTCTTGTCCCTCAGTATCATCACTAGAAAAGGTTTCAGTGTAGTAACAACTGTCAACTATACCAAACCAGCAGATTTACCCAATTTCACCCCACACTCTTTACCAGTGAACACACTCACCTGCAGGCTTCACTTTCAAGACATGCGCCATAACATGAGTTTCAGGATGACTGTGGGGTCAGTCAACAAGGCTTCTGAATTTCAGTGCCACTAGGTGTGGGACTTTAAGGCTTCTCCAAGGAGAGAAAACCAAAACGCCTCCAGCTGAGATAAGAACTTCCAGACCCTTATCTAATCCCGCCTGTCTCACTGTAATCGTTACCATGCCCCTAAGGACCTCTCCACCCCAGCAACCTGGCCCACGCCTTCCTGCCCCCCACTAGAAAAGGTACGTAGTCCACTCCTTACCCCCCCACAGGGGCAACACATGCCCCCAGCCAACCAGCAAGTGTATCAGAAGACCCCGTCCATCCCCAACCAACCAGCAGGTCAGCAGGTGTATGGCAAGACCACTTCTCGCACTTCTTCGTCTTCAGGCTATAAAAACAGACACGACCTTGGGCCCAGAGTCGGCTCTCCCTGATTAGCAGGAAGCTGGCCCACTATGTTAACAGTGTCTCTTGACTCAAGAAACTTGTCTTTTCTATACCTTCCTTTTTTAAATCTGGAAAATTCTTTTTCCACCCATATGCAGAGACCACAACAGTTTGTAGTCAAATGTTTTGCCATTACTGAGATTTAATTTCCTCATCCATAAAGTACGGATAATATCCACCTTTCAGAGTTGCTGTGAGAATTCAGAATCATGTTCAGAAAGTGCCTAGGCGCCTTATGTACCTACATAAGGCACCTACATAAGGTGTTCAGAGGGGCCTGACAGATAAGAACTCTGCTTTTCCTTTTTAGCCAGTGTAATAGTTCCTGCACTCACGCCCGAATAAACAACCAGAATTACGCACTGGTAATGTCCTACTCAGTATTTGCCCTAGGCTGATCTGGCTCACTACGGAATTTCAGTCTCTGCAATACCTGCCAAACCCTGACAGATTCATTCATTCATCCATCTACTCGACAAACTTTTACTGAGAGCCTATGAAGTGCTAGACGCTTGGGGATGGAAAGGATAAATTAATTATTCAGTAGCCAGATTTTGCATAAAAATACCATCTACCTACCCATTAAGTGAGTTCTCCAAATTTTTACGCCTTAACATCTCTTGGTAGTTTGCCTATCCACTTAGGGGCTAGCACATGAACTCTCTGAAGTTCCTTCACTTTCTACTCTTATTCAAAATATACGGTGATATATTTTAGTCTATCTACCAAAAAACCCCCAACAACTTGCTTCTCTACATGAATTTTTGAGAAATACAAAACTGACATGAAATAAAGAGCTCAGTATGTGATAGAGATTACACGACACAGCAGCAACTACCATCCCTTCTACTTTCCAAAGGTATTTTAAGCATATGTCTCCTTTTCTCCAATGGCATCTCCTCAGCCCAAGGCTGTTATTCCTCATCTAGAGTTCGGCATTTACCTGGTTCTATACATAGTTTATTCATTTCACACTTGTGGGTTTAGTGTCTGATATGTATCAGGCCCTGAATTAGGATGGGGACGGGACCTAGATGCAAACTATTACATTTAGACTGGATCAACAGCAAGACCTCCTCAGAGCCTCAGAGAGGAGCAAGGGAAACAGAGGGCCGGATGTGGGACTAGATGTCTGCAGCCTCAATTTTACAACCCAGATCCTTCACCAGGGTGACGGAGAGAGGAGGTGGTACTGGAACTAGTCCGTTAGGGTGACATGGTGGCAGTGTCACAGGGAGTGCCTGTTATGAGCCTGGCCCTATACTACAGACCCTAGATACACCGTGACCTTCTCTGACGACCCCTCGACCCTGCGCTCCCAAATTCTCTTCCCTGAGTTCTGAGGCCTCCTCCTGCTTGGACCAGAGCCTGGCCTGACCTGGCCCGTTCCTCCCAGACCCTCCTGGTCCCTTGGTCTAGGTTTCAGAGGATGTGGTAGGGCCCAAGCCCCTCAAGCGCCTACTTGCTGGAGCTTCCCTCCAGAGGACAAAGCTGCATTGCTTGGTCCTCACTCTGGGTGTGGCTCTGGCACAAGAGAAGGGGACTCTGGACCCAGAGTGGGAGGAAGCACTGTTAGCTGCTGGCTCTGAGAAGGCAGCTGGCCCAATGGTCAGCTGAGGGTGTCAGTCAGACCCTTAGGGCAAATGCTACCAACTTTCTGACTCTAAAGCCATGGTCTCAACTTCTGAGCAGCCAGAGTTAGTCAGTTTGAGGCCTGGGATGGAGGAGCTGAGAGCAGAGCGGTAAAGGTGCAATTGTCATAAACTTGCTGACTTTTTTCCAGGAAGGGTGTGCATGCGTGTTTGTGTTTGTGTACATGCACGTGCACCTGTGTCTGCTTTCCTTTCCTGTCAGTACAACAGTTACTCATGGGGGCCTAGCTGCCAAGTCCCGCACTGGTACCCTGGAGCTCTGGAGACTTTGCCATCAGAGGATTCCATCACCATCCACTCCGTCACCATGAACATCTCCTGTTCACTGCCCAGACCCAGAACAATCCTCGCCAAGTGCTGCCAAGCCTCCCTCCTAATCATCTCTTGAACGGGATCACTGCCCCCCATCTCCAGACCTGACCTCTCTCCGCTTCAACTTTTGCCTCCTTTACCTCTTGTCCACACAACTGAGAATTCTTTAAAAATTCAGATTGTCTCGTACTTAAAACTCTCCCCAGCTGCACACAAGTAAATCCAAACTCTGCTGCAGCCTTTTCAAGGCCCAGCTGATCAGGCCTCTGCCCATCTCTTCCTCACGTCCCGCCACTCCCCCTCCCCTTGATAAGCACTCTCCAGACACCTGGCCGCCCTCCTTCCTCAGTGGAACCTGGGCCTGGCACACCCGGCTCCCTCTTCCTCCGGCCAATCCCACCCTCGGGAGCCTCACGAGACGGGACCTTCAGCATTCGCTGGGTCTCAAAGAGAAAACTTTCGTGCTTTTCTCCTCTTTCAAGTGTCCCCCAGCCTGCACTCCTAACTGTCACGGGGGTGCTGTCTTTCTCCCTCATTACAGGGTGGGGTCTGTGACACAGGGCTGTGCCATATCTTGCCCCCATGGTCTCCCCACAGTGCCTAGTTAGTGCCTCATGCAGAGCAGCTGCTGATTATTTGCTGACTAAATTAATGGCATAAATCAACCTGATTTGTAATTTGAGAATAATACTGTTAATTGTACAATCTTTTGAATAAATAGAATTTTAGTTTCCAGCTAATTTTACATTTCCATCCAGCATTTAAATTCTAGAAATCAATACAGTTTACATCCTGCTATTCTAAATAAACAGGACTTCCAGAGAGCTAAGCAATGATGGTCCTACAATTTCCTATTTTATTCTACAGACCTGTGCTGGGGCTGCAACAAAGAAGTACTCTTTATGCAGTCATTGCTGTACATGGAATTTCCCCCAAACTTCCATCACAAACCAAAGCTTTTTTTTTTTTTTTTTCCTTTTTGGCTGCGCCCACAGCATGTGAAAGTCCCCAGGCCAGAGACTAAACCTGAGCAGTGACAATCCCAGATCCTTCACTCCCTGAGCCACAGGAGAATGCCACACTCAGACAAAATTGGTCATTTTCTCCCTTAGAGGGGAACAGTTGGTCAATTATCTTTATAAATCCATTTCAGAAGGGTAGTTCTTCGTTTATGGCTTCAGTGGGAACTTGGCAAGTTTTCTGCATTTTGAAATTCTAGCTGACTTCCAAACACTCTGGGGTTGTCCATAAGAAAACTGGCCCACGGGCCATCACACTGGACATCTCCCCGGCATGGAGACAGACAGACAGACAGAGAGACAGAAAGATGCATATTTTGCATTCAGATACCATTTCCCATAGTTTGTAACTTCCTGCCCGTCTCACACGGTTGCGCCTTAGGGATGAGACGTCGGGCACCGGGCAAACAGGAACTGCACACCCCGCGTGAAATGCGACTCTCCCCGCTCACCCCGTCTTTTAAAATGATTCCAACTCCGTGACATTCTGCGGAAGGCAAATCTCTAAGGACGGTACACAGCCCAGCTGCCAAGGGGGGAGAGGGGAGGTGGGCTGGGCCCGGGTCGGGGGTTTGCTCCGAAGGCTCCTGGAAGCGCCTACCCGTGTCCCTGCGCGTCTGTCCGCCCACAGAACGTCCAGCACCAGCCTCGGCCCCCGCGGAAGCTAAGAGCAGTCTCCGGCCCGGATTCATGTTGAGTCCCTGCAGGACGAGGGTACATTCCGCATGGATCACACCTGCGCGTCTACACCGGCGTCCACACCCCCCAGAGCTGTCCGTGTCCCCACGGGACTCCGCCCCCGGATTCGAACTGGAAGCGGCCGTTGTCGGCCCACTTCGCACCTGGGCGTGTCCACGCACCCCAACCCGCCGGCGGCCCCCCGCTTCCGGAGACCCCGGCGGCCCCAGCGAGCTCCGGACCGGCGGCCGGGATGCGGGCGGGCCTCGCCTCAGCCACTACCCGCCGAGCCCGCGGGCAGCCGGGAGGGAAGGCCGCCCCCGCCACGGAAGCCCCGGCCCAGAGGCCCGCCCTGGGGAGGGACGAGAGCCCGCTGCCCGCCGCTCCCCGACTTCACGTCAAGCGCCCTCGCGGGCAGCTCCCCGGAGCGCCGTCCCAACTCAGACGCTCCTCGCGCCCCGAGAGCGGCCCGCTTACACAGGCTCCACCCGCCTGCCCGCCTGAGTTCGGCTGTTTCTCCACAGAACGCGCGGCCCACAGCCAGAGGAGACCACCGCCCAGTGAGGCCCACCGAGCGACCGTTAGCGCAGGCCGCGCCCCCGCCCCGCCTCCACCCCCACCCTGACTCTGTCCCGCCCCCTGACCTCCGACTCCACCCATGGTCTGACTGCCCCGCCCCCTAATCTCCGGCTCCACCCACGGCCTCTGTCCCGCCCCTGACCTCCGACTCCACCCACAGCTTGACTGCCCCCACCCCTCGACCTGCGACTCCACCCACGCCGACTCTGCCCCGCCCCCAAACCTCTGACTCCACCCACGGCCTGACTGCCCACTCCTAGACCCCACTCCATCCTAGCCCCGAGTCTGTCCCGCCCCCAACCTCTGGCTCCACCCACCCCCTTACTCTGTCCCGGTCCCTGACCTCCGACTCCACCCACGGCCTGCTGCTCCACCCCTCGACCCTTGGCTCCACCCACGCCGACTCTGTCCCGCCCCCGACCTCCGACCCTACCCACTCCCTGACTCTGTGCCCCCCTTCGACTCCACCCACTCCCGCCCTACGTTCCGCCCCCGCGCCCTGATTCCGACTTGGGCCCTGCCCCGTTCCTTCCAGTCCCTCTCAAGTCCAGGTCTTGAGGAGCGTGGCTTTGGGGAGACTGGGGGCGAGCTGGTCCTTCAGACTCGAGGGCCGTCCGGGGTGGGAGTCCGGGGTGCTAAGACCCGGGCGCCAAGCAAGATGCTTGGGATCTTTTCCGCTGAAACACGGCAGAAATGCAGCGGAAAGTGCAGCAGCTGAATACACACACAGACGAGAAACCGGGGAAATCTGAAAAAGACTGGGTGTGTCTGCCTCAGTAACTTGATTGTGATCTCGGAAGAAGTTCTGACTGGGGAAAAGTGGATCAGGTGTAGTAGCCTCTCTGTACTTTTTTTTATACAGCATCTGATGCTGTATCTCAATTGAAAGAAGAGTGCGTGGGACAAGGGAGACTGCGGAGTTCTCTCATGGCTAAGCGGGAGGATCCGGCGTTGTCACTGGTTGCTGCTCTGGCGCGGGTTTGATCCCTGGGCTGGGAAATTCCACATGCCACAGGTGCTGCTAAAATAATGCAAAAATTAAAAAGCTTTGAAAAAAGGGTTCATGATTGCTGATGAGGCTTTTAGAAGGGGAGCTGATTAGACGTTTAGAAGGGGAGTGGTGCTGGATGCAGACCCTCGTGGGTCATCTCTTGGGGAGTGTGAAGTAGGCCAGGTTGCTCGATCCATAATGCTATTTTCCCGATGTTTATATCATTTCCCGCACAGAGATATACGCTGTGTGTATAATTTGATGTGCTAAATATTGGACTTAGGTAAACCTGACAAAACACTTGCCAGCGTTTTAATTACTACCATCTGCAAATCTTTTTAATCTAATGACTTACAATTTTTGTTCATAATAGTACTAATCAGGGGCAAATAAGATCCCAAAACTAAATTCTTTAAATTTGTTACCAACTGGAGTTCCCCTCGTGGCGCAGCAGAAAGGAATCCGAGTAGGAATCATGAGGTTGCGGGTTCAATCCCTGGCTTTGCTCAGTGGGTTAAGGATCCAGCGCTGCCGTGAGCTGTAGTGTAGGTTGAAGATGCGGCTCTGATCTGGCGTGGCTGGGGCTCTGGCGTCGACCTGCAGCAGCAGCTCCAATTAGACCTCTAGCCTGGGAACCTCCACATGTCGCGGGTGCGGCCCTAAAAGGACAACAAAAGACCAAAAAAAAAAAAAAATTGTTACCAACTGCTATCCACACATAGCATTGTTTAAATTATTGAGCTTCTTTCTTTAAAAGGAAAATCCACTTTGGTACTTATTACACAACCATACACTACAAAAGAAAAATACAACATCAGGGGCAAGTCTTACATTGGTATCAAAACATAGTTATTTTTCATCCTTTGTTACTTTGTAATTTCCCAAATAATAGTGGAAGCAAAATAAACTACCCGCATTTTCACCATTTAAAATTTAATAGTGGGAGTTCCCGTCCTGGCTCAGCAGTAACACACCCGACTAGTATCCATGAGGACACGGGTTCAATCTCCGGCCTCGCACAGTGGGTTAAGGATCTGGCGTTGCCGTGAGTTGTTGGTAGGTTGCAGATGAGGCTTGGATCTGGCATTCCTGTGGCTGTGGTGTAGGCCAGCGGCTGTAGCTCTGATTCGACCCCTAGCCTGGGAACCTCCATATGCCACAGCAGCCCTAAAAAGACAAAAATTAAAATAAAATTGAACAGTGAAAGCTTTAAAATGTTTTCCATATTCCTTTCCAGTCATTGTCTTTAAAAGAACATATCTTGGAGTTCCCGTTGTGGCACATGGGAAACGGATCTGACTAGTACCCGTGAGGATATGGGTTCGATCCCTGGCCTCCCTCAGTGGGTTAAGGATCCAGTGTTGCCTGTTGAGCTGTGGTGTAGGTCGCACGTGCAGCTCGGATCCCGTGTTGCTGTGGATGTAGTGCAGGCTGGCAGCTGCAGCTCCAATTCCACTCCCAGCCTGGAAACTTCCATATGCCGTGAGTGCGGCCCCAAAGAGAAAAAAAAAAAAATCTTAATCTTTCTAAAAGAATGAACTGGCATTTTCAGTGGATTCTAAAGGGAAAAAAAAGATATAAAAATAGTTTGCATGCCTTTTTCATTTTTGCCTTACTGGGGGAATACGTTTTTAAATGTTTGTGTGCATTTTTTCAGATTCTGGTAAATTCATTTTTGCTGAAAGCTACATAAGATTAAGCAAGCATAGTCAGCCTCACCAGTACAGAACAGGCGTTTCTTATGACATGCTGCTTCAAAAGAGAAGCCTAAAAGACGGGGACTGTTGGATATTCATAATGAAATTGGGACCCCCTCGGCGCATAAAGAATTCACTTCTTCTATTCCTTATAGAAATTCTGTGAACCCGCTCTGTTCTTAACAACAGAATTGGCTTGTTGATACCTTTTGGATGGGTGTGAGCAAAAGCGAGGACAGGGGATGCTAAACTTGCCACTCGATGGAGAAGCCACGTGAACAAAGGTCCCCACTGAAATGGCCTGTGTATCTGGCTAAAGAAAGGGCATGAGGCTACACCCGTCCCCTCCCCGAAGCATGCCAGCTGTCACACACCACTAGAGGCATGCCACAAAAGGGTGACAGGGGAGACACAGAGTGATCGACTTTACACGGAGTGATGACTTTACACCTACTAATCGGTAGGGGGAGATTGACAGTTTAATGACCTCCAAGGCTGCCTTTTATTTAGCCAAGGACAAAATAACTGTTCTAAAGTTCGTGCCCTGATGACAGGATCCCTCCCAAGAGCTGAAATGCTGACACCTCAGTTCCTGGTCTCCCTCCGCACTCTTCCGTCTGTCCGGGGACCAGCCAACATTTCCACGGGGTGTAGATGCACTGATGTTTACAGATATCGGTGTAAAGTTTTGCAGAAGGTTGTCTAAAGAAGGGGAGTGAAGTGACCCGTGGATGGGGGTGCAGAGCTCAATGTGGAGATCAGGCCCGGGGGCAAAACGGAGCTGCTGGAGAGCTCGCGGAGCGCCGGAGAGGCAGAAACGGAAGAGACAGAGTCCAAAGGCCATCTGGGGGCTGGATTCAGGAGAACTGAAGGAGTATTGATTGGGAAAGCGAGCGTATGAGACCACGAAGCAGAAGCGGCTCTGGAGCCTAAGGGCTGAGAAGCCAGGAACATGCCAGGCGAACTCCTGAGTCGGGACGTGGGGAAGAACAGACCCCTTCTTGAGTCCGAGGGGTTCAAACAACAAAAACCTCATTTGCTTCACGAGCAAAGCAACTGCAAGCGGAAACAAACACTGCCGATGAACGGAAATAAAAATCCCGGTTGAGGAGTTCCTGTCGTGGCGTAGTAGGAACAAGTCCGACTAGGAACCATGAGGTTGCGGGTTCGATCCCTGGCCTCGCACAGTGGGTTAAGGATCCGGCGTTGCCCTGAGCTGTGGTATAGTTTGCACACGTGGCTCGGATCTGGCTTGGCTGTGGCTGTGGCTGTGGCTGTGGTGTAGGCCGGCAGCTGTAGCTCTGATTTGACCCCTAGCCTGGGACTCCATAGGCTGTGGGTGCGGCCCTAGAAAGAAAAAAAAAAAAAAAAATCCCGGTTGAACTACAAAGGGAATCTGGAAAACCCACTGAGAGCCTGATCCACAGGACGTAAACTAAAGTGAGGAGGGGGGCTTGGGACGCACCATGGGTTATCGTGCCTCACAGAAACGGCGTTATTTCCAGCTTGAAGGTTTGTGATGACTCTGCCACAAGCCAGTCTGGGGGCACCATTTTTCCCACCGAATGCGCTCACTTCCTGTCGCTGTCTCACATTGTGGTAATTCTTGCAGTATTTCAAGCTTCTCTTTTTGTTTGTTTGTTTGTTTGTTTTTTAGGGCCACTCCTGTGGCACATGGACGTTCCCAGGTTAGGGGTTGAATCAGAGCCACAGCCACGCAGGATCCGAGCCTCATCTGCAACCTACACCGCAGGCACGTTGGCCCGCTGAGCAAGGCCTGGATCAAAGCCTGTCGGATTTCTTTCCGCAGCACCATGACGGGACTCCCTAACCTATGTCATTATTGCATGTGTCATGGTGACCTGCAATCTGAGATCTTAGTTGTTGCTCCTACTACTTGCTAAAGGCTCAGGTGATGGTTAGCCTTTTTTATCCATAAAAAAAAATTGTTTTGGCTTCTTCCAAGGCATGTGGAAGTTCCCAGGCCACGGATCGAACCCGTGCCATAGCAGTGACAATATCAGATCTTTAACTGCTAGGCCACAGGGGAACTCACAGGCTTTGGTCTTTGTTTGGCTTATTTTACCTGTTTAGGGGTTTACTCAGAACTCAGTACCCATCTGCATTGCTCACATGTTGGGCAAATGCTAAAGGAAGCAACAGAAAACCGCAATTGCAAAATACTTTTTTTTTTTTGCTTTTTTAGGGCCGCACCTACAGCATATGGAAGTTTCCAGGCTAGCACTCAAACTGGAGCTCCAGCTGCCGGCCTACACCACAGCCACAGAAACACCAGATCGGAGCCATGTCTGCAACCTACACCACAGTTCATGGTAACACCGGATCCTTAACCCCCTGAGCGAGGCCAGGGATCGAACCCACGTCCTCATGGATGCTAGTTGGGTTTGCGAACTGCTGAGCCATGATGGGAGCATCAGGTTCCTTCTAGTTCTCTCTTAGTTTGCTGGAATGATCTTAGAAGAGTTACTCAACTTGTCAAATGTAAATGAACATGACTCCTCCTCCCCACTCCTTTTTTTTGGTTGCATCTGTGACCAGAGCCACAGCAGTGACAACGCCAGATCCTTAACCCCCTGAGCCACCAGGGAACTCCTTCCTTTTTAAAAACACGTAAAGATCATAGCTGGTGTAGTCATCCCTGTGACATAACGGATGGGAAATTACGGAGGCTTACATTCTCTCGAGAACGGTCACTAAAATGGGTTGCAGAATACTGTAAGTGGTAATCCTGGCTGAGGCAGGCCATGAAAACAAGGTGAATTGGCCTTACATTCTCTTGTTCAACTCAACTTTCCCTAAATCAACACAGAAGCAGCAGGGAGTTGTCACAGCTTTTCTGGGGGCATCGGCGTCCGTCCTTGTCAGAGCCCAGACAGAAAGGGCCATGCAGGGCCCTGAAGCCTCAGCAACACCCTCTGGATGTTACCAAGTTCCACAAAGGGGACAACCACAGGTCATCGACGAGGAAATTCTTTCCCTCGAAAAGATGTCCTCACACTTTTTTTTTTTTTTAGGGCCGCACCCATGGCATATGGAGGTTTCCAGTCTAGGGGGTCCAATCCGAGCCGTAGCCACCAGCATACACCACAGCCACAGCAACACCAGATCCGAGCCGGGTCTGAAACCTGCACCACAACTCACAGCAACGCCGGGATAACTTAACCCACTGAGCGAGGCTAGGGATCGAACCTGTGTCCTCATGGATGCTAGTCAGATTCGCTTCCGCTGAGCCATGATGGGAACTCCCCAGTCCTAATATTAACAATGGGAGTTATGAGAAGGCCTGGGGAGTAGTATGGGGAATGGATGAGAACCATCTAGCCCACAGGCAATGGAGTCATTAAAATTGAAAAAATGGGGAGTTCCCGTTGTGGCGCAGTGGTTAACGAATCCGACTGGGAACCATGAGGTTGCGGGTTCGGTCCCTGCCCTTGCTCAGTGGGTTAAGGATCCGGCGTTGCCGTGAGCTGTGGTGTAGGTTGCAGACGCGGCTTGGATCCTGCGTTGCTGTGGCTCTGGCGTAGGCCGGTGGCTACAGCTCCTATTGGACCCCTGGCCTGGGAACCTCCATGTGCCGCGGGGGCGGCCCAAAGAAATAGCAAAAAGACAAAAAAAAAAAAAATTGAAAAAATGAGGAGGTCCCGTTGTGGCTCACGGGGTGAAGAACCCAACATAGTATCCATGAGGATGTGGGTTTGATCCCTGGCCTCGACCAGTGGGTTGAGGATCCAGGGTTGCCTTGAGCTGTGGGGTGGGTCGCAGAGGCTGCTCGGATCCCACATGGCTGTGGCTGTGGTGTAGACCAGTGGCTACAGCTCCAATTCAGCCCCTAGACTGGGAACCTCCCTATGCCACGGGTACGGCCCTAAAAGGAAAAAAACGGAAAATGAGCCTCCGCAACAGGATACAACTTCACAGCCCCCAGGATGGCCATGGATTAAGAGACAACATTAACAAGCGTTGGCAGGGAGGATGCAGAGAGATCAGAACCTTCCCGCACTGCTGGTAGGATGGAAAAGGTGCAGCTCCCGTGGAAAAGAGTCCAGCCGTCCTGCAAACAGTTCAACGCACAGTTGCTGTCTGACCCGGCAATTCCACTCTTGCTTCTCTCTCCAAGAGAAATGGGAACATATGCCCACACAAAAAGTTGTGCATGATGGGAGCTCTCTTGTGGCACAGCAGGTTAAAAATCTGGCATAGTCACTGTAGCAGCTCAAGTCACAGCTGTGATGCAGGTTCAATCCTTGGCCCAGGAACTTCCACATGCCCTGGGCATGGAAAATTTCTGAATTAACATCCAGAAATTGGTGGCAGTTCTGCATACTCGCAATGAGATATTAGAGAAGGAATATAAAAATACAATACCTTTTAAAATCACACCCCCCAAAATTAAATACCTAGGAATAAACCTGACCAAGGAGGTAAAAGACTTATATGCTGCGAACTATAAAACATTAATCAAGGAAATTAAAGAGGATTCAAAGAAATGGAAAGATATTCCATGCCCCTAAATTAGAAGAATTAATAATGTTAAAATGCCCATACTGCTGAGAGCAATCTATAGGTTAAATGCAATCCCTATCAAATTACCCACGATGTTTTTCACAGAACTAGAACTAACAATTCAAAAATTTATATGGAACCATAAAAGACCCAGAATTGCCTAAGCAACGCTGAGGAACAAAAGCCAAGCAGAAGGCATAACTCTGCCTGACTTCAGACAACATTACAAATCTCCAGTCATCAAGACAGTGTGGTACTGGCACTAAAACAGATATACAGACCAATGCAACAGAACAGAGAACCCAGAAATAAACCCCAGACACTTACGGTCAATTCATCTTTGACAAAGGAGGCAAGAACATAAAATGGGGAAAAAAATCAGTCTCTTCAGCAAGAGGTGCTGGGAAAATTAGACAGCTGCACGCAAAGCAACAAAACTAGAACACACCCTCACACCAGGCACAAAAATAAACTCAAAATGCCTTAAAGACTTAAACATAAGACATGACACCATCAAACTCCTAGAAGAGAATGTAGGCAAAACATTCATCAACCATACAAATGTTTTCTTAGGTCAGTTTCCCAAAGCAATAGAAATAAAAACAAAAATAAACTCATGGGACCAAAGCAAACTTACAAGCTTTTGCACAGCAAAGGAAACCATTAAAAAAAAAAAAAAAAGACAACCTACACAATGGGAGAAAATAGTTTCAAATGATGCAACTGACAAGGGCTTAATCTCCAAAACATACAAAAAACTCATACAACTCAACAGCAAAAAACAACCAAAAATCCAACGGAAAAATAAGCAGAAGACCTGAACAGACATTTCTCCAAAGGAGACATACGGATGGCCGACATATGAAAAAATGCTCAGCGTCACTAATTATTAGAGAAATGCAAATCAAAACAACAATGAGGCACCCACCACCTCGCACTTCTCTGAATGGTCATCATTAGTAAGTCTACAAATACCAGATCCTGGAGAGGGTGTGGAGGAAAGGGAACCCCCCCACACACTGTTGGTGGGAATGTAAATCTCCACTATGGAAAATCGTATGGAATTTCCTCAGAAAACTAAATATAGAACTACCACATGACCCAGCAATCCCACTCCTGGGCATGTATCCAGACAAAACTTTCCTTGAAAAAGATACAGGCACCTGAACGTCCATTGCAGCAATAGCCAAGACAAGGAAACAACCTAAAGTCCATCCAGAGATGAATGGATTAAGAAAGTGTGGTTCATTTACACAACAGAATACTACTCAGCCACAAAAAGAAAAACATAATGCCATTTGCAGCAACATGGATGGAACTAGAGACTCTCCTACTAAGTGAAGTAAGTCAGAAGGAGAAAGACAAACACCATATGATACCACTTAGATTTGGAATCTAATACATGGCACAGATGAACCTATCTACAGAAAAGAAACAAACTCATAGACATGGAGAACAGATTTGTGGTTGCTGAGGTGGGGGGAGAGGGAGTGGGGTGGACTGGGAATTTGGGGTTCGTAGATGCAAACTATTGCATTTGGAGTGGATAAGCAATGAGGTCCTGCTGTACAGCACAGGGAACTATATCTAGTCACTTGTGATAGAGCATGATGGAGGATAATGTGAGAAAAAAAAGAATGTGTGTATATATATATATATATATTTATATATGCATGACTGGGTCACTTTACAGCAGAAATGGACAGAACATTGTAAATCAACTATAACAAAAAAATGTTTTAAGTTGTACCTGAACGTTCATAATTCACCATAACAAAAGAGAGGAAACAAACCCCATGTCCCTAAACCGATGAATGGATAGACTTAGAAACAGCTAAGACGGTCTATCCATACAAGGGCATATGAACATGAATGAACGGTCTATCCATACAAGGCCATGAACATGAATGAAGTACTGAGACGTGTTACAACAGGTACGGAGCCTTGACTGGCTTTTTAAAATATGAGTGTGGTCATATACAGTATGGTCCTTTGCAACTGGCTTCTTTCACTTAGTATAAATAATCTCATATTTTATATGATCTCACTTACATGAAATGGCCATCATAGGCAAATCCTTAGAGAAAAAGGAGATTAATATTTGCCCAGGATTTCAGGAAAGGAGGGAAAAGAGGGAGTGACCACTACGTGGGTCCGAGGTTTCTCTTCTTTTCTTTGGGGGGGGGGGTTGCTGTGGGACGTTCCTGGCCCAGGTATCCAATCCACGCCACAGCGGTGACAATACCACATCCTTAACTGCTGGGCCACCAGGGAACTCCCCAGGATTTCTTTAAGGGGTAAGGCAAATGTTCTGTAACTAGAGAGCTGCACACCTCTGAACAGTCAAAAAACCCATCCCATGCTTAAAGATGGTGAATTGTGTGATCTGTGCACTATATCTCATAAAGCTATTAAATACTTTTTGTTTGTTTGTTTGTTTGTTTGTTTTTGCCATTTCTTGGGCTGCTCCCACTGCATATGGAGGTTCACAGGCTAGGGGTCGAATCAGAGCTGTAGCCGCCCACTTATACCACAGCCACAGCAACGTGGGATCCGAGCCGTGTCTGCGACATACACCACAGCTCGTGGCAACGCCGGATCCTTAACCCACTGAGCAAGGCCAGGGATCGAACCCGCCACCTCATGGTTCCTGGTCGGATTCGTTAACCACTGAGCCACAGCGGGAACTCCTATTAAATACTCTTAAAGGAAACTCAACTGTCCTCATGGTTCTTGTGGAAACTTTGAGCAACTGTGAACTTCTGGGCATTGAAAGACCCAACACTTTGAGTCTGCAGAGAACTCCCAGAAATTTCTAGATTGTCATCAAAGTTCTGGTGTGTGGAGGATGAACAGGGGCACCCCTGTATAACATATTTTCCTATCTGTGTTTGAATTCGAGTTTTCCCAGCATGAACTACCGTCAAAGACACAGCAAAGGCTTCTTTGCTCTCTGTCATTTCATTCTTACCACAGCCGTGATGGCGAGGCCGTGCATGACACTGGACATAAGGCACCAAGTTCTGTTCCATTTGCGCGATCAAAAGCAGTCAGCTGATTTAAAAAAAAAAAAAGATCCCACCTAGAGATTCTCATACTAAGTGAAGTAAGTCAGAAAGACAAATACCATATGGTATCACATGTGGAATCTCACATAGGGCACCAAAGAACCGATCTACAAAATAGAAACAGACTCGCAGACAGAGAGCATAGACCTGTGGTTGCCAAGGGGGAGGGAGGGGGATGCCCTGGGAGTTTGGCATTAGCTGATGCCAACTAGTACGCCTGGGATGGAGAAACAACAGGTCCCGCTATAGGGCACAAGGAAGAGTCCTCAAGATCCTGCAATCCACCATATGGAAAAGAAGACAAAAAGCCACGTGTATACGTGTACAACCGAATCACTTCGTGGCACCACAGAAATTAACACACCGTAAATTAACTATACTTCCGTAAATTATAAATTTTTTAAAGAGATTTACAAAAAGAATAAAAAAGCCACTCTAACGCATTAAAGGTTTTTTGTTTTTGTTTTTTTGTCTTTTTGCCATTTCTTGGGCCACTCCCGCAGCATATGGAGGTTCGTAGGCTAGGGGTCAAATGGGAGCCGTAGCCGCCGGCCTACGCCACAGCCACAGCAACATGGGATCCGAACCACATCTGTGACCTACACCGCAGCTCACAGCAATGCTGGATCCTTAACCCACTGAGCGAGGCCAGGGATCGAACCCGAAACCTCATGGTTCCTAGTTGGATTCGTTAACCACGGAGCCACGACGGAAACTCCGCGTTAAATGTTTTTGAAGAACAAAACAGATCCTTGGAAGTTGCGCTAATTTTTGCTTTCCCCCAAATTAAGTAAGATTGATATTTACATCTCTGTGTGAGAAAAAGTTCCCTGTGTGCGGCCTCATTCACTGCTTTTGTTTTTGTTTTCTGTTTTTTTTTCTTTTTCAGCCGCATTGGAGGCATATGGACATTCTCAGACCAGGGATCAAATCCCAGCTACAGCTGCGACCTACACGGGATCCCTTCACCTGCTGTGACCAGTGGGACTCCTCTCACTTACTGTTGGGAAGAAAACCACGGCTGCTTTTTCCTCACGTCTCTGTGTCTGTGCGTCCTGACATCCGCGTCTCAAGACTATTGCGTAAAAGTCCTGGCCCCTTCACTTTTTTATCCGCATCCCTGAAATGAAAGTCAGCCGTATTTTATTATTTAATGATAACTTAGGAGTTGAGACCATCGTTGTCTAGATGTTCTCCCTCGGCTTTAGGACAGACGGCCGTTCTTCCCTCTGCTGGCATCACGGCGAAGAATAAAATGAGTCAACTTAGTCGCTTCTGTATCATCATGAAAATTTTTTTCTTCTCGATCCATCGTTTTATGACCCCAAGGTCACAGCTATTGCAACATTTTATTGCGGCTTGGCAAATTCTCCCTGTCCACTCCATATGACAAGGGCTTTCATTTCGCCAATTAAACAACTGGAAATGGATACCACCTGTGCTCCCACATTAATTCTGTCGATAAAGCCCACCCTAATCACGCCGCACTGGTGCAAAACAGATGCCAGGGGGCTGACAGAGAGAGGGGGTCACTTCACATCACCCCAACCACCGATCAAGTTATTTCAAAGGCTTAAAGCCATGGTTTCTGGGAATAGAGACCTTTGCGTGTCAGAGCCTCTCATGTTTGCCAGCCTCTCAGCAGAGGACACATATTTATTATGTGAAGCTCTTTCTATTTGTGGGGAAAAGCTTGAAAACATTTTGAAAAACATGACGTCCTTTGAACTATAATTAGAGAAAAGATGCTAACGTTTCCAGCAGTGATTCCATACGCATTTGCTTTTAAATAAGTATTTTATGAAAGGAAATACCGTGAGAGGGGACATCTCGAGTTGAACGTTTTCACACAGTTTTTAACTTAATGACCCACTGGGCAAGACAGTAAAATGTTATGAGGAGTCAGAAATTCGGGATGACATATTCAAATTCTAGTTACAAGATTCATCTTAGATCTTTGACGTCGAAAAACATTTCACCTGCTTCTGGGAATGCTTCCGGACTTGCTCTTACAGTGTCGAGGAAGGATTCAGCCGAGGAAAATGGAAAAGTTAACCTACTGGATCAAGTTCATCTTTTTTCTTTTCTTTTCTTTTCTTTTTTTTTTAAGGGCCATACCTGCAGCATATGGAAGTTCCCAGGCTAGGGGCTGAATCGGAGCGGCAGCGGCCAGCCTACGGCAGCCAAAGCAACTCAGGATCCTAAGCTGCAGCTCCAGGCAACACTGGATCCTCAACCCGCTGAGCGAGGCCAGGGATGGAACATCCTCCTGGATACCAGTCGGGTTCTTAACCTGCTGAGCCATAGCAGGAACTCCTGGATCGTTCACCTTGTATCAGTGCTTTTGTTGTCATTTTAAAATGTTAGAGTATATGGAGTTCCCATCGTGGCGCAGCGGAAATGAATCCGACGACGAACCACGAGGTTGAGGCTTCAATTCCTGGCCTCGCTCAGTGGGTTAAGGATCCGGCACTGCCATGAGCTGTGGTGTAGGTGCAGACGCAGCTCAGATCTAGCATGGCTGTGGGGTAGGCCAGCAGCTGTAGCTCTGACTCGACCCCGAGACTGGGAACCTACATACACCGAGGCTGTGGCTCCATATGCCTCGGGTTTGGCCCTAGAAAAAAAAAAGAAAAATTAGAGTATAAAGATTGAGTTCTATTTAGGGCAACAATAAAGTTCTAGAAATAGATAATGATGGTGGTTATAAATACTGTGAAATTATTTAATGTCACCAAATTGTACACGTAAAAGTGGTTAAAATGGGAGTTCCCGCTGTGACACAATGCGTTAAGAATCCGACTGCAGCTGCGGCTCAGATTCAATCTCTGGCCCAGGAACTTCCTTTCCGTATGCTGAGGAGTGCAGCCGTTGGAAAAAAAAAAAGTGGCTATATTGTAAATGTTATATTGTATATATTTTACTACATACACACAAAAAAAGGCTGAATTCTGCAGGCCCTGTGAATTATATCAACTTGAGAGGAATTGTTTTAGAGAAATCCAAATCACAGTGTTTTCCAATTTCCTGTTCCCTCAAGGATGGCAGAAATGGGAGTTTGATAAAACTGGTAGGGGTTCTCTGGTGGCATAGCAAGTTAAGGGTCTAGTATTGTCACTGCAGTGGCTTGGGTCGCAGCCATGGCACAGGTTTGATCCCTGGCCCAGGAACGTGTACCTGCGGTGGGCATGGCCTCCAAAAAAGAAAAATGTTCTGCAGTTAGATGATGGTTGCGGTTCCACAATTTTTGTGACTGCTAGAAATTATTGAATTGTGATTTAAAACGATGAATGTTACGGTATATAAATTATTTCTCAATAATAATAATTTTAAAACATTAGATGTTCTAGTCGTGGCACAGTGGAAATGAATCTGACTAGGAATCAAGAGGTTGCGGGTTCGACCCCTGGCCTAACTCAGTGGGTTAAGGATCCAGCATTGCCATGACCTGCGGTGTAGGTCGCAGACGCGGCTTGGATCCTGCGTTGCTATGGCTGTGATGTAGGCTGGCGGCTGCAGCTCTGGCTGGACCCCTAGCCTGGGAACCTCCATATGCTGCAGGTGCAGCCCTAAAAAGCAAAAAAAAAATTTTTTAAATAAGGAGTTTCCGTTGTGGTGCAGTGGTTAACGAATCCGAGTAGGAAACATGAGGTTGCGGGTTCCATCCCCGGCCTTGCTCAGAGGGTTAACGATCCGGTGTTGCTGTGAGCTGTGGTGTAGGTCGTAGACGAGGCTCGGATCCCGTGTGGCTGTGGCCCTGGTATAGCCGGCGGCTACATCTCCTATTAGACCTGTAGCCTGGGAACCTCCATATGTTGCGGGTGCGGCCCTAGAAAAGCCGGGGAAAAAAAAAAAAAGCCAAAAAAAAAATAATAAAAAAAATAAACGATCAGTTTCAGGGACTCAAACACATATTTCAACAGTGAAATGACAACCTAAAAAAGGAAAGGATAAGGGAATTGTATTTTCAAAATATTTAAGCAAAATAACTGAAAACTCAGAATTTCATATCCATTTCAAAAATCAGGATGTGAGAAGTTCCCTGGTGGCCTAACGGTTAAGGATCCAGAGCTGTCACTGCTGTGGCTTGGGTTCAGTCCTTCACCCTGGGAAACGCCATATGCCGGGAGCTCAGCTAAAAAAAAAAAAAAAAGAAAAAAAAAAAAAAAAAAAGGCAGGATATGAAAAAAAATCCTTAAAACATGCAAGGCCTCCAAGCTGTGAGACACAAGACCCATGCAAAATTGTTTAGGAGAAAGTTGCTGTGATTTTCTTTTTACAGCCCCCCTGTGGCATATGGACATTCCCAAGCCAGGGTGAAATTGGAACTACAGCTGTGGACTAAGCCACAGCCGCACCAAATCGGAGCCACATCAGTGACCCGCATCCCAGCTTACAACAATGCCAGATCCTTAACCCACTGAGAGAGGCCAGGGATCCAACCGGCGTCTTCACAGACACTATGTAGGGGTCTTAACCCACTGAGCAACAGCAGGAACTCTTGGGTTGCAGTATTTAAACAGGAGGAAAGAAACAACAGGAGAAGCTACAAAGACACAGGAAGTAGGGATGTTAAAATTCATTGAAAGGCTATTGCGGTTGCTCTTACGAAGTCTCTAAATCCAAATTAAAAAGAAAAAATATATCCAGAGTGAGACAGAATTATAAGTTACCCGCGTCACGGAACGGAGGACAACCAAGGGGACCACAGCGTGCTGGATTCTTAAGTTATTGTGGGGGGAATAGAGTCATTAATTTTTTAAGGAAGGAAGGGTGAAAAGGAAGCAGAAAAGTGGGATAAACCAAAGTGACAGTAGGAACAAGTCCAAGCGGGTCCATAAGGACAAGAGCGTAAATGGACTAACTTCACGGTAAAAAAACAACCAACAGAAAAAACCCACACAGACTGACAGAAGGGTTTTTGTTTTTTTTTAGTCCAGATAAATGAACGAATAAAAATAATCTTTCCGATGTCTGCACCTTCTGCAAACATGCAACTGTGCAATCCGACTCTAAGAGGCACTGCCCACATCCAGCCCCCGAGGAAAGAGTTGGGGGAGCTGGAAGAACAAAATCCACCACCTACATCAGGGGCTAGCAAACGCTATCCCAGGGACGAAATCTGGCCGCCACATGTGCTTTCATGACAAGAGAGCCATACGATAGTTCTGACGTTTTTAAGGGTTGAAAAAAAATTCAAAAGAATATTTCACAACATGCGGAAATTATGTGAAATTCAAATCTAAGTGTCCATAAAGCTTTTCTGGACACAGCCCCACGCTGGTGTCGGTATCGTCTAGAAGCTCCTTAAACATGACAATATCACATTCGAATAGTTTCAACAGAGACCACACGGCCTACTAAACCTAAAATATGTGCTATCAGCCCTTTCACTGAAAAGGGGTTTTTTGGTGTTGGTGTGAGTGTTTTGTCTTTTTAGGGCCATACCCACAGCCTACGGAGGTTCCCAAGCTAGGGGTGAATTGGAGGACAGCCGCCAGCCTACACCACAATCACAGCACCGTGGGATCTGAGCCGGGTCTGCAACCTACACCACAGGTCATGGCAACGCTGGATCCTTAGCCCACTGAGCGAGGCCAGGGATCGAACCTGCGTCCTCATAGATACGAGTCATATTCGTTTCCTCTGAGTCACAACAGGAACTGCAAAATAGAAAAGTTTTACTGACCCCTCCTCTAAGTACTCTCTAGGCATAAAAGATAGTCCTTTGGTGGCAGAGTTGAGCCAGGTGGCTAGTGCTAGGTGGAAATCTTATTTACACGTGAGTGTTAAAAAAAAAATACGGCCATGTCTCAGTAAGTAAAACCTAGCCTTCAACAAGTACAACTTGGACTTCCCGTCGTGGCGCAGTGGTTAACGAATAGAACAGGAACCATGAGGTTGCAGGTTCGATCCCTGGCCTCGCTCAGTGGGTTAAGGATCCAGCATTGCCAGGAGCTGTGGTGTAGGTTGTAGACGCGGCTTGGATCTGGCATTGCTGTGGCTCTGGTGTAGGCCAGTGGCTACAGCTCCAATTAGATCCCTCGCCTGGGAACCTCCACATGCCGCAGGTGCAGCCCTGAAAAGCCAAAAAAAAAAAAAAAAAGAAGAAGAAGAAGAAGAAGACGCACAACTGGCTCTGCTGGGGACTCTTTTCCTGGGAGTGCTTTTATGATCAGAGCATAAAAATCAGCGATTTCTACAAAGGAATTGCTTCACGGTCGGCATGGCTGAAATGCATCCGCTACACACAGTGGAGAGTATTTCATTGAAAGGGCTTGCGTGGCAGCCAGGGTGTTTCAGAAATACATGGCTGGTGGTGAGACATTCATATTTGAGAAAGGAGCCGACTGAGCTGTGACATTCTGGAGGGCTTGGTTTCTCTCTGTAAATGAAAGCTCGGTGTCACTGGCGAAGGCAGGCTTGGGGTAGGCTCAAACTCAGCTCCTGCCATCGTGAAACTGTGCCAGGAAGCTGGGACCACTTGAGAAACACTGGGAAAGGGCTCTTGATTACGTGGAAAAACCTAGAGTAAAAATGTCAAAAAAAAAACCGAGGAAATGACCCCATATCCAAAGTTATGGACACCTCAATATTTGTGGCACTTCCTTTTACTCGGGTACCCAAATGTGAAATAAGGGTTCCAGAGATATGGTAAGTAACCCACAAAAAGCAAAGCACGCCCAAATTTTTATCATTCCCAGGTTTCCGACTTGGCACTGCAAGGTCTTGCTTTGGTTTTAAGGGCCTTTTTGCCCTTGATCCTAAAATGTGAGGCTGTAACGTGACGCTCACTTCACATCTCCCCACACGTATACAGCAACAAATTATTGTTTCGTAAAAATGCAGTGCAGAATTCCCGTCGTGGCGCAGTGGTTAACGAATCCGACTAGGAACCATGAGGTGGCGGGTTCGACCCCTGGCCTTGCTCAGTGGGTTAAGGATCCGGCATTGCCGTGAGCTGTGGTGTAGGTCACAGATGTGGCTCGGATCCCACGTTGCTGTGGCTGTGGTGTAGACCGGTGGCTACAGCTCCGATTCAACCTCTAGCCTGGGAAACTCCATATGCAGCAGGTGTGGCCCTAAAAAGAAAAAAAAGAAAAAAAAGAAAAAAAAATCAGACCTTAGCTTCAAACTCAGTGTTCACATCCCATGGAGCGGGTCACAGATGAGGCTTGGATCCTATGTTTCTGTGGCTGTGGTATAGGCCAGCAGCTACAGCTCTGATTGGACCCCTAGCCTGGGAACCTTCATATGCAACGGGTGTGGCCCTAAAAAGACAAAAAAAAAAAAAAAAAAAAAAAAGAAAGAAAGAAAGAAAGAAAATCAGTTGTGTGTGGATCTGTGATGCCACAGCTGGAAAGTAATTCTCAGTGATGAAGAAGCCATCAGCTTGGAGTCCTTCCTCCTCTTTGGGGTGTTTCTCCTTTTAGACCGACTCTTGGTCCTTATTTCTCAGAGCACTCAACACAGCAGGTAGGGACGACAGTCCCAGTTGTGTCAAAGGGAGGTTACCTAGTCATTGGCCACGTGGTGCCACGTAACAAACGACCGCAAAACTTAGCAGCTTAAAACAAGGTCCAGTAACCGGCACAGTTTCAGGGAGTCAGGGATCTGGACTCTCCTCCGGGGGGTCCTCCCCTTGGGGTCTCCTCCAAGGCTGCCATCAGGGCATCATCCAGGGCTGAGGTCCCTCAGAAGGCTCACCTGGGAAAGAATCCACTCCTAGCCTCATGTGGTTGTCGGCTGAATTCCGTCCCCGGGGGCTGTGGAGCAAGGACCTCAGCTCTGCCCTGGGGGACCTCCCTGCTGAGCAGCTTGCCTTGGCAGAGCTGGAAGGCTGAGCGGGAATGGACTCTGCTGGCAAGATGCAAGTCCCGGTCTTGTGCCCAATCCACGCAGCGCTATCCCGCGACTTTGCTGCATTTGATGGGGCAGAATCTCATGCACAGAACAGGGGAGAGGGTGACACATCGAAAATGCCAGGACTCAGGGGCCCAGGAACCGTCTCGGAAGCTGCCTACTGGGGGAGGCGCGCGTGCTTATGGATAGAACATCTCTGATAGACACAAGCGTTTACTGGCCACTGCTGCTAGTCGCTACCTCCAGAAATAGGACGGGGGCACCAGACACGGTGGGAAAGGAGACTTTGACTATCATTCTTTCCTTTTTTTTTTTTTTTTTTTTTTTTTTTTTTTTAATGGCTTTTTGAGCCACACCCGCAGCATATGGAGGTTCCCAGCCTAGGGGCTGAATTGGAGCGATAGCTGCCGGCCGACACCACAGCAACAGCAACACGGGATCCAAACCACATCTACAACCTGCATCAAGGCTCAAGGCAACACCGGATCCCGGAGCCACTGAGCAAGACCAGGGACTGAATCTGCATCCTCATGGATACTAGCCGGATTTATTTCCACTGCACCACAATGGGGACTCTGTGACTCTCTCTCTCCACATTTCTATGTTGTTTAACCTGTGTTTAAAACCATAAACATTTTTTTTGTCTTTTTGCCATTTCTTGGGCTGCTCCCACAGCATATGGAGGTTCCCAGGCTAGGGGTCGAATCAGAGCTGTAGCCACCAGCCTACACCAGGGCCACAGTAACGCAAGATCTGAGCCGCGTCTGCAACCTACACCACAGCTCCCGGCAATGCCGGATCCTTAACCCACTGAGCAAGGCCAGGGATCGAACCTGCAACCTCATGGCTCCTAGTCGGATTCATTAACCACTGCGCCACAATGGGAACTCCTGGAGCGGGATGGTTTAAACATCCTGCAGTGCACAGGAGGGCTGTGGCAATAAAGACTGTCCCCCCCCAACCCTCGGGGTGCAGACCAAGATCCTCCACATCCTCCCTCCCACGCCCTCCGCCCTCCACCTCTCCGTGCTGCTGGCCCAGGGGCGAGGCGCTGGCGGTGCTCAGGCAGGGGACGGGGCTGGGGTTCTGGCAGATTTTCCCCCCAAAGGCAGGCAGTTCAACCCTGAGGCAAGCAGACTCCTAACTGCTGACTGTGAGCCCTCGGGCTCTCGCTTGTTCCTCTTCCACTCGTTCCCCCAAAGACCTGAACAAATCTCAAGCAGCTACAAGAATCTGCAAATGGAAAGTGATTTAAGCCATGTGACGGAGAAGACAATTACCTTTTTCCATTTATAATTAATAAAGAGACTTTACTAATACTACTGCCCAGACCGGCTTACTGTGGTTCACGTTCCCAGAGAGAATCGATTTCAAAATTTGCTGATAACACAGATTGGGAGGGGGGATGTGTCCCCGTAGCATCTAATAACTCACAAAGTAATTTGTTCAAGATTCACTCCATTGGTGTTCCCGTTGTGGCCCAGCAGAAACGAAACGGACTAGAAACCATGAGGTTGCCAGTTCGATCCCTGGCCTCGCTGAGTGGGTTAAGGATCCGGTGTTGCCATGAGCTGTGGTGTAGGTCGTAGACATGGCTTGGATCTGGTGTGGCTGTGGCACAGACTGGCAGCTGTAGCTCCAATTCGACCCCTAGCCTGAGAATCTCCATATGCCGCAGGTGTGGGGCTAAAAAGCAAAACAAAGCAAAAAAAAAAAAAAAAAAAAAAAAGTCACTCCATTATCCTACGAGAGTTCATGTTGCTTTCGTTCATACTATAAGCATTGCAGACAAGAATTTTATTCAATTATTTGTTTTGCCTGTTTTTTTAAAAAAATATATTATGATTACTTGAGAAAATTTATCAAGTAAAATCTTAACCTTAAAAGTTGATCAGAATCACACTGCAAGGTACCAAAGATACCAAAGTTGTATTCATGTTATGTGCTGTTACCACTGAAATAATATTTATCTATGCTTCAGACAAGAAGAATACATCAAGTTAAATGAGGAGACCTGTAATTTAATTTTATTTGGTCAGACCACTGGCAATATGAGTAGCTGTAAAGGGGGAGTTCCCATCATGGCTCAATGGGTTAAGAACCAGACCAGTATCCATGAGGTTGCAGGTTCAATCCCTGGCCTCACTCAGTGGGTTAAGGATCCGGTGTTGCTGTGAGCTGCGGTGTAGGTCGCAGACACGGTTCAGATCCCACCTTGCTGTGGCTGTGGTGTAGACCAGCAGTGGCAACTCCGAATTGACCCCTAGCCTGGAAACTTCCATATACCATGGGCTCTGCCCTTAAAAAAAAAAAAAAAAAAAAAAAGAGGAAGAAGCCGTAAAGGTATCAGTTATTCTTTCCTTCCTACAATGGCTGCACTTGTGGAGACCTGACTGTTGAGTGAGTGTAGATGGCATTTCGAAGAGTAAGAAGGCAAGTTCTACTCAAGAAAACAAAGGAGACACTTAGCGACGTTTAGTCTAAATTTTCACTCTGTCCCTTTAGTAAGTTACTGTTAACGTCCTCGCTGACTTTCTGCTTTCAGATACACAGGTATACAAATTATTGAGATATTTGTTAGAATGCCTTTTTTAGGAATCCAAGCACGTATTTGATGAAGAAAATTAGCAATAATTTACTAATCCAGGACTCTGGCAATTATATAGATCAGTACCCTCCATATGAACCGAAGAATCTCTCAAAATCAAAGTGATTTTTTTTTTTTTTGGTCAAGTCCCTGCATGTGGAAGTGCTCCAGGCTGGGGATCAAACCCGTGCCACAGCAGTGGCAATGCTGGATCTTTAACCCGCTGAGCCATCAGGGAATCAAAGTGATTTTTATTTTAAGCATTTGGCTTTGATTTTATTTGCGTGGGGGGGGAGAAGACCCTAAGTCTTAAGCCTGAATGGATCAGGTAACTGGTAATTGTGGCTGAGCTAGAGGGTAGGGGGGCTGTGTGCCCTTGCCCAAGGTGCTTGACCTCTCTGTTCTTAGTTTGCTCGACTATGAAAAGGGGTAAAGGTAGCACCCACTTCATGGAGTTCTTATGGAGAATAAACAAGCTGGTTCCTGAAAGTACGTCACCAAGCATCTAACCAAGTAATCAGTTGTCATTAGTTTTGCTTTTGGTTTTTTTTGTTTGTTTGTTTCTTGGTTTGTCTTTTTGAGGGGCGCGCCTGCAGCATCTGGAGCTTCCCAGGCCAGGGATCTAATTGGAGCTCCAGCCGCCCGCCTACACCACAGCCACAGCAACGCAGGATCTGAGCCACATCTTTGGATCACGGCAACACTGGATCCTTAACCCACTGAGCGAGGCCAGGGATTGAACCCGCATCCTCATGGATACGAGTCAGGCTCATTACCACTGAGCCACAACGGCAGCTCCTGTCATTCCTTGTTCATGAACATTTTTATGATTGTTATAAGGTTAAGTGTGAAAGCAAACAGACCAGCCCAGGAGGAAAAGAATGCAGGTGCAATGCCCAAGGGGACAAATCAGAGAGATCTTTGGAGGGCCGGCTGGTGACCCAGGGGCTGGGGGCTGGGGGACGATCATGCTCCTTCCTCTAACCCTAAATGTCGCAGAGCTGTTCAGTTTTAAATGGTTATTTCAGAAACCTCCAAAGCAAAATCCAAACGCCCTCCACCTATGGCCCACACAGGCTCGCTGCACCTGCACACACATCCTCCTAAGCAGGTGCGTCTGAGAAACGGCATGGAAGGATTTCAGATTAAGAAGCATCAGCGGAACAGTTTACATTTCGCTGGACTTCCCTACATTTCAAAAACCACTTAGCACTTTTGACGGAAAGCATCACGATTCTTTTGGTTCTCAGACCTAGAGCTTCCAGATTTAGAACACAAAAATACAGGATGTCCATTCTATTTGCATCTCAGATAAACAATGAGACATTTTTCAATACGTGTATCCCAAATATCATGTGGTGTAACTTAAAAATGTATTTACTGTTTACCTGAAATTCAAATTCTTTGGCTGTCCTTTATTTTACCTGACAACCCTGGCTCAGGACCTTATCCCAACAAGACTTGGGTGACCTGGCCTTGCACCCCTCGCTGGCCTTCCATTTTGTCACACACACCCCCCCCACACTCCAGCTCTCCAAGCCCACATCCTGGGGGTTAACCAGTGCTGGGAACAACTCAAGCTCCTCCCTGCCCCAGGGCCTCTGCATCCTACAACCACTGAACCCTGCTTCTCCAGGCACCTGCCTCCTCCTCATCCCTGAGATCTCAGCTGAACTGTCTCCTTAAAAAGGCCTTTCCCGGCCACCTGTGAGTCTGTCGTAAAGCCTCTCCATTATTTTTGTATGTTAGCCTCCTATGCATTCCCCTGTAGTATTCACAGCATCTGTGACCATTTTGTTCACGGGCTATTTATTCTTTTAGCCCCGTTGTCCTCCACTAGGATAGCAGCAATAGTTAGTTATCTTCCTACTCAGGCTTCCCTTCATTCAGCAGAACCTGCAGTTTCTACTGCATGCCAACCACTGGTGCCCATGCTGTCAATAAAACGAAGTCCCTGCTTATTCTGGGAACTGACATGGAGCTTTGTTCTCGGACCTCCGGCCCATCTGCTGTCACCTTGAACCTTTCTCTAGTGCTGGAGGCAGAAGGGCAAATTTGTGTCCCCAGGGACGTAGGTACCTGTCATTTGATTGGTGGAGCTGTTTCACCCCTTATATGATGGGTGGAGCTGTGTTACCCCTTATATGATGGGTGGAGCTGTTTTACCCCTTATCTGATGGGTGGAGCTGTTTTACCCTTTATCTGATGGGTGGAGCTGTTTTACCCCTCTGGACTCCTGTGCTTTGCGCCCTGTGGCTGCTGTAACACATCACCACTAACTGGGCGGCAGGAATCGGATTGTAGTTGTGGAGTCTTACGTCAAAGTGTGGGCAGGACCACGCCCCCTCCCAAGGCTCTAGGGCAGAACCCCTCCTTGCCTCTTCCAGCTGTGGGGGCTGCAGGCTGCCCTGGCTGGCCCTGGCCCTTTCCCTGTGTCCTCCTCACAGGGCTTCCCATAAGGACACCAATGGTTGGATTTAGGACCTGCCCTAATCCAGTAGGACCTCATTTTAACTGATGCCATTGGCAAAGACCCCATTTACAAATAAGGTCGCATTTTGGTGTTCCAGTTGGACATGAATTTTGTGGGAAGACACCGCTCAACCCAAGTGCAGGCAGCACCCACCGGGGTGTTTCGTTGAAGCTTTTAACCTGATGGACCAACGGATGCTTCTGCCCCAGATACTTAAAGCGAAGCCTTGCACATCACTCCTGGGGGCCTCAGAACCACCTTGGTACAGGACACTGTAAATATGACCCTCTCGAGGAGGGCGGGGCAGCAGAGGTTCAGGAGGGCTGCCACTTGCACCTGGGCCCTAAGCAAATGGCAAAGTCCAGGCCCCTGATGCCAAGTCCTTGGTCTAGTCTCCCACCACCTCTTCAGGGTATAGGGGTCCCTGCTCCCCAGCTCTGTGACATGCGGGGGGGAGGGGAGGGGAACACGTCCCTCTGCGCTCCAGCTGGGTCCTGCTACCCTATCTCTTGGACGCAATGCCGTTATCCTAACACCTGCCATCACGTTTTGTTTTTGCTTTTTTTTTTCTTTTTTGACTGCCCTTTGGCATTTGGAGTTCCCAGGCCAGGGATCAGATCCCAGCCACAGTTACAATGCAGATGCACCCTAAGCCATAGCTGCGGCAACGCCAGATCCTTACTGTGCCAGGCTGGGGGATCGAATATGCCTGTCCCAGTGCTCCCAGGAGCCGCCCATCCCATAAGCCACAGCAGGAACTCCTGCCGTCACATTACTGCCATACTGCCAGGACCCTGTGGGAGCTCCTGCCCTCTTCGGGGGCCTTCCCCCAGAGCTCCTGTCCCCGCCACGCAATGTAAAGGACTTACTCCCTTTCCAGCCTCAGTACATGGGGGCCCAGCTTTAATTTACAGACCCCGAATTATAGTGGCTGTTTTTGAGGCTGGGTTCTATTGAATCCTTAAAATTCAATTATGTGTGAACTGTGTCTCCTTAGACATCCAGATCTGCCCAGCATGAAGGCCTTGTTAGCGACCTAAACACTATCGTTTCTGGCAACGTCCTGTTATGTAAAGGCTGCATGGGCAGGTGTGTCCTTGGCTTAAAAAAAAAAAGAAAAAAGGAAACAGTTTCCCCCCCAACCAACACTGAAATCATCGTAGAGCAAACACACAGATTCTACCAGAGGCAGGTTCATTGTGAAAGAAAGTCCCTCCATTGTGTCAAAGTCAAAGCATTATGTCCAGCATACTGACGGGCCAGCCTGCTGTCACAGGAAAGAGGACTGACAGAGTCATGCACGGAAATCAGATGGCGTTCCCACCCTGGTTCATCGGCAATGAAGCTCACCAGCATCAGCGAGGACGTACGTTCCATCCCCGGCCTCCCTCAGTGGGTTAAGGATCCGGCGTTGCCATGAGCTGTGGTGTAGGTCGCAGATGCGGCTCAGATCCCATGTGGCTGTGGCTGTGGTGGAGGCCGGCGGCTACAGCTCCGATTCAACCCCTAGCCTGGGAACCTCCATATGCCACCAGTGCAGCCCTAAAAGACAAAAAATTAAATAAAAAAAAAAGAAAAGAAAACGGCACTAAAGAGCAGAAGTGATGAATTTGTTTCCTAAGCACTTGAAGGCTGTGACCCACCAAGAAAATACCTGTGGTCCGTAAGCTTCACTCAGCGTGAATGAGGGTGCTGAGGGCCCCCGAGTTTGACGTTAACGACCTAATACAATATGTTAACTCAGGTGTCTTCAGACAGAAGCGCTCACAAAACAAAGTTATGTGTTGAGCGGTGGACAAAAATTCTGTCACCAGAGGCTCGCAGGACAAGCCTCTACCCCGTATTCCCCCAGCAGTGATGGGTCCGTGCTCCCGTAGGTCAGTGTTCGAGGGACATGACAGATTCACCTGCTGGGAATGCGCGTCGACTGGATCTTTAACATACATGGAACGGACCGTTCCGAACACATCTCATCCCGAAATGAGCACAGAGGCCACGTGTCAGAGCCAGGGATGGAAATCAACAATTCTGAATGATCAGTTAAACATTGGTCTTCTTTTTATACTGATTGGCCCAGCTCCTCCCAGGCATCAAACATACAAGCAACACAAACTGCTCAGATCCAAGACGCCTGAGTCCCCACGGTGGGATGAACCTAAGAAAACCCAGGCATCAGCCCTGGACGCTTGGAGTCCTGCCCCTGACTGTGGGCCACGTGTGTGCTCCTTGCTTTGAGCCAAGAAGTAACATTCCTGGGACTTGTACGCAAAGGCTTGAAAATCAGGAAGACAGGACCTGCAGGTACGACTGTGTCCACTTGTAGGAAACGCCTGGGCGGCCAGAATATTCTGTTCCAAGTTTCAGTTTTCCACCTTCTACAGCCACGCTTCTCAAACCTTAAGGAGCAGAGACATCCCCGTCTGCGGCTCTTGTTAACAGGAAGACTCTGACGCGGGGGATGTGGGCGGAGCCGAGGTCCTGCGCTTCCCACCAGCTTCCGGGTGAGACCTGTGCTCAGAGTCAACTCCCTTTCCCCCCAGGCCTGTTTGGACTATATTTCCCCCGAGTTACACCCAAAAGATACCAACTATGACCTCCAGGGACGTCAGGCTTCCCTAGGGCCTCCCTGCTGCTCAGATGCTGCCCCCAACTCGCCCTCCTCCGGGAAGCCTTCCCTGACTGCCACTGCCTGCCCTCAGGGACTCTCGGGTGCAGGCCCCCCCCCCCCCCCCCCCGGCCAGCCATTGCCATTCTCAGCCTTGGTGCAAATTAGAATCACCTGGGAGCCCGGACACCACCCACTCTCCAGGCCACCCCCAGACCAATCCAACCAGAATTTCTATGGGTGGGTCCCACAGCAGTGTCTTAAGAACTGGGTCACTCATGTGTACTAAGCCCACACTGCATCTGGTTAGCTCCCCAGAGTTTCGCAAAAGTTCGACGTGAAAGCTGACGGCTCTTGATAGTATTCATCCTTAAGAAGGACTGAGGCTCTGATGCCTGCTTCAGCATGGATGAACCTTGAAGAGGCATCCTCAAGGCTTGGTTTCCTGCATCCTGGAACCCAGCCCAATGGCCAGGGAAACACAGTATCGCCCATGACCGGACCCAAACCACGTGACACCCCCCTTCTGAAGCCAGGGTTCAGTCCTCTGGACAGAAAGGTAAGGAAATAGCCTTCCTTACCGCTCAGGAGTTAAGATAGTTTTACAGGTTTAGCGAGTAAACCAGCACAGGTCCGCAGCAGCGAGCTTCAGGGGTGAGGCGGGCAGCTCACGAAGGCACATGGCCCCTCCCCGCACCCAGGCTGGGGACCACCCAGACCTCTGCCAAGCGGACCACCACTGGGCTGGCCGGAGTCGTGGTCTCACCCAGGACCACCTTCCTCCAAGGGATCTCTCAACGCAGAGCTCCAACTACAAAGAGTCCATGATGATCAGAGGTTAACAAATAGCGTTAACTAGTCATCAAATAGGCTCGTGTTTACAACTTGGCACGAAAATGCTCAACATCCCTGATTATTAGAGAAATGCAAGTCAAAACTACCATGAGGTCCCACCTCATGGCCATCCTGAGTAAGTCCACAAATAACAAATGCTGGAGAGGGTGTGGAGAAAAGGGAACCCTCCTGCACTGTTGGTGGGAATGTAAACTGGGACAGCCACTATGGAGAACAGTTAGGAGGTTCCATAGAAATCTGAATGTAGAACCACCAAATGATCCAGCAGTCCCACTCCTGGGCGGATACAGACCAAACCACAATTCAAAAAGATACACATGCACACTCCTATGTTCATAGCAGCACTATTCGCAGTAGCCAAGACATGGAAACAACCTAAATGTCCACTGACATGAGTGCATTAAGAAGATGTGGTACCTATACACAACGGAATACGACTCAGCCATCAAAAAGAAGAAAAGAATGCCATTTGCAGCAACACGGATGCGACTACAGATTCTCATGCTAAGTGAAGTCAGAAAAAGAAAGACAAATACGATATACCACATATAAATACCACTTATATGTGGAATCTAAAATATAGCACAGGAGTCCCTATTGTGGCACAGCAGAAACAAGCCTGACTAGTATCCATAAGGATGCGGGTTTGATCCCTGGCCTCACTTGGCGTTGCTGTGAGCTGTGGTGTAGGTCGAAGACACGGCTCACATCCTGTATGGCTGCGGCTATGGGGTAGGGCCAGCAGCTATAGCTCGGATTTGACCCCTAGCCTAGGAACTTCTATATGCCACAGGTGCAGCCCTAGAAAGCAAAAAATAAAAATAAAAACTTAATTAATTAAATAGGGCACAAATGAACCTTATCGACAAAACAGAAACAGACTCGCAGACATAGAAAACAGACTTGTGGTTGCCGAGGGGGAGGGGGAGGGAGTGGGCTGGACGGGGAGTTTGGGGTTAGTAGAGGGAAACTATTGCATTTAGAGCGGATAAGCAGTGGGGTTCTCCTGTCCAGCACAGGGAACTACATCTAGTCTCTCGGGATGGACCACGATGGAAGAAAGGGAATGTGTGTCTGCGTAAGGCTGGGTGACTCTGCTGCAAACATCAGCACCAAGCTCTAAGTTAACTATGCTTTACTTTTTCAGATGGGGGGAAAGGAACCTGCCTTATGCTTTACTCAGATGTAACTGGATATACTGCTGTTCATCTACGGGGGGCTGGAGGGTCCCCGTGGAGACCCCGTTTACTGCCAGGTAAGACCAGCCACTTTCAGGAAGAAGAGTTGGTTTTACTTATAAATCTATCCCAGGAAAACGGCCCGGGCACCAGGCCTCCCTGGGGGAGGCAGGGCATTCTGGGCAGCCCTTACTAAGAGAGGAATTTGCCCAAATGGGTAGGTCCTGCAGATGAAATCTGGTGGTGGGAGCTTCTCGGGCCTGGTTTCCATGTCTTGGGAAATCGAGGCTTTTCAAAGTCTAGTTGGAGAGTCCTCATGGAGCCATCCAGCAAAGCCAACCTACTTCAGAAGGCTCATACGGTGAGTGAACACTCTGGCTGAACCTGTGCAAACCACCGGGCCAGATCGAGTGAGACCAGCCCGTTTCGTGCTCAAGAACCGTCTTTGAGACAAGGAGGATCCCAGGGAGCCCGACACGTGAAAGGCAAGTCCGAATGAAGCTGGGGTTGCGAAGCGACGTCGCTCACACGGGGCCGGGAAGCCGCTGAGAAGGTGAGACAGAATCTGACACCTTGACCGCTTATCGTCCTAAGATGCAGAACTTCTCTCTGAGACGCAAGGTCCCTATGGGACCTGAACCCCAACACAAGTCCTGATATTTGGCCCTTAGGGACAAATATCTCCTTTCTCGTGTCAGCGCCCAACCTCGTGGTTTTTGTCTTTTTAAGCCCCTGACTCTTTCTCTTCCCCAGAACACCCTTCACTTTACCTGAATCTGTGTTTCCTGAATTGCCCTTTTTTTTTTTTTGTCTTTTTAGGGCCACTCCCATGGCATATGGAGGTTCCCAGGCTAGGGGTCTAATCGGAGCTTTAGCCACCAGCCTACACCACAGCCACAGCAACATCAGATCCCAGCCACATCTGCAACCTACACCACAGCTCACAGCAACACCAGATCCTTAACCCACTGAGCGAGGCCAGGGATCAAACCCACCATCTCATGGTTCCTAGTCGGATTTTTTTCCACTGCACCACGACGGGAACTCCTGAACTGCAATTCTTACGATGCCAAGTAAAGCTCCTTGTTCTTTGCAGCCTGTTGACTACTGTTCACCAGAAGGCAGTGGGTAAACACTGTGAAACTTCAGGAGTTCTCTTGTGGTTTAGCGGGTAAGGATCCAGCCTTGTGTCTGCAGCAGCTCTAGCCACCAGAGGTGCAGGTTCAATCCCCAGGCAGGCACGGTGTGTTAAGGATCCAGCATGGGTTGAAGTTGGGGCTTGGATTTGAACCCTGACACAGAAACCTCCAAAAGCCAAGGGCGTGGCCAAAACGAAAAAACAAACACTGTGAGATTGAGGTGCACAACAAAGGTTTACTGGGATCCCGGGGACAGACATGTCTACCTCTGTTTATAAAATCCTTTCAGCCTTCCTCACTGGCCCAGGACGTGGAGATCTGGGCACTTCTGCTGGGAGCTCCTCCCTCCTAGGAGAGCCTGAGATGCCGAGAGCCCTGGCGACACAGGCTCTGGCGACTCCCCACATGACTGAAGCCTGCAGAATTTCCTGGGATCCCCAAACACCGAGCCTAGATTTCCCAGGCGTCCACCCAGGCTTACAGAACTCAGCCGTAGTCCAGATCTGTTCCCGACACACTGTCATATATCTCACAGAGGACCAGAGGAAGGCACCGCAGCATCACACGGCCGCGGCGTCTCACTTTCCAAAACGTGTCCCTTCCCTTAACGAGCAAGTGGGTGACGGAGAGCAGTGAACACAGGCTGGAGAGAGAGGGGCTCTCCCACCTCCAACAAACTCGAGGAAAGCACACAGCCCTTCCAGGCCCCGTGGCCAACCAGCAGAAACGCACCAAAACACAGGGTCCAGAATTCCCATGGCTCGTCCAGCACACGTTCATGGAGCCTGTTGCTGTCCTGAGAGGGGGTCGAATAGTTAGAACAAGGGTAGGGACCTCAGGGCCACGGGCCAGGACGCCTCTGAGTATCCCCGTACCCAACCCATCCACCCGAACAACTCGTCCTGCCACAGTTGCTCCTGGAAAGCACAGGCCCGCAGGGCACCCAGTGACCCAGCCACTAAGGAGTTACAGGCACAATGTGTTTCACTCCACTTTGTGCTGTTGTTTTTGTTTGTTTTGCTTTTTATGACAGCACTGATGGCATATGGAGGCTCCCAGGCTCGTGGTCGAATCAGAGCTACTACAGCTTCCAGCCTACGACAGAGCCACAGCAACGCAGGATCCGAGCCGCGTCTGCAACCTACACCACAGCTCACGGCAACGCCAGATCCTTAACCCACGGAGCGAACCTGTGCCCTCATGGATGCTACTCAGATTCATTTCCTCTGAGCCACAACAGGAACTCCTCTGTTGCGTTTTTGTTTTTGTTTTTGTTTTTACAAATCGAAGGTGTGTGGATGGCCTGCGTCAAGAGAGGTGCCGTGCTTCCAACGGCATCTTCTCACTGTCCTGTCTCTGTGTCACATTGTGCGACTCCTCACAGTATCTCAAACTTTGTCATTATTATTATTTTTGTCATTGTGACCTGTGATCTGTGGTCCGATGTGACGGCCGACTCACGGAAGGCTCAGACGGTGGTTAGAGTTGTAGCAATACCGTGTTTCTGAATTAAGGTGTGTACACTGCGGTCTTAGAGATGGGGCAGTTGCACACTGAACAGACTACAGCACAGAGCAAACAACTTTTCTATGCACTAGGAAACCAAAACATGGGTGTGACTCGCTCTGTTGCAATCTTTGCTTTATTCCTCTGGTCTGGAATGAAACCTGCAGCATCTCTAGCATCTGCTGCTGTGATTCACTTCAGCCACAGAGCCAAAGAGAGCTGGCCGCCCTCGTGGGGGCAGGTGTCTATGCCTAAGATCTGTCCTGCTCTCGGGCTCAGAGTCTCAGAGGCCTTGTGCTGGGTTCTCACCTCCTTCTGTGCCTGGGTTGTATTTCTGACGGTAGCCCACTGAAGGCGTACCATTGGCCTTCCCATATTTCTAGTTATAGACACGGCCTTACCGTATTTCTAGTTATAGACACGGCCTTACCGTATTTCTAGTTATAGACATGGCCTTCCCGTATTTCTAGTTACAGTCCTTTCCTTCCCACAGGCCACTGGGCTGTCCTCGGAGCATGATGGTGGCAAGGACAGGAGCGTCCACAGATGCCAGGGACAGGAACACTTTTGACTATCAGGGCAGAGGGATTTTACCACCTGTATCCATTGGACAAATGAAGAAACAGAAGCCTCCAAGGCCGAGTGACTCAGGCAAGGTCCTCCGTCAATAAGGAGAAGAGCTGAGCTTGAACTCACAGCCCGTCCCAGGAAGACCAAAGCAGGAGGGATCGCAGTGCCTGCAACGGACTATCTGTTGTGGCCCAGAGCAGGGGGTGCTTCTTTTAAATTACGTGGCCGTCCCTCGAATTCCTAGTGATTTAGAGTGCAGTGGCCACTGGTCACATGCGGTTATTTTTTGCTTTTTAGAGCCACCCCTGAAGCGTATGGAAGGTCCCAGGCTCAGGGTCGCATCAGAGCTGCAGCTACCAGCCTACACCACAGCCACAGCAATGCTAGATCCGAGATGCCTCTGCAACCTACACCACGGCCTGCAGCAACACTGGATCCTTAACCCACCAACAAGGCCAGGGATCGAACCCACATCCTCATGGACACTATGCTGTGTTCCTAACCTACTGAGGCACAATGGGGACTCTACGTGTGGCTCTTGAAGCTCCTGAAATGTGACTTTAAGTATAACATGCACATTGGATTTTAACAGCTTAGAATGGAAAACAAGAAGACAAATTATCTCGGAGTTCCCAGCATGGCGCAGCAGAAACGAATCTGAGGAACCATGAGGTTGCAGGTTCGATCCCTGGCATGCAACAATGGGTTAAGAATCCGGCATTGCCATAAGCTGAGGTGTAGGTTGCAGACTCTGCATAGATCTGGCGTGGCTGTGGCTGTGGTGTAGGCTGGCAGCTGTAGCTCCGATTAGACCCCTAGCCTGGGAAACTCCATATGCCTCATGTGTGGTCCTAAAAAGACTAAAGACAAAAGATTTTTTAAAAAAAAGAAAAAAAAAGAATGTAAACTATCTCATTAATAACAGATACTAAACAGAGTTTCCTTGTGGGGTAGTGGGCTAAGGATCTGGCCTTGACACTAGAATAGCTCAGGGTCACTGCTGTGGCTCAAGTTCAATCCCTGGCAGAGGAACTTCTCCAAACTGTGGACATGGCCAAAAAACAAACAAAAAAAGATGACCTTCAGCTCTCCAGGCATGCCCAGTGCCACCACAGGGGCCCGTGGAAGGGGGGGCATCTGGGTCTGAGGAGCCCTGATGATGGAAGCAGCCCCCTTACTCGCAGGACCCCAGACGTGGCCGTGAGCTCCATCTGCACCGAGGCGGGGGTTGGGCCTCCAGACGCCCTGAGGAGACTCTCCTCAAAGCCCACCCAACTTGCCTGGGCAGGTCACCCAGCTGGGTCCTCCTTGGACCCTGCCAGCCCACGGGGCAGGGGGACAGCTGCTGCCCATGCCCACCCAGCAACCACACGGGTTCAGCCTTCCCGGCCCCTCCCCCAAACCCTGCCCCTGGAGGAGCATTGGCAGCTTGCTCTCCAGTCGCCCACGCCCCCGACCCCCGACCGAGACCTGCCTCTGGAGTCCGTCGCAGGGGGTCCTGCTGCCTGGTTTCCTGGGCACCCCGCCCCCGTGGGATCACGCCCCCTACTCCCTCCCGACCCCAAGCAGCACCAGGCCACACACTTAACTGACGAAGAACCCCAAGCCCCAAGTGGACCGACCACCGGCCGCAGAACATGCCAGAGGCCAAGGCTGGAAAGGCTTCGGGCTCCGCTGCGCTCCTCCGCCAAAGCCCTCCGGTGACTCAAGGCCGCTTTACGGTGCACGGACTCCGGGTCGGGCCCTGGGCTGGGCGCAGGGGCGAAAGACGAACCCGTGATCCCTGCCCTCAGGTCACCTGGGAGCCTCTCCAGTGAGGACTTGGGGTACAGAACCCAGGCACTGGGAGGGAACCGGGCTCAGTCCAGCCGGCAGCAGAATGGGCCACTTAGGGGAGCTCTGGAGCCGGGCACCCAGCCCTGAAGGTGCCCCGCAGCCAGCACACCTACACCCACACAGCCAGAGAGGCAGGGAACACCACCCACCCAGAAGGCTGCTGAGTGTCACTGAGACAGGCTCTGCCTGTTGGGTTTTATTTCTTTGTATATATTTTTTTCTGTCTGTTTCTATTTTTTTTGTCTTTTTGCCATTTCTTGGGCCGCTCCCACGGTATATGGAGGTTTCCCAGGCTAGGGGTCTAATCGGAGCTGTAGCCACCGGTCTACGCCAGAGCCACAGCAATGCAGGATCCGAGCCTCGTCTGTGACCTATACCACAGCTCATGGCAATGCCGGATCATTAACCCACTGAGCAAGGCCAGGGATCAAACCTGCAACCTCATGGTTCTTAGTCGGATTTGTTAACCACTGCGCCACGTCGGAAACTCCTAATTTTTTTTCTTTTTATGGCTGCACCTGCAGCATGTGGAAATTCCCAGACTAGGGGTCGAATGGAAGCTGTAGCTGCTGACCTATGCCACAGCTGAGCATCATCAGATCTTTAACAGCTGAGCAAGGCCAGGGATTAAACCCACATCCTCATGGATACTAGTCCAGTTCTTAACCCGCTGAGCCACAATGGGAACTCTACACAATTTCTGAACCCACTACACCGGGCTGGGGTTTGAACTGCAACCCGAGCCACTGCACTCAGACCCTTAACCCACTGTGCCAGAGCAGGAATGCCCTGTACAAATTTTTTGAGTGGTCCATTATGTACCAGAGAAGAAGCAGTCCATTAAGTACCAGAGGACAAAGCAGACATTGGCAGCAAGAGATACCCTTAGGTTCCCGTGTAGACGACTCCAAGCGACTGGAACGGCCCAGGCACCAACATTTTACAGCGGTCCCCGAAGGAGTAAAAAACCGGCCGGAGGGCCGGGTGCCAGGGTGATATACATGCAGCTGCATGTGTGCCTTGCTATTGACACCTGATATGTTTGCTGTAATTGGCTTCCCAGCCAGCCCTGCCGCCTTTATTAATTGCATGCTTTCCTCGATAAAAATAACATACTGGTGACAGTGCCATGGGCTTGAAGACGCGGGTGCCTTTTGATCTAACCTTTAAGTCACATGCGTGGCCTGAACCTAAGACGGGGGCAGAGCCCGCAGGCCATCTCTCTCATGGGAGTATCTGGACAAAGTGGCCTGGTGGAACCGCTCGTATAATTGTGTCACCTTAACATGCCCACATGCTGACAGATTCCTGAGTCCGCTAACGCACCACGAACTTTAGAAAGACTTGGCCTGAAGAGCGTTGGCAGCGGGAGTTTCGTTCTGCAGAGGCGGGGACGGGGCTGCTCAGAGAATTTCTGGACTTCAGACCAGCTGCTCGATGCACTGAGGATGCTAAAAGGAGGGGCGAAAGTATAAGGAGAAGCAGAGTGTGTCGGGGGGTCCACAGTGCCTCCCCCCAAGTAGTTATTGATACCAAGGGGAAATCGTCACTTTAGGGGGCAGACGGCACCTTAAGCAGGGGACAGGGGTTCACAGCACCGAATGAGACCCATCACAGCAGGAGCCTGCAGAAGACACCTCGCCTCCAAGAGGTCCTCCCCAAATGCATCCCGTCTAATCATGAGAAGGCATCAGAGGAAACCAGCTCAAACCCACAGACACTGTTCTTCCAGAGGATCCAGGGAAAGGAGGGGCTGAAAACTGTCACAGGCCAGAGACGAAGGGGACATGAGGACTCAAGGCAACACGGAGCCCTCAGGCAGAGGCAGGGCTCGTCCCAGCACAGCCTGTAGTCACTTAATCCTGCGGGGCCAGGGATGGCTCCCTGGCTTTGGGGGTTGTGCCTGGTTACGTAAGATGTTGACATTGCAGGAAAAAGCTGGGTGAGAGGTGACACGTAACCCTCTGGAACTATCTCTGCAACGCTTCTGTGAGCCTCAAGTTATTTCCTAATGAAAGTTTCTCAAATGTTAAAAAAAAAAAAAAAAAAAAAAGAGCTTGGGCTCTCCCACCTCTGCAGAACGCCGGCTCCCCCCAGCTGTCACTCGTTCGCTTGCCTTTCATTCTGTGAAATCAATAGCTCTATCTTCATCGTAAATAACTGTGTCAGTGGCATTTGAATGGTCTCCTACATTGGACTTGTCAGGAGCATTGCTGTCAGCAGAGCAAAAGCATTGATTTCCTTCCCATCCACTCAAGGCACACATGGCTGAGCTGCCTGCAGCCTGGCATCAGGGCTAGAGGGATAAGCCCCAGGGCCTGGAACTCCTCCAGCACCAGCCCCTACAACGTGGCGGATAAAATTTCGTCCCCACGGAAGCACGTTCCGTTGCAGGTGACTTCCGGGGCAGAAGGGGTCCAGCACCTCGCTCCAGAAGAACTCGGGGAGTCCCGGCAGGGTGTGCTGGGGTCTGAGCCCTGGAAGCAAGCAAGCCATGTCACAGAGAGAACACAGGGTCAACCGGCAGGTGACGGATCACCAGACAGGCAGCCCAGCTGGAGGCCTGGTCCTGAGCATCCATCTGTGAGCTCCCAGCTGGCAGAGGCAAGCACTGCCGTGGCTGTGAATCAGAGCTTCCCACTCCAGTGGTTCCATAAGTGCACGATGGCGCGGTTCCGAATCGCTTTGAAAAGAGGGCCTGTGTGTGCAGGCTCTGCAGGTGAAACTAAACGGTGCGTGTCCCTGGGGAGAGGTAGAGCCCGAATGAGCAGTGTTTGTGAGATGTGCGGCCCTCTCCAGGTAGCTAGAAAGGGCAGGCAGCGGGCTGGGCCAACCGCAAATATTTGCACAGGTGACTACAATCTGGCACAGGCAGGCCATCCAAGCATTCAGATGAGAGGGGAGGAGAGACGTGGTCCAGGCCCCAGGCATCTGAGAGGAAGCAGCTGCAGCCCAAGTTCACACGTTGGTCCAATAGGTGACTCCAGGTCTGCCCCCAAGAACCCACCGTGGACAGGCTTTGCCAACCACCTGCCCCCCCACCCCGCCCTTCCAGGGGTCTTGTGTGTCAGGCGCCATACTAGGCCCTGTATCATATGTCGCCTTGACATCTGACACCACACGGGCTTTGAATGGCCTCCCTGCAAGTGCCCCTCCCCACTAGGCTTCCCCGAGCCAAACAGTCCCCTTGTCAAGGGAGCAGAGCTCCCACTAGGCCACGAGCAGAGGGCTCCAGCTCCCCGCCAGCCCACGGCCTGCCCCAGCAAGCCCATCACATCCCCCTGTGGGAAGCAGGGGTACCCCGCCCTCTTGTTCCTACAAAGCCTCCTCCCACAGCCCTGCTGGTTCACTGGCCCCAGCGTGACACCCCCAAGGCCCCGCCGGGGGCACCGCCTCCTCCTTCCGCAGGGTTGTGAGTGCAGGACTAGTCAGCGCCCGTTTCTGATAAAACACTCAACGCCTGCAGACAGAAAGGAATGTCCTTGACTGCGTCCAGGGCGTCTCTGAGAAACCCACAGACGACATCATTCTCAAGGGTGAAGACTGACATCTGTCCCCCGAAAATCAAGACAAGAGTCGCCACGCTCGCCACTCGGCCTCCTCGTCAGGGTTGCGCTGGAGTTTCCAGCCAGTGTAAGCACCAAGAGAGCAAAATACAAGGTATCTTGGCAAGATCCCAAAGGAAGACTAAGATGATCTCTATTTGCATAATCGTGAATGTAGAAAATCCTAAGGAATCTACTAAAAAAACAAAGGCATGTCCATGGAAAAATTAAATATGCTAAGATGGCACTATTCCCCAAATCGATCTAGAGCTTCAATGCAATTCCTTCTTTTTTTGGGGGGGGGGGCAATGCCAATGGCATATGAAAATTCCCATCGTGGCACAGCAGAAAAGAATCCAACCAGGAACCATGAGGTTACGAGTTCAATCCCTGGCCTCGCTCAGTGGGTTAAGGATCCAGCATTGCTGTGAACTGTGGTACAGATCGCAGATGTAGCTCGGATCCTGCGTTGCTGTGACTGTGGTGTAGGCCAGCAGCTGCAGCTCCAATTCAACCCCTAGCCTGGGAACTTCCATATGCAGCAGATATGGCCCTAAAAAGAAAAAGAAAACCCCCAACCGGCTTCTTTGCAAAAATTGACAAGCTGGTTCTAAAATTCATATGCAGCTGTAGGGACCCAGAATAGCCAAAACAATCTTGAAATTGAACAATGTTTAAGAAATCGCAGTTCCTGATATCAAAATTTACTACAAAGGCACAGTAATCAAAACAGTGTGGGGAGTTCCCTTGTGGTTCAGCAGGTTAAGGATCCAGCATTGTCACTGCTGTGGCACACGTTTGATCCCTAGCCTGGGAACTTCCACATGCTGTGGGCACAGCCAAAAAAATAAAAACAAACCAAAAATAAATTAAAAACAGTGTAGTATTGGTGTAGGAGAGACAAAGAGATCAATGTAATAGAACTGACACTTCTTGTGGAAATAAATTCATCCATATATAGTCAATTGATTTTTTTATGCCAAAAGTAAGGAAAAACTCAATAGAGAAAGAATAGTCCTTTCAAGAAATGGGGTCGGGGAAATCGGATGTTTAGATGCAAAAGAATAAAACTGGACCCCGACACGTGCTATATTCAAAAAGCAACTCAAAATGGAAGCTAACTGTAAACTAAAAGCTAAATTTAAGAACCAAAAACCATAAAACTCTTGGAAGAAAACTTAAGCATAAGTTTTTGTGACCTTGGCTTAGGCAATGGCTTTTCAGATACAGTAGCAAAAGTACAACCAACCAAAGGAAAAACAGATAATTTGGGCCTCATCAAAAATGAAAAGCCTTGGAGTTCCTGTTGTGGCGCAGCAGAAACGAATTGACTGGGATCCATGAGGTTGCGGGTTTGATCCCTGGCCTCACTCAGTGGGTTAAGGATCTGGCATTGCCATGGGCTGTGGGGTAGGTCGCAGATGTGGCTCAGATCCTGCGTTGCTATGGCGGTGGCGTAGGACGGGAACTGTAGCTCTGACTGGCTCCAGCCTGGGAACCTCCATGTGCCGCGGGCACAGCCCTAGGGGGGAAAAAAATCAAAAGCCTTTCATTTCAAAGGACAGTGTCAAGAAAGTGCAAAAAACAAGCCACCCACTGGGAGAAAATATTGGCTAGTCATCTGTCTGGTACGAGACTCGCATCTAAACTCTATAAAGAACTATCCTCATTTTAAAGAAAAGACAACCCATGCTTCGAATGAGCAAATGATCTGCACAGACACTTCTCCAAAGACAACACACCAATAAACGGCCGGTAAGCACATGAAAAGAGGCTCAGCATCACCAGCCGTCAGGGAAACGAGGATCAGAACCCCAGGGAGATCCTGCTTCCCGCCCTCAAGGACCGTCACAGCCAGCACTGCAGCTAAGACAGGTGCGGGCGAGGCCAGGGAGGGGGCAGCGGGAAGCCCAAAGGCGCAGCCACTTTGGAAGACGGGCTGACGGTGCCTCTAGCGATGAAACAGAACTCCTGTTCGCCTTGGCCACCTCAGGCCCCGGAATATACAGGACAAAAGTGAAAAGTTTATCTCGTACTCAAATGTTCACCGCTGCAGGGTTCACAGTGGCCCCAAAGCTGAAACGACCCATGTGCCCTTCCGCTGAGGAGGGAATCCACGGAATGTCACCTGTCCACACAACAGATTCGACTTGGTCCTGCAAAGGAACGGAGCACTGACGCGACTCCAACACGGTGGAACCATGACACCATGTGAGCGAAGCCAGACACCAAACGCCACAGACTGTATGACCTCCATTTACATAAAATATTCAGAATAGGCACATCCATGAGCTAGCAAGTGGAGTGACAGTCACCAGGGCCTGGGAAGCAGAAGATGGGGGCTGACTGCTGAAAGGGACAAGGCTTTCTTGGGGGCTGAGGAAAACGTTCTAAAACCGACCCTGGTGATAGAGGCACAACTCTGAATACACCAACAGCACTGAAACAGGAGTTCCCTGGTGGTGCGGTGGGTTAAGGCTCTGGCATTGTCACTGCCGCCGCTCTGGTTGTGGCTGTGGCGTGGGTTCAATCCCTGGGCTGGGAACTTCTGCCTGCAAAAGTTCCATGTGATGGCAGCAAAGAAGGGGGGAGGTGACATACTGAGGGCTGGCAGATGAGTCTGTCCCCTGCGCAGTCACCCAGGGCCCCGTGTTCACAAGGACCCCACAGGTGGCCTCATGCTGTCTTAGACATCCTATGAGTTTTATCTTTGATTCTGTTTGGGTTTTTTGGTTTTTGGGGGCTGTACTCGAGGCATATGGAGGTTCCCGGGCTAGGGGTTGGAGCAGAGCTGTAGCTGTAGCAACACGAGATCCAAGCTGCGTCTGCGACCCACACCACAGCTCCTGGCAAGGCTGGATCCTTAACCCACTGCATGAGGCCAGGGATCAAACCCGCGTCCTCATGGATTCTCGTCTGGTTCACTAACCACTCAACCACAACAGGAACACGATTGTGTGTTTTCTAAGTGAAGCCCGAGGAGTCAATTAAGTGTGTGCGGGAGGATGGACTCTCAGCCCGAGGGGTGCCCCCCTCCACCCCCCACCAGCGTTTGTGCCCTGGGCCTGCCAGATGAACATGCGAGGCACAAATCAGAATTTCAGATAAACAGAGAATACATCTTAAAGGTCAGTGCACCTGGCCCGGATCTTCTGGTTCCACAGCCACAGATTCAAACAACCATGCATTGAAATTATTTTTTTTTAAATGCGGACAATTCCAAAGAGCAGAACATGAACTCGCTGTGCCGGCAGCAGCTCACATGGACGCGCGGGAGGACGTGCACAGGCCACCAGCAAACACTGCCCTCTTTACACGAGGGACGTGAGCATCTGCAGATGTGGGGGTCCGGAGGGTCCTGGAACCAGCACGTCACAGATGGGAGGGACACTGCATGTCACCCAAATTGTATGGGACATGTTGATGCTCAAGAATTATGTGTGGTTCTCCAAAACTGGGCATCCTGTACTTTTCTTTGCTAAATAAAAACCCTCGCCACCCAGCAGCCTCCTTCCCAACCTGCAACTTCAGGTGCCCAGAGACTGAGTTAAGAGGGCCTGGGAGGGGAGGCTGTGTCTTCCAACCTCCACCCCCGCCCCCGTGGGAGCGGATACAAATGGGGGGGGACAGGGCGGGGCAGGCGGTGAGTCCCTCAGCCATACAGGAATGCAGCCGCGCAGCCCCACCCCAAGGCACCCCATCCAGGAACCTGTGGGGCCAAGCAGGTGGTTTATCCTTAGAGGTTGCCTGGAGCAGGCCCAGGAGAGCGAGCTGGCGGGAGGGAGGGGCCCTGGCAGGCCGGCCACCGTGAGTGCCCAGCGCTGGGAGCCCGCAGGGTCCTTGGCCAGGAAACGCTGCCTCCTCCTGCCTCCAAACTTCCTGACTTTGACTCGCATTTGTGTCTGGCCTGCTCCGGGGACCCTCTGAAAACAAGCTGCACGACACACATCGAGGCATCTCTGTGAGTCTGCACACCAGTTAAATGCGCCCTGAGAGCACTGAAGCAGGCATCGCAGGATGGATGGCGAAAGTCATGCTTAATACTTGAACTGTAAATTCTTTCTTTACTTGGAATGACATTAAATAGCAAATAAAATCACCACGATGCTTAGAGCGCTCCTTGGGGAGGAGAGGGGGAAGCTATCTCCCTTAGCACTGTTTTTGGTCTTTTTAGGGCCTTACCTGCTGCATATGCGAGTTCCCAAGCTAGGGGTCGAATCCGAGCTGTAGCTGCCGGCCTGCACCAGAGCCACAGCCACACCAGATCCGAGCCACATCTGTGACCTACACCACAGCTCACGGCAACGCCAGATCCTTAACCCGCTGAGCGAGGAGAAAGCAAGAGAGAGGAAGGAAGCGAGAGAGCAAACCAGAGAGCCTGCGTGCACAGGAGACGAGTAGCCGCAGAGGGGCTTTGGGCTGTGCTTTGAGTGCTCACACCCGGTCCTTGGAGAGACTCACTGCATTTTACAAACACGACCCAGGAATAGGCTGTGGCTCTGATTTTTTTTCTGCTTCTGGGGGGAGGGTGTGCTGGGGCCAACCCTCATTCTCCTGACGTCCTCAGGTGGGGCAGGGGACACACGGATCATACGAGGATGCGAATGCAAGAGGGGACACAGGCGCGTTCTGTCGGCCGTGCCCAGGCACCCTGCTCCCCAGCAGCCCCTGCCCCGTCTGACTCCCGAAAGCCCAGCTCCTGCCTCCTCCTGGAGGCCTTTGCTGCAGGGACCCCCTGCCCCACCCTCTGCCAACCTGGGCAACACCCGTCTGGGACCCACATCCCCCATCCACACACCCTGAGACGTTAAGGTTTGGGCTCTGGGGGCACCTCTCTGGGCTGAAGTCTTAGCGGGGGCTTTTCGCAGCTGTCTGAGCTTCAAGGAGTCACTTGGCCCCTCAGAGCCTCCGTTTTCCCATCTATAAAATAGAACCCGTGGTTACACACCTCTGAAGTCACTGAAAGCTGCAGAGGGACAATCCACACATCCCAGGGGCATGACAACCATCGGCCGGCACCCAGCAGCTGCGCTTATCCCGTCAGCAGCAGGACCACGGAGCGGATCAGCTGCCATACAGTCGCCCTCGCTTCAGGCTGGAAGGGGGCAAACCAGCCCTGGGAGCTGGAGTCAGGCTTTCTCGGGAGGAGGGGCCACTGAGCGACTCGGGGAAGGCGGCATCTAGGCCTGGACAGGCGCCGGGACAGAATGCTGGGCTCCCAGCAGCCCCCCCAGGGTCTGCGCTGCCACAGGGCATCCCCCGCAGCGGCCCTCAGGAAGAAGAGCCCTGGAGCTGTTCTGAGGGTCTCTGCCCCCACAGCTCACGGAGCAGGGGCTTCTCACAGCAGCTGCATTGCCCCCCTGCAGCTGCCCCCCAGGCCTTCTCCAGGGCTTCCTGCCCAAGCCTTTCTGCTCCCTCTTTAGGAGGGAAACGCCCCCCCGCCGAGGTCCACGGAGCTGTGTCCACGTGTCCAGGGCCGGGAGGAACAAGATGCAGCTCTGCCCCAGGGCTCGCCTTCCACCCAAACACAGGCCTCAGGGGCTGCAGGTGAGGGGCCCGACCAACCACGTGACCAGGCCTTGCAAAGAAGGCCAATCGGCTTCTCTGTGCCAGCGGTGGGGGGCCACCCTGGGGGCGGGAGAGACAGCTTTTGTAACACAGGCATGAAAATCACCTGACAGCTCGTTAGGCAGAAACCCACAGCCCCACAGACCTGCCCATTCCCGAAGGCTGGGGGGGCCTGAGATGCCAGGTGTGTGTAAGGCTGCCAGACCCTGAGCACCTGCGAGCTCTCTGCCGACCGCAGAAGGGCCTGGGCCCCAGAGGAAGGATGCCCAGGAGCTCCCGTTGTGGCTAAGCAGAAACGAACCCGACTGGTATCCATGAAGATGTGGGTTTGATCCCTGGCCTCACTCAGTGGGTTAAGGATCCAACATTGCCAGGACCTGTGGTGTAGGTTGCAGATGAGGGTTGGATCCTGAGTTGGTGTGGCTGTAGCTACAATTCAACCCCTAGCCTGGCAGCTTCCATATGCCGCACCTACAGCCCTAAGAAGAAGGAAAAAAAAGATACCCGGTAGGTGGATACAGGGCCAGCCAAGAGCAGTGAGACCTGCAACAGCTCATGTCATGCCCCAGAGTCCTCGAGCAAAGATAAACCCTAGGGCTGTTGCTTTGGGGTCTGTGGTCTTCAGAATGATGGCCCCCCAAGGTGTCCACATCCTAATCCTTGGAACCTGTAAAAAGCACCTTCTGAGGCAAAAGGGACCCTGCAGAAGGGATTAAGTTGAGGATTTGGGGATGGGCGCAGTGGCATCACGAGAGTCCTTAAAAGTGGAGACCGTTTCCAGGCTGCAAGTGGAGCGGTGACAACCCAGGAAGGCTCAGAGGGCCCTGAGGCTTGAGAAGGATTCGACCCGTTTCCGGCTTTGAGGACAGAGCGGGGGCCAAGAGCCGAGGAGCACAGGCTCCTCCAGAGGCTAGGAAGGGCCCTCCGCCGACAGCCAGCGTGGGGTTGGGAACCTCGGTCCTGCAACCACAGGGCACTGAATTCTGCCCACAGTCGGAGCCCCTGGATCCTCCAGAGGGAACACTGCCCTGCCCATACCTTGATTGTACAGGCGAGACGACCTGTACCTCTGACCTCCAGAACCACGAGATAACACATTTTGTGGCCTTAAGACACAAGGGTGTCATTTGCTACGGCGAGGAAAGGAAGTGAACGCTGGGTTGCTGCTGGCAAGGCCCCCGAGCCGCTTCAGGCTGGCAGCTGCCCTCAGACCTCACGTCAGCCTCTCTCCCCCACGGACACACGTAATCACAGAGACACCGCCACGTCGCCCCCCCCCCACGCAGGCAGCCCCCATCCAGGACTGACCCTCCTCCGGGACCCACGCAGGAGAGGGCAAGTGCCGATTCTTTTTCCCCAGCCCATGCTGGGGTCCTGCAGTAACCAGGGGCCTCGAACCGGGGGGGCTTAAAAGCATAGGGATGGACTCCCTTGCGGCTGAGGAGCAGGCCTGGGCTTCCCCTGGAAGCTCCAGGGAGGGACCTTCCTGCCTCTTCCTGGCGCTCAGGGCTGTGAGGGGTCCCTCGGAGGACCCCGGGCCCCAAAGAGGGAGTTCTGCCCATCAAGCGTGTCACAGGACTAGAAACGTCCCCAGAGAAGTTTCTGGAGGCAGCACACGCCTTTACAGCACCCTCCTAGCTGCTGACAGGAGAGGACGCAGGCATTGCCATCACTGTCTGCGGCTCCAGCTTGATGTCGCCACAGGAAGGAGCCCAGGGCCTTGTCATCAGGTCTGGGGATTTTTAGCCCTGGCACTCCACCCCTGTCCTGCCCTCCAGCCCAGAGTCTCCGGGCGCATACGACGACTCCAGAAGGACCACACAGTTCTCCCCATGACCTGGGGACCCATGTCTCAAGCATCTGTGTTTACAACGGGACAGGGACTAAATGCGTGTTTCTGGCAGGAATTAATATTGAGTGTGTGATACTTAAGAAAAACCCGACTGCACCACACGGGGTCTCACCCAGAGTGGCACCAGGCGTCCCTGTCCTTCTGGGGAGGTGACTGGGGGAGAGCTGCCCACCCACGTGGGTCCCTGGGCGGAAAGCACTGAGAGAAAACCCATCACCATTGTAGCTTCTGGTGGCTTCTCCACACTTCAGCCTCCAGAAAGTGAGAGCAGCCTGCTCCTTGTCCTGCCCTGCTCCCCTCCTCCGTTACAGGCTCTGGGCCGGCCCACCCCGTCGCATTAGTTTTCCACGCTGACCACAATTAAGCAGCCCCACACCCCGTTTCTGTGCACAGAGAGTAGGCTCAGGGTCAGCCAAGGTGGGGGTCTCTTCGCAGCTCTGGGGACCCCTCCCCAGCTCCGTGGTGCTCGGCAGAATTCGCTTCCTTGCATTTGTACGACAGCGGATCCCCGATGCTTCCTGGCTGCTGGCTGCACCCCTGGGCTCTGGAGGCAGTCTGTGGCTGCCTTCCACGCGGCCCCCAAGGTGCATCACAAGGCGCTGCTGGCTTTCTTCCCAGCCGGGACCAGGACTCTCTCTAGACTGTTCCGGACCCAGTGTGTGTGCCCCACAAAAGTCGTGTTGAAATCCTAGCCTCCCAGGCAAAGGCATTGGGAGGTGGAGGCTTTGGGGGATTAGGTCACAAGGGTACAGCCTTATGATCAGAGTTAAGGCCTCGATAAGGAGGCGGCAGCGGGCGCTCTCTCATTGCTCCACCGCGAGAGCGCACCAGGGACAAGGGCTGTCTGCAAGCCAGGTCCCACCAGGCACCTCGATCTTGGACTTCCAGCTTCCACAAGAAATAAATGTTTGTGTTAAAGTCACCCAGTCTGGGGTATGTACTGTAGCAGCTCATACTAGACATTCCCATTTTGGGGGGGTTTTTTGTTTTTTGTCTTTTCTTTTTTTTTTTTTTTTTTTGGTCTTTTTGCTATTTCTTTGGGCCCCTTCTGCGGCATATGGAGGTTCCCAGGCTAGGGGTCTAATCGGAGCTGGAGCCACCGGCCTACGCCAGAGCCACAGCAACGCGTGGTCCGAGCCGCGTCTGCAACCTACACCACAGCTCACGGCAACGCCGGATCATTAACCCACTGAGCAAGGGCAGGGACCGAACCCGCAACCACATGGTTCCTAGTCAGATTCGTTAACCACTGCGCCACGACGGGAACTCCTGTTTTTTGTCTTTTGACTATTTAGAGCCACACCCACGGCACATGGAGGGTCCCAGGCTAGGGGTCGAATCAGAGCTGTAGCCACCAGTCTACACCACAGCCACAGCAACACAGGATCTAAGCCACGTCTTTGACCTACCCCACAGCTCATGGCAACACTGGATCCTTAACCCACTGAGCAAGGCCAGGGGTCAAACCTCATGGACACTAGTCGGGTCCGTTAACCACTGAGCCACGTCGGGACTCCTTATTCATTTTTTATTGAGGTGAAATGCACGTAACATAAAATTAACTTTTTTTTGGCCGCCCCTCATGGCATGCAGAGAAGTTCCCGGGCCAGGGATCGAACGCACGCCACAGCTGAGGCCCAAGCCTCAGCAGCAATAACACTGGATCCTTAACCCACTGCACCACTAGAGAACTCCCCCAAATTAACCATCTTAAAGTGAACAATTCCGTGACATTTAGTGCATTCACAATGTTGTCCAATCACCACCTCCATCTGGTTCCATAACCCGTGCATGGCCCAGGTGCCCGTTCAACTAAAACCCTGTCTACGAACCCACCTGATTAGGCCAGGCCCACTCGGATGCTCTTCCTTAAGTCACAAGAACAACAGCCATCAGATTCACTCTGAACGGGAAGGGATCTCACAGGGCCCGCACGCCAAGGACTGGCCATCTGGGCGCCATCTCCAAATTCTGCTACCACGCCCATCAACCCAAGGGCCACCTCTGAGGGGTGGCTTCCTCTCTCTGCTCAAAACTGGCATCCACTGGAAGCCCTCACACCCCAGCCCAGGCGCAGATGAACCTGGGTGCGCCTGCTATGCCAGCTCCTGGGAACTCGTGTCCCTCCTCGGCCTTGCTTTACTCACCTGTAAAGTGGGGGTAATGACATGGCTCCCTGGTAAACAGCATTGACGAGCAGCTGCCTGAGGACAACGCCACACTCGTTCCTTTGTGCAGACCTCACACGTGCCAGGTCCTGGCAGAGAGCGGGGGCCCAGCAAAGGCTAGCAGTCATCATGCTATGGCTCTCTGCCTCCTTGCCTCCTTGCCCTTTCATTTTTTGCTTTTTGCTTTTTTTTTTTTTTTAACTTTTTAGGGCCACACCCACAGCATCTGGAAGTTCCCAGGCTAGAGGTCGAATTGGAGCTGTAGCCGCCGGCCTAAGCCACAGCCACAGCAGTGCCAGTTCCGAGCCGCATCTGCAACCTACACCACAGCTCACGCCAACGCCAGATCCTTAACCCACTGAACGAGGCCAGGGATCGAACCTGTATCCTCATGGACACTAGTCGGGTTCACAACCCCTGAGCCACAACGGGAATTCTCCCCTCCCCCCTTTCTAATCCCAGACTTCTGGGTTCCTTCTGGCCAACTACGAGGCCGTCAACTCCCCAGGACTAAAGGGAACCGGGCGTTAGTTTCTTCTCATTCCTCCAGGCCTTGCATGTGATCCTGTGGCCCCAGCAATGCTCCCTCCTGGCCTGCGTGTGGCTCCCCGCTTTGCACCCACAGCCCCAGCCACGGAGGAAGGCACTAAACCCCTGCCCACCCTCTGCGTAAGGGGGGGGTCTGTCCACTCCCCACCGGAGTCCAGACAGTGAGAACAGGAGTCAGACATGTCCAGATGCTTCTCCCCCCGAAAGCGGGGTGGCTGGCAGAGGAGGCTGCCCGCCCACCACGGCTGCCTCTTCCTCCCCCTCATGCCGGAGACAGTTCCCTCTGGATCGGCTTTCCATCAGCTACCCCACCCTCACTGATGGGAAGGGAGAGATAGGCTCTGACCTGGGGGCTAGCAGAGGGGCTGGGGCAAGAGGCAGAGCAGGATCCCCGACTGCTGTCCACCGCCAGCTGCAGGCCCCGCTCTGCCCTGCTCTGCCCTCGTCCAAACCTCCTGGCAACAGTTTTGCATTAACTGTCTTGGTTGGCTGGCGGTTTTTGTATGGCTCTTCCAGAGACAAGCACAATGTGGCTCGGATTAAGGCGTATGAAAGGAACCCCCTGGCCTCAAAGCCTGGAGCTCGGCTCTGAGCAGGGAAGGGTCCCCAGCCTCTTGTCTGATGTCCCTGGCCGCCTGGGCAGTGCCCGGAGCTGGATTCTCCACCGCGAGGCCTGCAGATGCTGGCACCCTCCCGGGTTCAGGCCCGAGAAGCTGAAGTCCCCTTCTCCCTTTCTCCAGGGGGGCTGGGTGAACCCTGAGATGTCAGTACCCTCCCTGCATCTTGGAATGGGGCCAGGGTAGACAGGAGGACGAGGGGGTGACAGTGGGCAGTCTGGCATGCGTGCCACTCTGGTCAGGCCCAGCCTAGGCCAGAGTGGTCAGACTTGCCCGAGGAAGCACTCAGGACCTAGGCCTGTCCATCCTGCGGGGGTCCTCGGAGGGGACAGGTCCCACTGACCGCCGAGAGCAGGGCCAGGCCACAGGGGCTGCCCTGTTTCTTCTCTTTCTTGAGGGTAACAATCACCGCTTCCCCTCTGCTGTAAATTCACCGCTTGTGGCAGAGACAGAGTAACAGGGGCTGGATGTACCCTCCTGCCTGAAACAAGTGAAACACGGGACAAAACCCACAAAAGTGCTTTTCCATCATTGCACAGTGGGCCGCATGGGTCCTGAAGCTGAGAAACGGGGCACGGGAGAGGTGAGCCTCATGTTCACCCCAAGCGGCCACACGGGGGATCTGAGACAGGCCAGGTGACCCCCGGGATGAAGAGCATCGGAGCCCGAGGGGACCAAGGCGGCCAGACCCTATCTGCGGGCGGAGCGGCCGGAGAAGAGGAAGCCGAACACAGAGTGACCCTGAGGACGCCCCAGTCTGCAGCCAGGGCGGAGGGCGGTTGTCGGGGCGGAGGGGGCGGGGGCGGGGGGGGGGGGAACCGAGGAAAGAAAGGCAGCCTCGCCCGGCCTGCGACCTCTCGCGGGAAGGGGCTGGCGACCTCTCGCGGGAAGTGGCTCCCGTCTGCACGTGAACTCCGCCCGCTCCGTCTCTAACCTCCATCCCTTTGCACCTGTGCGTCCTCCTTGAAGACCTAGCAAACGTCCCCCAGGACCTTCTTCCTCTGACCCATCCCTCTACTGCTGAGTTTTCTGTGGAGGTCCTTTTGGAAAACGGAGGTGAAATTCACATCACAATATAAACCTTTTCAAAGCAAATGACTCAGGAGTTCCCGCTGTGGCTCAGGGGTTAACGAACTTGACCAGTATACATGAGGACGCAGGTTCGATTCCTGGCCTCGCTCAGTGGGTTAAGGATCCAGCATGGCTGTGACTGCCGTGTAGGCCAGCAGCTGCAGCTCCGATGAGACCCCTAGCCTGGGAACCTCCATATGCCACGAGTGTGGCCCTAAAAAGACAAAGGAAAGGAAAACAAAGGGAATGATTCAGCGGAGTTTAGTCCACACCCAAGATTTGCAGCCTCCACCTGTATCTCGTTCCAGAACCTTTTCATCCTCCCAAGAAAACCCCGCCCATGAAGCACTCACTCCCATCCCCCCTCCCCTGAGGCCCTGTAAACTATTGAGGGTTTTCTGTCTGTGTGGCTTTGCGGTTCTGGAAGTTTCATGGAAAGGGTCTGTCTCCTTTCACTCGGCGTTTTTCCAGCATGTGACTGTGGCGTGTGTCACTACCCCCTTCCCTTAATGGCTGCGTGGGACCATTGGATGGATGCGCCAGCGTCCGCTTATTCCTCCACTCGCTGGTGGACCCAAGTGGACCCCACCCTTTGGCTCCTAAGAACAGTGCTGCCAAGAATGCCGGTGTGCAAGGTTTTACTTGCACACTTGTTTTTAACTCTTCTGGAGAGTTATTTACATGGAGGGCTCACTTATTTATTTATTTATTCTTGACCACACCTGCTGCATGCAGGAGTTTCCAGGCCGGGGATCTAACCTGAGCCACAGCAGTGACAACACTGGATCCTTAACCCCCTGGGCCACCAGGGAACTCTGAGGGCTTACTTTGCAGTCACAGGTTCTCTCAACCAGCCCTCCATCACCTGCCCTGCACCTCGAGACGCCTGCTACCCCCAGCCTGACGTGGCTGTCCCCACCCACCTCCGGGTTTCTTCCAGTTGTTTGGAAAGTGGTCCCTCACCTCAGGGAGCATAAGACGCACATGAAAGGAATGGAAGCAAATCAAGTTCAGAACCACAAAGGAGCACAAGGGGCTCCAGGCCCCCAGAGCCAGGGTTTCCTGCAGGAGAGGGAGGCTCAGGCAATGGCCACGCCCAGGACTGCTGGGTCCCAAAGGCCCCAAAACCATTCCAGAGGAAGAGTGAGTGAAATGGAGTCCTTGGGACCTGAGGTCACCCCCGACTCACTCCCTATCCCCTTTCCACCCTCCCTCATCTCCCCACCCCCCACCTGGCTTGCATTCCAAGGAGGGAGAACTCAGCAGTCAGCACTTGCCCATTTAAGAGAAAACTTCTAGAAAGGGAGAGTCCCACAAAAATGAACCCCTGGGCTCAAGGTGTCAGCAAATCTGTAGCCCCCTACTGCACAGCTTCAGGGTACAGAGGGGACCCAGAATCCCTATGAGCTGCCATGGGCACCCAGAGGAAAGCATAGAGGGTCTGTCCCTGGCCTGTCCTGGTGTAGTGCAGGGGAGCCCGATGGTCACCAGTCCAGCAGCTCCTTGATGGGAACAAGAAGCCCAGGTGGGTGGGCCGGGGGAGGGACTCAGACCTCAGGAGCCAGGAGAGCAGTGAGGAGGTCCCGAGGACTTCAGTTCAGTGGATGGCGAGGCTGGCTCTCCCTCCGGGCATCACTCAAGCCCCTCTCCCCAGGGTCTGGCTCCCTCCTGGAAACAGGACCATCTAAAGCTTGGAAGGGGGAGTTCCCGTCATGGCTTAGCAAAACAAATCTGACTAGCATCCATGAGGACGCAGGTTCAATTCCTCGCCTCGCTCAGTGTGTTGAGGATCCAGTGTTGCCGTGAGCTGTGGTGTAGGTCGCAGACATGGCTCGGATCTGGCATTGCTGTGGCTGTGGTGTAGGCTGGTGGCTACAGCTCTGATTGGACCCCTAGCCTGGGAACTTCCATATGCTGTGAGTACGACCCTAAAAAATAACCAAAAATAAAAATAAAGCTTGGGATGGGCCACTGGACCTGGCTGGAGGGACGGGTCCCAGATGTGTCCACCCTGGGCCCCACGGGGACCAGCCACAGGACTGGGGGAACCAGGTCTTTCCCCATGGCACCCCTCCTCCTTGGGGGGAAGGGATTCCCCATGATCCAGACTTCACCCTGGGGCCCAGACTCCCTCCCCACCACTGGCCCTGCCCTGTGGCCACCCTCAGAGGCTGAGAGGGGCACGACGGGGGACAGTGTGCCAGGCCCTTCCAGCCCTGCCTGCTCCGACCTCAGCGAGCCGGGGCCATCTCTGAGGACAGGAGTCGGTGACCCCGCAGCCGTGCTCTGAGAACCCTCAGGCTGGTGGGGACCTGGGAAAGGAGGGAGCCAGTGCCCACGAGGGCAGACAGCAGCGGGCTGGGCCATGTGCACACAACGATAAGGAGGAGGGCAGCCCCGGTGCCGGCGGCTCCTCCCTCCTCTGGAATGAAGACCAGAGAAGAGAGCTGGGACCAGTGGGAAGGGGGGATCCGGGCCCGACGCCCTCCTGTCTCTAGCTGGATACAGGAGCCATTCAGGCCACTCAGGCCATGGTCTTCTGCTGGGCAGGGATAAAGGATCCCATGGTCCCCCAACCAGTACCACCTGCGGCCAGAGACCTGTGGTGGAGAAAATACCCCGAGGTCAAAGCAGCCACCTCCCTGGACATCTTGAAGGTCCTTCCAGGACACCCAGGGCTGTGAAGACCCCCACCCCGACCCCCACCGCCACCCACCCCATCCCAGTCTGGGTGCCACTTCTCCACTGGGAGGAACAGGAAGAGGGTAATTAAATCAGCATTGCTCGCTCCATCTGGAACATTCCAACATGGAAAACCCCCTGAACAGCTGGGGAAGCAATTTATGGACTTTAATTAAAGGCTGGTGACTCTCCCATGGAGCCCCACCCCCACGTGCAGCCAGGAGGACCCCCACACCTGCCGGCAGTGTGTTCTGAGGCCACCTGGCACCTGGCGCTGGGTATGGCTCTTTGGCCCCGTTTCCCCAGGCAGCGGGGGTGGGGGGGAGCAAAACAAGCCTGTCCACCCTTTCCCCTCCCTGCTTCCAGAGCCTGCCTTCTGAGATGGGCCTGTCCCCCAAAACCAGACAAGCTAGTAGCCCCCACAGCTATTCATTCAAGAAGCTTCAGGGAGAGGTGGGTGACATCGACGGGCCCAAGAAAGGGACTCTAAGTCCCCCTAGGAAGGAAATGAGCCCAGAGCGAGAGAACAGCTGCCCTGTTCTAACGTTGTCTCCCTCTCAATCTGCACCTTCTTCCGGGAAGGGCATTCCCGGCACAGGGAACAGCATATGCGAAGGCTAACAGGTAGGGAAGATCATGGCAGGTGGAAGGAGCTGAAGGGTCAGAAGCTTCGTGGTGAGAGGAGCACCCAGGCTGGGGGATCGGGGCACGCCTTGGGGGCCCTAACGGCTGCAGTCAGGCATCTGGTCTTCATTCCAGAAGCAGTGGGGGTGGGGAGGAGGTGGGAGTGTTTCAAAATAACCGCTGGGTTTAGTCTGAAGACAAGAGGACACACTGATCTTTGCAAGAGAACAAAAGAGATGCCCCGAAGCCGGCTAGTCCTGAGGTGGCGAAAGCGGGGACAAGGCTGTGTCCAGGGAGAGGAAACACCCAGGGGCCAGGCTGGGGACTAGGCCAGAGTTCGGGGGCTGCCCTGCCTTCCCTCCCTCCCCGCCACCCAGGGCAGCTGCTATGCCGTCCCCACATCGGCTTTGCTCCAGGGAACAAGGACAGAGCTGCCAAGCCCAGGGCTCGCTGCCCAGCAGGGCTCCAAAGCGGAGCACCACCCCCACCGCCAGCACTGCAAGGGGGGCCGGCCCTGCCTGCACCCACATCAGACAGAGTTGGGGAGGAGGCTGTGGGCACATCACCCACATCTGCCCACATCTATCACCACAATCCCACCAAGGTCACCTGCGACCAGCCCCCAGTCCTGCCCCTGGCCTGGCCCAGATGGCAGGGTGGAGGGACAGTGCTGGCCCTCAGGGCAGCTCTACACTGACGTGGCCCCTGTGCCCAAAGCCAGCAGGAGCAAGGGGCAGGCTGTCAGGGACAAGCCCCCACACCCTCCCACCTTCTGCCCAGTCTCTCCTCACACAGCAACATCCGCTGACCCTCCCGACACACCACAGGCGGGGTCATGGCCAGGGTGACTGGTGAGGCTGCGGGCTCAGTCCAGGGTGACTGGAGCAGGGGCTGGTGACGAAGAAGCTACCACCTGCTGAAAATCGTCCCTCCCTGCGACCTGGGCCCCAGGATGGGTAACAGCTCCAAGGAGCCCAGAGGTGGAAAAGCCACATCAGGGCCAAGCATCTGAGAGAGACCCAAGGCCTGGGGTGTGAGGGCCACAGCCAAGTCCCGCAAGGGCCCAGGGCAGGCCAGGCCTGGGCCTGAAGGGCCCTGGAGGCCACTGTCAGGGCAGCTGGAGGGCACCTGGCAGACAGCAGTGTGGCCAGGGGAAGGTGACAGTCATTCCCAAGGGGGCCCTGCGTTTCTGGGGGGAGACAGATGGACTGGGCCTGTAGCCTGCCTGAGGCTGGCCTCACTTGCTTAGGAGCTGAGCAGCACCTGGGCTGCAGCTGGGTGTTCCCCCTGCCCACCCCCAGGGGAGGGAGCCGGATAAACACCTGGAGAAGGGGGCAGGGCCCAAGAGCCTGGTGGGTGGGGCCTGTGGTAGGCAGTGCCCCTTGGATGAAGCAGGGTTGTGTGCCCAGGAGCTGCTTGGAGGCTATGAGCACAACTGCCCTGCACACCGGAGTCACCTCACACTCACTGTCTAGCGATGGTGCCAGGTGTCCAGGAGGGAGTGTCTGCTGGGCATTAGGACGCAGAATTAGCTGAGGTGGTGGGTGCCGCCTGAAGAGCTGGACAGACCCACTGCTCAAGCAGGCAGCCTTGGGCCTCAGTTGCCCTGGAACATGGGACAACCCAGCTTGGCATCTCAGGGCTGCAAAGAAAGCCCCAGGATGGCTTCCAGAGTCACCAGGGCTCAGCTGTGTGTCACTGAGCAGGCCCCAAACCTCTCTGAGCCTAGGCTGCTCATTCGTGACAGGTGGCCAGGCTTGCTGCGCACCTCAAGGAGGTATGAGGATCAAGATAGGGTTTTTGGGAGTTCCCGTCGTGGCGCAGTGGTTAACGAATCCGACTAGGAACCATGAGGTTGCGGGTTCGGTCCCTGCCCTTGCTCAGTGGGTTAATGATCCGGCGTTGCCGTGAGCTGTGGTGTAGGTTGCAGACGCGGCTCGGATCCCGCGTTGCTGTGGCTCTGGCGTAGGCCGGTGGCTCCAGCTCTGATTCAACCCCTAGCCTGGGAACCTCCATATGCCACGGGAGCGGCCCAAGAAATAGCAATAACAACAACAACAAAAAAAGACAAAAAAAAAAAAAAAAAAAAGATAGGGTTTTTGTTTGTTTGGCGGCCCCCACAGCATGTGGAGTTCCGGGACCAGGGATCAGATCTGAGCCACGGTTTTGACCTAAGTAAGCTGCAGCTGTGGCAACACAGGATCCTTAACCCACCGTGCCAGACCAGGGATCAAACCTGTGTGCCAGCGCGCCCAAGAGGCCGCCACGGATCAGGGTTTTAACCCCTGTGGGCGGGAACAGGGCGCAGTAAAGCTGCTGCTGGGATCCCGCTCCACCCCGCACCCGCCAGCCCTCCGGGGCACACGGTTCTGGAAGAACACAGATCTGACATTTATTTGGTTGCGATTTCGCTGGGCAGCGCGTGGCCGGGTTGCAGGCCTAAGTGAAGCGTCCTGAGGGTCGGGGGGGGCGGGGGGGGGGGCACCGGCTCCCGGCCTCGTCAGTCCCAACCAAAGTCCTGGCCGGTCATCTGGTAGAACTTGAGGTTGAAGGGCCGATAGAAGGCGCGCAGGCGCTGGACCACAGCCTCGGGCACGCGCGGGTGCGGCCGGCCCTTGGACTTGCCCAGGCAGCGCGGGCGGCCGCTGCCCTGGGCCTTCTTGAGGCAGGGGAAGCCCTTGGTGGCGTTGAAGTAGAAGTGCTTGTCCGAGACGACCCGCTTGAGGCCCAGGAAGTCCTGCACGCGGCCCAGCTCCCCGGCGGGGTCGCTGACCAGACGCTCGCCGCTGACGAAGAGGAAGCGGGACAGAGGGAAGTAGCGCAGCCAGCGCGCCAGGTGCTGCGCATACAGGCCGATGCGCACGGCGCTCCAGGCCGTGTCCACGGGGCCCAAGCCGCGGCGGAAGGCCAGCGCGCGGAAGCTGGGCAGGCCCGGCGTCTTGGAGAGCGTCTGGGCGTAGTCGGAGATGGCCCGGGTCACCGGGTTCCGCACCACCACGATCAGCTTGGTGTCCGGGGACATGGCGTGGATGCGGCGTGGGGCCTCCCGGGTGACGAAGTAGCTGGGCGTCTTCTCCATGGTGATCTGCCCTTCCAGGCTGCGGGGCATCAGGCTCCTGCGGGGCGGGGGCGGGGGCGGAGCGGGGCCGTGAGCCCTCCCCATCTCGGCTCTCGGCAGGCCCGGGGACCTGGAACCCGCCTTCCCACCCGCCTCCACGAAGCCTAAGCGGCAAATCCACAAGGGGAGGTGCGCCCCCTCCACCCCCGGGCCACCCACCGGCCCCCTGGCAGTGGGAACCCTTCCTGCAAGCCTGCCCAGCCCCCTCCCACAGCCCAACTGTACCCCGACCCTGATGCTGCCCGGCCCCTCACCCCAGACCAGCTGGTGAGGCCAGTGGGCCCCAGACTCGCCACCCACAGGGCTCCGGCTGCCTTCCCCACCCCGTGGCTGTAATTACCCAGTCACACTTTGATTAAGTAGCTGATGGCATCCCCTGAATTAGGCCACTCATTATTGACAAGTGTCCCCAACCAAGGGCAGCCACCCTTCCCCTCTCTGCCTCCCTGGCACAGCCTCTCCCCACCTTTGGTAAAAGCCTTGGGCCCCGCCAGGACGCTGAGGGCCACAGCATGGCACAGTAAGGGAGGAAGTTAGCCAGGTGGCCCCAGGATCTGCCCCAAGACCCCGGCTGCCTGGCCCTCCCAGACCTGGCCTGGAACCCAGGGTGCAATGCTGCAGCTGCCGCATTTCCAACGGGTCCTCTCATTCCAATGGGGGGGCACCCCATTCTCTAAGTTCTGGAAGTCTGCTGATGACAGTTCCTGAGGACCCCAAACCTGGAGGAGCCTGTCCTGAGCACCCTGCCCCGGCGGGCCAGGTCCCCTGAGCAGTCCCCCGGCAGCAGGTGGGCAGGACAGGTGGGGTGGGGCAGGGCAGGGCTGCACAGCTGGGCAAACAGGCCATGAGGGCTGGCATCTAGGTCAATAGAGGCAGAGGCTGCAGGACCTGCTGGGGCTGGAGGTCTCTGCCCGGATCAGAGGGAGCTCCCCGCCCTGCTGACAGCCCCCGGGACCGGCCCCTGCCAGGAGGGCAACACGCAGCACAGAATTCAGGCTTCATCCAGCCTAGTGTCCCCCACACTCAAGCCCCTGGAAGTCAGGGCCCGAGGCTCCTCTTCCTCCCCAGACTCACAACAAACCTCAGGCCTGATAGGTGCACAGGGGAGACACAGGTAACAGGGTGCTTGGCTTAGACGGGCTGAGGTTAGGACAGGAGAAGGTGCCACCAGAGTCCCAGGTCCCTGATACCACCCGCTTGGGTCAGTGGAGGGGTGGGCTGCATGGTCTGCTGGCCTTGGGAGCTGTCCCACGTCTCAAAATAAGGCTGGGGGAGAGCTGGCCCACAAAAGTTTGGGGGACAATTCTGCACCCTTGTCGGGGACGCAGTGACCTGGGACGCCTTCCACCCCCTCACTGCCCCACTCCGTAGGCAAGCGGACCGAGGCACAGACAGGGCGCGGAAGCCCTACAGGGGCTGTGGGCCCATGGCTGCAGCTTGGATCTGCTCCACAGCCTCCTGCAGCAGGCGGTCTGGGTGGAACAGCCCCCAGCCCTCCCTGCACCTAGGCTCAAAGAGACCTTGGATGGGGACACGGCCAAGGACCGGGGTCCAGGGCTTCAGCCTGGGGTGGTCAGCTCGGGGAACCACCTCCCACGAGAGGGAAGACAGAAGAAGGGGGATCCCCCCCACCGGTCTTCCAGGCTGAGACCCCTCAGAGAGAAGACAGTGCATCCTAAGTCACCCTTCTTTTCATCGCCCTCCTCAGGGAGGGACCCGACCCGAATGGTCCTAGATCCTCCTCACCCATCCTTGAACCCCCCCACCCCTTTCCTTCCTCCCCCAGGTGCCCAGTGACCCCAGGAGTGCCCTTCCCTTCCCCATGCTGGGCCCCCTGTGGGCCTGTCCCACCCCGGCGTGCCTGTCTGGGGACAGGGGACTCAGAGGGACCCGAGAACCCACGGCTGCTTTCTCTCCAAAGAAGTCAGAGGGGTGGGGGGGGAGACGAGGGAGGGAGGGAGATGCCCGCTCTCCAGGCCTCTCTTGCCACAGCCAGCTTGGAGGCCTGAGATCTTTGGGACCAATTACCCACATTCCGCAGGCCTCAGAAGCCTGTCCCCAGCCGGCACGGAGGAGGGGGGATGGGTCTTTTGGGGGGTGGGAGGGACTGGGTAGAGGATGAGAGGAACAGGCCTGGGACCCCACCCGGCAAACATCTGCCAGTTGCTGTGCGGACACCCCTCCCTGCTCATCTGGTCTGCATTTCCCCACAGCTTCCACCCATCTCCAGATGATTCTCCCTGCCCTCTCAGCCTGCACCTCACCCCACAGGCTGCAGGGCCTCATCCCGAGGGGCCTGGGACCCAGCAGAAGCCAGCTCCAGTTCCTGGGGCTTGGGGGAGGCCCTACTCCCTGCACTCACTCTCCAGCCCCAGGAGCTCAGGGGTTCCCCTACTGCAGCCCTCGTGGTCCTTCTGCTTTTCCAAAATACTCTGGTGCAAGTAGAGCCCCACCCCACCCCCAGACAAGGCACCCCCTCCTGAACTGAGCCGTTGGGGTATTTGTGTGACCCCAGCACCTGCCAAACAGAAGGTGTTCAATGAATGAGCAAAGGAACAAATGCTGGGTGAGCTCAGGGACACTTGGGGGTCACGGTCCCCTTGAGAGCCTGAGGGATGAACTGAGGCCCAGGGAAGGGGACTGGTTTGGCCAAGGTCAACTCTGAGCAGCCTGGGACCTCTTGCTGAAGTCAAGGGAAGGGCCAGAGTCACTGCTGGTCACAGCCCAGAGGGACCAGGTGTCCCAGAAACTCAGCTGGGGGCATCAGCCAGTCCTCCTCCCTCACCCCCCAAACTGCCACCCAGAGCAGGGCTCTGGAGGCCGGACCAGGGTCCTGAGAACAGGTGACACCACCAGACCCTGCCCAGGGGCTGGGCACCCTCTTCATAGCTGGGACAACCGAGGGAGGGGGGACACTTTCAGAGACTCACTGCACACTCTTGGCTGCTTAAGGGGACAGCCAGGCTCAGAAGCACAGACGCCTGAGAGCAACGGCAAGCCTGCTTCGCACGTGGCCACACGTGGCCACATCCTTGGCTCCCTCCAGCCCTGCACCAGCCAGTGAGGGGTCAGAGCCAGCACCCCACCACCACCCCTGGCAGCTCTGGACTAAAGGGGTGGAAGCCACTGCATCCTCTGCCCCCCGGCCCCCTGCCCACAATGGCTCTAAAATGAGGAAGGAGGAAGTCCCCTCTTCCAGCCTAAGCAGACTCCTGAAAACTCCCACTTCCATCTCAGGCCTCAGGCGCAACGGTGTCCCAAGAACCTGTCCCCAAATCTGAGGCTCTAACCCCTCAATCTCTCCAGACCAGCCCCCCAGAGCTGGAGCATGTGCCCCCACCCCCCCACCCCAAGGACCTGGATGGTGGTCCCAGGATCCCTGGCTCTTCGAAAATGCTCTTAGATCTCAACCCAATTCTAGACTCCCCTGTGGCCCCTCTGTGGCCCAGCCTATGGGAGCAGCGGCAGCTCTGAAGTCTGCACTATGGTTGACTCTGAGTCCACCACCCTCCCCACCCGCCCCCTCCCTCCTCGTCTCCCCCTCCTCCTCTTCCTCCTGTGCAGGGAAGTGAGGAATCAGGGACACTTTGGGAGGCTCCAGCACTGGTGGAGTGGGGTGGTGGTCTCTCCCTGAGCTCTGACGATGCAGAGATTCAGTCGGTTGGGTCCAAGGACGTGGAGACTCCATCACCAACAACTTGCCTAGACCTCTGACGGCAGCAAGCCTTCAGAGGTCAGGGGCCAGAACCCCTGTTCTCAATGCGAAGCCTCCAAATCCAGTCTGGGTACCAAAAAAGCTGGTAAACCTGGAGGTCAAGAATCTGGGTCCTGCTACCCCCTACTCACCACTAATTTAGCAGGTGACCTCGGGCAGGGTCCTCTCCACCCCTCAGGGGACAAGGTGGGTGCTGGGGGGGGCGGGGCAACTCACCCTCCTCTGTAAGCCCTCATTTCCCCGAAGGAAGGGACAGGGCTTGTGCACAGCTGACAGAGGCAGCGAGCCGGGGGCGCGGAGCAGGTGGTCCACTCATGGTTTGTGCTACCCTCAGCAGGGAGGGGCTGCTATTTGAGCAGCCACCAGCTGGGGCTGGGTGCTCCCCACATTCCACCACACAGCCCAAGGCCATGTCAAGCGGGAGTCAGGGCAGAGTCCGAGCCCCAGGACATGAGGCTGGGGTCCCAGTGCCCACCGCTGAGCACTGACTCAGGCACCCGCCTCCTTTCTTTTTCTTTCTTTTTTGTTTTGTTTCTTTTTGGCGCCACACCCACAGTATATGGAGGTTCCCAGGCTAGGGGTCCAATGGGAGCTACAGCTGCTGGCCTACACCACAGCCACAGCAATGTGGGATCCAAGCCGTATCTGTGACCTACACCACAGCCCATGACAACACCAGATCCCCGACCCAATGAGCGAAGCCAGGGATCGAACCCACATCTTCAGGGATATTAGTCTGATTCGTTTCTGCTGCGCCACGATGGGAACGCCCCCTCCTCCTTTCTGAAGACCAGACTTTTTCCCAGTTCTTGTTCGCAGGACTTCGGAAAAGGATTCCTAGTTCCAGGAGCAGGGGTCTTGGGGTGGGGAGTGGGGTGACACTTTCTAGGAGGCTGCAGGGAGAGAGGGGCCACTAAGCTGGAAGCATTTCTAAAGCTCCTGAGACCCTACTGGCTTAAAGCTCCTTCTCAGCTGGAATCGCACGCCAGCCCCCAACCAGGACTCTCCTCGGAGTTTGCAAAATTTCGGGGAGCCCACAGGCCAGTGACCACCCTCTTTTGCATAAAACCTGCTGGAGGGCCGCATCCTCCCCCTCTCCCCACCCCGGTCAAGCCTCAGCTCTACTGCAGGCTGGTCCCAGCCCCAGAAGCTGCCCGGAAACCTCGCCTGCCGCGTCCCCAGGGAGACCCCTGGGGCGCACCACCCGTTTCTCCGAAGGCACCCTCCAGAAAGTCGATGGGGCGAACGGGTCCGGGCGCTCACCGGTACCAGGCGAGGCCGCGCTCGTAGCACCTGTCGAAGAAGTGGGGCTCCGAGCCGAGGGCACGGACATCGGGGTGCAGTCGCAGAAACTCCAGCAGGGCGCGCGTGCCGCCCTTCTTCACGCCCACGATGAGCGCCTGGGGGAAGCGCCGGCGGCCTGAGCCGCTGGCCACGGGCAGACTCGGCGCCCCGGGGCTGCGGGCGAAGCTGGGCGGCTCGGCAGGCGCGGGGGTTGGCTCAGGGACGCGGCCGGACAGCGGACAGCGTCCTGGGAAGGCACAGAGGCAGTAGGTTCCGAGCACCAGCGCGGCGAACAGCAGGGGCACACGGGGCGTCCGAAGCGTGGCCCCGGGCCCGCCCCCCGCGCCCTGGCTGCTCCCGGCCCCGCCGCCCGGGCCGCCGCTACCTGCCATGGGGCCGCACGGTGCCCAGGCCCGGGAGCGGGGGCTGCAGGGGGCCGCACATCCCGACCTGCGCCGTGCTCAGCCCGCGGGCGCCGGGCTTCTGCTCTGCGCCCCACCTTCCCGCCGCCTGGAAACGGGCGCGGGGCGGGACCAGGAGCCGGATGCTCCGCCCCGCCCAGAGGCCCCGCCCCGCTTGGACCTCTGCTCCGCCCGGGACACGCCGACACCCAAGGGCGCCGCTGCGTGACTCCGAGCCTCAGGGACTAGCCCGCCGAGCCTGCTCAGAGACCCTAAGCCCCAGCCCGCTCTGCTCCAACGTCTTTAGCCTTGCGCGCCAGGATACGGCAATGGCGGGTCGGGACGCAGGACGGTGACAGGACCGCACCGCTGGCCAATGGACCAGATCTTAGACGGCAGATCGCCGTCCCTCCCAGACAAGGGCGGCGTGGCAGGTTCACATGCAGAGCACGTGGGCCGAGGGGGCGCTTTGACCCCAGCCCTAGTGAGCAGAGATGTTGCCGGAAGGTCAGGGAAATTCTCCGGCGGGAATGAGGCGCACCTTGCTGCCAGTCGGCTTGCCACTGCCATTCATCAGGACCACGGGCCTGGGGACTGGAGAGGGCTAGCCAGGCGTGATTGATGTCTGAGCGACAGGCTCTGAGAGGACAGGCCTTGTCGACAAGGGCCCAGTGACATCGGACTTCAGTCTCCTGACCCTTCCTACCATGTCACACTGCCTGTCTGTGCAGCCTGGTGTCCCCCAGATGTCAGGGACCCATCTCTGACTCTGGCAAAGTGGCTCCTATGGGAGATGAGAAGGATTCAGGAGACCTGTGCTGGGAAACTCGAAGGAAGAGCCTGGGTCCTGACCTAGGAGCTTCCTCTGAGGGGCAGGGAGACCCAGAAGCCACGCACAGTACCAAGACCTGCTGGGCACTGGACACTCTGCAGGAGTTGTATGCAACCTGAGGTTGACTGAACCCCCAGCACAGCACAAGGAAGGCGGAGGAGAGCCGGCTGGGAGAGGGGGGAGCCCCGGTCCTAGGCCGAGACGGGAAGGAACATGTGTCCTCCCTCTGCCTCCACCCCGACCTTCCTGGACTCACAGTTTTCTGGAGCTGGGCCCCAGCTCCCCAAAGAGCCTAGCCTTCCTCCAGGCAATGCCCTGAGACTACTGCCCTGGCTTTGGCTGGTTAATGCACTATCCCTGAGCCTAAAGGGATCTGGAACTCAGGCTGATCCAGAGCACTTCCCAGGGGCAGGGGCCTCCATGACCCACAGACATTTCCAGAACTCCCGCCCAGAGGCAGCCCTGGCAGGAAGGGGGCTCTTCAGAGCCAGTGGGGTGAGGACCCCTGACCGGGGGCCCAGCCCAGTTCCCAGATGCCAAGCCTGCACCTGCTTGTCAGGGCAAGACTCAGCCAGGAGCCCTGTCACGGGGTGTTGGCACATCACTGTCTGGGCTGCATGCTGGCACACGCAGGATCACAGGAAGTTCTTCTTCTGGTCTAGCTTAAAGCAGGATTTGTTCCAGACGGGCTGGTTCTCCTAGAGCCACCTACTCCACCTGCAGCACCCACCCACAGCCTTAGCAGCCACCACTCGGGCCTCCAAATTCCAGCACTGAACCCTGGTGGCCCCTCCATCTCGCTGCCCCAGCACAGGCACGGTTGTTTCTGCCTCCTAGCCTCCTAGGCTTTGCTCATGCTCTTCTCCCTGCTGGGCATGTCTTTTCCTTAGCGCCCGCCCCCCGACGACCTGCACCCACAGACACACCTGCTTGCAGACTTTCCGGGAAGCTTTTATCAAGAATGGCAGGACACCCAACATGCTGGGGGCGGGGGAGGAGGTCGAGGACAGAAGTCGGCTTGGGGCTGGGCAGTTGCCCCTCTCTCCACCCGCCAGATGGCTCTCCGGTGAGGGGTGGGTGCAAATCCAGGGACATCCCGGATGGCAGCCTTGACTGTTTGTCCACCAGGGCACCCCAGAGCTGATAGGCACTAGTAAAGGTCGCCCAGGGGAAGGATGGGAGAGAGCAGAGGCTGCGGAAGGCTTTCTGGAGGAGATGGTGAGGCGAGGAGCAGCAGGACAGTGTCCCCGGGGATGAGGAAACCCTCGGAGGGCAGTGTTGGGACAGGGGTGGGGGTGAGGAGGAACCGGGCAGGGCCTCGTGGCGCATGGCCTCAGGCCCCTCCTGCCCCAAGGCTCTGGTCCCTAACAGGGAAACCTCAGTCCCGCCTCTGAAGGAAGATCTTCCCTGAGAAACAATTCCCACGCCTTTGGATTCAGGCCGCTTAGCTTCTCTAATACGCTGGTTTCCAGTAGAGTCACAAAGTTGTACCATCACCACCATAATCAACTTGGAGCCTATTCTTCGCCCCAAAAAGAATTCGTAACCCTGAGCCGTCGCTCCCTCTTCTCCCCTCCCCCAGCCCCTGGTAACCACGAATCTACCTTCTGTCTCTGTGGATTCACCTCTTCCCCATGTTTCAGGTAAGTGGCCTTTTGCAACTAGCCTCTTTCATGCAGCACAACAGGTTCAAGGCTCATTTACGTCTCAGTGTGTCAGCGCTTCGTTCTTTCTCTGGCTGAATCACATCCCACTGAAAGGATGGACCACATTCTGTCCATTCATCAGCTGACGGACACCTGGGTTGCTTCCAGCTTTATGGGTCTACCGTGAACCTTTTTTTTTTTTGCCATTTTAGGGCCACCCCCGTGGCATATGAAGGTTCCCAGGCTAGGGGTCAAATCAGAGTTGCAGCTGCCGGCCTACCCCACAGCCACAGCAACACAGAATCTGAGCCATGTCTGCGACCTACACCACAGCTCACGGCAACACCAGATCCTTAACCCACTGATGGAGGCCAGGGATCGAACTTGCATCCTCATGGTTCCTCGTTGGAATCGTTTCCGCTGCGCCACAACGGGAACTCCCAAAAGGACTTTTCTTAAAGGGCTAAACGTAGAGTTACTGTCTGATCTAGCAATTTGACTCCTAGAAATAGACCCAAGAGAAATGAAACATATGTCCACACATGATCTGGCGTGGCTGTGGCTGTGGTGTAGGCCGGCAGCTACAGCTCCGATTAGACCCCTAGCCTGGGAACCTCCATGTGCCTGCGGGTGCAGTCCTAAAAAAAAAAGGCAAAGAAAAGTCCCTTTGGAGTTCCCTGCTGGCTCAGCTGGTTAAAGATCTGGTATTGTCAAAATGTTCTCCAAGGAAGACATACAGATGGCCAGCAAACACATGAAAAAATGCTCAACATCGCTGATTATAAGAGAAATGCAAATCAAAACTACCATGAGATACCACCTCACACCCGTCAGAATGGCCATCATTCATAAGTCCACAAATAACAAGTGCTGGAGGGCGTGTGGAGAAAAGGGAACCCTCCTGCACTGTTGGTGGGAATGTAAACTGGTACAGCCACTATGGGGAACAGTTTGGAGATACCTTAGAAATCTATACATAGAACTTCCATATGACCCCGCAATCCCACTCTTGGGCATCTATCCGGACAAAACTCTACTTAAAAGAGACACATGCACCCACATGTTCATTGCAGCACTATTCACAATAGCCAGGACATGGAAACAACCCAAAGGTCCATTGACAGATGATTGGATTCAGAAGAGGTCGTATATATACACAATGGAATACTACTCAGCCATAAAAAAGAATGACATAATGCCATTTGCAGCAACATGGATGGAACTAGACTCTTATACTGAGTGAAATGACCCAGAAAGACAAAGACAAATACCATATGATATCACTTATAACTGGAATCTAATCTCCAGCACAAATGAACCTTTCCACAGAAAAGAAAATCATGGACTTGGAAAATACACTTGTGGCTGCCCGGTGGGAGAGGGAGGGAGGGGGAGGGATCGGGAGCTTGGGGTTATCAGACACAACTTAAAGTAGATTACAAGGAGATCCTGCTGAGTAGCATGGAGAACTATGTCTAGATACTCATGTTGCAACAGAACAAAGACTGGGGGGAAAAAATGTATACATGTAAGAGTAACTTGATCCCCATGCTGTACAGCAGGAAAAAGTCAATCAATCAATCAATCAATAATAAAAAAAGAAACAGGAAGGGACATTTTAAAAAAAAAATCTGGTATTGTCCCTGTTGTGGCTCAGGTCACTGCTGAGGCACAGGTTGGATCTCTGGCCTAGGAATTTCTGCATTTCTCGGGTGCAGCCACAAAAAAAAAAAAAAAAAAAGAGTCCTTTTGAAGGTTAAATTTGGGAATCTCCGAATCTGCCTCTCCCTGCCCCTCACCCTCAGGGTTGCTCTCCTCCCTCCTCCCCAGGGTGGCTCAGCGACTCCTCCACCCCACCTCCGCCCTGCCTCGCCATCAGAGTCTAGCCCGGATCCCCTCTCTGAGCCACATGGTGAAAAGTGACTTCGGGACCCAAAAGAGACCAGGCCATGGGAATGCAGGGTTGGTGGCTGTCCCTGTGCACTGAGAGGGTGGCTCAATTGCTGCCCTGGCTGGTCTCACCTGCTCTGTCAGGAGGAAACAGGAGTTGGTGAATCCCCTCCATGCAGTCTGGTCTCCAGAGGGTTCCTTGGCTCTGATTTTTTTCTTTTTTTTTTTTTTTTTGGTCTTTTTTGTCTCTTTCCAGGGCTGCACCCACAGCATACGGAGGTTTCCAGGCTAGGGGTCTAAATCAGAGCTGTAGCCACTGGCCTACGCCACAGCCACAGCAACATGGGATCCAAGCCGTGTCTGTGAACTACACCACAGCTCACGGCAACACCAGATCCTTAACCCGCTGAGCAAGGGCAGGGATCAAACCCGCAACCTCATGGTTCCTAGTCGGATTCATTAACCACTGCGCCATGATAGGAACTGCAAGAGTTCCTTGGCTTTGAGGGCTCCACGTGGCCTGATGTCGTTTCCCCTTTTCCTCGCTTCTGGACCCCCAGCCTTCTGGCCAACGCTGCCAGGCAGGAGTCCATCTGCCCACTCTCCTTAGGCCAGCCATCAGACATGCAGATAAGTCAGGTTTGGTGGGGCGGCTGGCCAAGAGCAGGGAGAGGAGGCGGGTTGAACTGCTCAGGCTGCCGGGTCAAGTAAACACCATCCCCAGGGGAGACGACAAGGAGGGCCAGCAAAGACGGGGACAGGCAGGTCAAGTCTAGGAAAGGAGTCTTGGGGAATAAGGCCATGGTGGGAGAAAAGCCCAGCCTGGCCTCACACGTCTATGACCCGGCTATGTCTGTGTGTCCTTTTCAGACTGTCATTATTTCTTTGTGGGTGATTTGGATCCCCAACTATCTCCTCCACCTACCCATGAGCCCTGCAAGGGCAGGGATGGGGTCAGTGTTGACTCCTTCTGTGGCTCTACACGTAACCATAAGGAGTGCTTATGAATGTTTGTTGAATGACTGAGTGACTCCGTGTGAGAGTCTAGGTGCGGACCCCTCTCCCAAGCCCCTCTCCACCTACTTCCCAGCCTGTCCCGGAACCAGGGTGGACACCCCCAGCCTGGGCACCCCCAGACGGCCGTGCGGGGTGTGCACACAGCTGCCCCACTCTGGAAGATGAGGAATAATACCGTGCAGTCTCTCCCGCTGTGGGGGACAGCTGGGGGCTTCCAGAAACATCCTCCCCTAGAACCACAACCTTACCCCCCAGACCCACTTCCTCAGCCTGGTAGGATTCCTCGGCCTGCAAGGGGAGCCCAGGGGAGCGGGCAGAGGCTGAGGGCGGGCCCAGCTGTCTTTGATTTGTGTGGGGTTTTTCCATTTCGGCTGCGGTTTCCTCCTGGGGAGGGGCCGTAAGAGACATCTCCCCACCTACCCACCCAGTCCCAGAGCCCGGTTCCACCTGGTGGAGAATGAGGGGAGCAGGAGGCCATGGCAGGGCTGGGCCCGTGCAGCCCCGTACAAAGCTGACAGTAAGACTGTGGGAGCTAAAGTCTGACCCAAGACCAACTCTGCCCCTCCCAGCAGGTGACCTTGGCAGCTACCCAGGCTCTCTGCACTTCACTTTCTGACTTTAAAAAACAATAGGAGTTCCCAATGTGGCTCAGTAGTCAACAAACCCCACTAGTATCCATGAGGACACAGGTTTGATCCCTGGCCTCGCTCAGTGGGTTAAGGATCCAGCGTTGCCGTGAGCTGTGGTGGAGGTTGCAGATGCGGCTCGGATCCCGCATTTCCATGGCTGTGGTGTAGGCCAGGGGCTACAGCTTCCATTGGACCCCTAGCCTGGGCACCTCCATAGGCCGCGGATGCGGCCCTAAAAAGACAAAACAAAACAAAACAAACAAAACACATGAGGAGTTCCCTGGTGGCCCAGGTATCAGGCCAGCCTGGTTTGCTGGAACCCAGGGTCTTGTTCCTGGTGACCAGCCAGATCTAGGGACCCTGACACAGAAGGGTTTGCCAGGGCTGACAAGATGCCCAGCATCAGGAGGGGCCCGCGAAGTTTCCCCCGGCTGGGAGTGGGGAGCGAGGGCCTCCCAGCCAACCCGTGTGGTCACACACATGCAGGGAGCCTGCCTGGGGCTAGAGGGCTGGCCAGGAGCCAGAGCCTTCTCCTACTCAGTGACAGCCCCCTGCTTGCTTCCAGCCGCCCTCACTCCTTTTCCCTGGGTCTTCCTGGAGGGATCAGCCCAGACCGAGGGCCGTTTGCCAGGGGCCACTGCATCTCCAGGAGAAGACAGAGACCCAGGCTCCCAGGATGCATCCCTGGGCCCTGCAAATTGCTTCCCACCCACCAGCTTGGCCCAGTTCAATTCATAGCAATATGACAGTCCTTCTAGGCTGGCAGCCCCAGTCCACTCAAGGCGAAGCTAAAGGGGGGAAAAGGGTCCCGCAGAAACAGGACTCCCTCTGCCCCCCCCATCCCCACCTCCTCCAACTTTTTGGCCCCACGCCAGGCTTCTGGGCATGGGAACCTCTCAGTGTCGTGGGGAAGGGAAGCATTGTCCAAGTGGTTCCACACTGTTGAGTCACTGGAGCTCTGTGGTCACGTCTGTCCATCTGTGCCCAGGCAAGGGTCCCCATTAACTGGAAGGTGACTGTGAGCAAAGGACCTGGTGCAGGCTCAGGATACACACAGCAGGAGGGGGTTCAGAGGCCTGCTGACAGACCCCAGCTGCCATGTCCCCAGTGTGGAGACTCCTGCATGGCAGGTGCTAGCAGACAGCACCCCCAGGAGAGCCACACCCCATCCCCCCACACCTCCAGGGAAACACCCAGTACCGACCACCAATCAGACAGACATGCCAACGGTGCACAGCCAGGCTTGCTCAGCTTGGGATCGGGAAGACCCAGAGCCCAGGGCAGAGCCTTGAACTCTGCCCTGCTCTCCGCCAGACCCTTCCCTAAGCTGCAGGCTTCCTGCTCCAGCAAGAAGACCCACCCCCTCCCCAGAGAACAATGACTCCATCCTTGTCCCTCTGACTCCAGCTTTCCTGGCCTCCCCCAGCCTCCAGACATACCCCAGGGGCTCTGGTCTCAAAGGAGCCCAACCCAATCGCACATTTCCGAGTAAAAGGGAACAAAAGGCCCCTGCCTGAGGAGGTGGAAGGGTGAGCCCAGAAGAACGGGCCAACTGCACCTCTGGGACAGAGGCCCAGGGAGGGGTCTCCTCTCTGCTCCGGCTCCAGCAGTGCAGCCACCAAGCCCTCTGAGGCCAGGAGTAACTTGTACCTACCCTGGTTGGAAATGAAACGTGGTGAGACATGTAGCGAGGGCTGAACCATGGACAATCTCCATGGCTTTACAAGGAACACATTAGGCCTAGAGAAGGTGCTGGGGGTGCTGAGGGGCTGGGAGGCAAAGGCGCAGGCAAGTCAATCCCCTCACCGGCAGCCCCCTCCTTCTGGTGCAACCAGAGGCCCACCAACTGTCTCCCCTGAGCCCCCGAGCTCCTTAAGCGGAGCCCCAGTGCCCAGGGCTAGGGTGACAGGTGATCCTGGGGTCCCTGTCTCCCCCGGGCCGCGGATATAGTCACGCGGGTGTGTGGGTCGCTCACCCTGACTCTGCGCAGCTGCGCAGAGGGAGCGGGGAGAAGGCAGCGCAACTTGATGCCGACTCATCTCAAGCTATTACGTGCAGCGACCCCTTCAGGACTCGCCTTTTGGGGGGCGGGAACGAGATCGCTCAGTTCTCCGAGGCCGGCCTAGAGGCCCAGGTGCAGGGGTTTGGGTGCAGGGGGTGTCGCCGCTAGGGCTCGGCTGGGACTGGGGGCGTCCTGCCTCCACCTTCCTCCACCCGCCAGCTCTGTCACGCTCGGCCGACTCCACAAGAGGCACCGTGGGTCTCGACTCTTCCCCTGCACGGGTCACGTTCTTGAAGTCCGCCGAATGGGGCCCCCCCCACCCCCGCCCCCTTGGACGCCAGGGTCTCTGCCAGGGACTGGATGTAATCATAAATCACCACCCGCCCCCCCGCGTGCTGGGCACTGGCGTGTTGGGCGGGCGCGGACTGGGGGCCACGGGATGCGGACGCGGACCAGTGGGTGCCACGGGGAAGCACAGCCAAGGCGCGAGGCGGCACCGCAGGGCTGGGGCTGAGCGGGCCGGGGGGCGGGGCCGCGACCGAGGGGCGGGGTCGTCGCCGCCTCGGAGGCCTCGGGGTTGGGCGCGCCCCTCAGACCCGCCCCAGCGCACTCACAGCGCGGAGCCAGCGCGGCCCCTGCTGGTCTGTGCTGCGCACGGTCCCTGCGCCCGATCCCCGGGAAGGGGACCCTAAGGACCGACGGACTCAGACGGGGTCTTAACGCTAAGCCCCCTACCAGGGCTGTGCGGGGAGTAAAGCCACGGTGGCTAACTTAGCAGTGACCTTCGCAGACCTCTCCAGGCTCCCTCGTCCACTTGCCAGCAGTGCCCACATGCATGCAAGGGCTCAGCGGTCCTAGGACCTACCCCTAGCAGCACGCCCACCAGGGTCAGGGCTCTTCCTGGTACTTGTCGCTCAGACAAAGAAAGCACAGCTTTGGATGAGGGACTGTCTCAAGCATTGCCAATTCACTCATCTGTTCCACATTTATTGAGCGCTGGGGCGGGGGGGGGGTGGCGGGGGCCTGCCTCCGGACTGAGGATCAGCAGAGTCCCAGATTTCCTCTTTCTCCCACTTTGCCCCACGTTCCCCTGCCCTGCTGTGCCCTGGCCTGGCAGTGCAAACCTTAGCTTGGATGGCTGTGTCCTGGAGGCTCCATCCAACAAGCAAGGGAGCACAGGTAAAGGGCAGAGGGGGCTGGCCTCTCAAAGAGCCTTTATTTCTCAAGAAGGAATGAGGCTGCAGGCCAAAGGCTATGCTGTAACCCCGCAGTGGGGGGGGGGGGGGAGTTTATGATTACATCCAGTCCCTGGCAGAGACCCTGCCCAGAGCCATCCATTGCCAGGCTCCTGGTGTGAGGGACCTTGGAGTCCTGGGGCTCCCCCTTGTCACCTCACTCCTCCAAGGGCACTGCTTGCCAGCCTCCACTGCCCCGTAAACCAGAATGAGTGTGGGGCCCCTGGGGTGCAGGCAGCTAGGCACTGCTGCTCCTGCTCTCCTACCAGACATGCCCACCGGGGCATCAGCAGGTCCTTCTGCCCACCTTGCTACAGGTCTGTGCCCAGAGAGGCAGCACAGCCTGGACACATTGGCCCAATTTGTAGGAAGAGGCCAGTTGCTCTTGGGCCAAGTTCACTCTCAGGGACACCGTGGACCAGGATACAGAGCCAGGAATGCTGGGAGAAGTGAGCAAAGTCCAAGGAGGCCCACGGGCCCCAGAGCCCAAGCTTCCTGCTGACGTGCAACTGGCTCCAGCCCCAGCCCAGCCACCTTCCACATGCCTGCTGCCATCGGGCTGAACTCAAGCGGCAGCCGCCTTCCTTCCCAGAGCTACTTCCTCATGAGGGGTAAGTGAGGACAGGGACAGGTGTGGGGAGAGAGGACATGAGGTTGAGGAGCCTCAGGCAAGGCCATCACCTCTCTGGGCCTCCTGTCCCCCCTGAAAATGAACACCTGCCCCTAGGCTTAGGGGAGACTTTCAGGGTGGTGATTCTTGTGAAGATGCACCAAGCTCTCACTGCTCACCCACCGTGGACACACCTGGGCCAGCGCTGGGCTGTGACAGTGCCTCAGGGCTGGTGATGACCCTGACTCCACTTTAGCCAATGACCAGCTTGGGACACAGAGGGGAAGCCGGTCAGAGACACAAGCTGGAAACACGGGGTGGGGGACCCATTCTCTGCAACCCCAGGTAGGGGGGTCCCTAGCAGCTGCCATCAGTGGTGGCTGCCAGCAGAGCAGAGATGGATGTGTTTTCTAGACAAGGAGGCTGCCACACTGTGTGTGTATGTGTGTGTATGTGTGTGTGGGTGGCAGGGGGACAAGCAGCAGGAAGCCCCTTCTGCATGGGTTCCTCTGCCTTGGCCTCCCTGGTACTTTGTCGATACCGACCCCTCCCACCTGCCACGTACACACCTCTGCTTGGTGTCTCAGCTCCAGCCCATGTGCTCGGAACACATGCAGCCACGCCACCATCTTCCTGTGCCCTCACCCAACAAGGGCACAGGCTGGGTTCCACAGGAAGGTGAAGTGCTCCACTCAAGGTCGCAGCGTTAGGTGGAGGCTCACCAAGGGCCAGAGCAGAGACGCTGGCCTGTGGCTGGGAAGGGCCCCATCACCAAGGAGCAAGCAGACTGAACAGGCCTCCGCCTCCTCCCTCCCCAGCCACGCCGGCCACACTGACCACCTCTGCCTCCCCGCTGCGGGCTCCACTTGGCCCACCTGCGCATCGCCACCAGGCGGACACGGTCGCCACCGTGCCTCCAGACCTGGCGGGCAGGCAAGCCAGAAACTGACATGGATCCAATGCGCAAGAAACATTCGTGGCACAAGTGAACCGGCTGTGCGACGCCTGACCCTGGATCCTGGCATCCTTGGTGTCGTTCCCAAAGACGGCGAGCCTGGGTTCCATTTGTGTATTGATCGCCTCCCGATTACAGGGCATTCAGGCAGGAGGGGCTTCACCCACCCTCCCCGCCAGCACGAGCCTCAGAGCATGCGCAGTAAGGCACGGGCACCTTCTCCTCAGAAGGCGCGAGCTGAGGCTGGGAGCTCCGGGCCCTGGCCGCGCCCGATCAGGCTGGTGGAGCAAGAGCTGCTTTCCTAAGCCTGAGCTGGGAGAGCAGCACCCATACAGACTGTGCCAGAAGGTCCGGGATTTCTCTTTCGTAACTCAGAGCCCAGAGACCCGCCCCCTCCGCCTGCTCCCCTCGGGAGTCACAGACCATCACCCCTCTGGCCGCCTGCAAGGGTTTAGCCAGAGTGTATCATACAGTGACCCTGGAGCAGCCGGCTGGGCCGCCTCTGCTCACCTTCTGTCCCAGCACAGCCTGCGGGGGGTGGGTGAGAGCTTTGCTGAGGCCAGGGCCCATCTGAGAACTGGGCCCCGCCGGGGTGAAGTCCAGACAAGGCATGGAGGGGCCATGGGCTGAGAAGGTGGGGGTGACGAGCCAGGCCTGGCTCCCACTCCCTGAGACCCTGGTGCCAGCCGACAGCCAGGCCCACGGGGCCCGCCCTGGCAGCCGAGGATGGGCCTTCTCCTTCTCCCAAGGAGCCTGTTCAGAGCCAAGGCCTCGGAAGCCTGCCTGACATTTCAGTCTGAATGGCTGGGGTTCCACTTCTATGATGGGCCGGCCAGAGCATGGCCACCAAGCAGTGTTCACGTGGGAAGGGCGTGGGCTGCCCGCCTACTGTCCCTGGGAGGGAGATGATTCTTGGCCTGAAAGACACGAGGGAGAGAGACCAGTCACTGCTAACTCAGGTTCCAGATGCTGCCCCGGCGGGGCCCCACCTGGGAGGGTCTCTGCTTGTTTTCTTCCCGGAGAGCTGCGGGGCCCCCAGAGTCTGCTCTTCCCCCGCTCGCGCCGTGTTCCCAAACCCTTGCCGCGTACCGCCCTGCCTCACCCCCCAGCGAGGGCGGCGAGCAGGGGCTGTGAGCAGCCCCATTTCACAGAGGGTGAGCCCGAGGGGGGGGGGCCTCGCCGCAGTCCTGTGGGCGGCCAAGGAGGAAAGGGATTTGTGCTCTCAAGACAGGAGAGGCGTCCAGGGGGCGGCTGGGGACACAGGCTGAGAGCCAAGGTCCAGAGGAGGCTGCGCTGAGCTAAAACACACACGAATGACACACAGCTCCCAACAAACTCGCGATAAGGATACCGCCAATGGGAGTTCCCGTCGTGGCGCAGTGGAAACAAATCCGACTAGGACCCATGAGGTTACAGGTTCGATCCCTGGCCTCGATCAGGGGGTTAAGGATCTGGCGTTGCCGTGAGCTGTGGTGTAGGTTGAAGACGTGGCTCAGATCTGACATGGCCGTGGCTGTGGCGTAAGCCGCCAGCTGTAGCTCTGATTCGAGCCCTAGCCTGGGAACTTCCAAATGCCACGGGTGCAGCCCTAAAAAAACAAATCAATAAAATGTACACCAGGCCTGTGCTCAGCGTCCAGAGGGTAAGCTCACCTTTAGGGATGAACTTCAGGGAACTGCTGAATATTCAGAAGCGGGACTGTCCCCGCTTGGGGCCATCGTTCAGGAACTCATGGCCCAGTCCGTTGCCACATCTGCCACAGGACACCTGGGAAGACCGCGAGCCAGCCGTGTGAGCTTCTGGCCACAAAAGACCCGCAGCAGTGGCCTCCCCGCTGCCACCAACAGATGGTGTCCGCCCCACATCCATCTCCCAAGGTAACGACTGGCATGGGAGGCGGACTCCATCCCAGAGCCCACCCCAATCCCTGTCCTGTGTCCTGTCCCTACCAGGCCCCAGACTCTCCCAATAGTTTGGGGTGGCAGCTGCCCTGCTGAGGCCAGAGGCCCGGAACAGACAGACAGCTGTTGGGGAGCAGCAGGAGAGGGTGGCCACCCCACGGGCCCTCTGCTGCTCCCACCCACCTTTAAGGCTCCAGGCCGATTGTGCTCTGGACGCTTGGCCACACTGTCAGCGTGGATGGTCTCGGTGAAGGCCGGCCATGGGGACGAGTGCGCGTACTTTGAGTGGCTGGAGAAGAGCTCATAGCCACACTTGGCACACACGTAGACACCTGGGGCGGAAGGAGAGGCAAAAGCTGAGATGCCGGCTCCTGCCCTTAAGGGCTGAGCTCCCAAATCCTTGAACCCAGGACAGGACAGCACCACCCTGCTTCCAGGGTGAGCTGCACATCCTCCCCCCCACACACACACACACCCACCAGCCTCAGGCCTGGGTACTGGCTGTGTGTAAGAGACAGCATAGAGCCCGCATTTAGTGGTTCTTAGCCTGTGCCAGAGACCAGGAGGGCCCCTCCTCACCCTTGTCTCATTGATGCACCTTGAGCCTGTGATACAGCTGTTTCCATTTTGTGGATGAGTAAACTGAGGCTCAGTGATACAAGACTCAGCTGCAGGGTGTGCAGGAAGGAACCCAGGCAGTCGGATGAGGACACAGCACGGCCCCCCTCCCCAAGCAGGCACCCCCACGGTGGGGGGCGCTGGTGTGGCAGCACCACCACTAGCTCCCCTCCCTTCCCACGTGGCCATCTCTGCTGCCCAAAGAGGTCTTGAGCCGGATGCCTAGCCACTGGCCTGCTCTTCAAGCAGGAAAAGAGTGATCCCAGCAAAAAGACCTCCAGGGTTCCCGCTGTGGCGTATAGGGATTGGCAGTGGCTCTACAACGCCAAGACACAGGCTCAATCCCCGGTCCAGCAGAGTGGGTTGGAGGATCCGACATTGCTGCAGCTGTGGCTCGGATCGGATCCCGGACCAGAAACTCCATATGCCACGGGGCAACCAAAAAATAACAACAAAAAACTTCCACAGTTCCCCTTGTGACTCAGCGGGTTAAGAACCCAGCTAGTATCCATGAGGAAGTGAGTTCCATCCCTGGCCTTGCTCAGTGGGTTTAGGATCTGGTGTGGCCATGAGCTGTGGTGCAGGTCGCAAGTGCAGCTCAGACCTGGTGTGGCTGTAGCTGTGGCATTAACTTCCAAATGCTGCAGGTGCGGCCCTACAAAAAAACAAAAAAACACCTCCAATCACCTCCTGACTGGGGAGGAGGCCCAGTAAGACAGAGGGCCAGGGTTTTAACCTATCCTCAAAAGATCGCTTTGAGGAGGTCCTGTTGTGGCGCAGTGGTTAATGAATCGGACTAGGAACCACGAGGTTGCAGGTTCGATCCCCGGCCTCGCTCAGTGGGTTAAGGATGCGGTATTGCCGTGAGCTGTGGTGTAGCTCACAGACTCGGCTCGGATAGGGAACCCCCATATGCAGAGGGAGTGGCCCTAGAAAAGACAAAAAAAAAAAAAATCACTTTGAAGGGGGAAGAAAAAAAAAAAAAGGTTGCAAAACTGATCTGCAGAACAGGAAGTTGCTTGGGGGCTCTCCAGGGTACTGAGTCACCCTTCAGGCCCCCTCTCCCCCTCCCTCCACCTGGAGACAGCCCTGGAGTCTGAGACCTACCCAACCTTTACCAGCAACTGGTGAGGAAGGGAAGAGGAACGGGGAGCTGTTGTGGGAGTGGAGTTTCCAGCCTGGCAGAGTAGCCTGAGGTCAACCAGAGGGTCTAAGGGGAGGACTTTGGGCAGAGGGCCCTGTATCACAGCTGGCTCACATAGATGCGGGGGTGTCACAACCCATCCCCCTAAGGGGCTGACCCTGAGTAAATCCCGCCCCAGGAGTAAGTTGCTGCCCTGGCCTTGCCTGCAAGAATGTTCTTACCAAATTAGTCCATTACCAGGCAGCGGAGCCTGGGGCCTGGGGCCAGGGCTGAGGGGGGCCATGCCCCAAACCAACCACTCAGCCCCCGACCTCCCACCCCTCCCACCCGGCCCAGGCTGTCCAGTCAAACTTCACAGGCCATTGGCAGCCTGGCAGCACTCCAGGTTACCCAACCCTGGGGGCCCTGGACAGGTGGGGGAGGCGCCCAGGCCGTCACATTTGGATCCCAACACGCCCTTCTGTACTTTCCAGTTTACCCCGCAGGTCTGGGGAACCGCCAAGGAAAAAGGGGGGTGTAGTATCAGGGAAATGCCCCAAGGAAAGGAAGCCCAGTCACAGGAGCTGCCCCTGGACAAGACCTTCCACCGGCTCGCTCTAAAGCCGCGATCCCAGGCACGGATACCGACAACGGTGTCACCGCCTCCATGTTCCTTGACCCCGCAGATTTCCTCGGAAATGGCCACGCTCACACTCAAGGCCTGCCCTCTTTGAGGACAGAGACCCCCCCCCCTAATGTGCCGCTTCCCTCAGGTACCATTACTCTCCCGGATCCCCAAATTCCTCACACTCGCCCCCCATTCCCGGAGCTCAGGGGCTCCATCGCCACCCCGAGGGCAGGGACGCCCCCTCCAATACGCGTCACTGCTCCTCTGTCCTCCCACGAAGCCACAGATCCTACCTGGCTCAAAGTGGTTCTGGAAAACCTCGCCCCCGAAGAAGCTGCAGAACGACATGGCGCCGACGGGGAAGCTCCGGCGGAACCGAGGACACAGCTCCACCGCAGGGTCTTGAGCCTGCCTCCCGCCCCACCTCCCGAGAACCAATCGCGCCGGGACGCAGGATGGGCCCGGCACCTCGAGGCCCCGCCCCCAGGGGAACCAATCACATCCAGAGGAGTGAGACACCCTCTCAGGGTTCGCCTCCCGTTGACCCGCCCCTTTTTCACAGACCAATCCCCCGCCGGAAGAAGGTTCTGGTTCCTGCCTCCAGCAGGCCCCGCCCCCTTCCGAGGACGGGCTCCCTCTTCCCCTCAGGCCACGCCCACCACTGAGGACCACTCCCTTGTAGCATCCCGAGGCCCCGCCCCTGCCGCCGCGTCCCCGAGCACCAGGGGGCGCCGCTGAGCTGCGCTGGGTTTAGGATGGCGACCTCGGTGCACCCTGAACCGCGGCGGGTCTCATCCTTTCCTGGCGTGAAGCACCAGGCTACCGGCCGTTGACCAGGTTTCCCTTGCCCCCACATCTGAAACACCACTGGAGGAGTTGCCTCTGGCTTTTATTAGGGGGCTCAGGAAGGGGTTGCATCGCGTTTTTCAGGCTCCCTCCATCCCATCCTGCCTACAAGTCTCCTGAGGTCTCCGGCGTTTCCTTCTCAAGATGCTTCTTCTGCGGACCCTGGAGGGCGAGCGACAGGAGGAGCGTTAGTCACAGGGGTCTAACTAGCCGCCTGGGATACTAAGAGTCGGCCCTGCTGCCCCTCCTACTGGTCCCTCCCCTCCTTCGTTTCCGGCAAGAATCAGTGCCCAGGGCTGGACCCCTAGAGCCCCTCCTGCGGATGCGTGTGGAGGCACGCGTGCCACGCCCGCCCCACGCTGGGGCAGGAGGGATGTGGTGTCTGAGCCCCAGAGAGCAAGGCGGATGGGCTCACCATGAAGATCCTCTTCTCTTGGGCTGTCTGGAAGCGGCCGTGGCCGAACTTGGAGGTGGTGTCGATGAACTTCAGCTCAACGTTCTCCAGGGCCCGGCGGCTGTGGTGCACCAGGAGGGACTGGGGCCCGTGGGGGAGGGGAGCGTCAAGGCAGGAGGTCCCCGCCAAGCCCCTCCCGTCACCCCAGGTCATCCAGGAGTGCCTGGCTCACCTAGCTGGGTCCGTCCCTCTTTGCTCTCCCCATGACCCATCGCTGGCTCTCCAGCGCAGGCCAGCCCCCCAGCCCCCCGACAGCCCACAGGCCTCCCACTCTCCGGCCCACTGCCCCACCTGACCTTCCTCAGTGTGATGACCCGCTTCTTGGTGCCTGCAATGCAACCCTTCAGCATGACGAAGTCGTTGTTGACTTCCCCGTAGCGGGGGAAGCCACCCTGCGGGGAAGGTGGGTCCGGGAAAGGGGCTGCTGAGTTAGGGGGCTGCTGGGGTCCCTAGGAGGACTCCCCTGGCCTTGGGCGACAACACTCTGAATCACTAATCAGGCCAGCCTGTGAGCCATGCCTTAAGTCCTTTCCATAATTATCTTAATAATCTGCATTTTACAGCGGGGGAACCAGGCTCAGAGGGTCGCTTGCCCCAGGCCTGGCAGCTGCTGCAGCTCGGGTTCTTGCTACAGTCAGAGCAGCTGCACTCCACACTCTGAAACAGCAGCTGGAGTATAACTGTCTGCAGAGAAGGCGGTGAGGATGCAGGAACAGGAACGGCAGGGGTCTGGTCCCCCTGGGGGGCCCCAGCCACCCCACACACACCCTGCTGCCTCAGCGGAACTGGCCGCCGCCCCTCACCAGCGGTGTGATGGACTTGTCGGTCATGTCGTAGCTGGTGGACGCGTTATTCTTAACCATCTTCCCATCCGACATGTGCAGCCCTCGCCCAATGCGGTAGATCTGTCACGAGGACACGGCATGGCATTGAGGGGACGGCAGGTGGCCCCCGGGGCCGGCAGTATGTCCGCACCCATCAGGACGTGGCCTTTGACCTAGCCCTGGTGGGGGCATTTCAGCACCTTTGGGGGCCATGCACCCCACCCACTGGGGCGTGGTCAAGGGCATCCCTCCTCTTCCCCGCCCCCCCCCCACCCCGGACTTGGGACACACCTTCTTGTTGAGCTCCGTTCGGTGATGGTAGCCTTTCTGCCCAGCCCGGGCAATGGAGCAGCCCACACGGGCAGGGTGCCAGGCGCCGATACAGGCCACCTTGCGCAGCCCCTTATGGGTCTTCCGAGGCAGCTTCTTGGTGTGCCAGCGGCTCGTGACCCCTGCAAGTGGGAGGGGCTGGCGGCTGAGAGGCCAGCTGGGCCCCCACCCCCTCCAGGCACCCCCACCCAGCCCTACCTTTGACGCCCCTGCCCTTGGTGACGGCGATGACATCAATGACCTCGCTCTGGCTGAACACGCTATGGACTGGCACCTGCTTCTCCAGCCGGGCCTGAGCCCAGGCCACCTTCTCAGCCACAGTGCCACCATTCAGCTGGATCTCCATGATGTGGGCTTTCTTCTGCCGGAAGGGCAGCAGCTTCATCTGTAAGACGTGGTGCAGCCAGTCAGTTCCAGAAGGTCACAACCCATCCCTCATTTGCAGACATGACACGATCAGTTGGTGACCCCGGCAAGCTTTCATGCATGCAGTCACTCGACAGCTGTTCCTGTGCTCTGGTCTGTGTGCCATGTTTTGTGTGAGGTCTTGGGGACACAGCATGGAATGAGGCAGACAAAGTCCTGATGGAGCCACCATTTCATTGGCATCAGAAGCCAAGTAAATCCTGGAGACGCCTAAGTGCCCTATTGGAATATTGAGGATGGTGGGGACAGTTACTGCACATGGGGGGTCAGGGAGGACCTCTCTGAGGAGGTGACATCAGTAACGAGAAGGAACCTTCTCCAAAGAAGACAGACAGGTAGCCAAAGAGTACACGAAAAGATGCTCAACATCCGTAATTATTAGAGAAATGCAAACCAAAATGACCAGGACCTCACAGCAGCCAGAAGAGCCACCCTCAAAGAGTCTACAGGAGTTCCCGCAGCAGTTAATGACCCCAACTAGGATCCATGAGGACTCGGGTTCCATCCCTGGCCTCGCTCAGTGGGTTAAGGATCTGGCATTGCCATGAGCTGTGGTGTCGGTGGCAGGTGCATCAGGGATCTCGTGCGGCTGTGGCTGTGGTGTAGGCTGGCGGCTACAGCTCCAATTCGACCCCTAGCCTAGGAACCTCCATGTGCCACGGGGACGGCCCTAAAAAAAAAGACAAAGTGTCTACAAACCAATGCTGGAGAGGGTGTGGAGAAAAGGGAGCCCTCATACAGTGTTGGTGGGAATGTAATGGTGCAGCCGCTATGGAGCACAGGATAGAGGTTCCTATTTAGTTTTTTAACTAAATATCAAACTACTGTATCATCCAGCAGTCCCACTCCTGGACATACACCTGGAGAAAACTGTGATTCGGAAAGATACATGCACCCCAATCTTTGCTGCAGCGCTATTTACCATCACCAGGATCTGGAAACAACGTAAATGCCCCGGCAGAGGAGTGGGTGAAGAAGAAGTTGCGCCTATATACGAGCAAATACTACTCAGAAAAAACAATGAGATCATGTCATTTGCAGCAAGGTAGATGGACCTGGCAATGTGCATACTGAGTGGCATAAGTCAGAGAAAGAGGAGTTCCCGTCGTGGCGCAGTGGTTAATGAATCTGACTAGGAACCATGAGGTTGCGGGTTCGATCCCTGCGCTTGCTCAGTGGGTTAACGATCCGGCGTTGCCGTGAGCTGTGGTGTAGGTTGCAGACGCGGCTCGGATCCCGCATTGCTGTGGCTCTGGCATAGGCCGGTGGCTACAGCTCCGCGGGAACGGCCCAAGAAATAGCAAAAAGACCAAAAAAAAAAAAAAAAGACAAGTGTCCTATCATATCACGTATATGTGGACTCTAATAAAAAAGTTACAAAATTTTTTGTGAGACAGAGAAACTCACAGATTTTAAATCAAACTTATGATGACTCTGGGGAAACGTGGAGGGAGGGATACATGAGGAGGATGGGGATGACGTGTACACATTACACAAAATAGATAATTAACAAGGACCTGCTGACAGCACAGGAAAATCTACTCAATAGTCTACAATAACCTCCCTGGGAAGAAAGCATGGATGGATGGATATGTATAATTGGATTCACTTTGCTATATGCCTGAAACTAACACTACATATTCTAAGTCAAGTATGCACCAACAAAAGTTTTTTTGTTTGTTTTGTTTTGTCTTTTTGCCTTTGCTAGGGCCGCTCCCTCGGCATATGGAGGTTCCCAGGCTTGGGGTCGAATTGGAGCTGTAGCCGCAGGCCTACACCACAGCCACAGCAACGTGGGATCCAAGCCACATCTGTGACCTACACCACAGCTCATGGCAACGCCAGATCCTTAACCCACTGAGCGAGGCCAGGGATTGAACTCACAACCTCACACTTACCAGTAGGATTTGTTTCTGCTGTGCCACTATTAATAGGAACTCCTTTTTTTTCTTTCTTTCTTTTTTTTTTTTTTTTTTTTTTTTTTGTCTTTTTAGGGCCACACCTGAGGCATATGGAGGTTCCCAGGCTAGGGGTCAAATCAGAGCTACAGCTGCCAGCCTACACCACAGCCACAGCAGTACGGGATCTGAGCCGCCTCTGGGACCTACACCACAGCTCACGGCAATGACAGATCCTTAACCCACTGAGCAAGGCCAGGGATCAAACCAGCAACCTCGTGGTTCCTAGTTGGATTCGTTAACTGCTGAGCCACGACGGGAACTCCACGAGATGCACATACATTTTCAAACATCTCTGGCTGCTGCTGCGTGAGGCATAGGCCGTAGGGACCCATGGTGGAAGCAGGGACATAGGTCACAGCATAGTGCCCACACGTACACATGAAGGACTTGCTGGACAGGAAGCAGTGACCCTGCCCCCCTGGAGCCCAGGTCTATCGAGGGAGATGGACGTGAACCAATGACACATGTATTCAGGACCTGCCAGTGTGAGAGCCGCTGAGGCAGGTGGGGGAGGGTCACTGCTCGGGGCCTTGGAAGGCTTCCCTGAATGTTCCAGAATAAGCCAGCGGGTGTTGGCACCTGTCAGCCCACAGGAAGCCAGACCCCACACACGAATGCCGATGGACACACTCAAGGGCCGGAGCCCAAAGGGAGGTGGCAGCCCTCCCCTCCCAACATTTGGCAGAAGATCCAGGACCTCGGGCGTGTCTCAGGGCCTCGGTTGACCGCTGGGTGTGGCTGGTGCCCAGCAGCCCTCAGAGCCGACTGACACCCAACCTCGCAGCCCTGAGGCTGCCGGTGGCCAGAGGGTCGGACAGCCAACCCTTTGGGCCTGTGCCCAGGACCTGCGGTATTTTTAGGCTGACATTTGCCAGGGCTCCCGGAAGCCGGGCTGGGGGGCTGAGCTGGGGGCGGGGCTGACCGCGGTGAGCTGGGGGCGGGGCTGGCCTGGGTGAGCTGGGGGCGGGGCTGAGCTGGGTGAGTTGGGGGCGGGGCTGGCCGCGTTGAGCTGGGGGCGGGGCTGGCCTGGGTGAGTTGGGGGCGGGGCTGACCTGGGTGTGGACAATGACCCGGATGACTTTGCAGTACTTCTTCATGGCGGCAAAGTCCCTCTGCAGCTGCTTCTTGCCGTCGGTGTCGCGCCACCTCCTGCAGGCCTTGGTGAAGGCTTTCTTCTTGCTCTTGTGCCTGAGCCACACACAGAGGGCGCTTAGCAGGCCCGCAGCCCACCAGGCACGGGCCTCAGATGTCGCCTCCCCCCTTCCCAGGCGAGACACTGCTGGGCCCCGGGGGTCCCCTGGCTGCTCCCCGTCGCCGTCTTTGAGGCCAGACCGTCCCGCCCTCTCTAGGCCTTGGTTTTCTCCTCCGTAAAGTGGGTACCCTCCCTGCCTCCCGGGCCGAGACGGGGCAGATGCGTGGGAACTTGGCCGAGGGGCGTGCCTGCCAGGCCGAGGCCATGTGCCCACTTTGCCACGGCTGCTGAGCCCACTCTAAAGCAGACAGCCAGGACTGGCCAGGCCCCAGGCCACGTCGTTCCTGACCCCGGCCAGAATCCAGGGAGGTGGACATCGTTATCTCTGCTCCACAGAGGAGGACGGCAAAATCAGGGAGGTCAGAGCCCCTGGACGAGGGGCAGGTTGTTAACAATGCAAGGGCAAAAAACAAGGCCAGCGGGCATTAGCTGAGCTCTCTGTGCTGGAGGCTGGAGACTCCACTTATCTCCTCCTCACGACCCCGTGATGTGGGCCCCTCCCTCCTATTTGATGGCAGCTGTGGGGTGTGTACGTGTGTGTGGAGGTTGGGGAGAGGAGATTCCAAGAGGCCAGTGTGCTTTCCTCTGACCCTGGGGCCCAGGATGGTCACCTCCCAGAGAAGCCATGCTGTGCCCTTGCTCCATGTGGAAGGGGGTGTCTATGAGGTTCCTCAGGCAGGAGGCCTTCCTTCTCAGGCTGGACTTAATGGCAAGGAAGGTTTGAGACCTAAGAATGCCTTTTGCCTCTCTTTCTGATGAAAAGAGCTTGTCATTTGGCTGTTGCCCTTTTCACCCTGGCTGCTAGGAAGCTCAGGGTGAACTCTGACATTCTGCAGCACTGGTTCCTTACTCTACCCTGAGGATGAGAATACCGGCTGTCTTTTTCCCTCCAGCCCAGTTTCCTCTGCAGCCCTCCTGTCCTCATCTTTTATTAAAGTGAGAGCCGCACACACACACATTCCTCCTTCTACACTGTTGCCACCCCTCCTCTCACCAGTCCCTGTAGAAGCGCCGGCGGCACTCGTCACTGAGATGTTCTGCAAAGATGGTCTTGAAACTCCGCAGGCCTCGAGGGGTGGCCACGTAGCCCACCACGCCCACCACCACCAGAGGCGGTGTCTCCACAATCGTCACTGCCTCCACCTCCTCCCGCTTGGAAATTTCTGGATGAAACCCAGAGATGGGGGCGTGGAGGGCATCCCCGGGTCCCATGGAGAGGTGGGAGCGGGGGAAGAACACACGCAGCCCCCCCACCCCCGCACAGCGCCAGGGATGCTGTGGACAGAGGCCCCGGCGAGCAAGCCCCCCGCCCTCCAGCCCTCAGCCTCCCACTCCCTGCCCTCCTCTTCCTGCTCTTGCAGCCACAGGGCAAGACCCCCCAGGTGGCCCTGACCTGCCCCATGCTGCAGCTTCCCCACCAGCCCATCTGGGAATGGGTGCAGAGAGCAACACCCAGGGCAGTGCCTCCAAAGGGTAGGGTTGGGCCTCCTGTAGTGGGGCAAAAACCCACATGTTTCCACAAAAAACCCTAAGACTTGTCCAAAACCCATGATTTTTGTTTGTTTGGTTGTGGGGGTTTTTTGCTGGTTTTTTTGTTTCTTTTTTTGGCCACTCCCGTGACATGTGGAAGTTCCCAGGCCAGGGATCAAACTCTCGCCAGACAAGCAGTGACCCCAAGCCACTGCGTGGACAATGCTGAACATTTAATGCACTGAGCCACAAAGGAATTCACCCAAATCCATGACTTTCTAGATGTTATGACTGAGGCTGGTCCAAAGTAAAAGAAGCATATGTTTAAAAAATAGGAGTTCCCATAGTGGCACAGCGGAAACGAATCCGATTAGGAACCATGAGGTTGCGGGTTCAATCCCCAGCCTCACTCAGTGGGTTAAGGATCCAGCGTTGCTGTGAGCTGTGGTGTAGGTCACAGACGTGGCTCAGATCTTGCATCGCTGTAGCTGTGGTGGAGGCCAGCAGCTATAGCTCTGATTAGACCCCTAGCCTGGGAACTTCCACATGCCCCATGTGTGGCCCTTAAAAAGAATAAAAAAAAAAAAGAAGGGAGTTCTGGGAGTTTCCTAGTGGTCTAGTGGTTAAGGATCTGGTGTCACTGCTGTGGCATGGGTTCAGATCCCTGGCCTGGGAATTTCCACATGCCTTGAGCAGGGCCAGGATATATGTGGAGTTCCCTGGTGGTCTAGGGATTCTAGTGATTAGGACTCACTGCTGTGGCCCAGGTTCAATCCCTGGTCTGGGAACCAAAATCCCACATGAAGTTGCTGCACCCCCCCCCCCAAAAAGAAGAAATAAAATTTAAAATACATATATATTACATATATATGTATCTAGGTGGTGGGTACACACAATTGCAGGTGACAGAACCTCGCAGAAATAAACACACACCCCTTGGAGGAATCTGAATGAGACGGTAGGTTGTACCCACGTCACATCTGGCTGTGACTATTACCACCGTTTTAAGACACGTTGCCACTGGGGAAACAGGGGACCTCTCTGTATTATAACCACACGGGAATCTACAATGATCCCAAAACCAGAGGTGTGTTGGGACACCTGCCCTTGCCTCCTGGCTCCTTCCAGTTGCATGACTGCTCAGTCTCCTCATCTGTAAACTGGGGCAATGGCAGAGCCGTTTTCGAGGGGCAGTGCCCGAGGATGGCCAGTGTCCTGCCCGAGGTTCCCACAGGCAGGGCCTGGCCCTTTCTGGAGCTGGCAGGGAGCCCAGCACCTGGAAGGGCCTCCAGATCTTCAGCGGTCTGTGTGCCCTGCCTGCCCTCCTGGGGCCCCTGGCAGCCACTCACTGAGCCCTGGCCGATGCACCTCCCGCAGAGTGTGTGTCATGCCGGCCTTGTAGCCCAGGAAAGCCGTGAGGTGCACAGGCTGGCTGGGGTCGTCCCGTGGCCACGTCTTCACCTTGCCCCGGTGCCGGCGGCTTCTCTTGTGCGGCAGGAAGCCCAGGTGTCCGTGCCGAGGGGCGGAGAACTTCCGGTGTGACTGGGGACCGGAGGAGAGGGACATCAGAGCTGGGGTCTCCCTGGTGGGGGGGCGGATGGATGGTCCCGGAACCCAGAGCAGAAGTGAGCTGGAGGCCCCGGGCCAAGACCCGTGCTCCTCTGGGGCTACCTCCATCCGCTGGAAAGAAGAGAAGCTCCCCCTGGGCAGTGTCTTGGGGAAGCTGCCAACTTCAGGCCTCCTCGCACACAGGCTTCCTGCCTCTGGGGCCCCGCCTGGCTGCGCCCTCACGGTGGCCAAGGGCTGCAGGGGCAGCGGCCCACTGCCATCTACCCACCTCCTTGCCCGCCCTAGGCCAGGAAGCCAGGTCTCCGCCCCACGGTTGCCCCTCTAACCACCTAGGCCTTCACAGCCCCCAGGGGCGGTCCCTGCCCGGAAAGACTCCAGAAGTCCCCCTGCCCCACCCCAGGAAGCCGGCCCCCCAAGCCCACTGACCATGGCAATGGGTCCCCGCACATCAGGAAGGGAAGGGGCCTCCCCGCCAGGCGCTGGAGGTCGAGTGGCAGGGCCAGGACGTGCTGCGGCCAGATCCCAGATTTAGCCCCTGGCAGGGGAGCTCTGTCATCTCCTGTGGCAGGCATGGGCTCTGGTGCCAGAAGCAGGCCTGGCCAGGCGTGGCGCGAGGGGGGCATCCTGGGCAGCCTGGGTGGGGACACCTGGAGTCCGGGCTGGCTCTCCTTTCCTTAAGGGTGCTAGGACTAGGTCACACTCTGTTTTCTGCTGCACGTGGCCCCCCAAGGACAGGAACAACGTGGCCTGGGAGGAGGCAGAGGAATCCCCCGTTGGGGGGCTTCCCTTCCTCAGGCAGGTCCAGTCTGTAGGCAGGGAAACCAGGAGGATTCCTGTCCGGTCCTGAGGGCTGTGAGCCTGAGCTGGACCCATAGGGCCGGGGGAGGGCTGGCTCTGTGCCCAGAGGATCAAAAGGGCTGTGACTGAAAATCAAGATCCCTTGACTCTAACAGCCATGAGCCAAGAAATGCAGATGCTTTTTTTTAAATTATAGTTGATTGACAGAATTCCTGTCGTAGCTCAGCAGTAACGAGCCCAAATAGTATCCATGAGGACTCGGGTTCGATCCCTGGCCTCGCTCAGTGGGTTAAGGATCCAGTTTTGCCATGAGCTGTGGTGTAGGTGGCAGACTCGGCTTGGATCCTGTGTTGCTGTGGCTCTGGCATAGGCCGGCGGCTACAGCTCCCATTTGACTCCTGAGTCCTGGCCTGGGAACCTCCATATGCTGCGGGTGCGGCCCTAAAAAGACAAAAAAAAAAAAAAAAAAAAAAAAAAAGAATAGTTGATTTACAATGTTGTGTCCATCTCTCCTGTTCAGCAAAGACATGTAGACACTTATATGAGCTTAAACTTTTTATTTATTTATTTATTTATTTGTCTTTTCAGGGCCACACTCGTGGCGTATGGAAGTTCCCAGGCTAGGAGTCCAATCGGAGCCGTAGCCGCAGCAACACCAGATCCAAGCTGCAGATTCCTTTCCACTGACCCAGAGACGGGAACTCCTTCGTTTGCCTTCTGTTTCTGCTGCATGAGCTCCAAGTCTGTCCACTGTTGGGTGGCAGCAGAAAGCCATCATCTTGGCGCTGTCCCTTAACTGAGTACCGTATTCTGCTTTCTCATATTCTTCTGGTTACTGTGGGTCTCAGCAAAGACTCAGCCTTCCCTTGCTGGGTCCCCAGTTCAGTTGGATGCTACAGGCCAGTGCTGATTCGTTGAGCCTGACAGTTTCTAAGAGTTCATGATGAGAAGATTTGAGATTTCTGTGATTCTGGAAAGCTGATGACTTCATGTCCATGACCCCAGACTCTGGGCAGGAAATAAGCAGCACCCATCCTCCCTGGTGCTAGCCAGGAACTGTGTCAGGTGTGGAGATCCCAGAGGGTAGCCAGCAGGGCCCTGGTTAGGGGGCTCCCTCAGGGGCACAACAATACTCAGGGGCAGGATGGAACCATCAGAACCCAAACAGCGTGCCCTGCACCCAGGGTAGGAGTCACTTCTCCTGGTTGGGGGAGAAGGGGTGTGGGGAGGGCAAGCCCTGCCTCCTGTGCTGCCCCAAACAGCATCCCCCGCCCAAGCTCACTGGCATTAGCCAGTCCATGAGGGGCCGTGGCAGACACAGTGAAGCCCAGAGAGGGCTGTAGGGAATGGATAATCCAGGAAGGCTTCCTGGAAGAGCAGGGCGTTTGGTAGTTTGTATGATTTGTTTGCTCTTCTGGCCTGAGTTCTCCAGGAGAGCCTAGCTGTGTTCGCCAACCTGCTGCACTTGGCATGTGTCTGCCTGCCATCGAAACTGAATGGGGAGTTCCCGTCGTGGCTCAGTGGTTGACGAATCCGACTAGGAACCGTGAGGTTGCGGGTTCGATCCCTGGCCTTGCTCAGTGGGTTAAGGATCCTGCGTTGCCGTGAGCTGTGGTGTAGGTCACAGACAGGCTCAGATCCCACGTTGCTGTGGCTCTGGCATAGGCCGGCAGCTGTAGCTCCGACTGGGAACCTCCATATGCGCGGGAGCGGCCCAAGAAATGGCAAAAAGACAAAAAAAAAAAAAAAAAAAAATTGAATGGTTCCCTTATTCCTGCATCTGACATCTGCAGATGCGTCTGCATCAGGGATCTCTCCTTCCTTCACTGCTCTATCCCAAGCGCCGAGACCAGCGTCCAGCACACGATACGCGTTGCCGCATGTGTAGTGGCGCCACAGTCCCACGCGGAGGAGCTCGCGCTTCGAAGCGGTTCCCGAGGCCACCCTCGAGCCCGCTGGGAGAACTACAAGTCCCATAGTGCCTCGCGGGCGTCGACCGTCCGTTCTGCGCAGGCGCGGCCGCCGGCGGTGTCCTCTTGTGCGGGCGAACAAGGCCGCGGGACCAAGGCAGAGGCCAAGGCAACGCATCCGAGAACGGAGGCCGTTGTGCGACGCCGCCATGCCGGACAGCTGGGACAAGGACGTGTACCCTGAGCCCCCGCGCCGCACGCCGGCGCCGGCGCCGCAGACCTCGCTGCCCAACCCTGTCACCTACCTTACGAAGATCTTCGACCTCCTCGTGGACCGGCCCGTGACCCTCGCGAGAGGTACAAGCCCCAGCCGGGTCTCGGCGTTCCCCCCGGCCCCCTACCGCTTCCGGCGTCCCCCGCACCCCGGACGCTGTCACTCAGCCTGGACCCCTCCACTGCACCCCAGGCCTCGCCTTCCGGGTCGCCCAGCCACTCACCCGCCGAGAGCCCTCTGCTCTATGGCCTCTGCCGCCTGGAGAGCGGTTCATGCACCCCTGGTCCCCGGCCTCGCTCGAATATTAGGGGTTGTTTGCGGACCGAAGTCATCTGCGACTCGAGGCTTGATAGATCCCAGTCTCCCCGCACGCTTTGCATCCTGCCCTTTGCACGATGGGCGGTCAGCAGAGGGCTGTTGAGCCGCAGGAGTTCTCTGGTAACCCTTTGCCTGCCTGCAAAACGGCCCAGGTGTTCAATGACGGCCGAGGCCCCCTCCACCTCGATGTGCTATAACTTGTCCTCCGTGTGTGGCCACGCTTGAGAACTCCCCACATCCCCCCATCTCTGGTCCAAATCAGGTGAATGTTTAAAACCGTTCTTGTCTTGTTTATGGTTCAGCCAGCTCTGTGGGGCAGCAGCAAAAGCACGCTCTGCCCTGTCACTGGTGCCAGGCGATTCATCCAAGCATCTAATTAATCAATTCGTTCGTTCAACAACACAACATTTAGGGTGCATGACCTGCTCTAGTGCCTCTGTTTTAGGAGGAAGAACCGGATATCTCCCCTTCCCCCAAGTATGGAGAAGCCAGCCGTGGAAAATTGCTTCCTCTTTTGTGTGGTTTTTAGACAGTTTTCCATGTCTGGGTGGATGCGATCTTACTGGGTCCAACTTGTTAATTTACCTTTGGGGAATCTGAGGCTAGAAAGTCAGCAGTGGCAGAACGGGGACTGGAATTCCTGCTGGTGGCTCCCTGTAAATGAAAGGGACTTGCCCCGCGTAGGGTTGCTGTGGTGACAAGTGAGATCCTGGCTTACAAGAAGCTCTCCATAAAGGATAAACGTCACTGTTTGTAAACTGTCTGCCCGCCCACCCATGCGTGGGGCACACACACACACACACAATCTTTTTGGGGCGTCCAGTTACCAGCCTCCTAAAAGTGGAGAACTTTTGGGTATTTGTGTCTTCCACAGCTTGTGAGAAATACGAAGCTAAGAGCCCAAACTGTGGCCTGTCCAGACCAATGGGGCCTGGGGTTCTCTTTGCAGAGTTTATCGAGCAGCAGCACGCCAAGAACAGGTATTACTACTATCACCGGGAATTCCGCCGCGTGCCAGACATCACAGAGTGCGAGGAGAAGGACATTCTGTGCATGTTCGAAGCAGAAATGCAGTGGAGGAGAGACTAGTACGTCCTGCGCTCGGGCTTCCATTGTGGTCAGGGCATACCCTGAGCCCTGCCCAGCATCCCCCCACCCCACCCCGGTGCTGTGGAACAGGGGCTGGGTGGTAGGAATGCCTCCCTGGTTGGATGGCTCGGCTGATGGAACTGAGGACCGTAGCCCTTTCCTGGGTTGGCCCAGATCTTGGGGGTGGAGGGGCCTGACCAGAGCTGCCTTCGTTTTCTACACAGGGAAAGGAGTCCTTTGGCCCACCTGTCTTATTTTCTCTTCCAGCAAAGTTGATCAGGAAATCGTCAACATCATCCAGGAAAGGCTGAAGGCCTGTCAGCAGAGGGAGGGTGAGAGCTACAGGCAGAACTGTGCCAAGGAGCTGGAGCAGTTCACCCAGGTGTCCAAGGCCTTCCAGGACCGCTGTGAGTGAGCCCTGCCCAGCCTGCTCCCCGCCCACCACGGCCCTCAATCCTAAACCAGCCTGGGTGGTTTCTGTAACATCACTGCCTGAAACCTGCTAGTTAGGCCAGTCTCTGGCAGAAGACTCTGCCTACCAGTCTGTCCCCTTTCTGCTCAGTCACCTGCCTGACGCTCCCTCCTTCCTGGGGAAAAGACCACAAACTCGCATTCTGGAATTTCTGGCAGTTAAGTGGCCCCTGATGCCCCTCCCCATCTTTTTTTCAGATAGCGATCTGGGAGCCCATTACTCTGCCAGGAAGTGCCTGGCAAAACAGAAGCAGAGGATGCTGGCGGAGAGAAAAGCAGCGAAAGAAGCTGCTGCCGCTTGAGGCAACCCCTTGAACCGCCCCCCCCCATCGCTAAAATAAAGAGTAAGGGAACTTGTGTCTCTGATGTCATCTTCAGCCTGACTTTCACGAACTTTACTCAAACGACACATTTTATTGGCCCCGTTTCCCTTCCAAATTCGGCTAGAGGAACAAATAAACAGGACACCTATAAACCGGCTTCATTCATTTTATTTTTCTCGTATAAAATTATGTGGTGGCCACAGCGGGAGCCTGGGTCCTCTGCACAGAAACTCTGGTGTGGGTCTTCACAAGATGGTCAGTGAATTCCTAGAAAGACAGAAAAAGCTTTAGATGCAAGACAGACAGACTAAACCCCACCTGCTTAACAGGGAAGGGCAGGCAGTACCTGATAAGGAGACTTGGTGAACACTGTCTCTTTCCAGAGATCAGGGGTGAGATAGCTGTAGGTCTTGGAAATGGCGTCAAAGGTGGCCTTGGCTGGAAGTGGGAAAACACGAGGGTTGAAGAATTCACCCGGGGTGAAACCCCCGACACCAGCAGAAGCTGTCACACTCCTAGGAGCAGAGAGGCCACAGGGGCCAATCTGCCGCGCGTTAGGAGGGCCTCTCGCTCTGGAAACACGCCAGCCACACACAAGAACGTGATTAAGTGCAGCTGAGAAAAGCCGGTGTCTGTGTGGGCCACCTACCGAAGTTGCCCAGGGTGGCAGTGCAGCCCCTGGCAGAGGTGTAGCAGTCATCAATTCCTGCCATCATCAGCAGCTTCTTGGGCACAGGGGCTGAGACAATGCCAGTGCCCCTGGGGGCAGGGATGAGGCGCACCAGCACGGAGCCACAGCGGCCAGTCACCTGGGCAGGAGCAGGGGTGTCAGGAGGGAGTCCACACCACTGCAGGCCCTACCCCTCTCCGCCACCCATCCTACCTTGCAAGGGACGGTATGGGGCTTGCCGATCTTGTTCCCCCAGTAGCCTCGCCGCACAGGGACAATGGAGAGTTTGGCCAGAATGATGGCCCCCCGGATGGCAGTGGCTACCTCCTTAGAGCACTTGACACCCAAACCGACGTGCCCGTTGTAATCTCCAATGGCAACAAATGCCTGCAAGGAGAATGATGTGGGTGGGGAATCCACTGGCCTTCACAGCAGCTCCCGCCTCCCAAGGTCTGTGGCGCCCCTCAAACCAAGACTGGCCACTGCAAGGCCAACCTGAGGTTCCGAGGAGATCCTTGTTCTCTCTCTCTTTTACGAAAGTCACACGCGTGAGTAGAAAGTGCAACTATGCAGAGCTGAGAGAGTCTCACAAAGCCTCTTGGCAAGAACGACAGCTGGAGTACCTTGAACCTGGTCCGCTGACCGGCACGGGTCTGCTTCTGCACCGGCATGATCTTCAAAACCTCGTCCTTGAGGGATGCCCCCAAGAAAAAGTCAATGATCTCGGATTCCTGAAAAAAGAAAACGAAAAAAAAAAAGGTTGTTACCCAAACTGCTCCACAAAGCCTCTCCAAGGTGCAGCCTGGGGTCCCTCAACGGAGGGCCAACCACATGTCTCTCCGCTCCAGGCCAAACGGAAGACTCACCTGCCCAAGGCCACAGCCTGAAAAAAAGAACCCATGTCTTACCTTGATGGGCAGAGAGAAGAGATAGATCTCTTCCAGAGACTTGATCTTCATGTCTTTGACCAGGCGGCCCAGCTTGGTGACGGGGAGCCACTAAGAGAGGAAAAACCGCGAGTGACTTAAGACCGCCGGCCCTGCGCCGCCCAAAGAGCCAGACTCGCGCGCGTGGCACCGACCTACCTCCTTGTCCTCGGCTTTGCCTCCGCGAGCTCCGCGGCCTCGGCCCCGGCCCCGACCCCGGCCACGGCCCCGGCCTCGGACGCCGCTGCCAAAGCCTCCGCGGAAGCCGCCGCGGCCTCCGATTCCAGGGCCCCCGGGGCCTCCAGGCCCTCCCGCAGCACCGGCGTCATCCGCCATTTGCTGAAAAGAGCGACAAGAACCTGTCAGGGAGGCGCTGGTACCTCCGGCCACCTCGGGCCGGGCTGCTGCCCCAGACCGCGGGCGCGCCAGCCCCGGCTCGGCCCAAAAGCGGCGGCCGCTGGCCGCCTAGGCGCCTCGGCCGCCCCAGCGGGAGAACCCACTCACGTGTTTTCACGAAGAAGAAAGACGTGCTCGCCCGAGGGAGCTTTTATATGTCGCCAAGCGCCGCGAGACCTGGGTTGCCCCGCCTCAGGCCGACGTGCGCCGAGGGCCTATAAAGCAGCCTGTGATTGGCTGCGCGGGGCCCCGCCCCCACCGAGCTCTGCGAGCGCAGGCGTGTTTGCAGGTTCTCGGCCCGGGAATCTGCACTACTGCGGCGCTGCTATAAAGGCCCGCGCTGCGACTATCTTGTTCTTTCGGCTTCCAGGTAGGTCTCCCCGGCTGGCTTTCCGGCATTTTAGCACTTTCTATCCCGGGCGGGGTTTGGGGGGGGGGGGCCGTTGAGGAGGTCGGCGTCGTTTGAAAATCACCTGCGGCTTTGGCCATGGCCGTGGGTGAGATTCGGCGCCTAGAGCCACCAGGAGCCTTAGCTCACCGCTCACTCTCGGTGTGGGGAGGTGAAACCCAGGCCCCGACACGCGCCGCCGCTCCGGGCTCGGCTGCGGCCTCTCGCGTACTCTGGACTCCTTAAGTTCTGATTCCACGCCTTGTCTTCTACCCACAGGACTTATGGATGCTCAGAGCCTGACGCCGACGCTACCGGAACCGCGGGAGCAGAGGGGCTTTGCTTTGATTTTCCAATAAAGCTGTTGGTCTGATTCATCCGTGTGTGGGTGTGTTTCGTCCCCCACCCATAAGCCAGGAAAATGCATCCGTTGACGCTGAGACCGAGGTGTGCTGTAGAAGAGAGGACCCCCCCCCCCCCGCCGCCCCATGGACACCTTTTTCTATCCAGCTCAGTTCTGCTTTGGGTGCAAGGCAGAGTTAGAACCCGGTCTTAGAGGTTGGTAGGATCCTCCTCAGATCCCACTCGCCAAGAATGGCAGAGCCAGGGTTCTGACCCTATTGCATACACCCACACCCCCTGTGACAACTTGGCAGGTTAGGAGCTTTGAGTTTGAGGAGAGTCAGGCTGGCCCAGCAAACCACTAACAAGATTGGGAGTGAAGCTTCGCGGCTCAGAGTCTTGGAGTGACATTGAACCTGTAGTTCTCCGTTCCAGGCCTCATGTCTCCAAGTGTGCAGGTCCCCCAAGTTGGGACTGACTGATTTCCTCATAGGCCTGCCTCTGGGTTGGGAGCCTACATGCTCTGGGAGGTTTCCCCACATGCTAGGCTCTTCTGCTGTGTACCCCAGTTTGCGTGGAAATCCAGTCTGTACCCTTGCGTCCAGCATACATGAGCTTTATGGCTCTCCAATCCTGAGAGACCTGATGAGTCTGACTAAAGCCCTCAAGTTCCTGGGGATCCGGCCACCTGAGCAGCAATATTTGAGGAAAGAGAGGAGAGCAGCCCCTGCGTTCCTCATGGAGTCTCAGCTTGGGGCAAACAGTCCCAGGCTTAGTGCTGTCCAAAGACCAGCCATCAGCCACCCTGAAGGCAAGGGTTCTACCTACACCTGTGACCCTTAGAGTGGAGTCATAGCCAGGCAGTGCCCTGGGCCAGGGCTGTGATTGGCCTGAGCTGGACAATGCCACTGTGATGTCGGCCTGGTCCTGGTATGAAATGGAGGCTCCTGAGCCCTGGGGGTCAGTGGAGCTGCCGTCCAGACACAGATCATGGTAAGCCCTTAGATGAATTTAACTCCAGAGCTCGATCCCATTCCTTACTGAGACAATGCAAACAGGGAGTTACAGGCTTCCCATACGGGACAAAAGAAACTTGCAGAGGGCTCTGGCCAAGGCCAGCTTCTGTAGCTGGGGATTGTCATAGGGGATCTTGACCCTCAAAGTGGATGCCAACCCAACCCTCCCTGGGTCTCTCGTGTGGCCCACCTCTCACCCGAAGTTTCCTGGGGTCCCGCTGCACTTAAGGTTTTGGGGGGCTGGATCCTGGTTCCAGCCAGGCCCTAACACTGGCCTGGTCTTTGCAGAGTGGCGGGTATGATCTCAACCTCTTCGCCAGCCCTCCTGACTGCAACTTCCTGTGCTCTGTCTGCCATGGGGTTCTCAAGAAGCCAGTGAGGTTGCCTTGCAGCCACATCTTCTGCAAGAAGTGCATCCTCCATTGGCTAGCCAGGTGCTTCTGGGCACCCAGGAGGCTGGGAGGGCAGGGCGGGCCTGGGCCCAGAACAGAGAGCAAAGTCTGCCAAGCACTGGGTCACCATGGTCATAAAGTTCAGCTGCCAAATCTCCCAGGACGCTAACACGTGTGAGCCTGGTCACTGTTATCAGCAGCTCCTAGCCCCAGCCTTGGAGCTGGGAGCTCCCTATCAAGCCTTATGCCTCGTCCAGCTAGAGAGGAGGGACCACCAGTGGAGGCATGCTGCTGCCGCTTGCTCCCCTCCCACTCCCAACAACCACCCCACTCATGTCTCCTAGACAAAAGACCTGTCCATGCTGCAGGAAAGAGGTGAAACGGAAAAAGATGGTCCATGTAAACAAACTCCGGAAGACCATTGGCCGCCTGGAAGTCAAGGTAGCTCAAAACACCACTCCCACCAAGCCTACCCTCCTGGCCCCTGAGGGGTAGAGGGGCAGAGCCGGGAAAGGGGGTGGAAGAATCCTGTTCTCAGAGTTTCCATTGAGGTGCAGAGGAAACAAATCGGACCAGGAACCACGAGGTTGTGGGTTCGATCCCTGGCCTTGCTCAGTGGGTTAAGGATCTGGCGTTGCCATGAGCTGTGGTGTAGGTTGCAGATGCGGCTCAGATCTGGCGTTGCTGTGCCTGTGGTGTAGGCCGGCAGCTGCAGCTCCGATTCCACCCCTAGCCTGGGAACCTCCATATGCTGTGGAAGTAGCCCAAGAAATGGCAAAAAGACAAAAAAAAAAAAAAAAAAAAAAAGTATTTGCTTAATTGTTTCCCTCTCTCCACCATACCTCTGGTTCCATAAGGGCCTGGGAGGATCCCAGTTAAGTGTTTCTTGGTCAGTGGAACGTCATGGATAGAGGATTGTGGCAGGTGGGCAGTTCATGACTGCCAATGCCCGACTTGCTTTGGCTCACACAATTCTTTCCTCCATCCCCAGTGCAAGAACGCTGAAGTGGGCTGCCTGGTGACATGCCCCTTGGCCCATCGGAAGGGGCACCAGGACTCATGCCCTTTCGAGCTGACGGCCTGCCCCAACGAGGGCTGCATGTCGAGGGTGCCTCGTGGGGCCCTGGCCGAGCACCGGCAGCACTGCCAACACGGTGCCCATCAGCGCTGCCCTCTGGGATGTGGGGCCAGCCTGGGCCCAGCCGAGCGTGCAAACCACAACTGCTACCGTGAACTGCGCGAGGCCTGGTGCCAGCGCCAGGATCGCAGCCGGACCCTGGTGCTATGCCTGCTGCGGCGCATGCGCAAGGTGCACCGGGCCACCAACCTCATCCGCCGGCAGCTGGCGCAGCTCGAGGACTTCCTGGAGGAAGACGATGCCCTGCTCCTGGGCGCCCCCCAAGAGGAGGCTGAGGCCAGCCCAGAAAGCAGCACTGGGGCTGAGGTGTGGGGGGCCCAAGGCCAAAGTACCTTGTAAATAGAAGGATAAATAAATGCAGAGCCCAGGCCTGGCCGCCTCCCACTCTCTCACCTCTCTAGGAACTACTCTTCTCATCCAAAAGGGACACTTGGGCCTTTTGCCCTGGACCTTTCTCACCAGTTCTTCACACTGGCTATGCCCCCTAGCCGGAAAGCTCGTCCCCTCGCTCTCCGTTTCCCTGATTCTTCTCCATCAAATGTCTCTTCTGCACAGGGATCCTCCCTGATCATCCTTTCCCAGTCCACTGCCCAGTTACCTCCTACAAATTTGTTTACCAGCTTCATAGCCAGTAGTACGCATGGCTCAAAATCCTCAACTCAAAAGGCAAGTCCTCACAAAGATTCGCAAGGATCCCTTGTTACCTTGTTTCCTGACCTATATTCTTTCCTACTCGCTCCCGGCAGCCACACCGGCTTCTTGGCTCCTAAATGCCAATCCGCTCCCTGGCTGTTCCTCAGCCTGAAATAATAATCACAGAGCTCCCTGCTTCATCAACTTTGGGCTTTTGCTCAGGTATCACCTTGTCAACAAAGCCTCCTCCTACACCACCACCCAAGTTAAAATTGCACCTCCTGGAGTTTCCTCTGGGTCGCAACAGGATTGGCGGTGTCTTGGGAGCCCTGGCTCCGGCGTTGTCGCAGCTGTCACAAATGCGGCTCAGATCTGATCCCTGGCCCAGGAACTCCGTATGCCACCGAAGGCAAAAAAAAAAAAAAAAAAAAAAAAAATTGCCATAACTTCCAAGCGCTAGTCACTTAACAAGAGTATTCTTTGCCTGCCTCTGCCCAGCCCTCACCTCGCTACTGGAGACGCCAGTTTCTCTGGTGTGTTTTAAACACAGAATGTGTTCAATCAACACATTTGAATGATTCGGAAATCATGTGATTTATTAATTTACCTGCCTTATTTCTCATACAGTATCGTGAGTCTTAAGGCAGAGCCCAGTTCGCGGTTCAGATGGGACCTAACGGAGCGCATCTGACCGCGCCAGCCCCCAAATCCTAAAATGCCAAGGAAACAGGAGTCTTGGGATTACTCTAGTAAACATTTCCTACGAATATCTTTTAAATTTTCCATTAAAAGGACAGGTAGGAGTTCCCGTCGTGGCGCAGTGGTTAACGAATCCGACTAGGTTGCGGGTTCGGTCCCTGCCCTTGCTCAGTGGGTTAACGATCCGGCGTTGCCGTGAGCTGTGGTGTAGGTTGCAGACGCGGCTCGGATCCCGCGTTGCTGTGGCTCTGGCGTAGGCCGGTGGCTACAGCTCCGATTCGACCCCTAGCCTGGGAACCTCCATATGCCACGGGAGCGGCCCAAGAAATAGCAACAACAACAACAACAAAAAAAAAAAGACAAAAAAAAAAAAAAAAAGGACAGGTAGTTCGCAACCCCAGGCCCCTACCAGTGTACCGCGCCTGCCCCAATGGCCCCGCGCCGCTCCACAGCCACCCAGTAGGCCGGAAACGCCTCTGGCTCCTTCCGCTTCCCGACAACGCTGCCCTTAGCAAAGGTGCCATCTAGCGGGCAACGCTGATGACGTCACACCAGTCTCTGGTGATGTCATCTCCCCGCGCCGGTAGTGAGGAGTGGCGCACCGGTCTCTCTCACGCGGCGGCGGCGGCGACGACGACGACAACATGGCGGAAGCGGCGGCCGGAGTGGGCCGCTTTAAGTCCAAGTAAGCAGGGGCTCTGGGGCTCCGGGCGCTGCCGGAGGAGGGAGCCGGGTTCGCGACCGGGGTAGCGAAGGCGCCCGCGTGCATCCGGCACCCACTCGGGTTTGAGGGAAGAGGCGAAGACTGTGTACGGACAGGCCCGCGGGTTCGTCGCAGCTGCGGGTCTAGATGGAAGATTCGGAACCGACAGCTCTCGGAGGGCAGGCACTGGGGTCCGGCCGGGTGCAGTTAATTTGGGATACTTGAACTTGGAGCGGGTTAGGGGGGTGGAGCCGAGAAATCTCAGAGGAAGAAGAAGGGGTGAACTGAGCGCAAGTCGAGGCTGGCCCTGGACGGGGGCGGGACTTCCTATTGCTCAGGTAACGGGAGAAGAATTACTTGTGGGGCAGGCGGCCTGGGGAGCTTTCACTTGCTGTCCCTATTGTCCTTGAGCCAGGGAGAGAAATCAGGAGATGGGCTGGTCCACCGTGGTCCAGAGGCCCTGAGTCCCGTGCTTATTCAGTGCCCATACTTAGGCTGAACGTCTTAAGTGCTCAATGCCCGGGACCAGACAGATTCAGCCTCTCCCTGTGGAGTGCAGTCTGATAGGATAAACATATTGAGCAAATCATTTTCATCAGAGGCGGTGGCAAGCACTAGCAAGGGGAATCCCGGATGGCGAGAGTAACTCTCCTGGATGGATGAGGGGTTCAGGGGAGCTCCATTTCATCCTGGCTATCTAGCTCCCTCTGGTAGAGTTAGTCAGGCACTTCTGAAATCCAGGAAGCAGGAGGCCCAGGCCACATACTGGGAACAGCCTGGGTGAACGGGAAAGATCAGCAGAGGCCCCTTAAGGCAGGGTCTTAGAAACATGTAAGGACAGGGCAGGGTTTTGCGGGGGTTGGGGGGAATGACATGAGTAGTTACTTTCTAAAAGCCCTTTCTGGGGGAGTTCCTGTTGTGGCGCAGCAGAAATAAACCTGACTTGTAACTATGAGGATGAGGGTTCAGTCGCTGGCCTTGCTTGGTGGGTCAACGTTGTCCTGAGCTGTCACAGCTCACATCTGGTATTGCTGTGGCTGTGGCCGGCAGCTGTAGCTCCTATTTGACCCCTTCACAGCCCTGATAAGACCTCTCTTCCCCCCACCCCAAAAAGTCTTTGGGAGCAGGGTTTGAGAGAGTGGTAGGAATCTGTGAAGACGCTCGAGCAGCTCCTCAGAGAGGAAGGTGCCATGGCCTGGACCGTCATGAAAGTAACTGAGAGGAAGGGGAGGGACAGTGTGACACCTCTGCTGAAATGAGGGTCTGCTTGGAGAGTGGGATGGAGGAAGGAGCCCGGGCTGGGGAAGGGCTAGGCTGGATGCACCTTGGGATAAAGATGTTGAGGAGGAGGATGTTCAGGGCTGGTACCCAGGCCTGACCTCCCATGGCCAGCAGGGGGCCCCCAAGGTCCAGCCTGTTCAACCACTGGGGAATCTCTGGGAACACGGGCCGTTGGACTGCCTATAACATGGGGATGCTATCACCCGCCTCACAGCTGAGAGGGTTAAAGAAGGTAATGATGAAAAGACCTTATCATCCCCTGTCCCTTGTGGCCCCTGCATCCCTGCTGCTGTCCAGGAACTCCTCAAGGGCAGGGCCCTATGGGTTGACGTCTGGGAGAGCACCCACTGTAGGACTGGTCACTAGAGACCAAGGGGTCAGTGGTTCATGCTCCCCCCCTCTTCTTTCCAGCTATGCCATCGAGCGCAAGATTGAGCCTTTCTACAAGGGCGGGAAGGTGCAGGTACCAACGCAGGGAGGAACATTGTGGCGGGGCAGGTCGGGGCTGCAAAGTGTCACCTGGGCTGAGACCCTTTTGTCATCAGCTGGACCAGACTGGGCAGCACCTCTTCTGCGTCTGTGGTACCAGAGTCAACATTCTGGATGTGGCCTCGGGGGCTGTGCTGCGGAGCCTCGAGCAGGTGAGGCGGGGGGTGGGGGTCAGGGCGAGGGCTGGTGTGGAGAACAGCCTGTTCTCATGGCTCTGTGCATCCACTCTCACCTCCAGGAGGATCAGGAAGACATCACTGCCTTTGACCTCAGCCCCGATGACGAGGTATTTGGCACGGGGACAGGAGGCAGGCTCACTACCTCTCATCCAAACTGAGTTAGGAGGTGAGTGTCCATGTCTCTGCCCTCAGCTGACCTGCATCCTCCCCCAGGTGCTGGTGACGGCCACCCGGGCGCTGCTGCTGGCCCAGTGGGCCTGGCGGGAGGGCAGCATCGTCCGCCTGTGGAAGGCGATACACACAGCCCCTGTGGCCGCCATGGCCTTCGACCCCACCTCCACACTGCTGGCCACAGGTAGGACCCCGGCTGGGGTTGGAGGGGGCAGCTGAAGCTAGGCAGGGGGCTTTAGGCACACCAGCCCCACACCTCAAACACATTCTCACAGGCGGCTGTGATGGGGCCGTGCGCGTCTGGGACGTCGTGCGCCACTATGGGACACACCACTTCCGGGGCTCGCCGGGTGTCGTGCAGTGAGTAGCGGTGGCACAGGGCGGGCAGGTGGAGCATCCCAGTCAGGGTGGCCCCGCTCACCAGCCCTGCCCCACCTACCTACAGTTTGGTGGCCTTCCACCCGGACCCCGCCCGCCTGCTCCTCTTCTCCTCAGCCGCAGACGCTAGCATCCGTGTGTGGTCACTACAGGACCGCTCGTGCCTGGCCGTGCTGACTGCCCACTACAGCGCTGTCACCTCTGTGACCTTCAGTGCCGACGGCTACACCATGATCAGGTCGGTAGCCAGCCGCACAGGCCTTGGCAGGAGCGGGAGGCCACAGCAAAGATCTGGGGTCTAAGGCGGCTCTTTCCCCCCAGCTCGGGCCGGGACAAGATCTGCACTGTCTGGGACCTGCAGAGCCTCCAGGCCACGAAGACCGTGCCAGTGTTTGAGGTGGGGGTGCTGGGGCCGCTGAGTGGGGCAGGGTGGGGGTCGGGCTGCCCCCTCTGACCTGCTCATCCACAGAGCGTGGAGGCTGCAGTGCTGCTGCCAGAGGAGCCGGCGCCTGAGCTGGGTGTAAAGTCCACAGGCCTGCATTTCCTGACGGCCGGCGACCAAGGTGTGGGGCCAGGCCAAGGCAGGCGGCAGGGGCGGCGGGGGGCCAGTGGATCTGTGAGTCTCAGCAGCCCCCGACCCCCACAGGCATTCTGCGCGTGTGGGAGGCGGCCTCTGGGCAGTGTGTACACGCACAGCCCCGGCTGCCAGGCCCCGGGCAAGAGCTGACCCACTGTGCCCTGGCCCGAGCCGCCGGCCTGCTCCTCAGCGTCACTGCCGACCACAATCTGCTGCTCTATGAGGCCCGCTCCCTGCAGCTGCAGAAACAGGTGAGCCAGTGCCGGCCCTGCGCAGCCCACGCCTCAGGTGCCAGCTCTCCACTTCATGGGCCCTGACCTGAGTCCCTCCCGCCCTCGCAGTTTGCCGGCTACAGTGAGGAGGTGCTGGACGTCCGGTTCCTCGGGCCCGAGAACTCCCACGTAGTTGTGGCCTCGAACAGCCCCTGCCTAAAAGTGTTTGAGCTGCAGACCTCAGCCTGCCAGATCCTCCACGGCCACACAGGTCAGGGCACCAAGCCAACCAGGTCCTCATTCTGGCCTGGACGGATGACCCACTCCTTGCCAGAACAGACCTCTGACCGCCCGCTCCACTTTCTTCCAGACATCGTCCTGGCCCTAGACGTGTTCCGGAAGGGGTGGCTCTTCGCCAGCTGTGCCAAGGTTAGGCGCCGTAAGGAGCGGGCAGGGCCCAGGCGGGGACGCCCACCCCAGCCTCTGTCCTCACCCATCCTGTCCCCAGGATCAGAGCATCCGCATCTGGAGGATAAACAAGGCTGGATTGGTGGCCTGTGTGGCTCAGGGCTCTGGGCACACACACAGCGTGGGCACCATTTGCTGCTCAAGGTAAGTGGCTCAGGGCTGCGTCCAGGGTGTCCCAGAGGCACAGGCCCAGGCCCTCCTCCTAGGGGGAGGAGGAATAGGTGGCTTTGGCCCTGCTCTGTGAGCCTCCCGCCCAGGGATATGGAATGAAGGATGGGGTTGGGGGCACCCCCAGATGCCATTGTGGGGGTTCCGTAGACGTGGCTTTGAGGCTGCGTAGCTAAAGGCGGGGGTGGCGTCAGAGAAGGAAAATGACACTGAACAAACGCCCTGGTGGAGAGGGTGCTGTCTGGGGCCCAGAGTCCCGTTGCTGGGACTGGATCTGACAGCACAGAGGGCGGGTGGTGCCAGCAGGTGGTCCTGGAGCCGTGGGGTGACGCAGCAGTTCACCTTCCGGGACAGGCCATCTCTCTGGTCCGGGCCAAACTCTGACGGGCCTGAGCTGCGGTGCGCTGCCCACAGGGCAGGCCGGGCCTCAGCCGGCATCTCTCTCTCCCCCAAATTGGCCTCAGGCTGAAGGAGAGCTTCCTGGTGACGGGCAGCCAGGACTGCACTGTGAAGCTCTGGCCCCTCCCGGAAGCCCTGCCATCCAGGAGCACTGCCCCCGACAGCGGCCCTGTCCTCCTGCAAGCCCAGGCCACACAGCGCTGCCACGACAAGGTAACCGCCCACGGCACCCGGCAGGGTCGTGGCAGGGCCTTTGCTGGGCTGGGGGACTGAGCTGCCGCCTGCTTCTGTCCCCAGGACATCAACAGTGTGGCTATTGCCCCCAACGACAAGCTGCTGGCCACAGGGTCACAGGACCGCACGGCCAAACTCTGGGCTCTGCCCCAGTGCCAGTTGCTGGGCATCTTCTCGGGCCACCGGCGTGGCCTCTGGTGTGTCCAGTTCTCGCCCATGGACCAGGTGCTGGCCACGGCCTCGGCAGACGGCACCGTCAAGCTCTGGGCCCTGCAGGACTTCAGCTGCCTCAAGGTGAGCCGCCCTCAGCCCGCCCGGGTCCCCGCCCGGTGACATCTCAACACCTCCCCTCCCCCCGCAGACGTTCGAGGGGCACGACGCGTCTGTGCTCAGGGTGGCCTTTGTGAGCCGCGGCACGCAGCTGCTGTCCAGGTGAGCGGGCTGGGGGCCGGACCGGGTTGGGGTGAGCTGGGGACAGGCCCAGGGCTGAGCGCCTCCCGATGCCGACCCAGCGGCTCCGACGGGCTCGTGAAGCTCTGGACCATCAAGAGCAACGAGTGTGTGAGGACGCTGGACGCCCACGAGGACAAGGTCTGGGGGCTGCACTGCAGTCGGCTGGACGACCGCGCCCTCACCGCTGCCAGCGACTCCCGCGTCATCCTCTGGAAGGTGTGTGGGGTGGGGGCTTGGGGGGGCAGGGCCGCGTGGGGACACCTGTCTGATTCCAGTGTGACCCCAGGATGTGACCGAGGAGGAACAGGCCGAAGAGGAGGCCAGGAGAGAGGAGGAGGTGGTCAGGTACGTGGGGTCCCCCAGCCCTGCCCGCAAGTCCTGCTTGCCAGCGTCGGCCTCCGCAGCACAGGACACCGAGGCTCAGGGCAGCAGCGCCACTCACCCCAGCGGCCCTGTCCCCTGTTCCCTCCTCCCCTCGCCAGGCAGCAAGAACTGGACAACCTGCTCCATGAGAAGCGGTACCTGCGGGCGCTGGGCCTGGCCATCTCCCTGGACCGGCCCCACACCGTGCTGACCGTCATCCAGGGTCGGGGCTGCCTTGGGCCGGGCAGGTGGATGGGGGGGGTCTCCCGGGTCTGAGGTGCCCTTCCCGGGGCTCAGTCTCCCCTCCTCCCACAGCCATCCGAAGGGACCCTGAGTCTTGCGAGAAGCTGGAAGCCACAGTGCTCCAACTGCGGCGAGACCAGAAAGGTCTGGGGAGGGCGGGGTGGGGCTGGACGGTGCCTGCTGAGCCTGGGGTGGCTGGCAGGCAGGTCTGACCGTCCCTGTCACCCCCAGAGGCCTTGCTGCGCTTCTGTGTCACGTGGAACACCAATTCACGGCACTGCCACGAAGCCCAGGCTGTGCTGGGCATGCTCCTGCGGCACGAGGCCCCGGAAGAGCTGCTGGCCTACGATGGCGTGCGGGCCTCCCTTGAGGCCCTGCTGCCCTACACTGGTATGTGGGCTGCCTGGATCAGGGCGGGGGCCCGGCCGCCAGACCCGTGGGCCCTGACAGCTGCTGTCCCCCCCCAGAGCGGCACTTCCAGCGGCTCAGCCGGACACTGCAGGCGGCCGCCTTCCTGGACTTCCTGTGGCACAGCATGAAGCTGCCCACGCTCCCCGCAGCGCCCCCAGCCCTCTAAACCCCCAGAAAAATGGACTTTGATCTCTGCTCCCTGTGTCTGTCTGGGCTTTGTCGCACCCCAGGGCCTGGGCCACCGCCCAGCCCCAACCCTGGCTGAGACCCCACAGGCCCACAGAGCACCGCCACTGGGTGGGGGTCAGTGAGGAGAGCTTTACTCAGAGGACAAGTCCCTGCCAGCCAGGGAGTCCCACCCTGAGCTGCTCCTCCCACAGCCCCCCCACGAGGGTCACACGCACTCAAGGCGGTCCCTGACACCCTGGGTCCTGCCCCAGCGCCTTTCGGGTGATGGTGCAGCAGCGGCTCCGGATGGCACTCAGCGGTGGGTGGGCAGGCACGGGCGGGGGAAGGGCCTGGGCCTGGGGGGACTTGGGGGCGCTTCGGGCCTCGCCCTCCCTGTCCTCCCCTCCATCTGCCCCCGGGTGGAGCCGGGGCCCGCTGAGGAGTGTGCCCAGCCCGTCGGGCTGCAGTATCACAGCAGGAAGAAGACCGGTGCGGCCCTGGAACCTGTGGGGAGGGCGGGGCTGGTTAGCACCGGGTCTGCCCCTGGCCGAACCACCAGAGCCCTGCCCTGCCACAGGCACCTGCACAGCCACCAGCCACGGTCCGAGGTTTCCAGCACATGCACACGGGCCCCCACGGGCACTGACAGCTCATCAGCTTGGCTGCTCTCGTAGGCACGGGAGGCGCAGAACTGGGGCCCTGGGAATGGACATTGGTGGTTACCTGGGACCGGAGGCCCCCGCCCTGCCTCAGTCCCCACGCTGTCTCCTGCCACGTCACCATCTCCAGGCTTTCCCCTGTTCGTTTCTCTGCTGACACCAGGGGCCACGCTCAACCCACTGGGTCTCTGGCTCACTCTGGGGAACACACACGGCAGGGCCACTGTCACCACCCAGTTGTCCCACAGCCTCCCTCTCCTGGCTTGGGTACTTCTTGCGGCCCGTCCTTGCCAAACACGGCCCGGTGGTGGTCGTGGTGGGTGTGGGGAGGGGAATTGGTCTCACTGTGGCTCCCCAGGCGCCGATCCCCGTCTCGTCCTGGGCCGGGGGCCCCCTCCTCCAGGTAGGGAGAAGGAAACCATGCCGTCTGCTGGTCCTCGTTGACAACCAGCCACCAGCCTGTGCCCAAGGGGCGGGGTGCTTCAGATCCTGAGGCCTACTGGGACCCCAGGGGCAGAAGGGCGTGTCCCCAGACTCACCTGAGGGGTGTCGCAGCAGCACACCCAGGGCCTCCTGGGCCCCGGCGTAGAACGGCTGACCCCACACGTCCTGGGTACTGAAGGGCTGCAGGCAGCGCAGGCTCTGAGCCTCCAGGCTGTGGATGGCAAGGCTGCCTGTGGGGCCTGGTAGGGGCTCTTCCAGGGTGGGCAGGATCACCCGGCTGGCGAGAGCAGAGGGTGGGTGAGGTCTGCGGGACTGACTTTCCCTCCACCTTGCCTCCCCCATCCTCCAAATGCTTCTGCCAGCAGAGTCGGTGGTGTGGTGGGGGGGTGTCAGACACCTGCCAGGTGGTAGCGCAGGTTCCAGGTCTGTAGGTTGTGGCGCAAAGAAGCCAGTGAGTACTGGGCTGCGGGACACACGCTCTCCTGCTGCCAGCAGGGCCCTTGAGTAGGTCTCCAGAAGCCGCAGGCGCGCCAGGCCTCGGCCCGTGCGCCCCCGGTGCACCAACGCCGATGCATCTGGGGGCAGGGTGGGGACACAGCATGGTACCACGCCCCAGGGCCCCCCATCAGACCGCTGCCGCCCCCACCCCTGCTGGGATCCCCGCTGGCCTGACCAGGAAGCTTGGGGAGGATGCGGTCCGACCGCCGCAGCAGGCCCGCCTCCACCGGGAAGATCTCCTTGAGCGTCTTCTGAGGGCAAGAATGGGCATGTGGGTCTCTGAGGCCCCACTGGGTGCCCCTGCGAGGGTGGGGGACCCTTGCCAGGGTCTTGAGGGCTAGAAGCCCACTCACATGGAGTCTCCTGAACTCGTCCCAGCTTCTGCGTACAAAGGCTTCGCTCTCATCCGACCAGTGCACAGAAAAGGCAAATGTCTGGTGGAGGAAGGGGGGCGTCTTGGATAGACTGGGCTGGGAACTCCCTCCCTGCCCCTTGCGGCCGGCAGGTGTCCCGTTGGTTCCTACCTGGAGCCTCTCTGTCTGCACCAGAGCTGCCCCGCTCACGGACACCGGGTGCCGCGGGCCTGCCATCACTGGGGCCGCCCCGGGTCTCTGTCGTCAGCTTCTGGAGCCTGTCGGGTGTGGCCAAGGGTCAGTCCACTGCCTCCCCGCCTGCCAGGCACCCGGAAGACTGGAATTCCCCAGCGGTGCCCCAGCCCTGCCAGGTCTTGGCCGCACTTCCCTGCCCGACTGGGTCCTTTGCAGCTTCCTCACTGCACCCCTGACCTGAGGAGCGGAGGGGCAGGAGCACAGGGCCTGGGTGGGAGGAGAAGCAGAGTGGGGGGGCTGGGACTGCACCCTGAGGCCCTCCTATCAGAGGAGCCTGGCCTTGGGAGGAGGAGAAGGAAGAGCCATCAAAGTGCCGCCAGGCCTGGCCCCTCCCACACCCAACGTAGGGCCCTTGGCTCTGGCTTTGAACTCCCTGGGGAGCTGTCTGCAGTGGTCATCAGGAACCAGTGGCCCGGTGCCAAAGGCTTTAAGTGCTTTGGTGTAATCCTCTCTTTAGAGGAAAGGTCTCTCTGTGTTTTCTTCTTTAAAGGGCCGCACCCAGCGTATGGAGGTTCCCAGGCTAGAGGTCAAATAGCAGCTGTAGCTGCCAGCCTGCACCACCGCCACAGCAGCGGGAACTGAGGCATGTCTGCGACCTACACCACAGCTCACAGCAACACGGGATCCGTAATCCATTGAGTGAGGCAGGGAATGAATCCATGTCCTCATGGACAGTAGTCGGCTTCGTTAACCACTGAGCCATGATGGGAGGTCCAGGAGGAAAGGTCTCTTAACGTCCCCAAGTCACAGAGGAGGAATTTATGTTAAATGGCTATTAACTGTCAGGGGTTTTGTCTGTACGTGTTGGGGAAAGACAGACTTCACAGGCTCAGAGCATCAGTTCCCCTGCGGTGGACGGACCTGGGGCGGGATGTAGAGCATCCACCTCCAGGCACCAGCACTTGGGGGACGGGAGAGGTGGTGACTAGGACTCTGCTGGTTTGTTTTTTGTTTTCTGTTTCCGTTTGGCCACATCCATAGCATGTGAAAGTTCCTGGGCCAGGGGTCAAACCCTTCGCCACAGAAGCCACCAGAGCAGCTGCAGAGAAATGCCGAATCCTTAACCCAATGGGTCAGAATCCCCAGACAGGGTGTGCCCAGGTGCCCCGCTTCCCTGGAGGGGAGATTTTCGGAGTGCCATCCAATCCTGGCATACAGCAGTTCTTCCCACCGTGGGAGCTGCCAGCTCTGTGTTGGAACTCACCTTACCCCATGCCTATGAGGGAGGGGCCAGCCTCCAAGAGGTCCCTCCAGGGAGGCACCCTGGCCTTGACAAAAGGCCTTTGTAAGTCTGTCCAAACAGCAGCTCCCCCCAAAGCCCTCAAACTTTCCCTGGTCTTGGCACAGACAATGAACACCTGTGGATACAGACCTAATTTTTTTTTTCTTTTTTTTTTTTTTTCATTTGTGGCCACCTGGTGGCAGATGGAGCTCCCAGGTCATGGATCACATATGAGCTGCAGTCTCCACCTAAGCCGCAGCTGTGGCAATGCTGGATCTCTGACCCACTGTGACAGGCCAAAGATTGACCCCAAGTCCTAGGGCTCCCAAGACGCTGCCCATCCTGTCACACCACAGCGGGAGCACCAACAGAGGCCTATTTTTGCAAAGTGCCTTCAGTCTAGCTGTCACACTCTTGCCAGTCTCAGTGGGGGCCACTAGCCTGATAGGTTACAGGGTGGGACAGACCTGTTCCTGGGAAGAGAGAGAAGTTGGAGATGGGCAGTTTGCTCACACCAGGAACCTAAAAGGATGCTAAGCACTGCCCCCCCCCATGCCAACTGACAGCCCCTGCTCCACACCGCCAGCAATCTAGACGCCCTCCACTCCTCTCTCTCTATAACCCTACCCTGACGTCTCACCTGGACAACTGCAGCAGCCCCATCCTCCCCCAAAGCCTGTACTCCTCACTTGCTCCTGTGACATCCACTCCCCAGAGGCAGCTTGGCGACTGAGATCACACCAGAGTACCAGGCCCCAAATGTCCCAGCACATTCCCAGGGTCCTTGGAATAAATTGCCAGCGCCCATGGCCATTGATGAGGTCCCTGCTGGGCCCCTGGCCACCGCTGGATCTCTTCTGCCACCACCCTACCCAGGTCCTGTCCTGCTGGCCTTCCCACCCACACAAGAAGCAAAGATCCTCCTCGGCCTTGATTGCCCTTCTCAGTGATTCCTCATTCTTCAGGCCTCCGCCTAAGCGTCACCTCCTCAAGGAGGCCTCCCGCATTTACCTCGCCCCATTCATGCCCCCGAGCATTTATTAGTGTGACACCTTTTAGATTTTTGTTGTTTCCGTCTTGACCACACTGGATTATGGGTTGGGGAGGTCAGAAACTTTCGAATCTTTCTCCCGGCACCGCCCAGCGCCTAGAGCAGCTCTGAACAGATGAGGCACTACACAAATATTTGCGGAATGAATGAATGCACAGTTGGAAGCACAGGTATCCCTGAGGCCACTCCCGACGTGGGTTTAACCGCTTCAGGCAGGCTACAGGATTCGGGAGCGGGAGGGTCCGCTCCGTGCGCGCAGCCCAAACACGCACCGCCTCCTTTGCCGGCACCGCCTCACCCCGGGTTGCCAGTCACCCGTTGCCATGGCACCCGTCGCCAGGGCGGATCCGCAGGCTCAGCCCCGGCAGCATCGCCTCTGTGCGCTCACGGCCCCGCCCCATGTTGCCACAGCACCAAGCGCCAGCTCCCAGGACGCCCCCAGCCGAGGGCATAGGGCCTAGCAGCGGGCACGCGGGACGGTCAGAGCGGAGCGATGGGGGCATCGCGGGCCACGAAACGGACGTCGCCTCAGCCGCAGCCAGAGGCTACGGCACGGCCGCGCCGCTTCCACAACACGCTGGTCTTCTACTGGAGGAAGCGGGAGCGCCGCCACGGAGGACGCAAGTCGGGCTCGGGCCGCGGAACGAGGCCCAGGGCTGCGGCCAGGACTAGGATCTCCAACCCCGCACACACGCGGGCCCGGGCCGCCGACTCCAGCTCTGCTTCTTCCGGGTCGCGGGCCGCGGCCCCCGGCTCCGCCTCCACGCCGGACACCGGCCCAGGCCCCGCCCCCGACCCCGCCCCCGGCCCCAGCTCAGGCCCCGCGCCCGCGCCCGCGCCCGCGCCCGCGCCCGCGGCCCGGGCTCCCGGCTCCTGCGGCCGCGCCCTGGCGGCGGCGCGCGCCCTGGCCTGGAGACCGACTTGGAAGCCCATCTGGAGACCGAGCTGGCCCGGCAGGCATTGCGCGGGTAACATGGCGGCCCCCGGCGAGCGGGGCCGCTTTGGCGGGAACCTCTTCTCCTTCCTGCCCGGCGGCGCGCGCTCCGAGGTGGTGGATGACCTGGTGACGGACGCGCGCGGCCGGGGCGCCGGGCGGAGAGATGCCGCCGCTTCAGCCGGGATGCCCTCCCAAGCCCCGGCCTCGGATTCTCAGGTCGCCGAGGACGCCTCCCGGAGGCGGCCCTGCCGGGCCTGCGTGGACTTCAAGTCGTGGATGCGGACGCAGCAGAAGGTGCAGATGTCGCGTGGGGTTGGGGAGGCGCCTCCTTCCCGCAGAGGCCCGCGAGCCCTGCCGACTCCTAGCCCCGGCCCGCACACCATGTTGTCAAGCGCCCCGGGCAGAGTTCCCAAGACCCAGGCGGAGCACTCCTCCAGGCCCTAAGACTTTGCCCCCTTCCCCGGGGTTGAGGGGTGGCTGTCCCAAAGCCTAGCCCTTAAGGGAGGCCGGGCCTTTCGGCCCTTAGCCACTTGTTGGCCGGACCAGCCTCCTTAGGACTTAGGACAGACAGTAGGCCTCCGGCTAGGGCAGAAAAAATGGAGCTTTGTAGGTTTCCGGCGGGGGAACGGAGCTAACCCTTGGTCGGCCTCCTTCCACAGCGGGACAGCAAGTTTAGGGAAGATTGTCCTCCAGATCGCGAGGAACTCGGCCGCCACAGCTGGGCTGTACTCCACACCCTGGCTGCTTACTACCCCGACCTGCCCACCCCAGAACAGCAGCAAGATATGGCTCAGTTGGTAAATTTATTTTCCAAGTTTTACCCATGCGAGGAGTGTGCTGAAGACATAAGGAGGAGGTAAGTTGTGTGAGTCCTGGGTACCGCAGCCAGTCCCGCCGGGAGCCTGGGCCTGGCTGATGTCATAAAGGGAAGCCTAGAGAAATAAAGGCAGAGGTGGGAGAGGGTTGCCGAGAGCAGGGGCCAGCAGCAGATGAGGGATCTTGGATCATCTCCTTTCTCCTCGAGGGCCAAGCTGCCTGGGGCTTCTTCCGCCCCAGAACTCTGGGGAGCACTTCCCTCCTGAGATGCCTTGCTTAGCACTGCTGGAGGCTCTGGCAGGTGTGGAGGGCGCCGCTTTGCTACCTGCTGGAGCAGGACTGCCAATTTCAAGACCTTGGGAACTCACTGCTTTTGCTCCCGAGAGCCCCCTTTTCTCCATTGCGGAGCCCAAGAACTGTGGTGTGGCACCCATAGGCTGGGCTGGATTTGAGGGGCAGGGCAGCCCTTGCTGTTTGAAGCCTGGGCAGTTAGAACAAAGTCTCTTACTGAGCTGAGGCAGCAGGGCCGTGGGTGCTAAGAAGCAGATCTGGTGTTCAGTTATGCCTTTGTGCAGGTTCCATCCCTTCTGTACACTGCCTGGGGCCAAGGACGCAAGGGTGTGAGGCTTCCTGATTGTTTTGAGGCCATGAAGTCGAGGTCTGTGCCTTAATGTCTGGCCCAGGGTGCTTCTTTGAGTTTGCTGAGCTCCGCGGGTGAGGGTTTGAGCAGGCCCAGGTGTCTGGCAGGTCTTGCTGCTGCAGGGGCACTCCTGGTGTAGCCTCCCCCCGGCAAAGGTGCCAGCTCTCCTCCCTGAATTGGGCAGGCAAGGAGCTGGGGGGTGGGCACAGTGGGGGCACTGCCTGCCCCCATCCTCCGCGTGCTCCCACACACAGGATATGCCGGAACCAGCCAGACACACGCACCCGGGCACACTTCACCCAGTGGCTGTGCCGCCTGCACAACGAGGTGAACCGCAAGCTGGGCAAGCCGGAGTTTGACTGCTCGCAGGTGGACGAGCGCTGGCGAGACGGATGGAAGGACGGCTCCTGTGACTAGATGCCAGCCAGCCAGAGCATGTGCGCGGCCTGACCAGAGCGTGTGGGGCTCATTATTAAAAGTACATCAGAGCCAGAGCCTGTCTTGTCTCAGTTGGGTGGTCCCCAGACCCTGCCCATGGAGCCCTCTCTCAGGTTCAGAGTAGAAGTGGGGGTGCCCCCGACGGCCTCCCCCTCAACCCAGGCCCGAGGGCGCTGAAGGAGGCCAGGGCAGCCTAGGCTGTCCCTCCCTTTCCAGATTCGGCCTCCTGCTCACCTGACACCTGCTGCCAACTTAGGAAGGTGACCAGCCTGGCAGGGCTCCTCTGTCTTGCCAGGCCAGGCCCCTGTCCCCCACCGTGTAGCTAGGGACAGCTGGCATGGCTGCAGTGTCTTTAGCCCGGGGCCTGTGCGCTGCCAGTACTTCAGGAGAGAGGCCTGGGGGCTGAGCTCTGCTGCACACCTGCCGTGCCGCATGTGGCCTTGCTCAGCTGCACCAGGCCTGTCGAAGGCTTCTGTGGAGCTTGAGACCAAAATAAAATGCTGGAGAAGTGACTGAAGACCTGCCTTCGGTGTGTTTTGTGCTGGCGCTTGCGGTGATGGACGGGCCTGCCCTCGCTGCATGTAGTCTGCTGCCTCCTCCCATCTGAGTTCTGACTCCCGAGGAAGAGGGAGCTGTGCCATCGCAAGACTGGGCCAGGCTGTTCCGCGAACAGCAAGGAGGCCTCCTTTTTTTGTGTGTGTGTGTCTTTTTTTTTGTCTTTTTTTGCTGTTTCTTGGGCCGCTCCCGCGGCATATGGAGGTTCCCAGGCTAGGGGTCAAATCGGAGCTGTAGCCTCCAGCCCATGCCAGAGCCACAGCAACGTGGGATCTGAGCCGAGTCTGCAACCTACACCACAGCTTACGGCAATGCCGGATCGTTAACCCACTGAGCAAGGGCAGGGACCGAACCTGCAACCTCATGGTTCCTAGTTGGATTCGTTAACCACTGCGCCACGACGGGAACTCCAAGGAGGCCTCCTTGCTGGGTCTGGGGGAGGAGCAGAGAGGGGAGCGAGGTCACATGGCGGCAGGTCCTCAAGACCCCAGAAAGGATGTGCTTTTAACACCTAGCTCCCACGGAAGGGTGTGGAGCAGAGGAACGGCAAGAAGTGACTTTTGAAAGGTCTCTCTGGCTGTGGAGCTGGAATGAGGCAGGCGTGGGGGAGAGCAGGGAGGACAGGCACCCATGTGGCGGCCAAGAGTGAAGCTCTGCCCCAGTCACTGGAGGATGGAGTTGCCCAGTGTATCAGTGAGGTGCAGAAGGCTGTGAGCAAAGCAGGTTTGGGGGTGACCTGGACCCAGCTTTTGGGCCGTCCTGGATCCTCTCAGCCACACCTACTCTGCCAGTTGTCAGCTCTCCGCTGGAATGGCCCAACAATAGTGTGTCCCATCCCTGTGGCCATAAAGCTCTGGCCACCTCCCCCCGTGGCGTCTCAGCTCCTCCCCGGGCAAGGGCCAACCTTTGGCACAGCTTCCTCGGCACCTGCACCCCAGAGGGTTGACACAGAGAAACAGGAGGCCAGGAGCAGCCAGCAGAGGGGTTCCTGCTCTTTTTCCTGCTCTTTTTTTAGAAGGGCGTCCCCGGCACAGGGCCTTTCCCAGGTCGCCTGCGTGCTGGGAGCTGGTGAAGCCGTGGTCAGCTCCGGAGCACACTGTCTGTATCAGTGCCCCCCACCCCCACCTCACTGCCCTTGTCCCCTACCTCTGGCTTCCCCGAAGTTTAACCTCCCAATACAGCTCTAACTTGGCTATGGACTGTTTTCCAGACCATCCAGTTGAGACAAGTGGGATCCTAGTTCAGGGGAAGGTTCTGGCTCAAGCTCTTAGCATGTAGACCAAGAGAGTGAGCAGAGAGCAGGCAGAAGAGCCCCAGCACCGTGCCCTGGGACCCCTAAGGCTCAAAGGACACAGATCCGAACAGGAGAAGGGAACCAGAAAGAGATAAGAAAGGACCCATGGGATGGGAGGAATATAAGGATGGGGTGGCATTGCAAGTGTCCCCAGGAGGATGGGGACAGGATGGCATGTGAAAGTTCCCGGGGCCAGGGATCCAAACTGCACTGCAGCTGTGGCAGTGCTGGATCCTGAACCTGCTGCACCACACAGGAACTTCCTGTAAATTTGTTTTTAAGACAGCAAAGTGGCATCTTGAGGCACGGATGTAAGCAATCAAGCAAAGAGGGACAGGGACGAGGCGTGGGACAGAGGGCGCTGTTGCCCACAGGTGAGAGGGGATGGGGCTGGATGCAAAGTGGGCGACACTTCCCGCTCTGGACTGAGCTCCCCGGGGGATGGGCCGGATACCACTGTCCACACCACACGAATGGCACAGTAGGGACCTGGGTTTGAATCTCCAGCTCTTGCACTTTCTGAGCTCAAGGAATTCAACCAGCCTGCCTCTAGAATCTGAAGATTGGGCGTAAAACACTCCCTACCTCCACGGGGCACAGTGAAAGCTCTGGCGCTGTAAATGCGCCCCAAAGGCAGGTTTTTTCTCAGTGCCCTAGGCAGAAACGGGAGGCCCCTGGGCCCCTGTTGGGCTGGCCTGTAAGGAACACGAGGGAAGGGACCCTGTCTAACCTGGGGCTGGGCCATCTGTGGCAAAGACCCCTCAGCAGGTGTTCAGGGGAAGCAAGGCACTGCTCTGCCAATCTCCTCATCTCTGGTGCTTCTCCCCTCTCCTTGGCCCAAAACTAAATATGTCGCCAAAAACTGGGGGTGGGGAGGGCTAAGTGAGAACCTTGGAATGACGATATCCAAGCCCAGGGAAAGAGCAGAGAGGCCCCAGCTCCCACCCACACCAGCCTGCCTGGACGAGTGGCCCTGAGGGCAGAAGGCACTCTCCCTCCCGGTTCGGGAGGCTGCCAGGTACAGTGGTGAAGTCAGGGAGTGCCCCAGTAACCCATCTCTGGTCTGCCAGGACCAGGGGCAGGAAGCTGAGTGAGGTCATGTCGGTTTGTCCATTGACGTGGCGACAGCAAAGGCTGAGACCAGTGTTCGCCTGCCCTGCTGACTCCTGCCTACCAGTTAGGGGACCTGGGGGACTCAGTCGCGTGACCCTGCGCCCTGATGGAGACATGGCAGGTAGTGTCCATCTCGGACCCTGGTGCTGCAGTGAGACTAGGGGTGGAAGGAGGGCGGGCAGAGGTAGGGGAGGGCTCCAGCCCTGAACGCCTGGACGGGGGTGGGGGGGCGCGGGCTCTGTCCCGCCCCGCGCGCCCCCGCCGCGGCCGCTGCGCGCTCCCGAGAGGCGGCGAAGGCAGCAGCAGCACTGGCAGCGCCGGCAACATCAGCAGCAGCCCCGGGCGGCCTCGGGCGGGGCCGCTCAGACGGACGGACGGACGGACAGAGGGCGCTGGGGGCGCGCAGCCCGCCCGGTCCGGCCATGGAGGGAGCCTCGTTCGGCGCAGGCCGTGCGGGGGCCGCCCTGGACCCTGTGAGCTTTGCGCGGCGGCCCCAGACCCTGCTGCGGGTTGCGTCCTGGGTGAGTGGCCCTGGCCCCAGCCCCCCACCCCCATATCCCACCCACCCCGCCTGGCATCCTTCATCCCTGTCACCCGCTCCTCGCCCCTGCCCCCGGACCCCATCCTCATCCTGGCCGGCCCCTCCCCAGCCGGCCGCAGGTTGGGTGACGTCACCTGGGCTGGGCGCGCCCACCTGCGGGCGGGGGAGGGGCCGGCAGCGACAGCCGGGGACCTTGAGAGGTCACCACCCAGTGCACCCAACTCCCAATTCCTTCTTAGATCTAATTCAGTCCCCTTCCTCAGACCTCGCTCACGCCCTGGAAGCGGGCGCAGGGGTGGGGAATGGTTTCGTGGAGGGGCTTGGGCGCTCAGCCTCAGCGCGAGGAGGGGCTATCGGAGCCGAGAGGATCAGGCACATCTTCCCTCTGCTTCTCCCGCACGCACATCCTTCAGGCTCCTTCGAAGGGAGCCGGCCCTTCCCAGCCCCCCCCCACCTCGCCGCCCGTTGCAACTGTGAGTTGGGGGGTGCTCTGGGAGTCCTATGAGTGGGGCAGGTGGAAGGGGCAGCTCTGCACCGGGAGGGCTTTCTGGAGGTGGTGTCAGAGGGGCAGATTGCAGGCAACCTCGCCTACTGGGGCACCCCTACACCAGGTGGCCTGCTCCCCCTTCCCACCCCTCCAGGCTGGGTTTTATCCACTTGGTGGCAGCTACTCACCTGTCTTACAGGAAGGCGATGCCCGGGGTGGGGCGGGGGCCCTTGGCCTTCCTGGTGGAGGTGGAATGACTCTGGCCAGACCAGGACGTAGCGGCCCTACATTCTGGTCCTAACTCTGATCCAATTTGTGGAGCCATCTGGGGGTACATGTCCCTAGCTTGCATCCTGGTTTCCTCTCAGTCTCTAGGAGCTGGGGCGGAAAGGAAAGAAATGAAGTGGAGACGGGAAGTCTTTTTTTTAGAAACATGGAACCCGGCACCTGGTGTCAAAGGACCGATCCCCTTCCTCCTTGCCTTCCAGTCCTCACGGGCGGAGCACTGAGGTCTGACCAAATCCGAGATGTAGGGTGTCATCTTTGAAGCCCAAACACTTATGGATGCCATGAATAATTAATCACAGTCCTGGAGTGCCCACAGAATGCAGGGTGCTGGGTGAGCATTATTCCTCTGTTCCCAGCACCCCATGAGTTGTGTCTGCCATTGCATTTGGCATGTCACACAGCTTCTGAGTGCTGAGGGCAGGTTCTACCCAGGTCCTGGATGACAGCTCTGTGCAGCTGTTCCTCTGCTGCCCCCTTTCTGCTCCGCCTTCTCGGCCGACTGCGCATTTACTTCCCCCAGCCCCGCTGACTCAAGCCTGGGAGTCACCGGTCCAGGTGAAAGCTCCTGTCCCCACACTCTGGAGCGGGCCCCATGGGAGATACTACAGGCTCCACAAGGTGCAGAGGACCCAGCTGGAATGTCAGCCCTGGCTCTCAGCAACCATGCGACCTTGGACAAGTCACTTCACTTGTTGGAGCCCTGGTTTCCCCACCTATAAAGAGGACAAGAACAATGCCACCCTCAGTGGATTTTTGGGAGGAGTCTATGGGCTAAAACGCATGGAGTCATTTTAAGCACAGTGCCTGGGCATGGTAGATGCTCACTAAATGGAACGTGTTCTCCATAGTTACTAAATACCCGAGGTAGGTATTAAACGCAGGGGTCCCCGAAGAGATGGATCCTGGGCTGCAGTGGAACGCAGGGACACGCCCGAGAGCGCGGCGCTCACGGTGGGCTCGGAGACCTCGGGCCTCGGCGAACTCTGAGCACCCCCTGCCGCCCGGCCCTCAGGTGTTCTCCATTGCGGTCTTCGGGCCCATAGTCAACGAGGGCTACGTGAACACCGACAACGGCCCGGAGCTGCGCTGCGTCTTCAACGGGAACGCGGGCGCCTGCCGCTTCGGCATCGTGCTCGGCGTCGGGGCCTTCCTCGCCTGCGCCGCCTTCCTGCTGCTCGACATGCGCTTCCAGCAGATCAGCAGCGTCCGCGACCGTCGCCGAGCGGTGCTCCTGGACTTGGGCTTCTCAGGTGGGCGGGCCCGGGCCGGGAGGGGCGGGGCCTGGGAGGGCGCGCCCCGGGCCCCTCGGGTGGGCGGGGCAGGGGCGGGGCCAGAGGGCGCGTGGCTTCTCGGGGCGTGAGGGCGGGGCGGGGCGGGGCGGGGCCTACGTGCCGCGGCCTCTCCTTTCCCGCGTGGCTGGGCGGGGCCCTGACGCACCCGGCCCGCCTGCTCGCAGGGCTCTGGTCCTTCCTGTGGTTTGTGGGCTTCTGCTTCCTCACCAACCAGTGGCAGCGCACGGCGCCGGATCCGGGCACCGTGCAGGCGGGAGACGCGGCGCGGGCCGCCATTGCCTTCAGCTTCTTTTCCATTCTCAGCTGGGTGAGTGCGGGGGCCGGGCCTGGGCCGGGGCGGGGCCAGGGCAGGGTCGTCACCAGCTGACCTCGACTCCCCGTCAGGTGGCGCTTACCGTGAAGGCCCTGCAGCGGTTCCGCCTGGGCACGGACATGTCGCTCTTTGCCACCGAACAGCTGGGTGCTGGGGCGGGCCAGGCCTACCCAGGCTACCCGGTGGGCAGCGGTGTGGAGGGCACGGAGACCTACCAGAGCCCGCCCTTCACCGAGACCCTGGACACCAGCCCCAAAGGGTACCAGGTGCCTGCCTACTAGCGGCTGGTGGGCCCAGACCAAGGTTCCAAGCCTGCCCCACCAACGCAGGATCCAAGGCCTCCTGGGACCTCCCTCAGGTCCTCCTGGCCCAGCAGCAGGGTGTGGCCGCTGTGGGCCGTCTGGGGCCGAGAGAAAATAGCCTCCAGAGTGCCTGGGCTGTCCCCCCCAAGTTCCTTCGGTCCCTTTAGTCCCCCCCGCCCACGGTCAGAGGTCCTGAGAGGAGACAGCACGGGCCTGGGTACATGTCCTCCAGTGGACCAGCCTAGGGGCCTTTCCCCTGGAGAGAGAGCCAGCCACCTGTCCATTCTGGGGTCAGGGATCCAGCTGCCCCTCCATAGCCAGGTGCAGGGGCTGCCCTGGACTGGGAGTGACTGGGAAGGGACAGCGCCCTCACCCCGTGGCCTGGCAAGCATGGCCACACTTATCCCAAGTCCCTGTGGGTGGCGATGGTCCTGGTGGCCATCCTGTAGGGCCATGTGCTCTGTCTGGAGCTGCCCTCCATTCCTCATGGGGCGAATAGAGTAGCCAGGCCCTGTCGCCATTGTGATTGTGGTCACGCCTTCGGGTTTCACCTCATAGTTCCCCACATGCAGCCCCTCTTTCTATGGCCCCTGCTCCAGCCCTTACCTGCCTCGGCCCGGGCCCCTGCTGGGGTGTGGGTGGCTCTGGCCAGGGAAACACAGCGTGGCTATAGGCCTGGGCAGCAGCCCATTAGTAAGACCTTGCCCAAAGGAGGTTCCAGACACCGGGGTGGCTGGTACCACATTCTCCTCATGAGCAGAGAGGCCTAGAGGCTCCTCCTGCCCACCCTGCCCTGGAGTCGGCCATTCCCTGCCAACTGCATTACTTTGGCTTCCTGGACTAGTCCCTGAACTCCCCACCCTGCACCTCATTTTGAGGCCCAGCCTGAGGCGGGGGTCCCTCTGCATAGCTGAGTACTCATGCATTGCTCGAAGCTGGCTTTTCTCATTAAGTCAATACCAAATGTGGTTGCCACATCTCATTCTTACAGACAGACGCCTCCCTCTGGAATTGCAGTTGAGTGACAGCCCTGTACACTGTAGCCTAGACCCATCATGTGTGGCTATTGAAGTGAACATGTTTACAATTTTTGTATATATGGGTCTCGCCCTCCTTCTGAAAGAACAATCCGTGATTGTGTATTTTCAGTGTCCCATGTTCCAACTGCAACTTATTTACAATAAAGACTGTAAATGAGAGGGAGTTCCCGCTGTGGCTCAGCAGGTTACAAACCCAACTAGCATCCATGAGGACACAGGTTCGATCCCTGGCCTCGCTCAGTGAGTCAAGGATCTGGCGTTGCCGTGAGCTGTGGTGTAGGTCACAGACGCGGCTCAGATCCCGTGTGGCTGTGGCTGTGGTGGCCGGCAGCTGTAGCTCCGATTGGACCCCTAGCCTGGGAATGTCCACATGCCACCAGTACAGCCCGAAAAAGCAAAAAAAAAAAGACTGTAAATCTGTGCATGAATTAGTTTACTGTGGTCCAGACACTCCTGGAATCGTTTCTGCGTCTGCCCCTCCAGGGCCAGAGGTTGGGACCTGGGGGCCCCAAAATCCAGACGGGGGCAGGGCGGCGGCCAGGCTGACGCCCAGGGTCTGGAGAGAGCTAGGCAAGCAGCCCCCCTTCCTCCAAGGTCCCCTTCTTACCACCTTCCGTTCCTGGGGCCCCCAGAGCCACCCTCCACGCCAGCTCCCCTTTTCCGTGTTTACTTTTGAACGCATCTGCTGGGATTTTGTTATTTTTTCGTTTCTGAGATTTCTTTTTTTTTTTTTTTTTTTTTTTTTTTTTTTTTTTTTGTTGTTGTTGTTGTTATTTCTTGGGCCGCTCCGAGGCATATGGAGGTTCCCAGGCTAGGGGTTGAATCGGAGCTGTAGCCACCGGCCTACGCCAGAGCCACAGCAACGCGGGATCCGAGCCGAGTCTGCAACCTACACCACAGCTCACGGCAACGCCGGATCGTTAACCCACTGAGCAAGGGCAGGGACCGAACCCGCAACCTCATGGTTCCTAGTCGGATTCGTTAACCACTGCGCCATGACGGGAACTCCTGAGATTTCTTATTAATGAATGAACTGCTGGTTGAACGAGGCAGAGAAGAACCCTGTCTGGAGACGGAACGCTGGCTTGGCCACATTCAAGCTTCATCTCCTGGGACACGAAGTCCCTCAACTTGTCTTAGCTTCGGATTCCCCTTCCCTAGAAGGAGGATGACAGCAGCTCCCCCTCCAGAAGGAGCCAGGGGTCACCATGAACGCGGAGAGCGTTGCCTGTCGCACATCGAGGGCTGCTTAAATGCGACCCGGTGGTGTTACGGTTCTTGCTTCCTTAAGAATAAGTATTTTCGGAGTTCCCGTCATGGCGCAGCGGAAACGAATCTGACCAGGAACCATGAGGTTGTGGGTTTGATCCCTGGCCCCGCTCAGCGGGTTAATAGATCCGTCATTGCCGTGATCTGTGGTGTAGATTGCAGACTCGGCTCGGATCCCACATTGCTGCGGCTGTGGTGCAGGCCGGCGGCTGTAGTTCCGATTAGATCCCTAGCCTGGGAACCCCCATATGCCGTGGGTGTGGCCCTAAAAAGCAAAAAAAAAAAAAAAAAAAAAGAAGAGTAAGTATCTTCGGAGTTCCCGCTGTGGCGCAAAGGGATCAGTGGCATCTTGGGAGTGTTGGGATGCAGGTTCGATCCCCAGCCCAGCACAGTGGGTTAGGGATCCAGCATTGCTGCAGGTGTGGCTTGGATCTGATCCCTGGCCCGGGAACTCCCATATGCTGTGGGCCGGCCGAAGAAGAGAAAGGGAAGAAAATAGAAAAGATATTTTCAGGATGGCTAAGGAGACAGCTCACATTACAGGTTACTCTTCTGAGGGATTGGTTGTGCGCAGGCCTGCAGAGAGAGTATCAGCTGGGCGTCCCCTGAGGGGCTTCTCATGTGTGGTGGGCAAGGCAGGGGCCTCTGCAAAGCCCCATGGAGAGGAGGAGGGTAAAGGCTGCCTCCTGGTGGGCCCCGAGCCCATCCCTCGTGGCGCTCTGGCCTGGCACCCTGCAGGCCCCTTCATCACCACAGGTTCCCCCTCTGCTTCCCTTAGAAAGACATCCTGTTTCTTTTCATCTACGGATGCTGCCTTATTCGGATGTGGCCATGCGTTTAGATCTTTCCTCCTCCTACTTATGTTTGTGGCAGAAAAGATAGATCTCTGTGTGTGTCTGGTCCTCTTACAAACTACTGGATCCAAATAATTAAGTACAAATGATTTCTAAGTATTTCAGATGACCCTGCGTTGCTTCTGAGCTGCTCTTGTTGGAGTTTATCTTTAGAAGCTCTTTGACGGCTCTGTGGGTATAAACCTTGAGTTAGGCCCATGTGTTCGGAAAGGACAGTTTCACTGGGTACATGTTCCAGGTCGAGCGCAGGCGTCTTTATCCCTGGAAGGCCTGGGCGATGCCAGCCGCTTCTCCTTGTGAGCAGAGTGGGCGCCCAGCCCTCCCCATGGCCCCCCCCCAACCCCAGCGTTCACTGCTGCACCCTAGCTGTAGCATCTGACCCCTCTGAGTCCCCCTGGCTGTGGGGTGACCCTGGCAGGCAGAGAAGCTCAGAACACCAGCTATGGGCATTATTGCAAAATAAATTTATTTGAAGATAAACTGTCTTATAAAAGATGAGAGGCAATTTGAGATCCCAGATTCAGCTTGTCTCATAAAAAGATTCAACTTCAAGTAGCACGATTTCGTGTCTGCTTTTAATCCTGAACATTCTTGGATCACGAAACAGCCAACTGTTTACACAACACACTCAACACCTGACTCTAGTGCCAGTGGACCCACGGTTCAGGGGCCGTGGCGCGGCAGCCCTCAGGCTCCGGAGGTCCCAGATGCGGCCATCGTGGCCACCGGCTCTGATAGTGCAGACAGGCTTCGGCATCCTGGTCTTTTCCGCCCAGCGCCTTCCCAAAGCGTGAGCTAGAAATGCTGACCAGCCTGCTGCCAAGGCAGGGGCCTCGTGCCCATGCCCGGGAGAAAACCAGATGGACTCCCACATGATGGCGTGCTGACAGGGCAGGTGGGCGTCCCTGGGGACCCCTGGAGGGCCTGCTGGCTGAGGAACCTGAGCAGGTGGCCTCACCGGGGCCTTACCTGGCTGCCTGGCAGCCCGGGGGAGGAGGAGGGAGCAAGGAGGCTCGTGGGCAAGGCAGCTCCTGCCCACACTGGCGGAGCTACGTGAGGATCCTGGCGATGGCTTGCAAGGAGGGGAAGTCATCGTCCCGGGCGGCGTGCAGCGCCTGGTGGCTGCTGACGTCACCGTGAGCAAGCACCTGCTGGCAGGTGGGGCACACGCAGCAGTCCAGGCCCGCCGGCTGGGTGCTGGCTTGCCACGCACCCTTCTTGCTCTTCTTGGCCTTGGCGCCTGGCGGCCTCTCCCGGCCCCGAAAGTCCGTGTGTGCAGACAGTAGTTCCTGCTGCTTGGCCGTGTCTGGCAGGAGCACCAGCAGCTCGTTGAAGATCTTCTGGAAGTTCTCCCCCAGCAGGTCCCGGCAGCTCTTGTAATACTGGGCCGCGGAGATCACGCCCTGCCACCCAGAGCCAGACACGGTCACACCTGGCCCAGGCCTGGGCCCCTGCCGGCCGGGCTGCCCCCACACCCTGCCTGCCTGACCTGTCTAAACTCCCCCGAGTGGCTCTTGAACTTGCTGAAGCGGGCCTCGTCACTCTGTAGGAAGTCCTTGATGGACTGGATGAGCTGCAGGTTCCTCTCCCGGAAGTTCTCGGGGACCAGGTAGGCCCGCGGCACGGGTGTCAGCCTAGGTCTGGAACCCGGCACGGGAGGAGGCAGGGCCTCAGGCCTGGCCCGAGGTGCGCCCGCCCCCCCCCCCCCAGAACGCGAGGCCAGCGGGCCCGCCCCCCACCACTCACGCCTTCGCCGCGGCCGTTGTGCTGGGGACACAGACTGGGCTGGGACCAGGCAGAAGGCGGCAAAAGCCGGGGGGCGGCTTGCTGACGGGGGGCGCCAGGCCCGGCGGGGGCGGAGGCGGCGCGCCCTTCATGAGCACCACGGTGTTGAAGCCTGAGGGGCCAGGGCAGGGACGGGAAAGTCCAGACGAGGCCCGCTCGTGCGCTGCCACCCCTCCCCCGAGGGCAGGCCCAGCCCCAGGTGCCAGCACGCACCCGGGCTCCCTCACGCCAAGTCCCGGCCTCCGTCAGCTCGCCCGCCCCGCCAAGAGGGTGCGCCCAGGCTTCTGCCCGCACCTGCGCGGCAGGACCTTGGGCCGAGCGCCACCCCCCACCCCTCAGCAGCCCCAGAGCCGGCCTGCGAGGCGCACGTACCTGGGGGCGGGGGCGTCCTGGGTGGGCAGGGGCCGCCGAGCGCGGGGAAGTCTTCCTGGGGGGTGGGGCAGGAGAGGGGGCCCGGGGGCCTGGGGAGCCCAGGGGGCTCCTTGGGGGTGCTCCGAGCTGGGGCCAGACCCTCTGTGTGTCCATTGACGATGACGGCGACGGGCCCTTCGGCTCTGCCGGGGGGCGCCTCAGGGACCTGCTCAGCCCCAGGGGGCCCGTCTCTGTCAGCGGGCGGGGGCGGGGGCGAGGCGGCGCCGGGTTTCTTCTTCTTGCCCACCTTGCTGAAGGGCTGGGCGGAGGCCAGCAGGGAGGAGACGGCCACCGTCGTGGGTCCGCTCCGCAGCTCCTGGGGGGTGAGGCCGGCGTGGCCGTCCTCCTCCGCGGGGGACGGTCTGCTCTTTCTGCCCCCCTTGCCTCCCCTGGCACCTTTCCTGGGGGGCTGGCCTCCCCCACTGGCAGACGGGGCCCCAGGGGTGGGATGGGCCACTTTCTTGCTGCCACTGCTGTTCCAGGCAGAGATGAGGCTGGTGGGGGCAGTGCTGGGCTTGGAGGCAGAGGACACCAGGGCGGGGAAGTCTTCCTCCTGGAAAGTGCCCCTGCCCCTGGTGGGAACAGGGTAGGCCAGCGCCAGCCCCACGGGGCCCGGGGCAGCTGCCACGGGGCAGGAGGAAGCAGTGGAGGCGGAGAGGCTGGGGAAGTCTTCGTCCTTGAGCTTCGGAGTGAGGTGTGGGAGCGCGCTGGGCCAGGGGAGGAGCGTGGTCAGCGGCCTGAGGGCCCTGGCTGCAGCCTCCCCACCTCCGTGCAGCCCCACGCCCTCCCCCAGTTCTGCACCCGGGTTACCTTGGAAGCGTGGCTCCTGCAGCCGGGCCGCTTGCTGAGAAGGCCTCCTGGCTCACAGGACCGTTGGTTGAGGCTTCCTTGGCGCCTACAAGACACAGACACAGCCTAGGCCAGGGCCGACCCATGCTGAGGGGCAGGATCAGGCCCTGCGGGCGGCCAGGCACGCAGGGAGGCATGCAGGTTCCCGCTGGCCTTGTGGGTGGGGGCCCTGCCAGCGTGGGCACCAAGCTGGTCGGGAGCCTGCCTCCTGCCTCTGGGGCCAGAGCAGAGCTGCCTGCAGGGAAGGCCAGCTCACCTGGGCCTTCGCCCTGGGTCCGGGGAGGGCGCCGGGGGCCATGGGGCTCCTCGGGACCCCACACCCCTGCCTCCTCCTTCTTGGGCCTGCCGCCCTCCTCCCGGTCCTCGCTCCTGCGTGTCTCTTGCTGCTGCTGCTGCTGCTGCTGTGCAGCCACAGAGGCCCGGATGGCAGCTGCCACTTCTCGGTCCTCTTCTTCCCTGGGATGGGGAGGCCTTCAGGCTGGGCACAGCCCAGGACTTCAGTGCCATGCAGGACAAGGGGCAGGGGAGGGGCCTGGACACAGGGAGGCTGCCAGGCGCCACTGGAGCCAGTGTCAGCCCAGCCTCAATGGCCAGAAGAGGGCGCTGTGAGCCAGCAGGACACAGCTGCCTGCCAGCCTCAGGCCTCAGCTCCCTGGGCAGCACCTGGGCCCAGTTCTCTGGGGTGGTGACTGGGGTCCACAGACACTTCCATCCAGCCCGGCCATCAGGGGCAGCCCCAGCCTGAGCGTGTGCCCACCATGCCGGGGCTTCACGGCACAACTGCACCAAACCCTCCAGGGACACAGGCCCCCTCCACGCCCCCAACCTGCCAGGTCCTGGTATCTCTGGCTGAAGCCAGGGGAAAGAGGAGGGACCTCACTGAGGACGCCAAGCAGACCCTGTTGCCGGAGCCAGGGGGCCACAGTCTCAGGCCCCGGTGCCTGCTGCAGCCCAGCTATCGGCTGCTGCCACTGCCCCAGGGGTGGCACCAGGAGAACCTAAGTGCTGGCGGCACATGAATCCTCCCACCTCTTGTACCTCCAGCTTCCTCGGCGGCTCTGCTGGGCTCCGCGACCGCTGGCCCGGCCCGAGCGGCCCTGGCGGCTGTACCTGTCCAGCTCCTCGTAGTCCTCGCCACTGACGACCCCTGCGGCCAGCACAGCCCGTCACGGCCCGGGCCAGTGCTGGGGCTCAGAGGGCAGGGCCTCCCCGCCCACCACAGCCCGTGAGCCGGGGCCAGACACCCCGGGGTCCACAGCGGCCCAGGCCTCCATGAGGGCCCCACACCCACTGGCACTCAATCATCCTCCTGACCTGGGACACCTGGGGAGCCAGCGAGGCCCCACGCACTCGGGCCCCTCGATGGGCCCAGGAACGCAGGCTCAGCAGGGGTGTGCCTCATCCCCGCTGACGTGTGAGGCACCGAACCGGGACCTGGGTCCGAGGGCTCCGGAGCAGGGCCCTGCAGCGTGAGCATCGCCGCGGGGGCCGCGAGGGAGAAGGGAGGCCTGGCTCACCCTCGTTCCGGCGCGAGAGCCGCGGCGCGTAGCTGAACTGCAGGTCGATCTGGCGGTTCTGGCGGGCCTCGGCGCGGCTCCGGCTGTGGCAGGCCGTCCTGTGGGCCTTGAGGTCGATCTCGGTGCGGAACGCGTGCGTGAACTGCTCGGTGCTGCAGCGGCCCTCCTCGCACAGGAAGTGCTTCTCTCGGAAGTGCTCACGCAGGTACTTGTAGTCGCTGCCGGGGATGGGGTGTCAGCAGGGGCCTGTGCCCAGCCTGCTGGGCATCCCGGGTCACTGCCCACGCCCACCTGTAGTAGTCCTGGGCCCCGTCTGAGTCGCAGAAGTGGCAGAAGTAGTGGTCGCGGCGCAGGTGCTTGAGCAGCTCGTCGTTGTCCAGGTAGCGCTCATCACAGAACTTACAAAGCGGGTGCCCACGGTGCGAGGTGTCGTCAGGGTCCCCCTGCATGCGGTGCCGGGCCAGGTCCTTGCGCGAGTACCACTTGCGCTCATATGTGAAGATCTGCAGGGAGGAGGGGGCTGGGCAGAGGGGGGAGCTCCCGGGCCTCCCCCCTCTGCCCAGCCCGACCGCGCAGAGGGATTGCTGGCATCAGGTCTGCCCCAGAGCCCAAGAGGGTGGCCTGGCGGGGCCGTGTAGTTACCGGGAGGCCCTCCCTGCCTAGGGTTGCAGGCTGATCCCAGCCCCTGGGTTCTGAGAAGCAGGAGAGCAGGGGATGCTGGGGAGTCCGGGGATCTGGCCTGTCCAGGGCCAGAGGCAGCAACAAGCCCCTCATGGCTGTTTGGACGCACCACCCCCCTCGGTACCCCCCTCCACGGGGCCTGGCCACCGTCACCTCCGCCAGGGACTCCCTGGATGTCCAGGTGGATGCTGTGGGGGTTACCTTGAGGTGTTTGAGGCACAGCTTGCAGCAGAACAGCTCATGCTGCTTCCGCATATGCTGCTCCAGGTCCCCAAAGAGGCCAAAAGGTGGCAGCTCAGGACACCGTGGGCACTCATGCTGCAGCAGCTGCCTAGGGAGACACCAAGAGCCACCAGCCCACGAGGGCACTCAGTGCCTCAGCATCACTCCAGCAGGCACCAGAAGGTCCCCAGGAGCCCCCTTTACACCCCCGTAGACACCCTGAGGGTGGGAGCCAGGAGGCCACCTCTCCACGGAGTCAGGCAGTACTGGGCCCAGGGCCGGGCGCTGGGTCCATGATCCAGCAGACCTACATCAGATGGACACGGTGACTGAGCCCACGCAGGGGCCTGAGTCGGGGGACTGCCCCTCACCTGGAAGATGACACCCCCAAGACAACTGTACCCCATTAAGACGTTTGTCCACCTTAGGCCAAGAACTTGGCTGCAGAAGCCCCAGCAGACAGGTGCTGCGTGCCTTCCCTGACTCGCCCTTGCCCCCCATCCCTAGCACCCCCGCAGGAGGGGGCTGGGAGCACCCCCAGCCCCAGGAGGGACAGCCAATAGCAGGCGCACAGCCACCTGAGGGTTGTGAGGAGCACGGGAGGGGACGAGGGTGTCTGTCCCTCTCTCCACAAGCGCCCACAGACCCCGGACACCCGAGCTGAGGCCTCCTCCTCACCTGTACAAGGCAAACACCTTCCCGTCTGCAAAGTAGATGTCGTACTTCTTCTCGTGCTGTAGCTGGTGGATGGGGATGGTGGCAAAGGCGGGAAGTTTCTTCCCAAAGACCACCTGGAGCCAGGAGCAAAGGGGACTGGTGAGCAGGGCCAGGGACGCCCAACGGGGGACCCCAGGAGGCTGAGAAGAAAGGCAGACCCCAGCAGGCAGCACCCTTGCCGGCCTGGGGCCAGCCCAGGCCCCCCTCTCCTTAAGCCCCCGGCTAAGGTGGCCGGGGCAGAGACGCAATGCCCGGCCTCGCCGCCAGGGGGCCGCCGGCTGGCTCCCTACTCAGAGGCTGCCCGGGGGGCAGTGACAGGATCAAACAGCCAGGCAAACCCGGGCTTAATCACAAGGGTGCTAAGCACAGAATGACTTTTACCAGAAGAAAGAAGAGACACAGTCCAAGGAGGAGCTCAAGCAACAAGGGATGCTACCAGGACAGGACGCACCAGGTGAGCACGCCGCCTCCGTGCAGCCCTGGCGCTTCAAGAAAACACAGGAGAGGGGCTCCCCCATGGGACTCAGTCAGGGCCCCTGGCTGCTCTTGCCCAGCTTGCTGCCTCTTAACTGGGCTGTCTGGGGGCACCAAACAGACGAGCTGGTGTGCTGGACGTGGTGGCCACTCCTCAGGGGTCTCCAGCACTCTCGTGAAAGCCTACTCTGCCCCCCACAGACCCTGGCACTGGGCGATGACCAGACCCCTGTCGGATCCCGCTCCTCAGGGCCAACAAGGGCACTGCTCCCTCCAGCCCCTCTTTCTCTCTGGCCCCCACGCCCCGCCTTGGATCAAGAGCACACTAGCCACGAACCACTCCGATGCTGCTGGAGGAGCACGGGGTACAAGGAACGAACCACCAGGACTCTGCGCCCAGATCAGCAGCCCACAAGGGAACCCCAAAGCTGTCAAAAAGCATCCAGGCCCGACAGACTCCGCAGGGGAGCAACTTCCCTCCCCAGAGAAACCTGTGCTGGGGGCGGCCCTTGTCCCCAGCACCACCAGGCCCGGCAGGCTCCTTGCAGAGATCTGCTCTGATCCACCTGAGCGGTGTCTCCTCAGGCTAGGAGCACCCTCACTGTGGACTAGGCAACAGCTTAGGTGGGTGTCTGTCCCTCCTGAGCGATCTGGTGGGGCAGCCCAGGCTGGCACACCTGAGCCGGGCCAGAAAGTGGACCCAGGGTGGGCTCAGGAAAGGACCAGAAGCACAGAAGAGGCTTAAGGAAGGAAAGTGGCCGTGGGCACACAGGCTCAAGGCGTGGTCGTTTGAGGAGGGCGAGCAGGTTTGGAACCAGGGAGTGGGATGTGGCAGTGCCCACTGCCCCTCCTGGACAGGGTGGAACCAGGACTGGCCCCCCAGGTCAGCACAGACAACAGGACAGCAGTGCAGCCTGGTGTGGCCGGAGTCCCCGCCCCAGCAGAGAGCGAGGCGAGCAGCGAGACCGAGTGAATAGACAAGGATGAGGGCGTGGTAGCCTGGCCAGGGATGGGCAGGGATCCAAGCGGCATGGCCCAAGCCCCAGCCTCCCTGGTGATCACCCTTATAGGAGGGGATCAAGGATCCAAGGACAGAGGCACAGGTCAGGCCTAGATCCTAGATGATGGACGCGCAACGCTGCCTCCTGGGCAGGCACAGGGAGGCGCTAGGTCAGGCTGGAGGAATTAACAAGGGAGCTGGTGGTTCTCATTGTGGCTCAGCAGTAAAGAACCTGACTAGTATCCATGAGGTTGCAGGTTTGATCCCTGGCCTCCCTCAGTGGATTAAGGATCCGGTGTTGCCATGGGCTGTGGTGTAGGTCACAGACGAGGCTCAGACCCCAAGTTGCTGTGGTTGTGTAGGCCAGCAGCTGCAGCTCCGATTCAATCCCCAGCCTGGGAACTTCCATATGCTGTGGGTGTGGCACTAAAACAAAAACAAAAAAACACCAAGAAGGGAGCTGGCCAGTCCCAAAAGCATCTTGGTTCGCTCTCCTCCCATTTTTTTACAAAGACTCAGTCCCGTAACAGAGGCAAAGACGAGTCAGGGGTCAGGGGTTGCTGTGGGATTCCCAAGTGGACACAGGACACGGGAAGTATTCAGAGGACAGCGTAGGACTTTGCAAGGGACAAGGGGGATGGGGGATGGGGATGGGGGAGTTCCAAGTTCAAGAGTGGGAGGGAAGCAAGATGAATGGAGAAGAGCATCATCTCCCCAAACTTCCCAGGTCACCCTCTGGCTGCCGAGCAGTTCGGGGCAGGCCCAAGAGGAAGGCCAGGCTCAGCCAGGGCACCTGATGCCAAACCACCCCACAGCTGGTGCCAAACACCAGCTCATGCCCACGCCCCCTTGCCACAGAGAGCACTGGAAGGGCGTGGGACCCACATGGAATGAGAGAGGCCAGATGCTAGCCATGGTAGCCATGTATAGATGTGTGCTCACTTCCTGAGTGAGACCTGCAGTGCCCAGGGCCTGGCACTCTGCTCTGCCTGCCTGCCTGCCTGCCTGCCTGCCTGGAAGGAACCTCCAGGTGCTGGGAAACCTGGCCGGTCAAGGATTACATCACATCACCAAGACTGGCCAGCAAGGCAGGCTCTGGCGAAGCTGGGACGTGCCTTCTGACTAAGTCACAGATCGAAGGTTTCCCTGACTGCTCCAGCACCAAGAGCTCTCCCAGATCCGGGGCCGTCTCTGTCCACCCGACTGTAGACTGACGGCATCTCCAAGGGTCTTTCTTTTTTTGGCTAACACAAAGAATAGGCCCCCAGTGGGCCTTCAGCATCTCCTTGGCTCCATGACCATAAATGTCTCGTTAACAAAAGTGAAAAAACCACGTTTCTGCATCACTTCTAGGAAAAGGAAAGTCAGACTCCCTGGCACATGTCACCAGCCCAAGCTTTCCATGAAGAAACCAGGGGAATTTCACAACTCTGGAAGCAAACAGATCTCAAAGCACAGCGAAGCAAGGAGCTCCAGCTAGGTACTCGCAGCCAGCAGCTAGCAGCTGGCATTGTGGAGCAGAGCTCCGTGGTGCCCCCCACTTCCCCAGGGCTTCCAAGTCTTGACAGTCAGAAACTCCCTCCCCTCTACTCTGGAGCAGAGCCCCACCAGCTGGAACTGGCAAAGAGGAGAAACACTTGCTCACACTTTTACTCCCACCCCCCAGGTACCCTGAGGAGACCTCGGTGGTTCTGCTTTCCTTTCTGGTGGGCCGGTCTAAGTGCAACTGTCACTTAATAGAAGAAAAACGCCAGTCTCAGAGGAGTCTCCTGAGCATCACCCAAGGAGGCCCAGAGACACAGCTAGGCTGGAAATGCTCAGTTGGAGCCTCTGCTTCCAAGACAGACTGTCTCCGAAGGTGCTCACTTTCCCCGTAGCCTCCATGGGAACGGAGACCCCTGAGGAATAACCTCCCAAAGATGAGCAGGTCGAGGCGTGTCTGCTTGGATCATCCCTTCCTGTGGCCCGGCAGGAATTACCGAAGCGCAGGAAGAGAAGTCCCCAGGCTCTGTCTCTCCAGGGACATCTGCCTCTTCAAACCAGTTCGGCCACCTCCTGCCCCCCAGCCCCAGACCCCCCACAGTCGGCCCCAGGATCGGTACCCCGCCCCAGGTGGCCCTGCCAGGCCTCTCTTTTGGAAGCCGGCGCCACCAGGGCCGCAGCCGGACATCAGAAAGGCAAAGTCCCCTTCCGGCCGCCGGGTGCCACGCCGCCCCGCCCGGTCGCGCCCCCGCGCCCGCCTCGGTGCCCCGACGCGCGGCCCTGCCGGCGCGGCCCACCTGGCGCAGCTCCTCGCGGCACACGGCGCAGTAGCGTTGCTCGCACAGCACCCGCATCTTGGTGGAGCAGCGGTAGCACACCGGGTGGTCGCAGCGGCCCAGCGCAGTGGCCTCCAGGTCGCCGCAGCACAGCACGCAGCTCCCGCCACCCCGCTCGGGGCCCGCCGCCGCCGCCGCCTCCAGCGCCGCGCGCCGCCCCTCGGGGCCCGCCGCCGCCGCCGCCATGGTCCGGGATCCGGCCCCCTCCCGGCCGGCGCGGCGCGGCACGGCCAGACTCCCGGCGGGCCCACCCCTTCCGGGGCGACGTCACCGCCCCGCCCAGCAACGGCCCCGCCCGGCGGAAGTGCGCTCGCGACTTCCGCATCAGCGAGGTGCAGGCTAGAGCGGCGCTACCCGCACCGGCGCTCTAGCCGGAGCTGACAGCTCGGAGGTCGCCCGCAGCCCTGGCGTCCGGCCACAAGCATCGGGCTCCCCTTTGCTCGGACCCTCCCCTCCCGGAGCAGTGAATGTTTTAGTGTAAGTGTGTCCCAAATATCAATGGGTCATACTTATATTAAAATGTTGTTCGGGAGTTCCCGTCGTGGCGCAGTGGTTAATGAATCCGACTAGGAACCATGAGGTTGCGGGTTCGGTCCCTGCCTTTGCTCAGTGGGTTAACGATCCGGCGTTGCCGTGAGCTGTGGTGTAGGTTGCAGACGCGGCTCGGATCCTGAGTTGCTGTGGCTCTGGCGTAGGCCGGTGGCTGCAGCTCCGATTCAACCCCTAGCCTGGGAACCTCCATATGCCGCGGGAGCGGCCCAAGAAATAGCAACAACAACAACAAAAGACAAAAAGACAAAAAAAAAAAAATGTTGTTCGTTGTTCAGCTGAAACAAATTTCATTGGGAGTGTTGTATTTTTACTTGCTAAATATTGCAACCTTATTAAGAACCCAAATGTCTCTCCAACCCAGATCTTTCTCTCGTATTTGGGACACGCATGCGCCCAGACACAAAGACAGTCCCCGTCAGAAAAGGCAATTCAGGAGTTCCCATCGTGGCGCGGTGGAAACGAATCCAGCTAGGACCCATGAGGTTGCGGGTTCGATCCCTGGCCTCGCTCAGTGGGTTAAGGATCTGACATCGCCATGAGCTGTGGTGTAGATCGTAGACGCGGCTAGGATCTGGCGTTGCTGTGGCTCTGGCAACATCCCAGCTGATTAGACCCCTAGCCTGGGAACTTCCATATGCCGTCCCGCTACAAAAGGCAGGTGGAGAACTTGTCCTCTTCATGGCTGGGCCCACCCAGCTGAGTAGGGTGGGAGGCTTGATGTGGAGCAACGTACAGGGCACGTTTGCTGAGGGGATGGTAGTCAGTTCCAGAGCTTCAGGTCTATGCAGCTTTTGGGGTGCCTCCTCGATACCCTCGGGGTCCAGGCACGCTCAGACGTCCCTTCTGCTCAGAGAGGCCAGTCCAGATCTGAACGCTTCTAGAAAAGAGACAGTGTGTTGTGACAGTGATGTGAGCTTGGACTTTAGAATCAGACGTGAGCTGCAAACCCAAGGTCTACTACTTATTTGCTGGCAACATCGATCAGCTCATTGACCCTTTAGCTTCCTCATTTGCAGAACAGGGATCATTGAACCAGTTAGCCTGGTGGATTGGCCGTATGCAGGTGCCATCTCACCCTCAGAAAACCCTGCAAAAGGACAGTAAGGGAAGCAAAGACTCTTTTTCCCTGAGCTCAAAGAGGAGGGGAGGGGAGAAGCAGCTAGAGAAAGACTTAAAATTGTGGAGTGAGTTGAAAAATGTGGAGGAGTTCCCACTGTGGCCTCTCATCAGTGCTGGGATGCAGGTTCAATCCCCTGTCCGGCACAGTGGGTCAGGGATCTGGTGTTGCCACAGCTGCCACATAGGCTGCATTCGCAGCTGGCTCGGATCTGATCCCCAGCCGGGGAGTTCCATATGCCTCAGGGCAGCCAAAAAAGAACAAACAAAAACAAAATATGGAGGCAAACATAAGGAGAAATAGCTGAAAGAGTTAGAAGCAGCTGCCCATGAAGGGCAGGAAGGGGTATGAAAGGTAGACCTGGGTCGGCTTTAATTTTTCTCTTATGCCAGCATTGGATTTATGATCTTGTTATGATCTTGGATTATGTTATATTGAGAATGACAAAACGGAGAGATTTTCTCATTCACAGTGTCCTTAGGATGGGGTTCCTGTCGGGAACCAGGGTCTGTGCCTAGAATGGAGGCCATGCATACGAAGCAGACGGGGTTCCACCCCCCCCCACCAAGGGCTTGGTCCAGTGTGGGGGGACATGTGCAAAGAGTCAGAAGCCTTGATTAGGATCAGTCAGCTTCTCCGAGGGGCTGTGCATGGATGAAAAGAAGGGCGAGCCCCAGAAAGGTGACTCTTGGGGACCCTTAGGGTCCAGATTCCTGGTTGGGGAGGCCTGGCAGAGACCTTTGTCCCTGGGCCCTGGGCTCAGGGCTGAGCAGGGCACAGAGCACCTCCTCCTGTATGTCCCTAACTGGTGCCCCCAAGGACCCCAAGGCTCTCCCAAGCTTGCCCTCCGACCCAGCCCTGGGCACGCCGCCCGCATGCTTCTGCAGCCCTCCACTTGACAGGCAGCTGCCCTCCTCTGTCCCAGTGCAGCCTTCATGCCTCACCTGCGCCTGACATTTTCATGGCCTCTGGCTCACAGCCATCAACAACCCGGAGGGCTGACTGGTATTTAAACTTCCGATATTGAACGTATCATTGTGCAGAGCTTTTTTTTTTTTTTTTTTTTTCTTTCTTTTTAGGGCTGCATCCACAACATATGGAGGTTATCAGGCTAGGGGTCACATTGGAGCTACAGCTGCCGGCCTACACCACAGCCACAGCAATGCCGGATCTGAACCATGTTTGCGACCTACACCACAGCTCACGGCAACACTGGATCCTTAACCCACTGAGCGAGGCCAGGGATAAAACCCGCAACCTCATGCTTCCTGGTCAGATTCCTTTCAGCTGTGCCACAACAGACACTCCTGTGCAGAGCTAGCTTTTTTTTTTTCCCTTGGGTCAATGTTGCATTTTCAGATTTATCCATTCTGCTAATTGTAGTTCTCTTATTGTCTAACTGCCTCAGAAATCTGCGTTACCACACAGACCGTGATGGATCAGCTTTCACCTCAATGACATTCTCTGTGCAGAAGCTCCCTGCCTGGGCTGCAGTCCCCTGGGCCCCTTAACAGGGAGGGGGTGGCAGCACTAGGGGACCCTGGCAGCCGGCGTCGTGCTGGGCTGCCCGCCCACCACACACTCCAGGCAGCTCTCCAGGCCGAGGGGCCCCAGGAGAGCACAGCAAGGGATGGGGGCTGGCAGCTTTCCACACGGCCTGTGGGTCCCCTTGGTCCTCCAGGCACCTCCATGTGTGCAGGCGGCTTCCTCTGCACCCCCATCCCGCCTGGTCCCTGAGCCATCACCCCTCCATCCAAGGGTTTTCACTGACCCTTCAATGACAAGGCAGATGCTGGGACAGCCGTGCCATTTATTGAGCACCTACTGTGTACCAGGCCCAGTGTCAACACCCAGCCTGGATTTTAGGGCCGCATCTGTGGCATATGGAGGTTCCCAGGCTAGGGGTCTAATTGGAGCTACAGCTGCAGGCCTCCACCACAGCTATAGCAATGCCAGATCTGGGTCACATCTTCGACCTACACCACAGCTCACGGCAACACTAGATCCTTAACCCACGGAGCAAGGCCGGGGATTGAACCCACAACCTCATGGATCCTAGTCAGATTCGTTTCTGCTGTGCCATGGTGAGAACTACCCAGCCTGGATTTTTAATGTTCACAGCAAGCTGATCAGGTGGCTACTCTTACTGACGCCAGTTTACAGATAAGCAAACTGAGTCAGGAGAGCTTAAGGCACATGCCCTCCCCAGCCCACCAGCATCCAGCGTGGGGCCCTGGGCTCCAGGGCACGGTTCCCGCTGGGTCTGCAAAGCCTTCACGGGGAGAGCTGCTGCTGCTTCTAGACCTCCTGCAGGTGCCTTCCTCTGCGCCCTTCAGCCCCTCTGTGATTCTTCCCACACGCAGGTGTGAGAGGAAGGACCAACCAACCCCATGCCCCAGAATCACCCCTCCTTTTTGCCAAAGAGACAGGCAGAGGGGAGCGGGGGGGCTTCTACTGAGAGCCCTGGAGTCCCCAAACTGGACCTCGCAGGCTGGGGGTCTAGGTTGGACCCCACTCCCCCCAGCACTTACCCAACAGGTGATCTGGAACAAGTTAGTTTTCCTCTAGTTTCCTCATGGGTAGATGGACTCAATATTTGTCCCACCTCGTGGCATTGTTTGGAGATCAGAACAAGGTATATCAGGATCCTGGCGTCTGAGATCTCGAAGGTGCCTTGTGAGTGCTGTGTTTGCTGGGGTGGGGACGTCTGATGATTCTGAGAGCTGCGTCCTTCCTAGTTGGGGGTCCAGGCAAGACGGGAAGGGGGCTAGGAAAGCCCAGGCAGGCACAGAGGGATATTCTGGGAGACTATTCAGACAAAGGCTGTTTAAGCGGGATCCTGCAGGATGCGTAGGAGGTTGCCAGGTTGAGAAAGACAGAGCGTCCCAGGCACAGAAGCGCAGAGGTGGGACTTGAGACCAGCCTGACAAGATAAAGCGGTTTGAGGGGGATCTTGGCCAGATAGGAGGCTGGAGGTCTGTAGGGTCTTTTATCCTGCCCAGGCCAGTGCTGCGTGTATGAGGGGCTGCCTCTATTCTGAGACTTGGGGAACCACTAACTGTCTCAGGGAGGGCTTGATTCGGCCAAACTTGCAGTTTCAAACACCCATCCAGCCGCAGCTGGGGAATGTGTTTCGGGGGAAGATAGGGGTTGGGGAGGAGAGGAAGGGGGGTGGGGACAGATGTGATAGTTGCTCCAGGTGAGGACAAGGAACAGCCCTCAGAAGGAGACCCGTGCACAGGTCGAGTGGTGCCGAGGCCCCACCAATCAGCTCTCCTGCCTGATCTCACCAGGGCTCTGCCAGCCTCCCAGTCTTTGCTCAGTAGTGCGCCACCTGAGAGAGCTGTGGCTAAGGGGGCATCCCGTCCCCCATCGCTGTGCCTGGCAAGGGGAGGCAGAAGGGGCTGAGAAAGGGGGTCAGGGGAGCCCCCAGCGGGGCGTCAAGACCAGTTCTTCCAAAAAGTCCGCTCAGCGAGGGTGCTCCAGGAGCCCACGTCCCCGCGCGCAGGCTGGGCTGCTCTTCTCTCTGCATCCCTCCCGTCCTTGGGGAGCCCCGAAGGTACTGCGGGGGCGAGCAAGGGCGGAGCCACCGAGCAGTTATAGGTGGACCAACTTCCGAGCCTGTAGCCTCCCGCGCTGCGGCTTCCCGACACCCCTGCGCCCAGACCCTCCGGAGCCAGTTCCTGGTCCGCCCCGCCGGGAGCCGTCAGCATGAACCCCCGGGCACGCGGCATGGGAGCGCGGGGCCCGGGACCGGGGGCCACTGCGAGGCGCCGGCTGCTGGCATTGCTGTTACTGCTGCTGCTGCTGCCGCTGCCCGCCCGTGCCTGGTACAAGCACACGGCGAGTCCCCGCTACCACACGGTGGGCCGCGCCGCGGGCCTGCTCATGGGGCTGCGCCGCTCGCCCTACATGTGGCGCCGCGCGCTGCGCCCGGCGGCCGGGCCCCTGGCCTGGGACACTTTCGGCCAGGACGTGCCCCCTCGGGGACCCTCCGCCAGGAACGCCCTCTCTCCGGGGCCCGCCCCTCGCGACGCTCCGCTGCTTCCCCCCGGGGTTCAGACACTGTGGCAGGTGCGACGCGGAAGCTTCCGCTCCGGGATCCCGGTCAGTGCGCCCCGCAGCCCGCGCGCCCGGGGGTCCGAGCCGCAACCGGAATTGGGCGCCTCTTCCTGGACCTCGGCGGAGTAGACCAGGTACGCGGGAGAGGAAGGGGGTCTCGGGCGATGTGAACCCCGAGCGCAGGTCTGCCCGTCCGCGGGGCACGCTAGGACCTTTCCCTCCCCGACTCCGGCTCAGTCTGTCCTCTTCCAGCCTGGGGCGGGGGTCGGCAGTCGAGGGCGCACATGCCTCTCCCCACGGTCCTGCTCTCTTTATTCTAGAGCCTTCGGAGAGTCTTCAGCTCAGCGGTGGTCTGCGCAGGGAACCGCCTTCGCCAGCCCCCGCCTCGCCCCAGCGTCAGAGCCGACCTGATCGCGGCCCCGGCGGCGCGGCCCCGCGCCTGGCCCCCGCGGAGTCTCTTCGCGCCCCCAGGCCGGCCGTCTGGTCAATAAAACCCGCCTAGTTCCTGCGCGCCCGCGTGTGACCCTCTTCCGCCTCGATATGTACTTTATCATTAGCTTCGTGGCGCAAACAGCCGTGCCCACGCCCTGGCAAATGTCAGGAGCCCGTCCACGGGCCGGCGGGGAAGCGCCCCCGACCCCAGCCGAGATCTGCGTGTTCTTGCCAGGGGAGAAGCGGGCACAGCGGCAGAGACACTGCTGGGGCCTGGGTCCCCTTCTCTGCCAGTGCTTCCCTTCCTGTTGGGGGTGGCCGGTCCCAGGGTCCCCCAGGAGGGGAGGACAAGTCAGACCTGGGTCCTGCTGCCATGTACCAAGCTGTGCAGAGGAGGAGAGCTGTAACTCGCCCCCTAGGCCCTGAGCTGGAGCCCCCGCCCTGGCCTCCCAGGAGCCCCACGGGAGGTCCCCTCACTGTGCCCCTGGCCAGCCTGGGGAGAATTCCTCCCCAACAGGGCACAGGGCCTTAGAACCTGGCAGCCAGTTCAGCCTTTTTTCCACTTCCCATCATTCTCTTCAAACCTGGTTGTCCTTGGAACGTTTCCCTCCCAGAGCATCCAGGGGGAACGTGGGAACTCCCCCCTTATGCACCGTCATGGCCCCTCCAGCGAGACTCCAAGACTCGTGCCTGCTCAGGGACCCCTGCAGCTCTTATCTCCTTCTGCCTTTCCAGCTAATCTCTCCCCACCCCCGAGTAAATGAGCGCTGCCATTCTGAATGGCCAGGACCTCCCTCCACCTGAGCCCCCTTCCAGCGCCCCCCTTGCTCCCCCCTTCTGCTCCCCCCTTCGGCTCTCCCTTCAACCTTCTTCAGTGTGGGCTTGGACTCCCACAACCATCCTGGACCTGGAAGCGTCTGGTCCCTGTGTCCCTAGGCTGACGGCTCTTGGAGTCCTCCCTTGGCCTTGGGGCCCCCAGCAAGGACAGGACGAGGGGTGGCCCCACATCTATCTAGCTCCTGGCTTTGGGATGCCCATGTGGAAGCAGCTCCCACATGACCCCCCTCAGCCTTCGGAAGCGCCCGCTGGAGGCCTCTCCCCATCATAGCCTCCTCTCTCCTGCTGGGTGCACCTTTCTCCCCCCCGGTCCTCTAATGCAGGTTCTCTCTTGTATTCCACCTTTCCGGTCCTCACAGACTGCCGAATCGATCGACTCAGACTCTCTCAGTGTTTCCCTCCAGGATCTGCACTGGGGCAAAATGTGGTCACCAACCACGCAGGTCAGCTCACTCTCCCCATGCTCCTTGACACGACTGCCCCTGCTGTCACGGAACTTGGCCTTTCAAAAACTTGGGTGTCCTGGGCGTTCCTGTCGTGGCACAGCGGAATCGAATCCAACTAGGATCCGTGAGGACGCGGGTTCAATCCCTGGCTTCGCTCAGTGGGCTGGGGATCCAGCGTTGCCATGAGCTATGGTGTAGGTCGCAGAAGTGGCTTGGATTCGCATTGCTGTGGCTGTAGTGTAGGCCGGCAGCTGCCCCTCCCATCTGACCCCCAGCCTGGGAACCTCCATATGCCGCGGGTGTGGCCCTACCAAGCAAAAAACAAACAAAAATCATGGGTGTCCTGAGCGTTCCCTGGTGGTCTAGTGGTTAGGATTTGGCACTTTCACCTCTGTAGCCCAGGTTCAATCCCTGGTTTGGGAATTGATATCCCACAACAAGCTGCTGCACACAAAACAACAAAACATGGGTGTCCTGACCTTGTCACTCCCAGTGCACCTCAAGGGCTCCCACCACCCATGCAAGGAAATCCATGCTCTGAGGCTGGGCCACAGGGCTGGCCCTGTTTCTTCAGTCTCATTGCTCCCTCCCCTTCCCCACACAGCCTGCAGGAACTCTGGGCAGATTCCAGAATAGACCCGTGGTCCACACTGCCTAGGGACTCCAGGGCCTTGGGCTGAGTTAAATGCCCCTCCTGGGGGCTGCCCCCCGCCCGGGGCTTCCTCTGCCAAGGTACACAAATCCCTTTTTCCGTGGGTCTCAGCGATGTTTCCCCAGTGCGCATCAGCGCCTGGCGCCAAGCTGCCCACAAATGTTTGGTCACAAGTGCTGGAACATTTGGCGAGGGGCTAGGTTTCATGTTGTCCGGAGATACCCGGGTCCTAAGAGGTTGGTGCCAGATCCAAGATGAGAGAGCAGAGCTGATTGGGAGCTCGGTGGAGGCCTAGCTTCCCTGCCTACGCCCCCCCCCCCCGCCCCCATGGCATCTCTTCGTTCCCGCTGCCGAAGTGCAAGCAGCCTCACCGCAATCCGCACTCGGCTGGACCAGTCGGAGCCAGAGGGGCGGGACCTCGGGCAGCCCCGGGGACGATGCAATCCCACGTAGAACCAGCAGGTGGCGATACACGGCTGAAGTCTGGGTCACGGTTGCGCTCCGCGCCTCGGGCGATGGGAGGGGCTCGGGGCAATGGGCGGGGCCAGCTCGGGTGGGCGGGGCCGGCCGCTGGAGCGTCCCGAACCGCGCCCCCGCCCTCTGTGGTCCTTGTCGTCTCTCCCATTACTTCCCGCTCTGGGTTTCTGGTTCTCATCTCTCAGTGCTTCAGCGCTGGTCCTCCCTGCTCCAATCTGGGGCTCGGAAGAGAGGCCTGGCGAAGTCTAAAGGAAGAGGTCATAAGCGAGGCCTGGTCATCCCGCGAGGCCCTTAATGCCCATTAGGGAGGTGGCGTGGGCAGGGAAGCTCAGGGCTGTTATCAGGGCATCAGACTAGCGGCACCATCCCCAAGTCGTTCCCCGGCTCTCCCTTTGGCAATGACGAGGCCTCTCCCCACGGTCACACACCCAGGCCCAGGCTCTGCCTCTGCCCCATGGCTGAGGGCATTGCCACAAGGAGGTCGGTTCAAAGGTCAGAGGAAACCCCCTCAGGTGAAACTGGAGCTCAGGACAACGCCACCCCAGGTGGACCCAGGGGAGAGAGGGCCTGGAAGGTCTGACATACCTCCGCTCTCTCTGGGCCAGGGCCAGCGGCCAGACCTCTGATCTCCTGCCACCTGACCGCCTTCCTGGCTGCTGCCGGCCTCACCACTCACCTCCCCTCGCTCATTCCCAGCCACCCAAAAGCTTCCAGCCCTGACACCTTGCATGCGTGCTCCCGGCTTTGCCACCTTGCCTTCTCCTCCCACACCCCTGCCCGTGGAGCTGAGGGAGGAGGCCTGGGAGGCTTTGCCCCGAGAGCTGCTGGGCCACCTTTCTTCAGCTCTGTTACTCAGGCCCTCTGTTTTCCGTCCCCCTCACTCCTTCTCTTCCCACTCTGGAACTGCCACCCGCAGGTCTCAGCTGGCCCCTGCTGTTACCCACTTCCTTGCTCCCCGCCCCCCTCGTTCCTTGGATGTTCTGTTACTCTAGACGGAGAGCCTCTCTCGGTACTCCTTCGGCTCCTTTGGTGCTTTCGGGCCTCCTTTGTTATTCTGGGGTGTGGTGTTCCTGGCCCCTGGCTGTGACCATGTCACTTAGTTACCCGCCTTACAGCGGTGTTCTGTTCCTGGCCACCGGCACTCACGGGCTGAGTGCTGGGCTGCAGGAGGCAGGTCTACAGAAGGGGACGAGGTCACTAAGCTTCCTGAGCCAAGCGGCCAGGGGTACCTGCCTTCCCTACCCCTTGGTCTGGGGGTCTCCGGACCACCTCCGGCCACCACCCTCTCAACTCTGGTGTGGCCTCAAAGCTGTAGCCTGGCAGGTCCTGGGTGGTTCTGGCTGCTATGGGGTGATCCCTGAGCCCCATCTGGGGTGGTATGTGGCGGCTTCCACTCCACACCCACCCCCACAACCTGCAGGGGTGGCAGTACTAGGTGGGGTGCAGGGGGGCCAGTCACAGGCCACGAAGGCAGCCTCTGGACAGACAGAGGGAGGCGGCTGGCCCCAAGGAGGCTGACCGAAGGGGGGCGAGACAGAGAAGGACTGGGGGGGGTCCCTGGCCCTGCGGCCCCTCCTGGGGCCTCGCGGCGCGGGCGGAGCGCCGAGGCAGGGGGATGGCCGGGGTGGCTTGGACCCGGGGCGGGGGCGGCAGGGCAGAGGGGGCGGGGAAAGGGCGGGCGCGGGGGCGGCGCCGCAGCCAGATCCGGAGCCGGAGCCGGAGCCGACGGGAACCGAGCGGGAGCCGCCGAGGCCGCCGCAGGGTCTCCCGCGCCGCTCCCGCGCCCGCCCCAGCGCCCCCGCCTGCCCGCGGCGGGCGTGAGCGCCGTGGCCAGCCCGCGGCCGGCCGGTGGGCAGCAGGCGCCATGGCTGCCCCGGAGCCGCTGCGGCCGCGCCTGTGCCTCCTGGTGCGCGGCGAGCACGGCTACGGCTTCCACCTGCACGGCGAGAAGGGCCGCCGCGGGCAGTTCATTCGGCGCGTGGAGCCGGGTTCCCCGGCCGAGGCGGCCGCGCTGCGCGCCGGGGACCGCCTGGTCGAGGTCAACGGCGTCAACGTGGAGGGCGAGACGCACCACCAGGTGGGTGCCTGCGCCCCGCCGCCCCCCATCCCCGGAGCGCGTCCCTGCCCCGCGCGCGCGCGGACGGCGCCAGGGACCACCGGGCCGCCTGCGCCCGCGCCTCGGCTCCCCCGCCGGGGCCAGGAGGGGTCGCACAAGGGCCTACGTGGGCTCCCGGGGACAGGCGGGGGACGTGGCCACCGAGGCAGCGCCTCCTTCCTGGCCTCCCCCCGCCCCCGTCGGTTCCGCACCGCGGAGGTGGGGGGGATCCTGGCAGGGAGGGGCCCGCAATGCGGCGGCTCCTCCGGTTCTGGCCCTGGCTCTTGAGTCTTGTCCGGCCTCCGTACAGTCTGTGCAGGAGTTGGTGCCTCGGGGGTCTCCGTGTGCCTGGGGTCCCCGGCGCTTCTCTGTCAGTGGGGACACACGCGCGCGTGCACTATGGGTATGCGTGTGAATGTGCAGGTCCCTCTGGGGATCACCCTTGTGTGTACCGTGCGGGGTGTCGCGGTGAGGGCACACTTGTGTGTGTCTGCATCAGTTAAGTGTGTGTGTGTGTGTGTGCTGGACTGTGTGCACGTGAGTATACAGGTCTGCACTGCTTAGATGTGTGTGTGTGTGGTGGGGTGCCTGACCTGGGTTGTGTGTATCTGTCTTGGCCCGGGTGTCTGCCTGCTGGTGTACTAGTGTGTGTCCTGACGGTTGGTGTCTGGGTCCTGGTGGGCGTCGCTGCTGGTGGCAGCACATTCCTGTCCTAAGAAGCTGCTGGGCAGCCTGGTGGGGGGTGGGGGTGTGTGTGGGGGGCGTCACTGGCTGTACCCCCCGGCCTCCTGCAGCTGAGGGGAAAGGCCAGAGGGGGAGGTTCTCCTCAGGTTCTGATCCCTGGGGGGTGTCTGCCGCCCACTGACCTGGGATCACCTGGCTTGGGTCCTGTCCTCCTCCACCCCTTCTGCTCAGGATCCCCGCGTCCCCCAGCACCTGTCTATGTGGCCGGCCCTGGGGCCTGGAGATGTGTAAATTGGCTCTTGGCTGGGCTGGGAGCCGAACCGCTTCTCTTCTGGAGCTTTTGTCTGCCCATCTGTCTGCCGGCCTGTTCTTTACCCCGAGTGTTGGCAGGATGAGGCTCTTTGCTGCCGGGGGTGTGGGGGTCGGGGCCGAGGTCTGGGATTGACAGGCCAGGGGGCGGGCCCCGCGCAGCTGGCGCCTGGCCTCTGTTTGACATCAGCTGCCGTCTTCTCCAAGAGCGAGGCTCACCCCAGGCCTCCCTGGGTGTGGTCTCCAAGGACTTCACACGCGGGACCACGGGGAGACCTTCCCACTGCCCTGGGGGAGAGGAGGTACCATCATGGCTCCCGTTCTGCAGGCGAGCAAACCGACAGTTGCAGATACTGGGTGACTCACCTGGGTCCCACTGTCAGGCAGCATCGGGCTGCTGGGGTCCTGTGACGCTGAGGGTCACAGGGGGAGAGAGATACAGAGGGGGCCGGGGCAAAGGTGGGCCTGGCTCGGACCCTTTGCTCTGTTGCCATCTACTGAGAGGCTGGTGCGGGCCCTGTCTGTCGTCCGGGCCTTGGGGTGGGCGTGGGGGTGTTGCTCTTCCTACCCAGTGCCCAGTGGGCACTGCTTCTCCTGCGGGCACACACAGGCATGAAGGCTCCATGGCCGTGCACATGTTCTAGATGCTTCCCAGACACCTGCGTGAGCACGCCTGGCCCACAGGTGGACCTGCTCCTCCCTAGCTCTGCCTGCCGCGTCTGAGTCCCGCTTCCTGGGTTGCGTGCGGGCGCCTGAGGAGGTGTTTTGCCACAAGCACCTAGGTGTTCCCTCTGCAGGTCCAGCAGGAAGAGGCCCATGATCACGGTCTGAAAGAGAATGGAAGGCTTAGACGCAGGTTCTTCCACCGGGGGAGGCAGCCAGGCACAGACACACCGAGCCTGGGACCCAGGGAGACCCTTCCCCCCGCCCCCCCCCCGCAAACCCAGACGTGCAGACGGGGAAGCCGAGGCTTAGCCGAGCCCCGCGATTGTCCCTTCCCGGCCCCTCCCCAGAGAAGAGCCTGCGCCCAGGCGAGGCCCCCGCAGCCCCTGCAGCCCTTGGAGCCCGGCCCGCTTCGGCAGCCCCGGGAGAGGAGGGCGGGAGCCGCCGGAGCTGGGGGTGGGGGGAGGAGCTGCGGGCCTTGCGGTCCAGCCGCCCACCTGGCCCGGGAGGCTCAAGGCCTGCCCCCGGGGTGCTGCTATCCATGTGCTGCCTGGGGTGCTGGCCGTGACCGGCTCCCGCCTCCTGCCCGTCGCAGGTGGTGCAGCGGATCAAGGCTGTGGAGGGCCAGACGCGGCTGCTCGTTGTGGACAAGGAGACGGACGAGGAGCTCCGCAGGCGCCAGCTGACTTGCACCGAGGAGATGGCCCAGCGAGGGCTGCCGCCTGCCCTTGACCCCTGGGAGCCGAAGGCGGACTGGGCGCCCGCAGGCAGCCTCAGCGGTGAGGCCGGCCAGAAGGTACGGCGCCTCTGCCCACAGGGATCACCTGGCCTCTCCCAGGACCGCCTTCTCGGCGCCTCTGGTCGTCTCCACCAGTGTGCGTCTCTGGACCCCTCCTGGACCCCTGGTGGCCACTCTCTCGGCCACTTGGAGCCACTCTTTCTGTCCTCGGCCTGTGTTCTAAACCGCATGGGCTCTGGGCAGCCTGGACCTGGTCCCTGGCCCCCAGGAGGCTCGTCATCGGAGCCCCTTGTCCTTGGAAGGGTCCCTTTGACCAGCCGCCCCCTCCCCGGCCTTGGGGCTGAGGAACCTGGGGAGGGGCTGCTGGCGTGTGCTCAGCTCTGTGCCTGTGGTGGGTGTCTGTCTGTCCAAGGAGCCTGCTTGTGCCATAAAGACTGGAGTGGGGGCGCTGGCCCTCCTCTGTGGGGGCAGCTGAGGAGACCCTCTGGGCTAGGTCCGCAGCCGGGGGCTCTACAGGCATTGGGGCGCTTCCCCTTCTCCCTATGTCCCCTCCAGACAGGAAGCCTTGCTGGGAAAGCACTGGGGTGGGGTCCAGGGGGCCTGTTCTGTCTCTTTCTCAGTAGCTGGGCCCGGGGGTGGCCCGACCCCTACCGGGACAGCATCTGGAGGTCAGGGGAAAGAGCTGCCTGCCCTGCCCCCACGACTTTTATTTTCTTAAAGAAGAAAATCCCTTAAAAGGGGACTCAAATCCAGGGGTTACCCAGATCCCCCTTGGAGAACCCCGGCCTAGGGCTCCTGGAGGTATGAATTCTGAACTTTCTGGGTGTGCGGGGGACCTGGACATCTGTCTTGTCCCTTTCCCCCATGCCTCCCGTGAACTGGGTCTTGTGGGGCCTCAGGCTTTTCCTGGGGGATGGGATTCGCAGCAGAAAGGCAGCCTGGGCATAGGCCTGGGCACAACCCCTGTGACCCCTGTTGTTTTCTGTGGCTGGAGGGCAGGCTCCTGGTAGTAGTCAAGGCCACGGGGCCAGGTCCTGGAGTCTGGACTTGGCCCTGGGGCCCCTGAAGGCCAGAGGAGGGCTGTCAGGGTCAGATCTGTGATTTCAGGGGGGCCCTGGGCCGGTGCACTGGCTGAGCCCACCTCGCAAGCTGGGGCTGGAGCGGCCCTCCTTCCCCGGGCACCTCAGCCCGGGAGGAAGCCCCCCACCCCCACCCCGGCGCTTGTCCATTGATTTAGACACAAAGCTGAGTTCACCTTCCTGTGGAAAAATCTGCCCGCGGGGCCTTATCTGGAGGGTGGGGGCACCTTGTCCTTGGGTGGGACCTTCCCCTCCACTATTTCAGGCTCTGGGGGCTGCAGGAAGCTGGGGGAGGGGTCTTCCTCTGGGCATATTTTTAGAGTAACAAAGTGGGACCCGCCTGGCAGGTCTCCTGGGGGTTGGGGCTTGCCCGGGCACAGGGACCCCAGAAGGTCAGGGGAGTCCCTGGGCACGGGGCTTCTCTTCTCCCTCCCAGACAGAAACCTGGACATTCATTGGCTGAGCTCAGAGCTTTAGCAGCAGGAGCTGGGCCTGCGCTGAGCTCCACAAACCAGGCTTAGCCCCCACCCCCCAACCCCTCTATCCCCCACCAGGCTTAGCCCCCAATCCACTGCCATCCCCACCCCTCCATCCCCCCTGCACAAACCAGGCTTAGCCCCCCACCCCTCCATCCCCCATCCCCCCTGCACAAACCAGGCTTAGCCCCCCACCCCCCACCCCTCCATCCCCCATCCCCCCTGCACAAACCAGGGTTAGCCCCCCACCCCCCACCCCTCCATCTCCCATCCTTCCTCCACAAACCAGGCTTGGCTGCCCCCCCACCACTGTGGGCTGTCAGGGATTCTGGGAGGATGGGGCTTCCTTGTAGAGCTGTGCCCCGAAGGGTGACAGCCCTGGGACAGGAGAGCTGGGGGGGGTTGCTTTAGTGCAGGGTGAAGGGCCACCCTCTGTGCCCTGGAGGGATGGGCTGAGGTGGGTGCCAGGGCCCTGTGGGTCCCTCTGGCCCTCTCAGCCTCAGTCTCCTCCTGTCCTGGGCAGGGGGAGGTGGGGCAGGCAGGGGACATGGATGTGGCTGGCCCCTCCCTTTGGGGCCTGTCAGGGACTCATCAGTGGTGACTCAGCCTGGGGTTCACACTGGGCTGGGGTGGCTGCAGCTGCAATGCAGCTGATCCTGACAGTGACAACTGCGACCCGCCCCCAAACACAGCCGGGGCTGCGGGGGTGTGAGGGACCCAGGCCCTCCAGTGCTGCGGCTCCGGGGCTGAGAGTGGTTGAGGTGACAGCGTCCTGCGGACAGTGACTGCCTGGTATAGGACCTGATGCCTACGAGAGGGCTTTCTGGGCTCCCCGGTTTCTGTGCCCCGTCTCCCCATGAGCTGCAGCGGGGCTGTCTTATGTTTGGGGGCCAGGGTCTCCTATCTGCCGCCTTGTCCCCCCAGCCCTGGGTCCTGGGAGCAGGGCAGGGCCTCCTAGCAGTTTCCTTCCTTCCTTTCTTGGGACGGAAACCAGGCCAGTGCAGGGCGCCGGGCTGGAGCTTGAGCAGGGGAGGGGGCCTCAGCCACCACCCTGTTCTCCAAGGTGACTCAGCCTTAGGTCCCCACCCGTCCCTGGGGAGCCTGGGCCACGGTGGGAGGTGGATAAATGGGGTGGCCGCCTGGGCTGGCCAGAGAGCTCAGGCCACTGCAGCTGGACGCAGGTCGCCTGCCACTTCTGTCCCGCCTCCCATGGCCCGCTCTGGGACTGCCACGCCGCCCGCCCCAGTCCCGGGAGCCCCTCCACAGGGCCCAGCTCAGGGGCTTGTGCAGGTCAGGTGGGGTGGGGGCCGGGTGGGCAGTGAGGACACCAGCAGCCAGCCTGTGTCCCTCAGGCTTGGGAGAGGGGACTCTGGGGACACTGGTGGACCTCGGGCCCAGTTGCAGGCTGGACCCGGAGCAACAATGGGAGCCTTTCTCTGCTCGGGCTGGTGAGTCACCATGTGTGTGTGTGGGGGCACAGCCTGTCTCCGGGGGTACCCCCACCATCTGGGGGTGCCAGCCTCTTTGTCTGGTCCCAGGCATGGCTGGGAGACCAGGGTTTGTCCAGCTCTGGGCCTGCGTGGCTGGGAACGGGGTCTGGGAGCCCAAGGGCCTTGCTGGGAGGTGGTAGGAAGTGCTCTGAGCCAGGGCGGGAGCCAGGAATGTGAGCAATGCTGGGCCAGGCTGGCCCCCTCCAGGCCCAAGGCTCTGGCCTCCTCGCTGGGCCTCCCTGCCAGGGTCGGCCCCCACCCCGATGGCATTGCAGCCCCTCAGCCTGAGGGTCTAGTCCGAGCACTCCTTGGACCCTGACCCTAATGAGAGAGGTCTGGGCCGATGTTGGAAGAACCCCCCACCGGGCTGTGTGGGGAGAGGCGGAATGCCGGGTTGAGGCAGGGAGACGGTTTCAAACTGGATGTGACTTCATGTGGCCTGGCCTCGTGGCCCCGGATGCCCCCCCATCCTGCTTCCCGTTTGGGGGCCTTGAGAGGCCACGCCCTGGAACCACTGTGGAGGGCGTGGGAAGAGGCCACAGGGCTGGTGCTGAGGGCTGGCCTTTCACACGGCTGGTCACTGCGGGTCTGTGTGCAGCCTGTTTGTGAGCGTGTGTTTGCAGAATGGTCCCTGGGACCCTGCGATGTGCCTTGGCCCCCAGGCCCTTGTCCACACGCCAGGCGTGGCGTTGCCACACATCCACCGTCTCTCACGGCCTGGCTCTGCTCCGTCAGACCAGCAGCCCTGGGACCTGTGCTCTGACAGCCCGGACCCAAGAGGGGCCGCAGAGCCGCACCCCTGTGCTTCCAGGCGTGTCTGGGCATGAGTGGGTCGCTGAGGTGCCAGAGAAGCCAGGCTCTCACAGTTCAGCCCATGTCCCCTGGCTGAAGCCTTGGGGGACCGAGGCACCATGCCTGGTTCCTGGAGTTGCTGGGGTTGAAGGGCACATGGTGGCCCGCAGTGGGGTTTCTGAGGGGACAGGCTTTGGGGTCAGGGAAGGGGTCCCGGAGGAGGGTCACAGGCTGGACTGGCAGAGGGTGTCCCCCACAGGTGGGAAGGCCCGGGGACCAGGGCGAGGCAGTCCCTTGTGAGAAAGATGCTGTCAGATGGGGGCTTTGGGCTCCGAGGCCTGGAGGGGGTCCTCCCTCAGCGCCACCGCCAGCCGGCCCAGGGTCCCCCCACACAGGGAGGCGTGGGGAAAGGGCCCTGGTGAGCACCCCCAGCCCACCCCACTCCGCCCGGTGCTGTTCACCTGCCGGCTCCCTGCTCGGAAACCTGAGCTCCCGGCCGCCCGGCCGCCGCCATATTGGGCTGACACCTGCTCCGTGCAGGGGTCGCTGCCTTGGGCCGTGGCCGGGTGGGCCTCCTGGGCCTGGGCCCCTGCCTGCGCGCCCCCACCCCGCACCCCCGGCCCGGAACCCTCCTGCACGATGCCAGAGGTAAAGCGAGGCAGGGCCCTGGGGGGTCGAGGGCCTTCCCAGGGGAGCAGGAAGGTGGGAGGCAGGCCCCGCCCTCGCTCCCCTCTCATCCCCGGTGCCTGTGCCTGTCTGTCGTCGAGGCTAGGCGGGGGTGGCTCCTGCTGGCGCTGGAATGTGAAAGCAAACACAGCCCGCCTGCTACCAGCCCTGTGGAGACCTTTGGGAGAGTAAACAAAACTGCCTGCCTGCTGGAGCCAGCCCCACACTTCCGGATGGGGTTGCGGCGGGAGGGGGGGGGGGAGTGTGACAGCAGGCAGGGCCCATGGGGACAGCCCTCCCGGAACACTGATGAGCGGTGGCTCGTCTCACCTGGTCTCTCCGAGGACCCGGGTCTGTCCTCAGCCCTGTCCTTGAGCCAGCCGATTCTCCCAACACCCCTGGAAGGTCCCTGACCCCCTTGTGGGTCCTTTGGGGTTTGGAAGCTAAGGCTTCGTCCAGGACCCCGAAGCTGCATCGTCACAGGCAGCCTAAGAGGTCCCCCTGCCGCCCCAGGCATGGGTGTGGTGCTGTAGGCCCCTGAGACCAGGGCTGCCAGTCAGGTAGGGGCACGATGCTGAATGTGGGGTGGCTTCTCTCCAGCCGCCTCCACTGCTGCGTTCACAATTGGTGTCAGCTCCTCCAGGGGTGGGAGGTAAGGCCTGGAGCCTCATCCCACATCCCCTGTGCCTGCAGGATGTCAACGGGCCCCTGAGGGAGCTGCGCCCAAGGCTCTGCCACCTGCGAAAAGGCCCCCAGGGTTACGGGTTTAACCTGCACAGCGACAAGTCCCGGCCTGGACAGTACATCCGCTCCGTGGACCCAGGCTCACCTGCTGCCCACTCCGGCCTCCGAGCCCAGGACCGACTCATAGAGGTACCGCCATGGAGGCTTCGGGGTGCTGGCTGCCCTGTGTGCGCCTCTGTGCCTGGCCCCTTCTGTTTGTGTCTGGGCCCACGGCCCCCCCATGTGTGTCCCCGCCGGGTCCTTCCCTGTCTGCGCAAACGTGTTCCGAGCCCCAGGTCCTCCCGGGAGGAGGGGAGATGCTGGGAACCTGAGCTGCTGCTTCTCTGGCTACCCTGGCTGGTGACAGCGTTGATGAATATTTGATGCCACACCTGGCCAGGTAGCCCGGGGGGCTGGTGGGGCCCTGCCCTGCCCTCAGGCAGCACTGACACCGTGCTGGCGGTGGCAGGTGAACGGGCAGAATGTGGAGGGGCTGCGGCACGCGGAGGTGGTTGCCTGCATCAAGGCGCGGGAGGACGAGGCCCGGCTGCTGGTGGTGGACCCCGAGACGGATGCGTACTTCAAGCGGCTGCGGGTCACACCCACCCAGGAGCACATGGAAGGTGGGTGGCCGCCCTGGGGGCCAGGGCTGGGGAGAAGCCTCGGGGGCAGAGCCATTGACACACTGTCCCCACAGGTCCACTGCCATCACCTGTCACCAATGGGACCAGCTCAGCCCAGGTGAGAGGGTGGGAGGGGACAGGGCTGGCCCAGGAGACCATACGGGGCACCTCTGGGAGTCCCCAGGCTTGACAGAGCCCCTCCCGGATCTGTCCTTGTGTAGGCGCGGTTGGGAGACCCTGTCCGGCCCAGTCACTCCAGCTCTAATACTCCTATGGGTCCCTTCCAGCTCAGCCACACCCTCGCCCAGGGTGGGGGTGGGGACAGGGGGCACCTACTGTGCCGAGTAGATGCTCCGTGGCCGCTGCCAAGTGGAGGAATAAATGCAGCTCTGCTGCTGTGTGTGGGGGCCCTCCCGGCCCCGGGCCCTAAAGCCACACCTTACCTTGGTTTCCCAGCTCAATGGTGGCTCCGTGTGCTCGTCCCGAAGTGACCTGCCCGGCTTAGACAAGGACACTGAGGTAGCTGGTGCCCCTCCACCTCCACTGCTGTGGTCCCTCCCTGGGGGGCCTGGAGCCTTGGGGGCGGGTGTCCCCGGAGCTGTCCGCCTGGGCGGTGAGGCCACCACCGCTGGGAAGCCCTCCTGAGCCTGCTGCCCGGTGGCCTCTGGTGTGCGTTCAGTGGGAAGGGTCACCCGGCTGGGGGCTTGGGTCCAGGGCTCACTCTGGCCACCTGGCCACCGTGTCCACCCCTAGGACAGCAGCACCTGGAAGCGTGACCCTTTCCAGGAGAGTGGCCTCCACCTGAGCCCCACGGCGGCTGAGGCCAAGGAGAAGGCGAGGGCCACCAGGGTCAACAAGCGGGCGCCACAGATGGACTGGAACCGGAAGCGTGAGATCTTCAGCAACTTCTGAGACCCCCCACCCTCCGCCGCAGCCGCCGCCTGGTCCCCAGCCGGGCCTCCTCTGGGCATGGACCTTGGGCCTTGCCCAGAGCGCCCCGAGCCTCAGTGGACTGCAGCGGGGGCACCTTCGCTCGCTAAGCCGTGGTGGTCCCACCACCCCCCATGAACCAGCCCGTGCCCCAGTGAGCCCCCGTCCTGCCCCCTTCCCACGGGGTGCTGGGGAGCGGGCAGAGGAAGCCCCTGAGACGGGAGGGACAGAGACACCCAGAGAGGTGGGCTGGGGAGGGGAGGCTGGGGTGACCCGCCAGGCCGGGCCCTTGCTGCTCTGCCTGGGCCTGCTGACTTAAAGGAATTTGTGTTTTGGCTTTTTTTCCAACACGAGCTCTGGCTCCACACATGTTTCCACTTAATACCAGAGCCCCCACCCCCATCCCCTCAGGACGTGCTCTCTAAATAATTGCAATAAAACAAACCTTTCTCTGCAAACCATTTCCTCCCACCTCCCTCAGCAGCAGCCTTCCCCGAGGGAGTCCCAGGGCCTTCCAGGGGCAGAGTTCTGGGGCCCCCAGGCCGTGTTCACGCAGGCTTCGGGGAGGCTAGGAGCCCCACGTGGCTATAAGAGCTAAGAGCTGCCTCGCTGCTCAGGCCCTGCCCTCCCTGGCGTGGGGGTTGGGTCGGGGGCAGGGCCTGGGTTCTTGGTGGGGCCCGAGATGGAGAACTTCGGCCCTGCCCGAGGAGGGCAGCCTGTAGACAGGCCCCTTGTCCCTGCACGGCAGCCCCCAGGAAGGTCCCCAAGCTCTTGGCTCGCCTGCCCTGAGCCGCCCCTGAAGATGCCCCACCGACTCCGCCTTCCTTCCTGCCCAGAACCAGACCGACCCGGCATCGCTGTCTGCCCTAAAAGCCATAGCGCATGCGCGCCCTCAGAATAAATAGGCCTTCCTTGTATCCTGGCTCTCTGTTCACCCTGAACTTTCATTGCAGGGGTTGGGGGTCATTTTCCTGGCAGGGAGGCAGCAGCCCGGCAGCTCCCCAAATCTCAGCTGGTGCACACGGAGACCGGGTCCTGAGCGGCCCCTCCCCCATTCCCTGTGCGGGGGAGGGGGGGGCAGCCCCACCCCTCAGCTCCTGCGCCCTCCTCAGCTCATGGGGACCCCGGTGCCTCAGGGCCTACCCCCTTTCACCAGCACCTCCTGGTGAAGGCTTCTGGGCCCCTGGCACCCCCAGCAGGTTCACACAGGTCCAGCCCCCTGCCCATGCTGCCCTGCTTGGGCCTGCTGGTGTCCCTTGGAGGCCAGGTGGCTCTGTAAACACCGGGGGTGGGGCCTCTTGGCACAGGCTGGGTTCTCCGGGTGCCCAAGTTCAGGCGGGTGTGTGTGTTCCCAGCGTCCCAGCGGTCTTCCCCACAGCTGGCTGCAGCTGGATCCCATGATTCCCCCCTCCCCCACCCCCACCCGCACTCAGCCCAGATTGTCACGTCCCCATCCCGGCCTCCCAGGCAGCCCGGTCCCAGACACACGTGAGCACCGGCGCACACACAGCTCACGCGTGTGCTTTCCAGCCAGCCCCCAGCCCCTAGGGGTAGAAATCAGCCAGACCCTGACTGCAAACACCCCCAAGCTTTATTACAAACAGGCTGCGAATCCCTAGCAGAGGCACATAACAGACGGTGGCCAGAGTGGCCCAGGGCAGAGGTTGCAAGCCTTCAGAGTCCCTGTGCAGCCGGGCACAGGGCCCGGTTGAGGCAGGCCTGGCAGCGGGGGCGGACGGGCAGGCAGGTCTGCTGGCCGAAGCCCACTAGCAGTCCATTGATCTCACTCCATAGCTCCCTGTGGGGGTGGGATCCATCAGTGTGGGGGTGAGGCTGAGGGAGGTGGGCCGCCCCGCCCCTACCCTGTGACACCTGGGCAGCCACTCCTCCAAGGCAGTGCGGGTCTTCTCAGGGGACTTGGTTGCCTTCTTGGTCCACTTGAGTCGGCCGGCGATTCTGTGTACGTGTGTGTCCACTGCTGCTCGGGGACCAGGCAAGCTGAACACGGGGCAGGCTCCCCCGCGCAGACTGCCCCCTCCCTGCCCGCAGCTCCGGGCCAGGAGTCTCCCTGGCCCTCCTCCCTCCCCCGCTTCTGAGGAGGAGCCAGGATGGGTGCATGGGCCACCCCTGCTGCTGGGCAGGGGCTGAAGCCAGACCCAGAGGACTAGGACTTCTCCTTGGGGTACAGGCAGCGGTGCCTTCTGGCCCAGGTGCTGGCTGTGGGTGCCAGGCTGGATGGCACTAGCTGGGCCCAGTGGGCTGGCAGGAAGTCACTGCCACAGAGCCAGCACCTGTCCTTGCACAGTCAGGGACAGAGCGGGGACGAGGCCAGGCCAGCTGCAGGCACCGTCCACCTGGGCTGCACCCCCTGCGCACCCAGGCCCCCCTCCCAAACAGATGCAGTCCCTGCCTCCCCTCCTAAGTGTTGGCCAGCTTGGGCCGCACATCCCTGCACCAGCTCACCACCCCAGCTGCTCGCTGCCTTGAGAGAGAGACTCCCCACACGGCATGGGGAGCGCGTGCAGACTGAGAAGTCACACCTTTGGTCACCCAGCCTGCTTCTTTCTCTGAAACCCGGGGTGGGGAGGGGTGACCAAGCCCCTTAAGTTACCCAGAAGCCCAGCTTAGAGCCACAGCCAGGTGCGTGAGCTCCCGTGGCTGGTCTGGGGGCTCTGGGGCCCAGCTCCGAGAGGGCAAGTGCCCTGCCTGGGGTCCCCTCGCTGGGATGGCAGAGCTGGGATGGCTGCCGCATCCCACAGTTCTGGCTTTCTAACTGAGGGGGCTTCTTGGGAAAACTCCTGGGGAGGGGGCCCCCGCCCTCCCTGCGGTCTCCGCAGGTGGCCTGGCCCCTAGGCGATGAGACAGGACATTGGGAGGCTCCCTCCTGCTGTGTCCAGCTGTGGGCCGGGCCCCTCCCCCACAGCCCTGCCGCGCTCCCAGCCACGGGCAGCTGAGGACAGCTGAGGACAGCACCCAGATAAGCTCGAGTATCTGCCGAGAGGCCAGCAGCTGCGGGAGAGCCGGTCCCGGGAGACGGTGGGGAGGCTCTGGCCCGGCGCCGCCTGGCCCGGCTCCTGCTTTTTGGGGCTGCTGGGCTTCAGCCTCACTGGGTGGCCAGAGCCCCCTGTCGGGGGCAGTGCAGGCAGGGGGCCCCCACCCCAGGGGTGAGCTTCACAAGCCACGGAAGCACAGGGGGGTTGCCACGGCCCTTCCGGCGCGCCCCTGTGAGCCGCAGGCCGGGCCGCACGAAAAGGTCGTGGGTCAGGCCATGCTGCGCGGCCTTGGAAGCCCCAACTCTCTGGGCGAAGAACGGAGGAAACAGTCCCACCCCACCCCAGGGGTCTGTCTCCACTGGGAGGTCCTCCAATGCCAGGATGCGACCCTTGCACCCGGGGAGGGGGCTCTAGCAAGGGCCTCCCAGCCCCTTGCCTGCTGGGTCTGCACTGCCCCCCATCTGCCCTGCTTGTCCCAGAGCCTTGGGGCCTCTCCCACCGCAGGGCTTTGCAAATGCTTTTCCTTCTGTCTCAAATGCACTTCCTCCCCTGGCCTGGCCAGCCCACCTCACCCTTCAGCTCCTGGCTGCAGGCTCTCCCTGCACAGCACAGAGCCGTGTCCATGCAGGGCCTCTCGCGGAGCCCAGCACGCGGCAGGTGCCCAGCGAACAGGAAACTCCCCCTGCTAGTACCTGACTCTGGGGGGTGCAGGCCTAGCTCCCGGCTGGGAACACCTTTCTGCCCCTTCGGGCCCAGTCATGCATGAGGAGACCCGTCCCAAAGGCTGTGGGGAACCTTGGGGGCAGCCAGCAAGCCCAGAGCCAGTCCCTCCCGCCTCGTGAGGTCCATGCCACTCACCAATGCCTGACACGGTGCCCCAGGCCACGGCCATGGCCAAGTGTGCCATCTTGGGCCCGACGCCTGGCAGCGCCACCAGCTCTGGCACAGAGGCTGGGATGTCTCCACCGTAGCGCTGCTGCAGGATAGCACTGGTCTGCTTTATGTACTTCACCTTGCTCTGAAAGATTGGGGCGTGGGGACAGCCCTGGAGGTCAGCAGTGTAGCCCAACCTGAGAGGATGAGGCCCAGACGGGACCCACAGGTGCTGAGAGCTGCCTGTCACCTGTCCAGGTCACAGTCAGAGGCACCTGCTTGCGGTCCACCCAGTAGGTGGGAACGAGCCAAGGGCAGCAGGGCGCCCAAGGGAGGCCCCATGCAGCCCTGGACCCCTGCCTCCCACCTGCCTGGACCAATGCCAAGTGTGTGGGGTCCCCCTTGAGTCCCCCTCTCCCTCGCCGTTATCCACCCCATCCCCTGAGACTGCGCAGGCTAAGCAGGGCTGGCCATGCCATAAACTGGGCTCAAGGGCACTGGGGCTTTCAGGAAGGAAGATTGGAGCCTGGGGCTCCCCCGCCAGCTGCCAGGCCAGCCGGGCGGTTCCCATCCTGTGCCTGAGTGGACAGGGCTATTTAAAACCCATCTGACAATCTGCAGCCAGAGTCAGTACCAAGGGGGAAGCAGCCCCACCCCTGGCCGCCTCCTCCACGGGCCCCGCCCACGCGCCAACCTGTACTCTGTGGCCTGCTGGGGCTCCAGAGGGGAGGGCCTGTGCACGCCGGGGACGCTGGGAGTACACAAAGGAGTAGGCAGGCGGGTGGGCAGCCTGGGCGAGGAAGGGAAGGGCAGGCGGCTGGGTGGAGGGGGGGAGGAAGGAAGGGTGGGCTGCAGGAAAGGCCAAGGAGCTCCGGGGCCTGGATGGGAGGCCCCCTGTGGGCTGCTGGGGGCTGCAGGGGGCAGGGCGGCACCCCAGAGGGAACTCACATCCAGGCGCCTATGGCCAGAGGTGCCTGACCCGGCCTCCCGCACTCACAGCCCACTAAGCCTCCCAGGGTCTCTCAGACCATTGCAGCCCCACTCGCGACAGGCCGAGCTCACCCTCCAAAAGCCCACGGGGTAGATGAGTGTGCCCAGCGTGCTGTCGTCCATCTGCAGAATGCTGTCCACCGTCAGGCCATGGGCCCGCAGCCGCTGCATGGCACCCGCTGTCACCTGGTCTTTGGTCTGGCTGGAGAGCATCAGTGACAGCAGCACCTGGTACCTCCGCACCTGCTGCCACAGTGACGGGTGCTGGGTGGCAGCAGGTCCTGGGTGCTCACCATGGGCCAGCCCCAGCTAGGCCCTTTCCCCATCTCCACTTGCTACCCTGGGCAGTGTAGGGATGGCAGTCCCTGACCCACCCTGGCCAAGGGGTGTGTGGCATCGGCCTGGGTCTGTTTCTCCACGTGTAACACAAGGGAAATGACAGCACCTGCTTCGCAAAATCCCCATGAGGTTTAAGGAATGACTACCGAGCTAAGAATCACACGTGGCAGGACGTCACTGCTCAGCGGCCTGGGCTGCCACAGTTACTGTCGCTTCACAAAGGACGCTACGGTCTGCCTTACAGACAGGCAACGGAGGTCCAAGTCACCGGGCAGCAGAGCTGGGATTAGAATCAGGTTGGTCTTGGGACCAGGCTCTGGGCCAGTGAGATGTAAGGATCTCTCTCAGCAAAGGTTACTGAACACCCTTGATGTCTGAGGCGCCAGCACAGCTGGCAGAAGGCAGAGCCCGGGGCCTCAAGGCACAAGTACCCCAACACAAGTACCCCTGAGTGGCCACAGCGAAGCAGGCGAGGCTGCCCAACGCGCCATACCCCGGGTGTGAGTCACCGCAGGGTGCTGCCAACAGGGGAGGCGGCCAGCCAGGTGTCAGGCTGTGCCCTGCTGGCGCCCTGAGAGGTGGCAGGTGCCTTGTTCCGAAGGGGGTCACCCGACAGATGGGTGTCTGCCTACCTTTGGGGGTGCACTGGGGTCGTAGCAGTGCTCAGCCCCCAGCTGGTCCACGGGTGCGTCCCTCCCACTCCGCATGGCCCGGATGTTCTCCAGCTGCTTCCGCCAGTCCGGAGGCTCCCAGCCTGGCGCCACGAGCGGCTCGGTCCCCTCTCCTTTCTCACCTCCTGGGGCCTCATAGGCCACTTTGAGCCTTTGGGTCTTCTGTGGATGCTTCACGGGGCTGCAGCTTTTCCTTCCTTCTGCAAAAAGTGCCAGTGGGTCTCTTCAGAGAGGCTCCAGGTGAGGCGAAGGTCTGGGGCTGCCCCACCTGCCATCTCTTCCCTCGCAGCTCATTTAACCACGAGCATCCTCTACAACAGCCAGGGTGCCCTGGCCTCTGCGGCAGGGACTCCAGGCCGGGTCCGCCACCCTGCGGGCTGTGACAGGCGCTGGGTTCTGGTCTTTTCCATCCCCCTCACCCTCGTCTTGTTCAAGAAAGTTCTCCCCTTCCCATCAGCAGTACGCTAGGGTATTCCACTTGGCTCCTGTGACCCAAGGCCACTTTAGTGCACGAGGCCTTCCCCACGGTGCCCCCAAGCTGGCCTACACTGTCAGAGAGAACGTTCTAAAATCCACATCGAGGAGTTCCCGTCGTGGCGCAGTGGTTAACAAATCTGACTAGGAACCATGAGGTTGCGGGTTCGATCCCTGGCCTTGCTCAGTGGGTTAAGGATCTGGTGTTGCCGTGAACCGTGGTGTAGGTCGCAGAAGTGGCTTGGATCTGGCGTTGCTGTGACTGTGGTGTAGGCCAGTAGCTACACCTCCGATTAGACCCCTAGCCTGGGAACCTCCACGTGCCGCGGGAGCGGCCCTACAAAAGGCAAAAAGTCAAACAGTCAAAAAAAAAAAAAAAAAGTCCACATTGAATGGTGTCACTTCCTGTTTAAAAATTCTCATTGGTTTTTTTTCCTGTACTCATGATGAACTCCAAACTCTGTCCTGGCACCAAGCTTCTGCCCCTCTGCCTGGCATCACCGCATGCCCGTGCCCCCTGCAATGCTTATATATGTCATCTTGTCTGGATTACTCCTGGGGTCTCCGGGTGTCTGTGGGAGTCCCCCTCTGGCCAATCCTGCAGATATCCAGGCAGGACAAGTGGCAGAGGCCCTGTCACTCTCACCCACCGCTGAGTCCCACGCTTGGCCCAAAGGACGTCCTTAATAAGAACTTGTGTGATTCTGTAACAACCGTGTAAACAACGAGGGCCATGCTATTTCCGGCAACCTCTAGCAGGGGGAGAAAACTGGCTGGGAGCATCCTGGGCACTCGGCTTGAGCTGGAAGCGGCTATGAGACAGGGCCGGTTCGCCTCGCCATTGGCCTGGCACAAGTGGAATACCTTAGGGCATGCTAGCTGGGAAGGGGAGAACTTTCTTGAAGAGGACGAGGGCGGGGGGAAGGTAGGAACGCCAGGAACCCAGCGCCTGTCTCTTGGGAAGCGGGAGCAGGGCAGAAACGGGGCCCCACGTGGGGCCCGGGAGCTCGCCGGCGGCTGCCATGCGCCAGTCCGCGCGGCGCTGAACCCTAGGTGCGGCCGTGGACCCCGGCTCCCAGTCCGTCTGGCCCCCTCATCTGCCTCTCCTCCTGTGCCCCAGCCCGGGAGCAGCGCTACCTGCAGCCGCCTCTCCCATCCGGAGCCGCACGGCGTCCTCCCCAACCCCCCGCGGCCCGGCCACGGGTCCCCGGCTGCGGCTGCGGGTCACCATCCTCACGCCCACCGCCTTCATGCCGGACTCCTGCGGACTACACATCCCAGCAGCCCCTGCGGCCCCCCTTCCGTCCTGGACTCTCGCCAGGCTTTTCACCCGAGCCCGGCCCAGAACTACGACTCCCAGCAAGCCCCGCGGAGGCCCGCGGCACCCTCCCGCTGCCGGAAGTGCGGGTCTCGCTTCCGGCGACAGCTTGGGGCGTGGGGGTGTGTTGGGTTCTCCGTGCCGGGGCTGCCCGGCGCGCGGAGGGAGCGCCGAGTGGTGAGTGGCTCGCGGCCTCCCGTCCGCTGGTGCCAGCTCTGACCGGGCGGCGGGGGGGTGGCTGGCCCCGAGGAGGCAGCTGGGAGGGCCGCCTCTCCGGGCCTGCTCGGTGCTGAGGCGGCGGGGGCGGACCCCGCAGGGTCCGGCCCGGCCCTCGGCAGCGCCCACCGCAGCTTGCGCCTGGAGCTCCAAGTGTTCCTTGGTTTTCAGTCATGGCGGGTGCGACGGGGGTCTCTGTTGTCGGCGTCCCCTAGCAGTCCTCCCTCACGTGGGGAGAAGAAAAATGGCAAACGTCAGGGCTCCCTGGACCCCACGGCGGCCGCCCCCGCCCCCAGTTCCCCTCGCTCACTCGGTGCACCGAGTTGGGCGGCGCGGGCCGGCCGCCTGGCATTTCCCAGGTCCCTTTCTGTGCGGCGACCGGGCTGTAGTTGAGGCCTCCCAGGGCCTGTGGGTGGAAAGGCCGTGCCCACCTGGGACCTGGGCCTCCCGGGCGGCTGGAGGTCCGCAGCGGGACAGGTAGGTGGAGATGTCGCTGAGGCCTCCGTGCGCCATTCTCCCCACAGAGGAGGCCTCTGGTGCGTCCCTGCCCAGCATGGCCAAGCCGACTGGCAAAGATTCAGGCCTGAAGGAGAAGTTCAAGATTCTCCTGGGACTGGGCACTTCAAGGCCAAACCCCCGGTCCGCAGAGGGCAAACAGACGGAGTTTATCATCACGGCGGAAATCCTGAGAGTGAGTGAGCTGCCTGTATCTTCTCTGCTAGCTTCGTGGGCGGTGCAGGCGAAGGTGGGGTGGGTCTGTCACCAGGGCCTGTGATGACCATCTGTGGGGTTGGCTGTCCCCAGGAACACGGTGACGTGCATCTCGCTCTGGAGACTAAGGAGGTCATTCTTGGTGACTTGGTGCAGCTTGGTCGAGTTTTATTAAAAGGTTGATGTGAGCGAATCTGTTTTGCTGCATCTGACCCAAGCACTAGAGTGGCCACCGGTGATGAGGGTTATGGCCAGATGTGTTTTGTTTTGTTTTTTTGTTTTTTAGGGCTGCAGCTGTGGCATATGGAAGTTTCCAAGCTAGGGGTGGAATTGTAGCTACAGCTGCCGGCCTGCACCGCAGCCGAAGCCGTGCCAGATTTGAGCAGCATCTGCGACCTATACCACAGCTCGTGGCAACCCTAGATCCTTAACCCACTGAGCGAGGCCAGGGATTGAACCCAAGTCCTCATAGATACTAATTGGATTTGTTTCTGCTGTGCTACAATGGGAATTCCTGGCCCCGTGTTAACTGGTAATCAGTGAGTTCCTGGGAGTGGTTAAGTCTTCACTCTTTTGCCGGGGTTGTAATCGCCCTACGGCATGCCTATGTGGCGCTTTGCCCATTAACAGCATTGGATTTTTGCACTTGTAAAGTAATGCTCTTCAGCTGGTGAAAGTCTAAACAAAACTTGATACATCCGTATGGTGGAGTATTGTTTTGCAAAAAGGGGATAAAGAAATAATACATGTAACAGCACAGATGAGCTTTGAAAACATTATACTAAGTGAAAGAAGCTGATTTAAAAGGCCCACGTTGGAGTTCCCGTCGTGGCTCAGTGGTTAATGAACCCGGCTAGTACCCAGGAGGATGGGAGTTCCATCCCTGGCCTCGCTCAGTGGGTTAAGGATCCGGTGTTGCCATCAGCTGTGGGGCAGGGAGACGAGATGGGAAGGGAATGCCAACGAGCATAAAGCTTCCTTCTCAGGTGATGCAGGTGTTCTGAAATCAGTGGACCTGGTTGCAGGCACTGTGAATATACTATAAAGTGGGTCATACAGTCATTAACGTGGTAAATTGTACGACACGTGAATTTTCTTTGCGAGGGCACAGGTGTGGCACATGGAGGTTCCCAGCCTAGGGGTCGAATCATAGCTACAGCTGCTGGCCTACACCACAGCCACAGCCGCGCAGATCTGAGCTGCATCTGTGACCTACACAGCAGCTCGAGGCAATACTGGATTCTCCACTCACTGAGCGAGGCCAGGGATCGAATCCGCATTCTCCCAGATACTAGCTGGGTTCATTTTCACTGAGCCACACCGGGAACTCCCGCCACGTGAGTTTCATCTCAGTAAAAAGTGCAGCTAAGGAAACAAAGCGGTCTCTTCTCGCTCCGCTAAGGTGGAGTTCTGAACGCTGGCGATTCCCGGAGGACTTGCTGGGGCTCTCCCGGCGGGGAATGCAGGGCCGTTCTTAGAGTGCTCCGTGCCCGGCAGGTGAGGGGACCTGTTGCCTGAGCACCAGTCCCCGTTCCTCCTTCCATCTCTCCAGGAACTGAGTGTTGAATGTGGCCTCAACAATCGCATCCGGATGATAGGACAGATCTGCGAGGTTGCCAGAACCAAAAAGTTTGAAGAGGTAGGTGTTTCTCAGACGAGTGACTGAAAGGAGTCCCCTGAGCTGTTTTTATTTTTATTTTTTTTGTCGTCTTTTGTCTTTTAGGCTGCACCCGCGGCACACGGAGATTCCCAGGCTAGAGGTCCCACTGGAGTGGTAGCCGCCAGCCTCCGCCACAGCCACAGCAGTGCCAGATCTGAGCCATGTTTGGGATCTGCTTCACAGCTCATGGCAGCGCTGGATCCTTAACCCACTGAGTGAGGCCAGGGATCGAACCCGTGTCCTCATGGATGCTAGTCGAGTTCGTTAACCACTGAACCATGCCGGGAACTCCCACAGGAGCTGATTTCAAGGCTGATTTGGCTTTTTATAGGAGCAGGGTTGACAGCTAACTTTGCTCATGAACTGATGCACACCACTTTATAGGGAGTTAGTGATGGGGAAGCTTCTAGAAAGGTCTGAGCTCAGCCCTGAGAGGCCAGTGACAGGTGGAGGTGGGCAGCAAGGGGCCTAGGCCCTCAGCAGATCCCCAGAGGGTTTGGCAGTGCCTTGTGGAAACGCACGCCCGCTTGTCCTCCCACGCAGGAAGGCGAGGGGGGTATGTCGGGAGCAGGTGTGGGCTCACAGGAGCCGGTCCAAGCGCACCTGTCTCTGTCCTTCTGGGGGAGGTGACAGGTGAGTGCGGAAAGCAGCCTCGCAGACCTGGGTATGTTTGTTTCGGGCGGGTGCTTCCAGGCTCTCCCTGACATCCTGTGGTCAGAGTGGGATGTCGCCCTCGGGGTTCCTGGAGGGCTCCGCTCTCGCTTTGCCACGCTCGTGTGCGAGTGACACAGGAGGAGGCGTGGATGTCCTACCTGGCCGATTCAGAGCCTCCGCCGGTCTTCTGCCATCACCGGGGAGAGATGCGAGACTAGGCGTCTGCGTTCCCGCAGTTGTCCAGGAACCCGGAGAGGGGAGCCGTGGCCAAGCCGCCACCGTGTGACGAGGCCGACAGGCCTGAGGGGCCGGGATGGTCCACGGCTTCTGTGTGCGTGTGGCTTTGGCTGCATCCGTAGCGGTGTTGTGAACGGGGCAGAGGAGGTGAAAGTCCCAGCGTGTCTGGGGTTGGTCGGACAGCGTCTGAGACATTTTAGTTCCCTTCTTGAGAAAGTGCGAGTGGTCTGCAGAACATGACTGCAGGGGTCAGGGCTGGTTCCCATGGAGAAGGGACCGTGCCAGGAGAGGACCCGGCTCCCTCTGGGCAGGGCGGACCTGGAGACAGATTCGGAAGCCGGCAGAGTTGCTTGCAGGTCAAGCCGGCCAGCAGAGGTGGCATCGGGGTGTGGTGCCCAGCGGCCGAGGCTGGTTTCTTCACACAGAGAGAGCCAAGCTCTGGATTTCTGGGTTGGCCACAGGCCTGGGGAGCGCAGCGGTGTCTCTGGTTCTGAGACTTCCGGTGACTTCCCTGACCACCCCCCCCCCCCCCGAGACTGAGCAAGCTCTAGGGGGCGCCCTGCTGATCTCTGGGGGCGGTCAGGACAGCCCCTGGCCTGCCTGCTCTCACCCTGCCTAGGCCTGTGGCCTGGTCAAAGGGACCCGTGAGGAAGCTTGGAGCTTGGTCACTGTGGGCTGTGATGGGGACATGGGATGTGGGCTTGAGAGGGGCGGGTTCTGCTCTGTCCTTTGCCTGGGGAACTGCCCTCAGGTGGAGGGGCCGGCACGCTGACCACCGTCCCTTCTTCTCCGGGCAGCATGCAGTGGAAGCGCTCTGGAAGGCCGTCTCAGACTTGCTGCAGCCAGAGCGGCCGCCAGAGGCCCGGCACGCAGTGCTGGCTCTGCTGAAGGCCATCGTGCAGGGACAGGTAGGGGCACGTGCCACATTTGCACTCTTGTCTCTGGTGAGGGCCCAGGCGCAGGTCTGCCGGATCCTGGGGGCTCTGCAGCCGGACTGCCTGTGTGGGCACCCTGGTGTCCCCCCTCGTCTCTCCGTGACCCTGGGCAAGGCCCTGGAGCTTCCTGAGCCCGAACCCGCTCTCTTCTCAAGTGCCAGTGCTGCTCGCGCCTTTTTCTCCGGGGCATGTTGGGGTAGACGAGGCAGTTCACGCGAAATGTGACCTGGCACCTGGCATGAGCGGGCCGTTGCGGTCTTGCTCTCATGGGCCTCCTTGCCCTCGCCGTGGGCTTCTGCCCCTGGCTCTCTGTGCCCAGCCCTGCTGGTCTCTGCTGTTCCTGCAACGCACCCATTTCCTCTCCCTCCCCCCAGCTGCTCAGAGGCGGAGCACTTGTTTTTTGAGTACCTGGCGAGGGTGGGGCCGCCTTTTCCCCTGGCGTGTGCCCGCCCCTCTTTCCACAGAAGGGGGCATAGTAGGTGTTCTGTGCACTGCTCAGCCGCTGCCCAGTGCGTCTCATCCGTACCCCGTAGGTCCCTCATGGCCACTTGCTGCGGGCAGGAGAGAGGGCCCCAGGCCTGGGAGTCCTGGAGCCCAGGGCACTTCGTGGACTTCATACAGCTGCTCGGGATCCTCGGGTGGGCTGGGGCTGGTCCTGGCGGGACTGCTGACCCTGACCCTGTGGTTTTGTCTCAGGGGGACCGCTTGGGCATCCTCAGGGCCCTCTTCTTTAAGGCCATCAAGGATTACCCCTCTCACGAAGACCTCCACGAGAGGCTGGAGGTTTTCAAGGCGCTCACGGACAACGGGAGGCACATCAACTACTTGGAAGAAGACCTGGGTGAGTGCCACCTTGGGTGTGAGGTTTCTCCGGCCTTGGCGATCAGGTTTAGCTTGGGGTGGGGAGGCACCCCTCTGGGGCCCAGAGGGAGTACGGCAGCTCTCAGAGTTGGCCTGCGGAGGGCGCCACAACACAGGTATGCTTCTCTGTGTGCAGCCCGGATCAGCCCCTGGGATCTCCTAGGGTGCTTGTTAAAAATGCAGAGTCCTGGGCTTTATCCCAGATCTGCTGGCGCTGAGCCTCTGAGGAGCGGGGCCTAGATGTGCCTCTCGGGCGGGCAGGAGGTGGTCCGAGTCGTGTGGTTGGCAGAGCGTGCTATGGAGCCAGGCGTCCGTCAGGCTGGGTCTTGTCCAGAGTGCCCTGAGGTTTCGGGGGGCCCGGCTTCCCTGCGCTGCCTTCCGTACCCTTTTCCTGACTAATCTGCCTCCCAGCCCTTCCCTTTGCTGGCCGTCCCCCCTGTTGTTCTGCGGGTATGAGATTCTGTGTCATTGCTGTGGGGAGAAGAGGAAGAAGTGACCTGGACTTGGGCCCTGCTGTCCTGCGCTCAGAAGGGCCTCATCTGCCGCTCGGCCTCCAGGCCAGGTGCTGAGTGACGCCGGGCTCAGGTTTTTGTGCAGATTGGTTGGCTGGCAGCCAAGCCTGGCTTGTGTCTCTGGAGAGATCAGCTGTGGGCATGGACTCCTCCTGGACCCTCGCCCCGGAGCTTGCACCTCCGCAGCAGGGTCAGGCCTCCCTGAGCATCAGGTGCTCAGACACTGCTCCTGCCCCAGCCCCGACTCCTCGAGGCATCCTGGGAGCTGGTGAATCCCAGTGTCCAGGACGTGCTGACCTGCTCGGGCTCCAGCCGGGCCTCCGCGGGCCCCCACCCCGGCCTCCCCTCGTTCTGTGGGGCCCAATGACGAGGTCTCCAGCTGCGAGTGGGCCTGGGACGCCTTGTCCTGGGGAGCAGGCGAGTGGGAAGGACGCTGCCCTCCTCTTCTCTCCTAGCCGAGTTTGTCCTGCAGTGGATGGACGTCGGCCTGACCTCCGAGTTCCTTCTGGTGCTCGTGAACTTGGTGAAGTTCAACAGCTGTTACCTTGACGAGTACATCGCATCCATGGTCCAGTAAGAGACGCACTTCAGTACTGAGCACAGTCCCGCTGTTTTGTGGGTGCACGTGAGCTCCATGGGGTGAATGAAGGTGTTAGACCATCACATGAGGGGAGGCGTTGGAAGTGGCCAGAGCCCCCTTTCGCTTAAGTTGGTCTTTTGATGATTGACCTAGTGTTTACCCGCAACAGATGCGACATCTCACCTGATGGTTTTTTTCTTCTTTTTCTCCTGCACCCACGGCACACGGCAGTGTCTGGGCCAGGGAGAGAATCAGAGCCGCGGCTGCTCCCTTACTCCATCCTTACCTCCTGTGCCACAGCGGGAACCCCCAGCTGATTTTTTTTTCCATTTTTTCATCACTTGCCGTCATTTGTTCGAAACCCTCTGAACCGCTGTGGGGTCCTGGTCTTGTTGGTGCTGCACACCCAGCGCTGAGCCGTGTAGGGGCAGGGAGCGTCAAGGAACAGAGCCACTCTGTTTTTTTGCTTTTAGGGCCGCACCCGAGGCACATGGAGGTTCCCAGGGTAGGGGTTGAGTCAGAGCTGCAGCCGCTGGCCTACTCCATAGCCATAGCCATGCCGGATCCGAGCCGTGTCTGTGACCTTCACCACAGCTCACGGCAATGCTGGATCCCTAACCCACTGATGGAGGCCAGGGATCGAACCCGTAACCTCATGGTTTCTAGTCGGATTCGTTTCCGCTGCGCCACAACGGGAACTCCAATGAGGCACTTTGGTTGCCTTTGAAGAGTGACCCAAAAGTGAGACGTCTTTGCTGACTGTGCTTCCTCCCACAGCATGATCTGCCTGCTCTGCGTCCAGACCGTGTCCTCCGTGGACATAGAGGTCAGTAGCTGCGCCTCTGCGGGACGGTACCTTTCAGCCTCCGTCCAGGCAGGCTGGGTGGCGTAGCCCCGGAGACTTTGGGCCCTGGTGGCATCAAGCCCTCTGCTGCTCTTCTCTGCCAGGCCTCTCTGAGCCTCAGGACTCTGTCCCCTAAGTAAGGGGCAGTTGGATGCCATCTGTTGTGGGGTCGTAGTTCACGACGGGACGAGCCCCTGCCACTGGGACATAGGAGTGCCTCCCGGATGCTCGCTCACTCTTGCGGGTCCAGGAAGGCCGCTTAGGCAGAGGGGAGGGGCGGTGATCAGTGCCCGGAGAAGGGTGAGAGGAGGCTGTGGGCGTCAGCTCCCTGGCCCCGCAGGTCTCTCTGCAGGTGCTGGACGCTGTGGTCTGCTACAACTGCCTGCCGGCGGAGAGCCTCCCCCTCTTCATTGTCACACTTTGCCGCACCATCAACGTCAAGGAGCTCTGCGAGCCGTGCTGGAAGGTGGGCACTGAACTGTCACCTGCGGAGTCCTTCCTGTGGCGGTGGGGGGGCCCTAAGCCAGGCCAGGGCGAGGGCCGGCTTGTCTTTAGTGCCTGGCATCTGCGTTCTGGAGCGGCCCGCCCTGCCCGTCTGGCGCCCGGGGCCCTGGTCTCGCACCTGCCGGTCTGTCCTGATGATGCGTCTTGCTTCCCAGCTGATGCGTAATCTCCTGGGCACCCACCTGGGCCACAGCGCCATCTACCACATGTGCCGCCTCATGGAGGACAGGCAAGTGCGGCGGCGGGCACCCGGGGAGCCCAGGGGGTGGTCGGTGGCCACGAGGTGGCGTCGAGGAGGGTCAGTGTGTGGGCTCTTGCCCAGCTCGGGCTGCCCGGGTGCTCCCTCCGTGGGGCTGCTCCAGAAGCAGGCCCTGGGCCTCCTGGTCGCCTCTCCTTCTGCTGCTGCCAGTAGAGTCGCAATGTTCGCATCTGAGCTCTTGACCCTCCCTCAGGCCTCCTCCCGTGGGGCTGCCTCTCCAGACCCCTGTCCCGAGGCCCTTGCCTCCCACAGCCAGACTGTCGCAGGTTGTGTTGCTTGTGCCGGGGTGGCTCCTCTGTCCTCACCTGCCAGCTCCCACCTCCTCCCTGCCCTCCTGCACGCCCTCTCGGCCTCCTGAAGTCCGCTCCCCCACAGCAGCTGTGCACCCCTTTCCCAGCACGGATCTGACCATCCCTTTGGCTCGGAGCCGCCCTGGCTCCTTGCGCCGTTGGGATAAAAACCGGAGGGCAGTGAGGCTCCCATTCCTCCAGCCTCCCTTCTGCCGCTCTCCGTTCTGCCACCCACCTTTCGTCTTGTTGGGCGTCCTTCCGCCTGGGTCCAGGCTCCCCAGGTGCTCTTGACCTGTCGTGTGGTAGGTTCCTGATGCCCTGAGCAGGTTGACCTCGTACCCCGTGGTTTCCCTCCTCAGCTGTGGGCTCAGCTGGAACCTTGGCCTTCACTGCGCCATCCTCTGGTTCACACCTGTGCCTCCTGGGCTTCAGCGCCGCGGGCCAAGGGCCTTCGCTCTTTGGCCTCTGCGCCCTGGCGTCTAGCGTGGCTCCTTGGTAGGCAGGGATGCCTGCTGAGCGAATGTGTGAATGAGTCAGGTGGTTGCTGCTGAGCCCGCGTCCCCAGCTTCGCTGCTGCCTCGCCAGCACAGGGACCTTGGGGGAGGCGGCAGGAGCCCGGGCTGAGGCTGGGCCGGGCCCCGCTCACTCCCTGTCTTCCTGGGGACGTGCTTTCAGGGCCTTCATGGAAGACGCCCCGCTGCTGCGGGGAGCCGTGTTCTTTGTGGGCATGGCTCTGTGGGGAGCCCACCGGCTCTATTCGCTCAGGAACTCCCCGACGTCGGTGTTGCCGTCCTTCTATGAGGTAACCCGGAGGCCGTGCCGCTGGGGGCGGGGGCGGGGGGCGGGCGCGTCTGCTGTGGGCTGAGGTGGCGGGTCCACTCACCTGCTTTGCGAGCAGGGATCTGACGTGGGCTTTGGAAGGTTTTATTCACAAGTGAACGTTATTTTATTTATTTTATTTTTTGACTTTTTAGGGCCACACCGACGGCATATGGGGGTTCCTAGGCTAGGGGTCCAATCAGAGCTGTAGCTCCCAGCCTACACCACAGCCACAGCCACGGCCACTCCACATCCAAGCCGTGTTTGCAGCCTACACCACAGCTCCTGGCAATGCTGGATCCCCAACCCGCTGAGGGGGGCAGGGATTAAACCATGTCCTCATGGACACTAGTCGGATTCATTTCTTTTTTTTTTTTTTTTTTTTGTCTTTTGTCTTTTGTTGTTGTTGTTGTTGCTATTTCTTGGGCCGCTCCTGCGGCATATGGAGGTTCCCAGCCTAGGGGTCCAATCGGAGCTGTAGCCACCAGCCTATGCCAGAGCCACAGCAACTCGGGATCCGAGCCGCATCTGCAACCTACACCACAGCTCACGACAACGCCGGATCGTTAACCCACTGAGCAAGGGCAGGGACCGAACCCGCGACCTCATGGTTCCTAGTCGGATTCGTTAACCACTGCGCCACGACGGGAACTCCTCGGATTCATTTCTGATGAGCCCCAACGGGAACTCCTGGAGCACTTTCTTCCTTTTTTTTTTTTTTTTTTGTCTTTTTAGGGCCGCACTCACGGCATATGGAAGTTTCCAGGCTAGGGGTCAAATTGGAGCTACAGCTGCCAGCCTACACCACAGCTTATGGCAACGCCAGATCCCTAACCCACTGAACAAGGCCAGGGATCGAACCTGCATCCTCATGGTTACTAGTCAGATTTGTTTTCGCTGAGCCATGGTGGGAAGTCCTTGGAGTACTTTGTTTGCATGTTTTCGTGTTGCTCTCAGGGCCCCTGTTGAGCTAGGGCGGTCACACCATCCTTAGCTTACCAGAGGAGCAGCCGAGCCTGGTCCTGTCCCGGTTCCACACGGCGTCCGGTCCCGGTCCTTCTGCCACACTCCACCTCCTGGCCAGTGGGGGGAGTGCTCTCTGCGCACTGCCTGCCTCAGGGTAGCTTTCAGGTTCCCTGGGCCAGGATGCCAGGGGCCCAAAATTTGAAGGGAATGGTCTGGCTCCATCAGGCCTTTTGGAGCCAGGAACCACATTTCTGGGCTCCTAAGATAGCACCTCTTTTTTTTTTTTTTTTTTTAATTAGGGCTGCACCTGGGGCATACGGAGGTTCCCAGGCTTGGGGTTGAATCGGAGCTATAGCTGCCGGCCTACACCACAGCCACAGCAACTCAGGATCCGAGCTGTGTCTGCGACCTACACCATAGCTCATGGCAATGCTGGGTCCTTTAAACCACTGAGCGAGGCCAGGGATCGAACCTGTGTCCTCATGGATGCGGGTCAGATTCGTTCACCCCTGAGCCATGATGGGACCTCTGAGAGAGCGCGCGTGTGGCCTGCGGGACGTGTGGGAGCGAGGCATCTTCCGCTAGGCTCCCAGGGTGGTGTGCTGGGTTCTCTGACCGCTGCGGGGCCCGGGGCCCCTGTTCCAGGCCATGACCTGTCCGAACGAGGTGGTGTCCTACGAGATCGTCCTGTCCATAACCCGACTCATCAAGAAGTACCGGCGGGAGCTCCAGGCCGTGACCTGGGACGTCCTGCTGAACATCATTGAACGCCTGCTCCAGCAGCTCCAGGTGAGGTGGGCGAGAAGGCCGGGGGCGCAGGGGGGACCACGGGGCTGTCCTCTGATGGTTCTCAGTGGTGTTGACTCACCATCCCCGAAGACGGCCGTTTCCCCCAAACCCACTCCATCAGCTGGAGCAGAAATGCCTAGTAGGTGACTAGCCCAGTGACACGTGAGGCCCTGCAGATGGACCCTGAAGACAGTTCCCAAAGGGTCCCCAGGGCCAACGGTGACGTGCTGTAAGTTTGGGGGATGGCATTGACCATAGCAGGGAGGACGTGCCGGTGCAGGGGCTGCAGGGGAGACGAGGCCCCGTCAGGCTCGGGGCGGCGCGTCTGAACACCGGGGTGGGCAGTGTGAAGGCAGCCAGGCCTGTGCTCCACCCTCCAGACAGGGAAGACTGCAAAGAAGTGAACACACTTCCAGTTTCACTGAAGGAGCTCAGAGGTTGCCACTCACTCTAACAAGTAAAGAGCTGAGCACACGAAAAAATCGGTAACTCTTCTTAGATCCGTAAGAGAAATGAGGCCACAGGATAGCTCCCCTCAAAATTGGAAAGACTGAGAAGAAAATACAGGGAATCACAGATCACCAGAGCAGAAATTCACAAGCTGACACCTCCACGAGAACCAACGCCACGGCTGACTGGCCGAAATTGTAACATACAAATTGCTGGAGGCTCAAGAGTGGAGAATTCTGACAAACATTGGAGAAAAGTCCTCTGTAGGCCAGGATGAGAGGAGGAATCACTCTGAAATACAGCAACACCCTCTGGTCTTCTTAAGTTCTACTGTCAAGAGAAACTGTTACACCAGAGCGTAACCCGCGGGGTTTTATCAGAGCCGAACTGACCTGGAGGAAGGAAAATAGCCAACCTTCCATCTGGGAGAAGAGAATAGTCAGTGCTAGGCCCCTCTAGCCATCATGTTCCACCAAGAAAGGAAAAGTGGGGAAAGGGGAGGGGACCAAGCAACACGTGTGATGTTTTGAGGAGGGCTGGGGGTTGGTAGTGCCTGTGCCCTCGTCCCCTGGGGAAGGCTGCTGGGCCAGGCCCTTGTCGCTCACAGCGGGTCAGGTAGTGCTTTGTCTTGGAGTGACGGGCTGGGAGCAAACTCCAGAAGGCCCGTGGCAGTCTGTGGCGTGGGCATAGTCACGGCTCCTGGAGTTGCCCGTGGAAACCCCGCCTGGCGGGAGGGCCCGGGGGTGTCTGGACTCGGCTCCTTTGAGCTGCGGACTCATGCCAAGTGCCTCGTGTGTAACTGCATCTTGGCGTTTCAGAGCCTGGACAGTCCGGAACTCACAGCCATCGTCCACGACCTGCTGACCACAGTGGAGGAGCTGTGTGATCAGAACGAGTTCCATGGCTCTCAGGAGAGATACTTCGAGCTCGTTGAGAGATATGCGGACCAGAGGCCTGTAAGCCCACCCCTCCGGCTCTGCGGGGCCTCGGGCTCAGGCGAGAGGCTGGACTAGGTTGGGTTCCTGGCGGGGGCTGCTCAGCTCCGGGAGGCCTGGCTGAGTGGGTCTGGAGTGAAGACCAGGGCTGGCTTCTCCACAGAGTTTGTGCTCCTGCGGGGAAATCTGCGGGCATCGGCAAGCTGAAAGCACGTGTGTTTGCGGCGAGGGGTGACAGCACAGCCCGCCCGTCCCCTTCCTCTGCCTGTGCTGAGGGAGGTCCTGGTTGGCGCCCCAGGTGGCAGGTGGTCCTGGCGCCAGAGACGCTCAGCCTGATGCAGGCCCTTTCTTGTGTGGGCTCCCTCCGGGGACCTCGGCATGGCTGGTCTCCTGGGCCAGCAGCGTGGGGCAGCGTTTACAAGCAGCCCTCTGGAGGGGCAGCTCGCTAACCCCAGGTCTTTGTCTTTTGGCAGGAGTCCTCACTCCTAAATTTAATAACCTACAGGGCCCAGTCCATCCATCCGGCCAAGGATGGCTGGATTCACAACCTGCAGCTGCTGATGGAGCGATTCTTCAGGTAGGACTTCTCCGGAGGCCTGCCTGTCCCTGTGACTGTCTTGCAGGCCGGGTCCGGGACACTGAGCCGGCACCTTTCTCTCTGATTTGCGAAAGCGACTGTTCTCACTGAGCAGGAAAAGTGTGTTTTCCAGGAGCGCAGAGTCCTCTAAGGCCTCTGCCCCTTTGCCCAGTTCCGGGTCTGGTTTTTGCCGAGCTGGGCCCCGGGCAGGGGGAATCTGGGTGAGGTGGGTGGGTCTACGGGCAGGTTCCCCCGGGAAGCCAGGGGAGCCGGGGCCCGGTGGGGGCTAGACTGGCGCAGTGTCCTGCGTAGCCCCAGCTGGTTCCCTACCCCCAGGAATGAGGCGCGCAGCGCTGTGCGGATCAAGGTACTGGACGTCCTGTCCTTCGTGTTGCTCATCAACAAACAGTTCTACGAGGTGCGTGTCCGCCATGGCCTGGAGCCCCTGCCAGTGGCTGCCAGGGCTGGGCTGGTGGGTGCGGCTCGCCCCTGCCGGCCTGCAGCCTCCTGGGGTCAGCCTGCTGGAGCCCCTGGGGGGCCTGCTTTCTCAGCAGGCTCTGTTTCCACCTTCCCTCCTTCCCTCCCCGCCTTCCCTCCCTCCCTCCCCCTTCCCCCCTCCATCCCCCCCTCCGGTCTCCTCTCCCTCCCTCATTTCCCCCCTCCTCCCTTCCCTCCCTCCCTCCACCTCTCTCTTCCTTTCTCCTTCATTCACTCCTCCCTTCCTTCCCTCCCTCCCTCCACGCCCTCGGCCAGTCCTGTGGCTGCGTCCAGGAGGGTGCCATCCCTGCCCTCAGGAAACGTCTTGCCCAGGCCTTTTTGTGACCACACTCCCCCTGTAACCTGGCGGAGGGCGTGGAGGGAGGGAGGGAAGCCGGCTGGCCTGGCCTGGTCCGTGGGGTGGCTCCAGGCCCTGCCTGTCTCTGCTGCCTCTCTCTCCCTCTGCTCCATCCTCCGCGAGGTCTGTGCTGAGAGCTGCCTTCGGGCTCCGCGTGTCTCCCCATGCTTCCCGGCGGCCCCGCCAGGATCTCCCCTCCTGCCCTCTCCGCAGGCAGCCATCCTTTGCCCTGCCTCTCTGTCCTGGGAGTCCGCTCTCCTTCGGGGTCCAGCTTAGCACTGCGTCTTTCAGGAAGCTCTCCTGGGGCCCTCGTGGTGGGGGGCCCTCGTCCTGCTTTCTGGGAAGGTGCCCGGCGTGTTGCCTGGTCACAGGGTCCCTGTGCTGTAGGGACGAGCTCTCCCTGCCCCCGGCGTGTGCACAGAGGCGCCTTCACATCAGATCCTTCTTCCCTGTGACCTTGAGTGACAGAGTGAGTGGGGACCTCACTGCTGCATCACGTCTGAGTGGGGCCTGTGGGTCTGTGCCCCAGCTGGACCACCGTCTTGCTGCCATTGTTCTCCTGAGCCAGGGGGCCCTGCAGGGTGCCCTAGAAGGGCCCTCGCCCGCCCCTTCTGCGGGTGGTCCCCTGGCTGGAGGATGGCGTTCCCTGGCAATTGCTCACCCCCGCGCCCTCGTGCCTGCTGCAGGAGGAGCTCATCAACTCGGTGGTCATCTCACAGCTCTCCCACATCCCCGAGGACAGAGACCACCAGGTCCGAAAGCTTGCCACCCAGCTGCTGGTGGACCTGGCCGAAGGCTGCCACACCCACCACTTCAACAGCCTGCTGGACATCATTGAGAAGGTGAGGGCCGCTTGCGTCTGGGGCCTGGGCTGCCAGTGGGGCCGCTCTTTGTGGCCACGCTCAGGGGGCAGCGGTGTTCTTTGGACCCGCTGTCTCTGTTCTCTGCAGAGTGACGGCCTGGTCTCTTAGAGACGCGGCTTCCCTCCCAGCAAAGGCGGGCGGCTGCACTGTGTCCTGCTGCCTGGGCTCTGGTGTCAGCAAAGGAGGCCGGCTTCGGGAGGGGTTTGGGGCCACCGTTCTTCCGCACAGCCAGCAACTTCTCATTAAAAGAAACACGCTATTTGAAATGCGTCGCAGGTTTTGAACCAGGCCTTGGGTCGAGTGGGCCTCTCCTTTTGAGAAAAAAAGGAGAAGGTGTTTGCTGATAGAAAACATTGGGTCTACTATTTATTCACTGCCTCACGGAGCCCAAAGCTGCGAATTTACTTAGTTATTTGATTGTTTTTTGCTTCTTAGGGCCACACCCACGGCATAGGGAGGCTCCCAGGGTAGGGGTGGAATCAGAACTGCAGCAGCCGGCCTGCGCCACAGCCACAGCTGCATGGGATCTGAGCCGCATCTGTGATCTACAGCACAGCTCACGGCAACACCGGATCCTTAACCCACTGAGCAAGGGCAGGGATCGAACCCGCATCCTCATGAATACTAGTCGGGTTCATAACCGCTGAGCCGTGATAGGAACTCCCCAAAGCTAGGGATTAATTTAAATAGAGGTCTTTTGGAGTTCCCACTGTGGTGCAGTGGCAGGACGCAGGTTCAATCCCAGGTTGGTACAGCAGGCTAAGGATCTGGTGTTGCCGCGGCTGTGGCGAGGGTCACAGCTCTGGCTCGGACCCGCCCCCTGGCTTGGGGATGTCCGCGTGCTGCGAGGCAGCCGCAAGGTTAATGAGTGGGTAGAGGCCTTCTCTCCGTAGGTGATTGCCCGCTCCCTCTCGCCACCCCCCGAGCTGGAGGAGAGGGACGTGGCGGCGTACTCGGCCTCCTTGGAGGACGTGAAGACAGCGGTCCTGGGGCTCCTGGTCATCCTGCAGGTGGGCCTCTGCTCTGTGGGGGGTGACGACCAGCGTGTCTCGTGCGAGTGCTGCCCTTTGGGCCTCGTCTCCAAGGAGATGCGGCACTCCCTGAGGGGAAGAGTGTGTCGGGTGCGGTCCTCGCTGTCCCAGCGGGGCTCAGAGCTCTTCGCAGGGTGGGTGCGGCCCAGCCAGAGCTGATCTGTGCCAGAACCAGCCCCTCAGCTCCAACCACAGCCGCCGAGATGGGAAGGGCTGCCGTCCATTCTGGCCCCACGGTTGTGCCGTCTTTTTTAAAGGACAGCTTTATTGAGATGCAGTTCACACACCGCCCAGATCCCCGTTGGAAGCCTAGGGATCCGTGGTTTGTCTGGTACTCACAGGGTTGCACCGCTGTCATGAAAACCACTCGTCACCCTGAGCGACTCCAGGCCTATGAGCGGTCCCTCCCATCCACCCCTCTGTACCCCCGCCCTTGGCGATCACGGATACGCTTTCCATCTACTAGGAAACGTTTTTCTTCTTTCTTTTGGGTTCACCTGTAGCGTGTTCAAGTTCCTGGATCAGAGATTGAAGCCATGTCCAGCAGTGACCTGAGCCATTGCAGTGACAATGCTGGATCCTTTATGCACTGCTCCATAAGGGAACTCCATCTCTATGAATTTGCTTATTCTGGGCATTTCTTTCTTTTTTCTTTTTCTTTTTTTGTATTTTTTGTTTTCTGGGGCCGCACCTGCGGCATATGGAGGCTCCCAGGCTAGGGGTCCAATCGGAGCTACAGCTGCCGGCCTCCACTACAGCCATGGCAACGCCAGATCCGAGCCGTGTCTGCGACCTACACCACAGCTCACGGCAACGCCGGATCCTTAACCCACTGAGCGAGGTCGCTGGGTGTTGAATCCGCGTCCTCATGGATACTAACCAGATTCGTTTCTGCTGCACCGCAACGGGAACTCCCTGATCTGGGCATTTCGTGGAAACGGAACCGTGCTTGTGTGACCTTTTGTGTCTGGCGTTTGTCATTGAGCATCGTGTCTTCAGGGGTTGTCCGTGCTGCGTGCGTGCTGGTGCACAGCACAAGGTTCCTGCCTTTCTACGACTGGTGTTTTCCCATCGGGATAGACCGTGTTTTGCTTGTCCGTTCATCAGTTGACGGACACTCAGGTCCTTTCCCCTTTTTGGCTGTGGGGCGTTCATGCTGCGGTGAACACTCACGTTTCTGTGTGGGCGTGTGTTTCATCTCCCTTGGAGGTTCACCTGGGTCAGGGGATGATCCTGTTTAATCGGTGGAGTGGCTGCCATACCGGTTTCACAGTCTGTTCCATCTCGCCCCCCAGCAGTGGTGGCTGAGGTTCCGGTTCCTCCATGTCCTCCCCCACACTCCTTGTGTTCTGTGTTTTCATTATTGCCACGGTAATAGGTGTGAAATCTTGTGGGGTTTTTTTTTGGCCACACCGTGGCATGCAGAGGTTCTCAGCCACGGCATCGCAGTGACAGCGCCAGATCCTTAACCCGCTGTGCCGCAAGGGAACTCATGAAATCGCGTGGCCTTGATTTGCCTTTTCCTGGGTATTAATGACGAGCGCCTTTTCCTGTACCAACTGGCCGTTTGTGCACCTCTGGAGAGGAACGGGTGGGCAGAGCAGCGGCTGCCGAGTCCTCTCTGTTCTCTTGGCGTCGCTTGTGCCTTGCCAGGCGTGGAAAGCTGGCTTTTACACTGAACCAAGGAGGCGCAGCTTTGTGGATCCTTCTTTCTTGAAAAAGAATAACAGCGATGCATTTTTTTAAGCGCTCACTGCTCTCCTCCAAGGCTCCAAGGCCAACCCCCAAAACCAAGGTTGCTGGCAGCACCGAGGGCTCTTAGACCTGCTCCCCAGTCTTGTGTGTCCGAGAGGTGCCCTTGACCTTGCAGAGGTCAGGTGGCAGGGGCTGGCAGGGGGATGGCAGCTCACCTCCCCTCACGGAGCACACCTGGTGCCTGGCTCTGCCCCGGCTCCTCCCGCTTCGCCTCGTGGCGTCAAGGAGGTGCCCTGTCAGTGTACAGGGATCTCTGGTCCTGTTGCCACGAAGTGCGCCCGTGGGGGAACCCCGTGATTTATTCACCGACTCCCTGTGCATGATGTGGTCTTTTGATTTTTTGCAAAGACTGAGGGATGAGGCCTGTGAACAAACCCCTGGGATGAAGCCCCGGAGTGTAGTTGGTGCCCTGAAGGTTTTAAACATTTTCAAGATGGGTGGGTGCTGCCCGTTACCTCCACAGAGCTCACCCTGGTGCCTCTGCCCAGGCACCAAGGTGCTGACGCCCTGGCTGTGTCTCGGCCCCTGCCCCACGGTGACCAGCACTCTCTCTCCGCAGACCAAGCTCTACGCCCTGCCCGCCAGCCACGCCATGCGCGTGTATGAGACGCTCGTCAGCCACCTCCAGCTCCACTACAAGCACAGTTACACCCTGCCCATCGCCAGCAGCATCCGGCTGCAGGTAGGACGGGGCCTGCCAGGCACTTGGCCATGGCTGCCTTTCAGGGCTGGCCGTGGTGGGTTCCCTGGGGTGCCCAGCAACTGCATTGGGCTTGGAGATGCAGTGACCACAGGCTGGGGAGGTGGCAGGTGGCCCCAGCTGTCGCTGTGGCTGCACCAGGACATGCTGCTTTTTCTTTGGCCTGCAGTGCCTCTCAGTCCTGTGGTGGCTCCCGGGTGGGGGGGCAGAGAGGGGGAATCGTGCCAACTTCCAAGGGGCATATGGCTCCTTGCTCCTGATGCTGCAGGCTGTCGGTGGCCAGTAGCAGTGGTTTGCGCTTCCACTGTGGGAGCTGGCGCCAGGTTGAGCAGAGGTCACTGCAGTGGAAGCCCTGGTCCCTTCCAGAGCGTCTGCCCAAGACGGGGCAGCCCTCTGTCATTGAGGGAGTCGGCTGAACGACGGGTCGTTAGTTGGGGGATGTGAAGGCGTCCTGAGCAGAGCTCTGCTTTCTGTACCCAGGGCCACACAGTGCTGCCTGGCCAGCGTGTGAGACGTCTACTCCTGCCCACCCTGTCATCACGGGTGTGGGAGCGTCTGGGCCTCCCAGGGCTTTGAGGGAGGAGGCCGAGGGGGCCCGCGCCTCCCCGCCTGGCACCACCATCTGCGCGGTGAAGTTGGGGCGTGTGTGCCGTTAGCAGGCAGCCTTTTCTGAGCCGTGTTGGTCTGCGCGGCCCACCAGGCGCCGTCCTGCTCTGTTGGTCATGCCCTCTCCCTCTGCAGGCCTTCGACTTCCTGCTGATGCTGCGGGCCGATTCCTTGCACCGCCTCGGGCTGCCCAACAAGGACGGGGTTGTGAGGTTCAGCCCCTACTGCCTCTGTGACTACGTGTATGTGGGGCCGCGCCTTCCCCTGTCCCTGGCTCTCGGGCGGGGGTGGAGGGGCCTGCCCTGACTGCCCGTGCCTGAGAGCAGGTCCCCGCAGAGCCTGACGGCAGCTGGCTGGCGGCTCGGAGCCTGCGTCTGCCCCCAGCCTGGTGGAGCGGGGGCCTTGGCCTCAGTGCTTCCTTCCTCGGTCCCATAGGGAGCCGGAGAGAGGCTCTGAGAAGAAGGCCAGTGGTCCCCTGTCACCTCCCACCGGGCCACCTGGCCCAGTGCCCACAGGCCCCACCGTGCGGCTGGGCTCGCTGCCCTACTCCCTGCTCTTCCGTGTCCTTCTGCAGTGTTTGAAGCAGGTGAGACAGCCGGTCCCTCTGGCTGCGTTGGGTCAGACGGAGCCGCGACAGGTGCTGCCCAGGGGGGCACAGCTCCTTCCCTGCATTGGCCATATCAGGAGGGTCACAGCTCGTTTCCAGGCTGTCGCCCCAAGGTTCCACAGTGGCCCTGGAGCCGTGCACTGCACACCTGCTGTGTGCTGCGCCTCCTGAAGCTGGCTGTGCAGCCTTGGAGACATGCCTGCCTCCAGGAGGTGGTTTTGGTGCAGAGGTGACGTGTACAGACAGATACAGAAAGTGGGGCGTGCCTCAGAAGGAGGCACCCACAGGCTGTGTGGGATGGAAAGGGGGTGCATGAGGGGGGCAGGTCATCTTCCAGCGGCAGGAGGGAGCAAAGGCGGAAAGCAGAGTAGGTTCCCCACTGTAGGGGACGGAGCTGGGATGAGACCCGGAGGTGGTGCCCGAGGCGGGAGGACAGGGGGCGGCAGGGGCTCCCCAGGGAGAAGCGCTGGAGAGAGAGGCAGAGTTTCAGCTTCTGTGTCACCCGGCCTGGATCTGGGATTGGGACTCTTGGCCACGGGTGTGGTTTATAGGCAGGGGTCACCCCACGGGAGACTGGGTGGGCTCTCGGGATGGTCACAACCCCGTGCGTGTTGCTGTGGCCCCCGGGGTGACTCTGGACCCAGGGTGACTCGGGACCCGTGGACCGTCGAGAGAATCCCCGCACCTTTTCCCTTAAGCCAGTTCCGCAGCCTCTTTTCTTTTCTTTTCTTTTTTTTTTTTTTTTGTCTTTTTGCCATTTCTTGGGCCGCTCCTGCGGCATATGGAGGTTCCCAGGCTAGGGGTCCAATCGGAGCTGTAGCTGCCAGCCTACGCCAGAGCCACAGCAACTGGGGATCGGAGCCGCATCTGCGACCTGCACCACAGCTCACGGCAACACCGGATCGTTAACCCACTGAGCAAGGGCAGGGACCGAACCTGCAACCTCATGGTTCCTAGTCGGATTCGTTAACCACTGCGCCACGATGGGAATTCCCATAGCCTCTTTTCTGAGCCGTCTTGCGTCTGGGCCCCTTGGGTCCAGGGCCCCCAGCGGAGGTGGGGAGGGCAAGGCCGTGGGGAGGGGGGGCCGGGTGTGCACAAGCTCCGCCCCCCAGAGGAGAGGCGTGTGGGCGGCCGGCTTCCAGGTGAAGCAGGGACCACGGGAGAAGGGGAGGGCGGCTGGGGTCCTCGCTGCTGTGCCGGCTGTGCCGACCCTGCGTCCCCTCGTCTGGCAGGAGACGGACTGGAAGGTGCTCCGGCTGGTGCTCAGCAAGCTGCCCGAGTCGCTCCGCTACAAGGTCCTCACCTTCACGTCGCCCTGCAGCGTGGACCAGCTGTCGGCCGCCCTCTGCTCCATGGTGCGCCCTCTGCCCCGCCCCGCGCCGCTCGCCCTGGGTCTGGGGGCCTCAGCTCCTGCACTGAGGCCTGCGAGGCCAACCCCAGAGCCGTGGTCCTCTCTGCAGTGTGGCCCGTCCTGTCTGCAGTGTGGATGGCGCCTCCGGGCCTCTGTGCTCCCACCCTGGCTCTCGGCTCTCGGGTTGGAGGGCTGTGTGGAGTTGTGACTCCTTCCCTCCTGCTCCTCCTCCTCCTTCCGGGCTCCCGAGACATGGGTTCCGTCTTCTGTCTCCCCAGTAGCTCAGGGTGGGATCCTTTGCTTCTCTGGAAAGGCAGGCAGATGGCGGGCCGCAGAAGGAAGTAGGAAGGTCTCGGGACTTTGCATCCCTTTTCCTGCTCGGCTGCATTCTCAGAGCTCTCCTGGTGTCCCCCGGCCACCCCATGTGACCTGGCAGCCAGGGAGGACTTCACATCTGGGCCTTGGTTGTTAGCTTTCAGGCCCCAAGACCCTTGAGCGGCTCCGAGGCACCCCGGAAGGGTTTTCCAGAACCGACCTGCATCTCGCTGTGGTTCCCGTGCTGACGGCATTAATCTCGTACCATAACTACTTGGACAAAACCAGACAGGTACCCCACGGGAAGGGGTGGTTGAGCTTTGAAAGCTCGGCCCCTGGGATGTTTGTTTCAGCCAGATGGCCCAACAGCTTCCTCATAGCCTGGGTGGCTGTGAGGCCAGGGGCTTTGCTTCCCCGTGCAGCCACGGCTCAGCCTGAGAGCGCAGACGTTTGAACTCACTGGGGCTCCTCGGTTCTCTTCCCAGGGGGCGGGGAGGTGGGCTTAATGCAGGACCTGGGTGCCTCTCCACCAGCAGCACCGTGTTCTTTCTGAGGGGCACTGCCTGGCTTGTCCTTGCTACAGCTTGGGATGGGTGCTACATTGCTGGGCAGAGCTGGGCCTGTTTTTCGGGGCAGGGCGGTTGGGCCTAGGGCCTCCCACTTCGTCTGCCTCCATGGCATCATCAGGTGCACAAGAGCTCGCCCAGTCATTTCTTTTTCTTTTTCTTTTTTTTTTTTGTCATTTCAGGGCTGCACCCACGGCATATGGAGGTTCCCAGGCTAAGGGTCTAATTGGCCGACCTACGCCACAGCTCATGGCAGTGCCGGATCGTTTACCTGCTGAGCGAGGCCAGGGATCAAACCGTATCCTCACGCCTAGCAGTCACACTCATTCCCCCTGTGCTCCAGCGGGAGCTCCTTGCCCAGTGTGTCTGTTCTGTTCCACACCGCTGGGTGAGAGGCCTGCAGTGAGCTGTCACCTTTACTCTCTCTCTCTTTCAAATTCCTGACCCTTTTTTTTGTCACTTTGCCCTCACTGATACTGGAACAGAAGTCTTGGGGAGGTCGGGTGGCCCCCTTGGGGTCATGGCTAGGCAGGGGGACTGGACTCAGATTGGGCCCTGAGCCCGTGCTCCTGATCAAAGTGCTGCCGGGGACTCTCGACGTCTCATCACCTGCCAGAGCCCCGACTGCTGGAGTGAGCCTGGCTGCGGCTGCTCTGCGGCCTGGCCTGGTTCTCACCGGCTGAGCTCCCGAGGGGTGGCCAGCCCTACGGGGCCGACGTTTCCCTGAGAACCCTGGAGGCCCAGAGTCTGAGGGACGGGACTGGCTACAGAACATCAGAACCATCCACAGGGGCTTACGCCACCAGGTGCTTTTCGGTGGCCTGAGCCGGCCCTTGTCTCCTGCTGGGCACAGCCACTCTGCCGTCCTGAGGCACTCTGCCCACGGGTGGTGGAGGGCTGGTGGCCTTGCTGTGTTAGGCAGCGTCTCCCCTTGCAATAAGGCCAATTAGTTGAGGATTCCAGAACCAAGGGGTGAGGGGCCCATGGCGTCCTGGCTCCAGGGTGGCCTCCAGGGTGGGCAGGGGAGCCGGGCCCCGGCCCGTGTGGGCCTGTGGGGAGGCATGGAAAGCCCTTGGCTCGAGCAGCCCTCCTGTCCAGTGGGCTCAGGTGGGCTCAGCTGCTGGTGGCTCTGCTGCTTCGGCCCTCAGAGGCCTGGGCGGTGGCACGCAACCTCCTATTCCAGAACCTTCTGGAGTGGGGGAGGGGAGACAAGCATGGCTGTTCGGGGGGGCAGAGGCCGGGGCGCAGAGGGCGGCCCTGGTCTGAGGCGTCTGTGCGGCCCACAGCGGGAGATGGTGTACTGCCTGGAGCAAGGCCTCATCTACCGCTGCGCCAGCCAGTGTGTGGTGGCGCTGGCCGTCTGCAGCGTGGAGATGCCGGATGTCATCATCAAGGCGCTGCCTGTCCTGGTGGTGAAGCTCACGCACATCTCGGCCACGGCCAGCATGGCCGTCCCGCTCCTCGAGTTCCTGTCCAGTAAGCATCTCTGGCTTCGCCTGGGTGCCTCTGGGGGTGCGTGCGAGCGGGCTGGGGCCGACCCCCGCGCCAGGGCTGCGCCTTGCCCGAAAGAACCCCTGGGACCTCCCTCTGGCTGCGGGGAGGCCGCCCGAGGGCACCTGGGACCTGCCGCCCTCTGCTGCCTCAGGGCCTTGGTGCCCCCGCCCTGTGCTGTGAACGCGCTCCTTCCTGACCTCTCCCTCCAGGGTCCGTGTGGATGCGCGGAAGTCTCCGTGGCCTGAGCTGGTGCCTGTCCTCGGCCTGGCTCTCGGAGCCTCCCTGCAGCACAGTTCAGAGGGGCCTTACTCGCCCAGGAGCGTGGGGTGCCACGCGCGCCCTTCCTTCCCAGACCTTGTGCCCACCTGGCCCTCTGCAGGCCTGCAGGCATGTGGGCAGCAGGAGCAGGCAGTGCTTTACCCCCGTGAAGGGCCACATGTGGCCTCAACCACGTGTTCTTTGTGTTTACACCCTTTCGAACACGTGGAGACTGTTGTTGGCTCCTGGGTCGTGAGATGGGGCCACAGGCGGGCGTTAGCCTGGGGACTGTAGTTTCCCAGCCCCTGGAGCAGAGAGTGGAGGCTCGGGGGTGGGCGAAGGTCATGTCCGGGTAGGCGGTTACCTTGCCTCCTCTGCCGCCCGCTCTGGTCAGAGTGGCTGCACTGGCTTTCGGAAACACCACGGGGAAGTTCCCCGTGTGCTGCAGCAGCAACAAACGAGTGTCCATGAGGATGCGGGTTCAATCCCTGGCCTTGCTCAGTGGGTTGGGGATCTGGCGTTGGCATGCCATGTGGTGTAGGTCGCAGATGCGGCTCGGATTCTGAGTTGCTGTGGCTGCCGCAGCTGTAGCCCAATTCAACCCCTAGCCTGGGAACTTGCACGTGCCGCAGGTGTGGCCCTAAAGAAAAAGAATCAGAAATGGCACAGGCCCCTGGCGACTCTCATCCCTGCGGTGCCCGTCTGCCAGGCTGTCTCCTTGCGTTGCAGCTCTGGCCAGGCTGCCTCACCTCTACCGGAACTTTGCGGCGGAGCAGTATGCCAGCGTGTTCGCCATCTCCCTGCCGTACACCAACCCCTCCAAGTGAGTGCCCTCCCAGTCGTGACTCGGGCCAGCGCTGCTTGCCGAAGCCAGGCCTCCCGGGGTAGAGCGCCACGTGGGCCCCTGTGGCCTTTGCCCCTCTGGTCTGCGCCCCCAGTGCCCGGCCTCTTGCCCAGGGACCGCCAGCCCACCCTCATGGTCTCGCTGCAGGTTCAATCAGTACATTGTGTGCCTGGCCCATCACGTCATAGCCATGTGGTTCATTAGGTGCCGCCTGCCCTTCCGGAAAGATTTTGTTCCTTACATCACGAAGGTGAGCCCGCGGAGGCCGCAGCCCGTGTTCCAGCTGGGACCTGCTTTGCCGCTGGCCGTGCGGGGCTGGAGCAGGATGATGGGTGGCGGGAAGAGAGATGGGGTGCTTCTGGGACACAGCTCGTTGCTGCCTTTGTCCTGGGCCTGCAGCTCGTCCTGGCTCAGGGCATGCCTGGGCGGGGCTGGCAGGTGCAGCGGGAAGCCTCGAGGGCGTGCGGCTCAGGTCTGCTCCGTTCTGCCAGGGCCTGCGCTCCAACGTTCTCCTGTCTTTTGATGACACCCCCGAGAAGGACAGCTTTAGAGCTCGGAGTACCAGTCTCAACGAGAGGCCCAAGAGGTGCGGGGCTGCATGGGCGGGCCTCGTGTCGGAGGTAGGGGGCAGCTCCGTGAGCTGGCCTGTGACCAGCATGGTGCGTACAGGCCGGCTGCCCCCAGGCCAGGGAGTGGACCTGGGCCCTGGCCGAGTGTGTACCCCCATGTGGACCATGCTGGGCTCCAAGACACCCTTAGGAGGTGAGGCAGGGCCCTACCTCTGAGGGCCGCAAACACCCCACACTTGGCTGGGAAGGCCAGCAGTGCTCCTCAGCAAGCCGGTCACTGTGGCCTGCGGTGTCATGGAGCCCCCGTGCTAGGTTGTGGCCAGTCCTGGCCTGCCTGGGCGGCGGGTGAGTGCACGTTTGCTGGTTGGGAATCGGGGTGCTAGTTCTAGGGCGTCTGAGTCTGGCACTGACTCCACAAATGAGCCCATGGTTGCATCGGGGCCTCTGTCTCCCCGGAAGCCAAAGCCCTGGTCTGGACAGGGAGGACCCCGGGCCCGCGGGTGCCCAGCCTCGGGCTGGCCGCCTCCTCCCGAGCGCTCGCCTAGCCCCTCGCTGATTGGGACACGCTCTCCATCGCAGCTGCTTTCGCCAAGTCTGAGGAAGCCGTGCTAGGCTGTGTGTTGTTGTCTGCATCTCATCGGAACGGCTGCCCCCCCCCCGCCCCCCTTTCCGTCCAGGCTTTTTTGGCTTCCCTAGGTGGGAACACGGCATTTTCCAGAAGGACCAGGTCTCTCAGGGTCCCGGTGGCTGGGGGCCAGGGGCCTTGAGCTAAGTAAGAACTGGCCTCTTTTTGGGCTGCGACCTTCAGGACCTCAGCACCTGGTCCCATGCGGGCAGGGCTGGCCTCGCTTGGGGTGGGCGGACGCCTGGTCAGCACAGCCTGGAATCTGTCGTGCGGTGTGATGCACACGTTTAATTTGCTCTCGTGTTCTTTGTTTGGGTATCCCGCGTGGAGCCATTTTCTCCGTCGTGTTTACGAGATATGTTTTCATGCGTTTTTGTTTTCTGTTTCTTCCCCCTGCTGACTGGCCTCTGGCATGGTTTTTGTCCATCTCACCCACGGGCTGTGACCTTTCCTCCTCCTCCCTCCAATGGCTTGTTCTCCCCTCCCTGGAGCTGGGCTCTCTGGGGCTTGGGCCTTCCTTCCTCACCTGGTAGTTTGAGGATAGCCAGGCCCCCCAAACAAGGCTTGAATAACTCCCCACCCGTGAAAGAATTCAAGGAGAGCCTTGCAGCCGATGCCTTCCGGTGCCGCAGCATCAGTGTTTCAGAGCACGCGGTCCGCAGGTAGAGGGCTCTGTCGGGCAGGGGCTCAGAGCCGGGAGCTCAGCCCACGAAGTGGCGCTGCCAGGCGGGAGCGCCCGGGGGGCGGTGCATGGGGCTGCTTGCATGACCTCATCGCCTGCCCATGCCCCCCTTGGCCGGAGCTGGAGGAGAGCTCGGGGTGGGGGGGGGACGCCCTCAGGCCGCAGGGGTGCATCCTGCCGAGCCTGGCCCTCGGGCCAGGGGACCCTAGTGGAGAGGGCGGAAAGGTTGCATTCTGTCACCAAGCCGCCCACAAGCGCGGGCTGGCTGCGCAGCGTCTGCAGTGGCCGGCCGGGGAGCCCGAAGCAGGGTGACCCCCGTCCGATGGCGGGTGTCCAGTGGCGGTGCCCGCAAGCCTGTCCCTGGAGGTCCGGGGTCTTGGCCCTTGATTCGAGCGGTGCCTGCGCAGGTCTGCTGGAAACACACCCTCCAGGCCTGGGCTTTTCTTTCACATCCTCTTGAGGGGACTTTCTTCCTGAGCCTTTTTTGTACAAGGGTCTGTGTTCTGTTGGAGCTGAAGTGGAACAGGGGCTTTTGTGGGGGCAGTGGGCAGGGGGCCAGCCGCAAGGGCCAGGGGAGGGGAGGCCTGGCCTCTCCAGGGTCGCGGCCTCGTCACTGCTCCCTGCCGTGTCCCAGCGTGGGGGTGGACTCAGGGCTGCGGCCTGAGCCGACAGGCCAGGCCGCTGCCTTCCCACCTGGAGGCCTCTGGAGGCCTCAGGGTCCCGGAGCTCGTAGACCACCCCCACCCCCACCCGGCCCCTCTGGCTTGGGCTCCAGCCCCAAGGCTGGCTTCTGCCGAGTCTGGTTGGAGTCGGCAGGGCGCTGCTGGGCTCGGGGTGCTCAGAGAAGTTCCCTTCAGCTCCTTCCCAATAGATTCTTTCTTGAGAGCACAGCTCCGCAACGGGGTGTGAAACATCCCAACGAAACCTGCACAAGCCCCTCCTCCTGGTCACAGGGGCGGGGCCGGCAGGACCCCGGTGTGGGGGTGAAGAGGCTCAGTGGAAGGCCAGACCCCCCCCCCGTCCCCCACGGGAGGCGGCCCTGTGGGCAGAATGCAATCTTGGTCGGTGTCCTGTGGTCCCGCGTCTCTGCATGACTCCACGGTCTGCCGCCCGGCCGTCGCCCGACTGTCCTGTGCTTCTGGGGGCGGGGCCTGTCTCTCCCGGCTCAGCCTCCACTCGGACGAAGGGGCCAGGTCTCCCCCCTGAGCCCGGCCGCCCTCCCCCGGGGGGTGTGTCCCTCAGTTGGCCGAGCCGTGGCTCCGCTGGCCTCACGGCCCCCTCAGCACATGCATGCCGTGAGCTTTGGCCCTGGTGGCAGATGACCCGGCCCCCTGTCCGGCACCCTGACCCCGCAGTGGCTCGTCCCTCCAGCAGGATCCAGACATCGCTCACGAGCGCCAGCTTGGGGTCTGCAGATGAGAACTCGATGGCCCAGGCTGACGACAGCCTGAAGAACCTGCACCTGGAGCTCACAGAAACCTGTCTAGACATGATGGCCAGATACGTGTTCTCCAACTTCACGGCCGTGCCCAAGAGGTGTGAAGCGGGCTGTGGGCCGGGGGCTTCCTCGGGCCACGGCCCCCATCAGAGCCACGGCAGCAAGAGCGGCGTGGGGGGCCCCGCCAGGCGCGAGGTTGGCGGACACTCCTGTGCTTTCAGGTCTCCCGTCGGGGAGTTCCTTCTGGCTGGTGGCAGGACCAAAACCTGGCTGGTTGGGAACAAGCTGGTCACCGTGACGACAAGCGTGGGGACCGGGACGCGGTCACTCCTGGGCTTGGACTCAGGAGAGCTGCAGGGCGGCCCAGAGTTGAGGTGACTGCTCTTTTCTGCCACTGCTGCCCCGCCTCAGCGGTGGCTGTCCTGGGCCCAGGCCTGCACGCAATGGTGGCGTGGAGTCCTTTGGTCACTCTGCGGGACCCTCTGTCCTCAGCTCCGACCCCGGTGTGCACGTGAGACAGATAAAGGAGGCGCCGGCCAAGCTGGAGTCCCAGGCTGGGCAGCAGGTGTGCCGCGGGGCCCGGGACCGGGTCCGCTCCATGTCTGGTGAGCCTCCGCCCCCCCCGCCCCCCATAGGGGCCACTGTGCTCAGGAAGGCCCTGGGCGCCGAGGGACAGCTGGCGGCCAGTTCCCGATCACTGGAGCCCTGTCTCTGGGAGGCCTTGTCAGGGGCCTCGGGTAGGGCACACGCACCTGCATGGCTGTGGCGTGAGGCCTCCTGCTGCTGGGGTCTGCGCCCGGGGCTGGTGTTTCTACGCACCCGCAGCAGCCCTAGCCTGCAGCCCAGCTCACGCCTGGTGCTCACCCCTGGCGCTTTTCTCCGCTGCAGCTGAGAGAAGCCGTGGTCTGACTCGGGCGGGTGCTGGGACCCTTTCCCGCTGCCCAGGGTGTACTGAGGGCCACACCCAAGGAGGCTGAGCTGCCTCTGCGCCCCAGTTCAGGGCTCAGCCAGCCCGGCTCCCAGGTGGCTTTCCCGCTGGGTTGGGCGGTGGTCACCAGCCCTCCTCCTTCTCCTCAGGGGGCCACGGCCTTCGTGTTGGCACCTTGGATGCTCCGGCCTCACACTTCCCAGGCAGCCCCTCTTCCCCGGGCTCAGAGACTGCCCCAGCCGGCAAGCCCGAAAAGGCCTCGGCTGGCTCCCAGCTCCCTGCGCAGAAGGAGAAAACAAACCTGGCGGCCTACGTCCCCCTGTTGACCCAGGGCTGGGCGGAGATCTTGGTCCGAAGACCCACAGGTATCTGGGGGTGGCCCTGCGTTCAGTTGGCCCGGGCCGCCGTTGGCCCGTAGTGGGGACAGTGACAGGCTCTGGGCACACAGAGTGAGTGGCAGTCAGGCTGGGCCACAGCAGCTGCTCAGAGGTGGCTTTTGAGCAGGTCCCCAGAGGAGTGTGGTGAGGGGAGACCCCAGTGGCTCAGCGGGGAGAGGGTCCCTCCTTGCTAGTCTGCTGGGGCCACTGTAACCCTGCCCCCCAGACGGGGGCCGTAAACTGCAGAAATTATTCCTCCCGGGCCTGGAGCCTGAAGTCAGGGTCAGGCTGCTGGGGGCTCGTTTCCCCTTCTCCTTGGCTCTTAGACGCCTTCTCACTGTGACCTCGCGTGGTCTCCCTCTCATCTGTGTCTTCATCTTCCGTTTCAAGGGCACCCGTCACAGCTCAGGGCCCGTCTGCATGGTCTTGTTTTAGCTTAATCACCACTTTAGAGAGTCTCTCTCCAAACCCAGCCTCGCCTGGCTCCCTGGTTGAGCAGGGCCCTGGAGGACGCGTGGCAGGGGCTGTGGGCTGGGGCCGCGGGGTGGCCGTGGGGATGCGCTGAGGGCTGCCGGCTGCGCCTCCACAGGGAACACCAGCTGGCTGATGAGCCTGGAGAACCCGCTCAGCCCCTTCTCCTCGGACATCAACAACATGCCCCTGCAGGAGCTGTCCAATGCCCTCATGGCCGCCGAGCGCTTCAAGGAGCGCCGGGATACGGCGCTGTACAAGTCCCTGTCGGTGCCGGCGGCCGGCTCGGCAAAGCCTCCCCCGCCCCCGCGCTCTAACACAGGTGAGCGCTGGCCCCGCGGTGCCTGCTGCGCGCCTGCGGATGGCACGTGCGCCCAGGGGGCCCTAGGCTTCTCGGCACCGCCAGCCTTGGGCGCGGGGAGGAGGCCGGCCGAGGGGGGACGCCCCTCTCCGGACCCTGACGTTGGAGAGCGGGGCCTGCTCCTGCGGGGGGCCCTCTTCTTCGGAGACGTGGTGCCGTGAGTGACGGGCTCGAGGCCCCCCTCAGCTGGCCCCTCCCCCCCGGGGGTGGGCGCTGGCCGAGGGCTGCTCTGCACCCTCCGTGCGCCCCGTGCCCAGGGCTCCCGGAGGCGGCCGCACCTCTGCTTGGGTTGGGGGGAATGCGCCGAGCACCCCCACGCCTGCCTGCGCCTGCCTGCGCTGCCTTGTGCCCCATCCTGCTGGGCCGGCGCCGTCCTTCCCACCCTCGGCCCCGGCCTTCCCTGTGGCCACGGACGATGTTTAGAGGCCGAGAACCTCTGTCCGCGAGGAGGGGCTGCGCTCCTCTCCCCAGACGTCCGTCCGCCCCGAGCAGCCTGGAGAGCTGGCCCGTGTGCGAGCCCCCGGGCTCGGGGTCTGTGGGGACGGGCGGGGCCTGTCCTCCTGCTTCCTGTGCGCGGCCTCTCCTCCTGCTGACTGGCCGCTCGCGGTTTCCCTTGCAGTGGCCTCTTTCTCCTCCCTGTGCCAGTCCCGCTGCCAAGGAAAGCTGCACAGGAGCATTTCCTGGGCAGGTATTCGTACGTCTCGCTAAGGACAGCGGTGCTTGCCGCGGAGCGCCTGCCTCATAGGTGCTGTTCCATCGCCCCTCATCCGGTCGCCCCTCCATGGCCCCGCCTGAGCCCCGTGGCCCTCACTCGCATGACGGCGTCTGTGCAGAATGCCTTTGCTTTGCCGGCGGGAACCCCCTCTGCCTCACGCCTTTCATGGCTGAGCTGTGTTGCCAAGCTGGCCGGGCCCTCCCAGCCCCTTCTTCAGGCCTGAGGAGGGGGTCTCGGGGCAGCTGGACCCCAGAAGCCGGCAGAGGACAGCCTTTTGGGGGCGAGCCTGGCCCTGGGGCTCAGCGGAGCTGACCCTGCCCTGGCCGCTGGTGGTCTGATTGGCTTTGTGAACCCGCAGATTGGGTGTGTCTGCCTTTGCTGGTGGCCCGCGGGGTGCTCCAGCCTCTGGGAGCCTCGCGGCGCGTGGCAGCGTGCGGACGGGTTCTCGCGGGCGGCTAACGGACTGCACGCGTGTGGGGCTGTGTTCGGGCAGCCGTGGGCTGTGCTGATTCTCAGCCGCTTTTTCTCGCCCTGCCTCTACCCTGGCGCTGGTACAGGAAACGCAGCTTTGGGGCTTCGTGCCCTCTCCTTGGTGCCCGGCTCTGGGTCGGCTTGGTCTCAGGAGGCGAGCCCCCGCTCCTCGGAAGGGCCCTGGGCCGAGTCTGCGTGCAGGGACTTGTCCGCCGTGGTGTTGCCCTTGGCCAGTCAGGGAGGCGCCTGGCTTCGCCCCAGCTCCTGAGGGCCGGTCTCCTCCCGAGCCGGGGCCCCGTCTCACGAGGGCATCTTTATACTCGGGGCCCGCTCTGCCCTGGGCCACCTGCCTTGCTGAGGAGACAGAGGCGGTCTCTGTGGACGTGGGGCAGGCGGGGGGCGTGAGAGAGACAGCCCGTGTCGGGCCTCACACCGCGGCCCCTCAGAGTGCCCTCCTCCAGCTGGCTCAACGGGAGGGGGGCTCCGCTGGGGGGGCGGCTGCTGTGCCCTCAGGGGGGACGCTGGTACCCCTGGAGGCACCAGGAGCTCCTGGGGCCGGACCAGCGCCCAGCAGCCCCACCTATGTCCTTCCAGACTCTGCGGTGGTTCTGGAGGAGGGAGGTCCAGGCGAGCCTGGTTGGCCAGGGGGGGTCCCCGAGTTGGAAGACTTGGAGGCGCCGCTAGACACAGGTCAGCGCTGCTGCCGCGCCGAAGCTTTCAGCAGGGTGAGTGTGGGCCGGAGCCGCTGGAGGCTCCCTGTGGGTGCTCCTACCCTCTGCACCTCCAGACCTCAACCCCAGCTCCTGGGGGCGGTGGGGGCCGACTCGGGGCCCCTGCCCCAGGCTGGTGGCACATGGGTTTGCTCTGAGCTCCAGAAACCCCTGCAGGGTTCCTTCCTGCTGTTGTCGCACTGGGCCATCCCAGGTCAAGGCTCCTCCCTGCGGCCTCCTTTGGTCTCCGGGACTCTTAGCTCCTTTACTGAGCTTGGGCCGCAGGCGGGGGACCCAACAGCTCGGGCTGCGTGGCTCTGCGGCCCTGGGCTGGGGCCAGGTGTGGCCTCACTGCCTCCAGGTAAACCCCAGGTGAGCTGGGGGGTGCCTCCTGATGAAGGTTTTTCTGGGCGCGTTCTCTTCTAGTCGTCCTCAACCTCCAGCCAGGAGGAGAAGCTGTTCCACGCAGAGGACTTGGCAGCCGGGGGCATCCCCATCGAGCGGGCCGTCTCCTCGGAGGGCTCCCGGTCCTCTGTGGACCTCACCTTCCAGCCCTCACAGCCCCTGAGCAAGTCCAGCTCATCGCCTGAACTGCAGACCCTGCAGGATGTCCTTGGGGACCTTGGGGACAAGGCCGATGCCGGCCGACTGAGCCCTGAGGCCAAGGCCCGGTCGCAGTCAGGGATCCTGGATGGGGAAGGCGCTGCCTGGCCAGCTCCGGGCGAAGAGGGCCGGGGCCGGGGTCCTTCCCAGACCGAGGGCCCCTTACCTTCCAGCTGCCCCCGCTCCCCCAGTGGCCTGCGGCCTCGAGGCTACACCATCTCTGATTCGGCCCCGTCGCGCAGGGGCAAGCGGGTGGAGAGGGATGCCTTCAAGGGCAGAGCCAGGACCCCCAACACGGAGAAGGTGCCGGGCATCAACCCCAGGTGAGCCAGGACACTTCCCAAGGGCAGAGCAGGCTGGGGTGCTCTGGTCGGAGGCGCAGGGGAGGGTGGTTCCTGTGGTCCCGAGGCTTTGGCCCCCGCACCCCTCGCCTGGGCCGTGCCCGCGAGCCCAGGCTTCACGGTCTCTGCAGCTTCGTGTTCCTGCAGCTCTACCACTCCCCTTTCTTCGGTGACGAGTCCAACAAGCCCATCCTTCTGCCCAGCGAGGTAGGCCTGCCTTCGCTCCTCTTGGGGCTGCCCAACGGGGGCCCCGGTGCTGGGGTGACCTGCCTGCGTGGCGAGAGACCGCTCCTGGGCAGGCACCTGGCGGGGCTGATGGCGGGGCTGGAGGCAGGGGACGGTCTCTGCCCGGGGCTCAGGCCCGGCTCTGTGGCTGCAGTCTTTTGAGCGGTCGGTGCAGCTCCTCGACCAGATCCCGTCATATGACACGCACAAGATCGCCGTCCTGTACGTGGGAGAAGGCCAGGTGAGGCTGCTGGCGCCAGGTGGGGTTCGGGCCCTTGTCTTCTGAGCTCGGTCGCTGCTGGAGCCTCTGGGCCCACTGGGCTCCGTGCAGGGCCAGGCACCGTGTGCACACGGGGTCCCTGGGGAGCAGGGCCCGGGAGCCCCTGCAGGTGTGAGCCCCTTGCTCTCCATGCCGTGGCGCAGGGGAGGAGGTAACACTGAGCGGAGATGTGCAGGAGGGGAGGCAGGCCGGCAGCGGCCGGGTAGGTGCCATGTGCTCCAGGGCCGGCACGGGGTGCTGGGCAGGGATGTGGGTGGGGCGGCGTGGAGGGGTCACTGTGGGCAGCCTGTGGATCCCGGGCAGTCCCCAGTGAGGTGGGAGGGCCTCGGGTGGTTCTGAGCAAAGGGTTCGAGTCGACTCGACCCGAGTCTCAAGAGCACCGTTCTGGCTGCCGTGGGCAGCGCTGCTGGAGGGAGGGCGGCAGGCCGAGTGAGCAGGGCAGGTCGGAGGAACGGGGCCTGGGGAGCACAGGGCTCCGAGGGCGTTCGGGATCCCTTGGGCCCAGCTTAGCGGCGGACTTAGTCACAAGAGAGCAGGGACGTAGGAGGTGACACACCCAAGGCAGCAGCTGGAGCAAAGCTGCCGCACCCCAGGTTGGGTTGACAGTAGAAGTGGGGCTGTGTGCTGAGTTGCACCAGTCACCCCCACCCCTGTGGGGGCCCTGAGAGCCAGCGAGGGACGGGGTGTGGATGGGGGCCGCCTGCCTGGGAGCAGGTGCCACCGAGCTCCCTCTGTGTCCCTGCAGAGCAACAGTGAGCTTGCCATCCTGTCCAACGAGCACGGCTCCTACAGGTACACGGAGTTCCTGACGGGGCTGGGCAAGCTCATCGAGCTCAAGGACTGCCAGCCGGACAAGGTGTACCTGGGTGGCTTGGACGTGTGTGGCGAGGACGGCCAGTTCACCTACTGCTGGCACGACGACATCATGCAAGGTGCCACCCTCCCCCACCCCACACATGCCAGCCCCCCCCCCCCAGGGCAGCAGCCAAGGGCCAAGGTCAACAGCCTGGGCACTGAGACGGCAACTGGCCGCAGAGCTCTGCTTCAGAAATCTCCGCCATCGGGGAGAGGAGCTGAGTGCTGCTGGCTGGGTGCCAGGGGAGGCGGCTCCCGCAGGCCCTCGGCTTCTGGAGAAACTAGGCCCTCCTGGCGCGCGTGGAGGGCTGGGCCCCTGCCGCCTGTCCTGGGCCCGCAGCCCCAGCCCGAGCAGCCCTGGCTCGCCCCCTGCCTGGGGCCGTGCCCGCTGCTCAGCTCCACCCCGCCCTGCCCCGCAGCCGTCTTCCACATCGCCACCCTGATGCCCACCAAGGACGTGGACAAGCACCGCTGTGACAAGAAGCGCCACCTGGGCAATGATTTCGTGTCCATCGTCTACAACGACTCGGGCGAGGACTTCAAGCTGGGCACCATCAAAGTGAGCGAGGGACCCTCCTGCGCCGGGCCTGGTCTGCGCCAACAGGTGCCCTGGGTGGAGGCCGTGTCTCTGGGGAGGTGCCCGCTGGTGTGTGTGGTGTGAGGCAGTGAGCTCCCCCAGGACCACACTGGTGACACAGCCCTTGGGGGCGGAGGTCCTCACCCTGCCTGTGTCCCCTTCTGGGATGAGGGGACGGCAGGTGTGCTCCTCCTGGGGCCTGTGCGGTCACTGCCGTGTGTCTTGGGAGGAGTCGGCACAGAGGTATGTTGGTGCCGGGCGGGGCGTGGCGGCTGAGTCCTGCTCCCCGGTGCTTCTCCCTGCCGCTTCTCCTCGCCCTGTGGCACAGTGTGGGGGGGCTGACATCACCTGCCTCCGAGACGAGGCTCGAGGTCCCGTGGGGAGGAGCAGGCTCAGGCCAGGTGGTCACCACGGGGGAGCCGCGTGAGCGCTGCACGGTCCAGCGGATGGGTGCCTGGTGCTGGGGTGCCTAGTGCTGAGGTGCCATGCGAGGGGCGTTTGAATTTGTTCTGAACACAACCTTGGAGGAGGTCTCTGAACACAGACTGGCTGGGGCTTCGGGCAGAGAGCCTGGTGGAGGGCAGGAGTGCCTGTCGGGAGGCTGGCCTGGGCCTCCTGTGCCGCAGAGCTGGGGCGCGCATCGGGGCAGGACAGCTGGGAGGGGTCTGAGGCGTGGTGGCAGGGCCGCCCCAAGGCGGGTGCTCGGGTGTGCTGTCACGAACGGTGTGTGCTCGGGTGTGCTGGGAACCCACCTAGAGCTCCATCTGCTGCCTTCGGGGTCTATGAGGTGTGTCCGCCAGGCCGCACAGGAGCCCTGGGCAGTGTGGAGGGGTCGCTCTGCCCGCTTGGCTCGACCAGTGTTGGGTCCTGTAGGGCTGGGCTGTGGGTGAGGCAGTAGAGGGGGGATGCGGTGGTGGACCTGCCCCGAAGCTGGGTGAGGAGAAAGTGTCGACAGATGAGCAGGCAGGTGGGTGGCTGCGGGTGCAGGTGTAGGCCGCTCGCTGAGCTGGCACATGTCTAACCACCAAGCCTTGGGTGCCAGGGTGATTCCTGCTCTTGTCCGGTCAGGGCCAGTTCAACTTTGTCCACGTGATCATCACGCCCCTGGACTACGAGTGCAACCTGGTGTCGCTGCAGTGCAGGAAAGGTGAGGCTCGGGCCAGGGTGTGGGGGGCACCCGTGGCTGAGCCCCACACTAACGCCCTGTCTCTCCAGACATGGAGGGCCTCGTGGACACCAGTGTGGCCAAGATTGTGTCTGACCGAAACCTGCCCTTCGTGGCCCGCCAGATGGCCCTGCATGCGAACGTGAGCAGAGGGGGGCCCCTGGGAGGTGGTGGGGTGGGTCCACAGGTGCCACCCACACAGGGCTCAGGGCTGTGCTCACCCCCCGCAGATGGCCTCGCAGGTGCACCATAGCCGATCCAACCCCACGGACATCTACCCCTCCAAGTGGATCGCCAGGCTCCGCCACATCAAGCGGCTGCGCCAACGGGTAGGGAGGCCGGGCCAGAGGGGTGGGGTCTGGGCGGTGGGCAGCACATGCCGCGCCCCCTCTGGGCCTGCTGCCACGGCTCCCTCTCCGGCAGATCCGAGAGGAGGCCCACTACTCGAACGCCAGCCTGCCCCAGATGCAGACGCACCCTCCCGGCCACGCCAAGGCCCCGGCGCAGGCCCCAGCGGAGCCCACGCCCACCTACGAGACGGGCCAGCGCAAGCGTCTCATCTCCTCCGTGGACGACTTCACCGAGTTTGTGTGAGGCTGCGCGCGGGCCGCTGCCTGGTCCCCTTGGAGCCTGTCGGAGACGCTGAGCACACGCCCCGGCAGCAGCCCTCCCTGCCCGCAAGGAGCTGGGGTGGTTTTCATTTGCGTGAATAAAGGGCTGGTGGGGCCCCAGCCGGCACACACGACAGAGACGCGGAGGCCGTCAGTCAGCTCGTTTATTTGACTCCGTCTGTTGGCGGGGGGGTCAAGGCTGTAGCTTGGGCCATGCCCCTGGCGCAGGGCAGGGGCCTGTCCGGCTGCTCCTGGGGCCTCCACTCAGGAAAGCCGCCCAGGGAACTGTCCTACTCGCCTCTCCTGCTGGGAGCCAGCCCCAGGGAGCGGCCTTTCCCTCTCCCCACCCTGGGGTCCTGTGCCAGGCACGGGTGCTGCCCTAGCCCAGACCCGACACCAGCAGACCTGGGCAGGGCAGGAGGCTAAGGCCACAGCGGTGACAAGAAAGGCCTGGGGGAGGCTGTGCCCCTCCCGCAGCCCTTGGCCCAGCACCTGCCCCAGGCCCGACTTGGATCCAAGAAGCAACTGTTGCTTCCCCAGCCCTAGGGGCATATATCTGGGGAGGGAGGCCAGCTCTGCAGCCCCAGCTTCTCCTCCAGGCAGGCGACCATGGGCACAGGCTGCTTCAGCCCTCAGGCCCCTTGGCCCTACTGAGAAATAAAGCGACTTACAAAAATATATACATTTTAACCCCACATAAATTACTGACGATAGACGCACAGCGGCGCACAGCGGCAGCTGGAGGTGAGTGCACGCAGCGGGGGACAGAAGAGGTAATAACTTAGGGGGAGGATGACGGGGGGTACGGGTTCCCTCCCCGCAGCCAGGGTCCTTAGCAAGGGGGAGATGTCTGCCCAGGAGGTGGGGCCGGGCACAGCCCGCTGTACCTGAGGACTCGGGAAATAAATTAGCGTCTCGGAGGCTGGGCACTCAGTCCAGTACTGCTGTGCCCTCCCACAGGGGACTGGGGAGGGGACCCTGGGTCTTCACTGGCCACGCGGCCATTAAAGTGCTGAAGCCCACAGAGGTGCAGACGGGGCTGCCTGCTCTGGTGGGACCTGCGTGCAGCCGTTCTGCCTGGCCCCAGGCCTCCAGGGTGGCAGAAGGTAGTAATACTGAGCGGTGTCGGCTCTGGCTCCGAGGGGCCAGAGTGGAAGCCACAGACCCAGCCCAGGGAAGAGGCATGAGCCCAGGCCCCCCTGGGGCTAAGTGCTGCTGGGGTGGATTTTGTTTTTGGCCAGTAGGGATGCCCTGCTGGCGCCCGTAGCCAGGCCCGTGCCTCTGCTGGCCCGGGCGAGGCGGCTGGGCAAGACTGGCAGTGGGCCTGGGGAAGGCCCGGGGGCTGGTGAAGCTGGGGGCTCACGGCTCCTGCGGCCACGCAGGCTCTGCAGCCGCCGCTCCAGCTGGTAGACGTCCTCCGTGGCCTGGTTGAGTCGGTCAAACTGGGCAAGAAGGGCCTCAAACACGGCTTGGAGGCGGGAGGGCTCGGGCTCGGGCTCCGGCTCCCCTCGGGCCCCCGGCCGGCCCAGGCCCCCACTCAGCCCATCCAGCTGGCTGGAGGAGGTGGAGGGGCGAGAGGCATCAGACCCTCCACTGGGCGGTGGCACGTCCGGAGAAGACTTGGAGCCCCGGGACGAGCGGGAGGGCAGTGGCTCCACCCCTTCAAAGCGGACTTTGTGGCGGAACTGGGGGCGGCACAGGGGCTCGGTCAGTCCGGCTGCACCCTGGGCTCCACTGGGCCCAGGGTGCGTCCCTCTCCCCCCCACTGGGCCGTACCCACCTCCTTGACCTTGCTGAAGCCCATCCAGAGGCGCAGCCTGCGTAAGAACAGTTCCACCATCTCATAATCCTGGGGCTCCCACGCTGGGCGGTAGAGCTCCCCGCGCAAAGCGTGGTACCGCCACCGCAGGAGGATGGCACCCAGCCTCAGGGCGCCCCACAGCCGCAGGGCCCAGAGCCCTGTGCACAGCAAGGGGGACAGACGCCAGGACTCGTCCGGACACAGGGCAGGACCCCCGGCCCCAGGGCACAGCACCAAAAGGGCCCGGGCGGCACTCCGAAGCGAGTCCACACAGGAGGAGACCAGCTGGGGGAAAGACGGCACGAGTGACAGGCAGCCCGGGGCTAAAGGCCCCTCTGATGGCCTCCCCCTGCCAGGACCTACCAGAAAAGCCAGTTGCACGTAGGCCACAGCGAGCACCACCAGACCTATGGCTGCACCCACGAGCTCTGGCAGGGCCCGGCACAGCGTCTTGCCGAAAATGGACCACTGGCGCACAAAGCGCAGCTGCTGGGCTGCCTGTGGGCAAAGGGCATCAGTGGCCCAACCTTACCCAGAAGCACCCTCCCGGGTCCACCGGCCCAGCTCTCACCTTGACCAAGAGCAGGAAAAGCAGTGAGGCAGCCAGGCCGTGGGCCACCGCACTCAGCTGGGCCACCTGCTCAAAACTGGTGAAGTGGTGCGGGCGGCGGCGCAGGAAGCGGGTCCATTGGTTGTCAGCGGCGCCCAGCTGCGCCAGGCGCACCAGCGCAGCGGCCGCTGTCAGTGCCACCAGCAGCCACCGCGCCCAGGTCCCAGGCCTCCTGGCACGCACACGCCCCTCTCTACGCCAGGAGCGCACCTCAGCCACAGCAAAGTACATCGCGAACAGCAGCAGGCCCACCTGCAGAGGACCGGGGCGCAGCCACAGTGGGGCGGGGTCAGGGCCGGACAAGGGTGGGCAGGGCCGCGCGGGGCAGAACAGACTGGAGTCGGGGGTACAGCAAGGGGGTGTCAGAGCCGGCTGAGGCCACCAGGGGGCACAGACGGGGCTGGGGTGGGCGGAGCAGCGCAAGGGTGGAGTCAGGGCCTGTGGGCGGTGGTGCCCGAGCTGGATCGGGAGGGGCCGCGCTGCGGTGGGCGGAGCCACGCAGGGCAGGGTCAGGCTGGGCGGGGCAGCGGAGCACTGTCAGGGCCCGGCCTGGGCCACGAGGGCAGTGTGGGGGGTGAAGTAAGGGCCTGTGCAGTGTGGGCAGGGCAGCCTGAGGGCGCAGAGCCCGGTTGGACGGGGTCATGTGGAGGCGGGTCGGGCTGGGGTGGGCGGTGGCCGCAGAGGGCAGGGTCAGGCTGGCTGTGTGGGGAAGCGTGGGGGTGGAGTCAGGGCCTGTGGGGGCGGTGTCAGAGCCGAGGTGGGCGGGGCCACGAGAGGGAGGGACTGGTTTGGGGCGGGCGGGGCAGGGAGAAGGTGGAGTCAGGGCCTGGGGGGCGGTGTCAGAGCCGAGGTGGGCGGGGCCAAGCCGGGTGGGGCGGGGCCACGAGAGGGAGGGACTGGCCTGGGGTGGGCGGGGCAGGGAAAGGGTGGAGTCAGGGTCTGTGGGGGGTGGTGTCAGCACAGGGCGGGGTCCGGCTGGGCGGGGCAGTGGGCGGTATCAGAGCCAGGCCTTGGCCACGAGGGAGCGGGGTTGGGTGGAACCGTGAGGGGTGGCAGGACCTACCGAGGTGAGCAGTGGCATTGAGAGGCCAGCGCTGAGGCGGCGCAGCGCAAACGGGCGGACACTGACGGCCGTCACGGCTTGTCCGGCTGCAGGGAACTCGAGGCGTAGCGTGACAGCAGCGTGCAGCCCCACGGCTGGGCTGTACCGCGTGAGCTCCACGAACACCGCACGGCTCCTGCGCAGAGGGCACGGTGGGGCCGGAGTCCAAGCGGGTGGGAAGGGGTCAAGGCCGAGAGGGGAGGACCTGCGCCGCGGAGAAGCTGGGGGCCTTGGCAGAGGCAGGGGCTTGGGCAGCGGGTGGAGGAGGAGGGTGAGGTGCACTGGGGGGGTTCGTTGGGAACAGCAAGGCTGGGGCGTGGGCGTGCAGAGCACCCACCTGTTGTCGATCCAGTTGTGCAGCTGCAGGAAGCCCAGCTGCGCGCGGCTCTCCTCCAGGCTGGGGCCCAGCTCCTGCACGTAGCCCCCGCTGTCATACACGGCGCAGGACCCCCAGTACCAGACGCTGCCGGGAGGGGGCAGTGTCAGAGCGCTGCCCCGCAGGAACCCGGGAACAGGCGGGGCTCCGCGAGGAGCGCTCTCCCAACGCCCCAGGCACCCTGGCCCGCCCTCCCCGCTCACCCCAGCAGGTCCGGGGCAGAGTAGGCCCACGTCTTGGAGCCGTTGTGGGTAACGCTCCCCCAGCCAACGCCATAGTCGCTGGTGCTGAAGCCACCGGAGGCTGCCGAGCACGTGAGGGCCCCTGGGCCGGGAAGGTCCGAGCAGAGCGCTGAAAGCAGAAGGCCAGAGAATGAGCAGGACCAAACCAGGAGCACTGGCTGTTTACCTGCCCCCAGGGCTCAGCCCTGAGTGATGGCAGCGACCCTCCCAGCAGCCCAGAAGGTAGATGACACTGTCCCGGAGGCAGGGAGGTCACCCAAAGGCTTCTCTTTGGGAAAAAGCAGGGATAAGTGGCAGAGTGCCCCTCGCCCACTCACCTTCCTGCAGCCGCACCTGCCGCAGTCGTGGGGGCCCCAGCTCCGGTCGGGACTGGTTCCCGTGGATGTAGGGGAGCAGCACGTGGGACATCCAGGGCCAGAACTCATCAGACCTGCCCGTGCCAGACAGAGTCACATGCTCCATGCCTCAGCTCCCCGAACCCACTGGGGTCAGAGAACCAGCCAACAGGGGGCTGCCAGTGTTGCCCCAGGGGAGGCACGACCTGGCGCCTCAGCCTCGGCTTCCTGACACTTGTGGGGAGCTAATGCTGGGCGGGGGCTGCACGGGGCACACACGGTTTGGAGCAGTGTCTGTGGTCTACACCCACTGCCAGCAGCACCCGCCCCAGTTCTGAACACCAGAGATGCATCGAGACACTTCCAACATCCCCTGGGGTCTGGGTTGGACCAAGGGCGGGATCCGCACCACCCTGGCCCAGAAGGCAGACTGCCTGCGCATTGGGGCATCCATACCGGGTAATGGCCAGGAAGGCCTGGCTGTCCAGCTCCTGCTTGATGGCGTTCTGCAAGCGGTAGGCATGGTTGTGGCACGCGGTGTCCCCATAGTTGGCCAGCAGCGTCACCAGCAGGAAGAACATGTACACCAGAAGGCCCTGCGGGGTGGGGATGGGCCTGGGGTCAGCCAAATGCAGCCCGGGCTCCTGGAACAGCAGGGCTTCCAGACGCTGGACAGCAAAGTGCTCACAGCCAGGGGGTCTGGTGCTAAGAGCCAGGCCTGGGGGCAGACATGTCTGCGAAGCCATGGAGCCACACCAGGGCCGCGTGAGACCAGGCAGGAGCGGGCACTGGACTTGGACGGAAGGGGCCCATCAAGGATCAGGGCAGGAGTTGGAGGGGATGGGAGGGCGTCAGGCAGGGCAGGGGCCGCAGAGCCTGAGACCCCCTGCGGGAGAGCCTTCAGGGCTCAGGAGAAGGGCTCGTGTGTGGTTTCTGAGAAAGGCAGGACTCTGGGAGGACGATGCCCTGGCCAGGAGGCCAGAGAGGGAGGGCCGGGCCCGGCCACGCGGCCTGAGCTCACCCTCAGCATCCCGTGCAGCCTCTTGACCTTGCGGGCCTCCTCCTTTGCCAGGAAGAGCGCGAAGCCATGGGGCGGCCGTACCCGGGGCACGCGCTCGCTCACGGGTGTCACGGCCGGACTCTCCACCAGTGTGTCATCCTCATCAGGGTGCAGCCGCTTGGCCACCAGGGCGAAGTACAGGGCTTCCAGCAGGACCTGCGCCAGGAGGGCGTCAGGGAGGCCGCAGGGGCCGGAGGCCAGCAGCTGGGCTCCCCTGCATCCCACCTACCTTGAGTGGCTCCCAGCAGAGGAACGAGGCCAGGAAGCTGGTGCTGCTTGAGAGGAGCCACATGACGGACACGCTGGGGGGGAAGCTGGCGCCAACCCACCCGGATACCCCCACGGCCACAGCCACCAGGAGCAGGCTGAGCCCGTGGGCCAGGGAAGCACACCAGGCCGGCAGCAGTCGCTTCCGCAGACCCTCCACCAGCCCTAACGAAGCAGACACACACCGTGAGCGGCCAGGCCGGGGAAGGGGCAGGGAGGTTGTCGGGGGACTCGGGCGCACCTGTCCTAGAGAGCTTCGCCGAGCGGGGCTGCTCCCACGTCAGGCCTGGGCTGGGCAGCCCCCCGGTGCCCCGACTCTGCAGCATCAGTGTCTGAGTCCTCTCCCCGGGAGCGCCAGACCTGCAGCGGGGGGAGCGTGGAGGGCAGCGGCCAGCACTCACTGGTCAGCCCGCACACGGCCCACCACATCGGTGCCGGCAGTTCCAGGAGCCTCTCTGGGCTCATGCGTCCCCTGCCCCTGGTCTGTGGGGACAGAGGGCACTCCCCTGGCCCCAGGCGGAGATGGTCCTGGGCTTCAGAACACCGCCAGGCACTGTCCGCCCTGCTTCGCAGTCCAGGAGGTCCCCTCGGCCTCGGGCTGCAGCCCCCCAACTTCCCGCTGCCCCACAGCCACATCCTTGCTTCCTGTGGCCGCAACCTGCTGCTGTCCTGCCACCACTCCCTGGCCTCCAGACCCTACCCCGGCCTGCTCTGTGTACCAGCGAACCACGACTAGGTCTGCCGCCTTGCACGCACGGAGCACCCAGGCCTCGCGCCTTCCCCTCACCTCCCGGCACACACGCTTCCATGAAGGGACTGCGCTGTAACCAGAGACCAACTCGGGGAAGGAAATGTGCTCCTGGCTTTCACAGCCGAGCTGCCGCTCTCAGGACGCCTCCCCGGACGTCCCAACGGAGAAGGAGAGCAGAGATAACGGGGAGAAGACAAGAGGGAGGGAGGCAAGACCGTGGCAGGCGCTTACTGGGGACGAGGTGGAAGAGAACCCCAGATGCCTGATGCACCTGCCACTGCACTGCGGCAAACCTGTTTTGTGCATTTCCTACAGAATAAAAGGCACTGTGGCTTCTAAAGGTCGGAGTGCCAGAGAGGACAGATGTGAATGCATGGGATCCACTGCTGTCTTGAAATGGACTTTGCTGATTATAAAGGCAGCATAAAACTATTTGTAGAGGAGTTCCCGTCGTGGCGCGGCGGAAATGAACCCGACGAGGAACCATGAGGTGGTGGGTTCGATCCCTGGCCTTGCTCAGTGGGTTAAGGATCCGGCGTTGCTGTGAGCTGTGGTGTAGGTCACAGATGCAGCTCGGATCTGGCGTTGCTGTGGCTGTGGTGTAGGACGGTGGCTACAGCTCTGATTCGACCCCTGGCCTGGGAACCTCCACATGCCGCGGGAGCGGCCCTAGAAAAGCGAAACAAAACAAAACCCTGTAGAAAGTAGAGTGACAATAAAGAGTGGATTCTGCAAGGAACAGTGGTATCTGCCGTCACTTCCTGTCTCTCTTGCGTGTGCGTCTGTGTTTTATACGTGCGTGGGGACACAGTGTACCAGATTCACACGGTGGATCTAGCACAAGATACGTAGAATTTTACATTCGCCTCAGAGCCGCAGGAGAGCAAAGGCTGCAGCTGTGCTGGTCATTGATTCCTTCAGGGACAACCAGTGCGATGTCCCCTAACTAGGTGCCGGGCACTGTCCTAGGCGCTGGGAGACGAGACCACCAGCCGCCGCCTGCGCCGAGGGTGCATCTGATGCGGACAAGACGGTGACAGGGACGACGCAGGGGAGGACGCGCAGGGAGGCCCACGTCAGCCCTGGGCCCGCGCACTTTGGTCGGGCGGGAAAGAGGGCTGCTTGGGCAGCTCTGGAGGGAAAGCTCAAGGGAGGCCGCCAGGCAGAGGGAGCAGCAGCGCTACAGCTGAAGACAGAGCGGGAGGAGCCGTAGCGAAGGGAAGGGGCCCGGCAGGCGGCAGGGCCAGCTGGGCATGGATGGGGGCGCATCGGAGGACGGTGCCCAGGCGCAGCTGGCCATCTCCAAGACGGCCCGTGACCCCTCCCTCCAGGCTGCTGTCCCTTCCCACGGAGTAACCAAGAGGATGCAGTGGAAGTGACAGTGTGAGGACCACAGGGCTGGGCTCTAGAGGGCAGTTCCCCTGAGCCACACGCTCTGCGGATGCCAGCGGCCATGCCGCGTGGCTGCTCAGACAGCCTAGGGCTGGGGTCCAGAGAGCAAGGAGCCGAGGCCTCGCCAAAGGCCTGCACCCGTGCGCCTGCCCCTGGAATTGTCTGCAGCAGTAGATAACCGGGGCGTCAGGAGGGCAGGGACAGGCCTGCTTCAGGGAGCAGCCGCTCCCAGGCACAGAGGGAGGGTGAGCTGCAGAGAGGGAGCAGGGCTCTGCTGAGTTGGCTGGAGTGGCCCAGGCAGAGGGGGATATTCGGACGGAAGAGGCAAGGGCACCTGCAGAGGAGGTCAGATTCCAGACCCGGAAATAGCTGACAGAAGCTGGTGACAGCTTGCGTGAGTAAATGCACCCAAAGAGAATGAATCCAAAAAAAAAAAAAAAAAGAAGGGAATCCAGGGAGTTCCCATCATGGCTCAGCACTAACAAACCCGACCAGGATCTATGAGGGTTGGGGTTCAATCCCTGGCCTCATTCAGTGGGTGAAGGATCCGGCGTTGCTGTGAGCTGAGGTGCAGGTCACAGACGGGGCTCGGATCTGGTGTTGCTGTGGCTGTGGTGTAGGCTGGCGGCTACAGCTCCCATTCGACCCCTATCCTGGGAACCTCCATATGCCGTGGGAGCGGCCCTAAAAATACCAAAAAACAAACAAAAAAAAAAACAGATCTAAAATAAATAAAAAAATAAAACAAATGAGCAACTACAAATTTAAAAAAGGAAACTGAAGAGGATTCAAAGAAATGAAGAAATATCCCAGGCTCTTGGATGGAAGTATTATTAAAATGGCCACACTACCCAAAGCAATCTATAGATTTAATGCAGTCCTGATCAAATTACCCATGACATTTTTCACAGAACTAGAAGAAATATAAAATTTATACGGAACCATAAAAGACCCGGAATTGCCAAAGCAATCCCGAGGAACAAGGACAAAGCAGGAGGTATAACCCTCCCAGACTTCAGACTACACAACAGAGCTACAGGAATGAAAACGGTGTGGTACTGGCACAAAAACAGACATGGATAAATGGAAGAGAACAGAGGGCCCAGAAATAAACCCACACACCTACGATCCATTAAACTTTCTCAAAGGAGGCGAGAACAGACAGTGGAAAAAAGACAGTCTCTTCAGCAAGTGGTGCTGGGAAAACCGGACAGCTGCATCTGAACCAATGAAGTTGGAACACACCCTCACACCATGCCCCAAATAAACTCAAAGTGGCTGAAAGACTTCAACACAAGACAAGACGCCACGAAACTCCTAGAAGAGAACACAGGCAGAACATTCTCTGACGCATTTTACCAAGGTCTTCTTAGGTCAATGTCCCAGGGCAAGAGAAATAAAAGCAAAAATAAGCAAATGAGACCTCCTCAAACGCACGTGCTTTTACAGCAAAGGAAACCATTAAGGAGCTCCCATCGTGGCTCAGGGGTGAACGAACCCACCTAGGATCCATGGGGATATGGGTTCCATCCCTGGCCTTGCTCCGTGGGTTAAGGATCCGACGTTGCCGTGAGCTGTGGCGTAGGCCGGAAGCTGTAGCTCTGATTCCATCCTTAGCCTGGGAAGCTCCATATGCCATGGTTGAGACTCTCAAAAAAACAAAAAACAAAAAACAAACAAAAAAAGGGAAGCCATTGAAAAAATGAAAAGAGGAGTTCCCATTATGGCTCAGTGGTAACAAATCCAACTAGTATCCATGAGGATGTGGGTTCAATCCCTGGCCTTGCTCAGTGGGTTAAGGATCTGGAATGGCTGTGAGCTGTGATAGTGGTTGCAGATGTGGCTTGGATCCAGTGTTGCTTTGGCTGGGGTGAAGGCCGGTAGCTATAGCTCCAATTCAATCCCTAGCCTGGGAACTTCCATTTGCCATGAGTGTGGCCCTAAAAAGCAAAAAAAAAAAACACAAAAAAAAACAAAAAAAAACCCAACCAAACAAAACCCTACAAAACAGGAGAAAATAGTTGCAAATGATGCAACTGACAAGGGTTTAATTTCCAAAAGATACAAACAGCTCACACAGCTCATTAACATCAACAAAAACACCCCATCAAAAAATGGGCAGGAGACCCAAACAGACTTTTCTCCAAAGACGACATACAAGGGTCAGTAGGAACATGGAAAGATGCTCGTCACTCCGCATTGTTAGAGAAACAGCAGCCAAAATGACAATGAGGCGCCACCTCACACCCGGCAGAATGGCCATCAAATGTGAGCCTACAAACAGCAAATGCTGGACGGGGTGCGGAGAACAGGGACCCCTCCCGCACCCGTGGTGGGCGTGTAAGTCGGTGCAGCCATTGTAGAGAATAAGGAGATTCCTCAAAAACTAAAAACAGAACGACCATATGATCCAGCACCCCCACACCTGGGCGTGCATCCAGACAAAACTCTAATTTGAAAAGACACACGCAGGAGGTTCAGCCGTGGCTCAGGGGTAACGAACCCAACATCCATGAGGACACAGGTTCAATCCCTGGCCTCGCTCAGTGGGTTAAGGATCTGGTGTTGCCATGAGCTGTGGTGTAGGTTGCAGACACATACTGGATCCTGCATGGCTGTGGTGTCGGCCAGCAGCTACAGCTCTGATTCGACCCCCAGCCTGGGAACTTCCATATGCTATGGGTGCGGCCCTAAAAAGAGGGAAAAAAAAGATAAATGCAAACCTATGTTTAAAACAGCTCTATTCACAACAGCCAATACATGGAAACAACCTAAATGTCCATCAACAGAGGACCGGACTAAAAAGATGTGGTACATGGAGCTCCCGCCGTGGCTCTGCGGAAATGAATCCGACTAGGAACCATAAGGTTGCGGGTTCGATCCCTGGCCTTTCACGTGGGTTAAGGATCCTGCAGTGCCGTGAGCTGTGGCGTAGGTTGCAGATGTGGCTTGGATCTGGCATTGCTGCGGCTGCGGCACAGGCTGGTGGCTACAGCTCCGATTGGACCCCTAGCCTGGGAACCTCCATATGCCTCGGGCACGGTCCTCCAAAAGACAAGGAAAAAAACAAAAGATGTGGTACATAGATACAATGGAATACTACTCAGCCATAAAAAAGGACAAAGTAACAATGCCATTTGCAGCAACACGGATGGATCCAGAGATTATCATACCAGAGTCAGAGAGAAAAAGACAAATACCACATCACTTATATCTGGGATGTACAATACAGCACAAATGGAACCTATAAAACAGAGACTCACAGGCAGAACAGAATTGTGGTTGCCAAGGGGGAGAGGGGTGTGGGAAGGGAAGGGTTGGGAGTTTGGGGTTAATAGATACAGACTAGTATAGGTACAGGATGGATAAACAGCAAGGTACTACTGTCGAGCCCAGGGAATTACACTCCATATCCTCTGATAAGCCACAATGAAAAAGAATATATACACACGTATGTATGTAACAGAATCACTTTGCTGTATAGCAGAAATTAACACAACACTGTAAATCAACTAATTTCAATCAAACTTAAAAAAAAAAAAAGAGGAGTTCCCGTTGTGTCACAGTGGAAACAAATCCGACTGGTATCCATGACAATTCGGGTTCAATCCCTGGCCTCACTCAGTGGGTTCAGGATCCGGCGTTGCCGCGACCTGTGGTGTAGGTCGCAGATACGGCTCGGATCCCGCATTGCTGTGGCTGTGGCTAGCAGCTGTGGCTCCGATTCAACAGGTAGCCTGTGGACTTCCGTATGCCAAGGGGGTGCAGCCCTAAAAAGCTAAAACAAGAGAATGAACCTAAGAGTTTTGCTCTTTCCTGAGACATCTTGGGTTGGGAGATCAGGTCCTCGCTGCTGTCAGGCCTGTGCTGCCCTGAACGCCCATGTGGAGAAGCGGCCCACCCGCAGTCGGCCGTCTGGACCTGGGTGTCAGGAAGGGCTCTGGCTGGAGGTATTGGGGTGGCCACCTTCCAGGTACTATCCCAGCACTTTCTCTTGTCATACTTTTTCTTTTTTGCTTTTTTTTTTTTTGGCCCTTCTCACACGTGGACGTTCCCGGGCCAGGAATCAAACCTGCACCACAGCAGCGACCCAAGCTGCTGCCATGACAAAGCCAGAGCCTCACCCCGCGGCGCCATGGGAGATGTCCTGGTGTACTTTTTAATCGATTGGCAACGCCTTCCTGAAAATGCCATCAGGTCACAATCTGTGTTCATAAGATGACCTGAGAAGCTTTCTCGCTTTCGCTGTGTAGTGGGACAGTTTGTCTATGTCCCTGATTTCTGGCTGCTTGAAAATGAGGAGAGTTTAAAAGGGGCAGAGATGTGGGTATGAACACAGACACAGAGGAGAGGAGAACACGAGGCAACCCTGTAAGAATCTTTGCTACAAACTGGAAACCAGCCAAGAAATGGGCACATTCTCCCGAACTTAAACTCCAAGTACCGCCAAGGGAAAAGGGCAGATCCTGAAAAGCCTGCTGCTCCCTCCTCGGCACAGCCAGAGCCCGGCTGCCTTTCGTTACTCAAGCGTCCACTCCTGCTGCCCCGAGGGGCACACTGGCTGGGCCCCGGGTGGCCTCGCGAGGTCCTTTTGATGGACGAGGGGCTCAGAGACCAGACAACCTCGCGCCAGCCCCCCATGGGCCCGACAGCACCGGGGCAGCCTCCGGAGCGGGGCTCCCCGGCCCGGGCTCCCCACCGACCCCTCCCGCAAGGCCGGGCACTCACAGGTCGGAGAGCAGGTCCGTCTCTCCTCGAGTGTCCTGGGTCGGGGCCAGGCTGCTGGCCCCTTCGGCCAGGATCTGCCGGATCAGGTCTTCGTCTAGACGGGGCAGACGGGTCAGCGTCAGGGCCTGCGCGGGAAGGGCTGGGACGCCTCCCTCCCCGCCTCTCACCTGAAGCCGAGAAGTACTTGGCAGGTGAGGAGGGGCTGACCAGGGAGAGGCTGTCCTCCTCCGGCCCCAGCGCGCAGCCTGTCTGGCCCCGTGCCAGCCGCTGCAGGGTGCTGCCCGCGACGGACGTGTCACTCAGGAGGTCTGGCCAACTGAGCGTGCCTTCACACACCAGGCTGCAAGCGACAGGTCAGCAGGGGAGCCCGGGGACGCCTCTGCACACACCCCACCAAGCCCCGTCCCACGTGGACACGAGAGGCGGCTAAGCAAAGGCGCGCCCAGGACGGGGGCACGACCCGCAGCCAGCAACGTGGCCCCGACCACGTGACGCGGCCCGCGCAAGGCGCAGCTGACCGACACAGGAAACGGCTCGCATTGCCTCTAGGGAGCCCCACCTTTTAGAATCCTCCAGAAATAAGTCATGGTGGATTTGCCCAGCAAAGGCCTGTGGAGAAGCACAGGGAGAGACTGACTCGCGGCTGCCCAGGACACAGCCCCAACCCAGGCAGGCCTGGGGGAGCCCGCACCTCGGCGCGCAGTCCCGGGAAGGCGAGCACAGAGCTGTCCAGCGTGGACGAGTCCAGGCGGCTGTCCACGTCGAGCACTGGCTGCCCCGCGGGGGTGGGGCCCGGGCCCCCGGCCACCTGCGGGAGAGGCGGGCGGTCACCGGGAGGGGCGGGCCCCCTCCTGGCAGTCAGGGTCCAGGGTTCTGTCCTAGAGAATGTTTGAGAATGCTGCACGTGGCCGACATCTGGGGACTGCCACCATGCGCCACTCCGGAGCACGGGGACGGGGCTGCTGGAATGAAGCAGCTGAGGTTTTCATCGTATCTGGTTCCCGGGCACATGGAAGGTCCCAGGCCAGGGACTGAATCTGAGCTGCAGCTGTGACCGATGCCACAGCTGAAGCAACACCAGATCCTTCACCTGTGGTGCCACAGCAGGAACACTCTTGATTGCATCTAATTTTCATCAACTTAAACGGTCACCTCCGGCTAAGGATGACTGTACTGAGGTCCTGGGGGAAGTGCCACTTGGTCGTGGCACTGACCCTTTCCTATGAGATGGTGGATACAATCTACTGCTATTTGTTGGGGACTCCTGCCTATGAGGCATTAAGGGACAGCGGCCTGCAGCTCCCTTTTCTTGTAATGTCTTGGTCCAGCTGTGGCCTCGTGGGATGAGTTAGGACTGCTCCCTCCTGGAGTTTTTTTAGTTTGCAAAAGTTCGTATTGCTTCTTCCCTGATGGCGTGGTACAATCAGCAGCGGGACCACTGGGCTTTTCTTTGTGGGAGTCTTTAAGTTACTGTCTTAACCTCTTTATTTGCTATAGATCTGTTCAGATTTTCTTTTGGTCTTTTTAGGGCCACCACCCTTTTTAGGACGGCATATGGAGGTTCCCAGGCTAGGAGTTCAATCGGAGCTACAACTGCCGGCCTATACCACACCATAGCAATGCCAGATCTGGGCCATGTCTCGACCTACACCACAGCTCATGGCAACACCAGATCCTTAACCCACTGAGCGAGGCCAGGGGTTGAACCCACATCCTCATGGATACTAGCTGGGTTCATTAGCCACTGAGCCACGAGGGGAGCTCCAGATTTTCTGTCTTCCTGAGCCAGATCTTGCAGTTGGTCTTGCAGGAACCTGCCTGTCTCTCCTAAGCTACCTAACAAACACAAGAGCATTGGCAGTTCCTGGGTGCCCTGGCCAGCCCTGGTTGAGTCTGTGATGCTCCCCCGCCCCCTTCACTCCTGTCTCTCTGCGTCTGTCTACCTGGTTCAGTCTACCTAGAGGCTGGTCAGTGTGGCCGACCCCTCTGGCTGCCAGCATAGCCTGCATGAGAAGCAGCAGTGCCCACGGTCCACGAACCCCACCCACCTTGCTCCGGGACATCCGGAAGAGGAACAGGATGGCCAGATAGACAGGGTAGACAGCCACGCTGGACACCAGGCCCACGGCAATGGTGTCGACGCTCAGCGGGATCAGACCGGACACGGGCCCCATGCTGTGGTGAGCCAGGAAGGATCAGGCTGGGCTGGGGCAGGGGCCGGAGGGGTGGGCAGAGGGAGGGCGTGCTGACCCCCACTGGCACCTACCCGTAGGCAGCATCTCCCACGACCCCGTACCACACGGCATTGGCACCCAGGAAGAGGCAGAGGAGGAGGGCACAGCAGGTGGCCCGCTGGACGCGAGTGAAGCGGCTCCGAGGCGGCCGGTCCCACATGGAGAGCCAGACGTGCTTGTCAAAGAATCCGCGCTGCAGCTCGGCCACCAGGAGGCGCCGGAACCGCCGCAGGGCCGCGTCACCTGGGGGGCACGGAGGGCTTCAGGAGGCCCGAGGGCAAAGTGGCCCCCAGCTGCCCGCCTGGGCGGGGCCTTACTTGCCGCCAGCACCTCCTTCTCCACCAGGCCCCCGTTGGCCTCCGTCTCCACCGACAACCAGTCGTTGACCAGGAAGAAGGTGCTGTGGGCGCTTTGCAGGTCCCTGACGATGACGTGCTGCAGGAACCAGGCGGGGCTGAGCCCTGCGGAGGGGCGGGGCGTCAAGCCTGGTGGGGCGGAGCTGAGCCCTGCGGGGGGCGGGGCGCCAGGGACTTGGGGAAGCGTTGATGTCCACAGACCTTTGTTGTCATGCCACACGCGGATCTTCCACACGCTGCCCAGGCTGTGCGGAGTGGCGATCTGGAAGATGTCCAGGCTGTTGCGGTGGAAGGCACCGTCCCCGTCCAGGTGTCTGTGGCCACTCCGGCTGTCTGCCCCGTACAGCATGATGCCCACGTGTGCCGTGGTCCCTGGAGGGTCAGGGATGGGGAGGCAGGTCCTTGGGTTTGCTGCCCACCAAGCTCGTGACCCGGGCTGAGCCTGGCCTGTGGACTCCCCTTCAGCAGGCAAGGGCAGCCCTGGCCTTGTGGCTCCAAAGCAAGCAGGCCTCGGTTGCCTCAAATTGGACACCCCCCCACCCCCCAGGACTCGGTTCAAACATCTGTTGAGACAGCTGTGATGCGTTAACTGCAAGCAACCGCATGAAACACACATGGCTGCTGGCCTTTTGATCCACCATGCAAACGAGATGCTCATCCTGAATCCTGACCGGGGACCAATGACGCCACCTCTGCCAAAGCCTGTGGGTGACGGTCACTGCGCACCATCAGCCTCAAGCCTGGTGCGGCACCGCGTCCTTGTCTCTGGTGATAAACCTACACGACGCCTCACAAGAGGGGGTCGTCAAGAGATGGGCTTGGGTGACAAAGATGAGAGCACAGCAGCAGAATGAAAAAAGTGATAATGCTGAAGCGAGCCTCGAACCAAAGGCAAAGAGACACCTGCAGAGATGGCCCCCGTGGGGTCGGCTGCCCCGGGGCCCTGGAGAGGTGACGGCAAGTCAGCAGAGTAGGCGCAGCGGGGGTGACAAAAGCGGGGAGGATGTTGCCGAACTGACACTGGCATCGATTTAACATGCCTTTCATGCGAAAGGCCACCCCCTGGCATCCCCCCGGGAGAGCGGGACTGGCCTGAGTGCTAAGATGTTGGCAGGAAAGGGACCCGGGGCCGAGGCGCAGAGACACAGGCTCGGAACAGCAGGACGCGGAGGCGGCAAGCACGCTCGCCCTCCAGTGAGCCTCCCAGCTTCTGACGGCGGACAGTTTACGTGAGGAGGTACTAACGCCCCCTCAACGCTCGCAGCCAATGGGCAACGTGCTCTCGATGTCTCGGAGACAAGGGCAGGTGTCACGACTTGCTACCACTTAGTAATGGCTGCCTGCACCCACGGTCAAGCTCGCTCCGCCTGAGGCACATACCAGCACGCCCTGCCCACCGGGCGCAGCACGGCTGCCCCCGCCTACCGTGAGCCGGCCTGAGCCAGGAAGGGGCAGATCCAGAAGGACTACGGCGTGTCGCCAGGGCCCTGGGCGGATGAACGAGCTGGGGCTTCGCAGAGCCTGGGACAGCCGGCCCCTGCCTGACACCATCTGTCTACTCGGAGACCCCATGATGAAGGCCGCCTGGGGGCCCAGACAAGCTGCCCCCCTCACCTGAGCCCCGGCCCCAGCCGGTCTTGACCAGGATCTCATACTTAAAGCGGCCTCCCTTCCCGCAGAAAGGGATGACGCGGACCCGGCTGACGTCCAGCTGGTCCAGCTTACGCAGGATCACGGCCATGACCACGTAGGTCACCAGACACACGGTGCATGTCAGCAGGACGATGTAGTTCCCGCCTGAGGCTGGCTCCTGGGGGGACAGAGCCGTCAGGCCCAGGAGGCACAGCCCACCCCTCACGGGCTCCGGGCGGAGCGGGGGCGGCCTGGGCAGTCAGGGCGCGGCACGACTCACGGGGAAGATGAAGTGAACGTGGCTGGGGGGCACGAAGAGGCTGGCACCAAAGGCGGTGAGGTGGCGGGTGAGGCAGACAGCCTGGCTGGGCGAGGTCTCCTCCAGGGGCACAAGCCCCTCTGTCCGCCACGCCCTCTCCTCCTCACTGAAGTACTGACAGAGGGACGTGTACAGACCCACGGACACCTCCAAGGCTGACCAGCGGAAGTGGCTGGTCAGGTTCAGGTAGTAGCTCCCGCCCAGGTCTCTGGTCCTGGGAAAGGCGGGGGTGTCACGGCAGACCCGGCCCAACCTGCTCCCCAGCCCTCCCGCTGCCACTCCCACTCCCACAGGGCGCTTGGGGGCCTTGGCACACACAGATCCGGGCACAGCCCGCCTGCGCTCAGAGACCAGCCCCTTCACCCTGTGCTCCCAGGCCCAGGGCAGGACGCACTCACCCAGGGGCGATGAAGAAGGTGTAAGCCCGGTGGTCCTCGCCCTCCAGGGCCTCGCGGCTGATCCTCCTGCTGGCTGAGCAGTTGTGCTCATTGGGCCAAGGCGCCGAGTGCAGGTACACAGCCAGGTAGGGCTCAGGCTCCTCAGGCAGGTAGTAGTCTGCGGATGGCAGGGGCAGGGTCAGACACCTGCCCGGGCAGCTCACACACCCTGGGAACACCCCTGGGAACCGCCCAGCGCCCCCCCCTCCACTACTCTGCTGCACGGGCTGGGGCTGGAGGCAGGATCTGCTCCTACCTGCCCCTCTGCCCCCAGCAGGGCCCCTGGAACCCATGAAGCAGGAGGCAGACTTTAACAAAACCCACAAAGGGGGGGGGTGCCTGCAAGAAGTGCCTGTTCACTGCCCCCACAGGCCTGGCCGAGGGTGGGAGGGGGCCCCCGGTGGCCCACAGAAGGCCATGAGCGCCACACCCACCGTTCATCACGCTGTACATGAGCTGCAGGTGCAGCCCGGCCTCGGGGTTGCTGCTCTCGGGGGTGACCACAACGCTGACCGAAGCCCGAGGCTGGATGACGGCAGAGCCAGCAGGGATGCTGCGGACCTGGGCAGCCTGCTCTGGGTTGTTGGGCACCTTTACAGTGATGGCACGCTCCGAGGCCAGCTGCCCGATGGGGATCTGGGCGCCGGCCTGTGTCTGGAAGGCCATGGACGCCACCTTGGTGGAGACGGTGTAATTGCTGATGTAGCCGACGGGGAAGGGGTTGGAGTCAACCAGGAGGATGAGCTGCACCACGTCGCTGAGGTTGGACAGGGCCCCACTGAAGGCTGCAGGGATGGAGAAGTGGCAGCCGGGGCCTGAGGCATTGCCCTGGCACAGCAGGCTCAGTGGGTCCGAGCGCTTGCCCTGTGCCACGATCTCCTCGCCCGCCAGGGTCAGGGGCTCCTCGTTGAGCACACGGGAGCGCGTGAGGATGCCCATGAGGGCCGATGAGAGGTGGTAGGCCCTGGACGCCACCATCAGCGCTGGTGGCTCGGCCCCGAGCTCTGAGGGCTGCGGGCCCTGCACATCTGAGCTGGCCAGGTGGATGAGGTCACCTGTGGATGGGGAGAGGTTGGGAAGAGAGGCGGAGGTCGGGAGGTGGAGAGAGAGGCGGGGAGAGGGGGAGAGGGGAGGGGAAGGGGGGAAGCAGGCGAGGGAGAGGAGAGAAGGGAAAACGGGAGGGGGAGGGAGAGGAGAGAAAAGAGAGGGAGGGGGAGGGAGAGAGGGAGAGAAAGCAGGGGGGAGGGGAAGAGAGGTGGGGAGGGGAGAGGGGAGGGGAGAAGGGGGGAGGAAGAAAAGAGGGAGAGAGAGAGAAGGGGGAGAAGGGGGAGGGGGAAGAGAGGAAGGAGAGAGGGGGAGGGGGACAGGGAGAGGGACCAGGAGCCCCAGGGTCCACACCTGTGATGTTGAGGATGCTGTCCGCAATGGCGGTGGGCGTCCCGGTGCCCGCAGCAGTCTCTGCCTGCAGGATTCGCATCATCCCCTCCAGCTTGTGCAGCGTCTCCTTCAGGCATGAGTGGCACACGAGCTCCCTGCTGGACACCTGCAGAGAGCCCGGCACCGCATCCAGCCCCACTCCGGCCCGCTGACCAGGGCCAGGCAGGGCGCCGCTCAGGGGCAGGTCTCCCTGCCTCCGCCCCTCAGCCCGGCTCGGCTCCACCACGCTTGCCGTGGTGCCGGGGCAGTGGCCATGACAGTGGCCTCCCGGCCTCGACTCGGCCTTTCCGAACCACCCCTCACGCTGCAGGAGGAGAGACCACCCCGAACCCGGCTCCGCCCACATGCCTCTGCTGGGGGCCCTCCCGCCAGGCCCAGACGGGAAAGGGCAAGGAGGTGACTTGCCCCCACTGGCCACCCCCCGCCACGCCCAGAGCCCCGGGAGCCACGTGGCAGACAGGGCAACCCCCTCCAGAAGCCTCTCCACTCCTCTCTCCTACGGAAACCTTGGCAGCAACCCCTGGGCACGGTGTCCCCATGAAGACCGAGCCGAGCCCGACAGGGTTCCTGAGCCCCAGGCGAGGGTGGTGGGAGCCTCCGAGGGCTGGAAGGGTGGGGAACAGGGTTAGCACAGCGCAGAACGCGCAAGCGTGTGTGTCTGTGTGTCCATCTGTGTGTGTGTGTCAGGAGGGCATGCAGAGAGCGCTCACCAGCCTTCGCCATGCCTGGGCTGAGCTCAGGGCCCCCGTAGGGCGGCCCTAGGGCGCAGTTCACAGGGCAGCTGGGGCCGGGCGCATGGCCAGGCAGCCGTGGCTGGGAAGGGAGCTCTTAGGTGCTAGGCGGGGAGGCCCAGGGCCCTCCTACCGTGCACTGGGCCAGCGCGGCTGCGACCTGCTGGATGTCGTCCACCGTGTGGACCCGCAGGGAGACCAGGGTCTCCGTGATGTTCTTGCGGATCTGGGCCCGCAGCTGCCACCGGGGTTCTGGCTCCACGGCCACGGCCAGGGCCTGCTCGTGCTGCGGGCACAGGTGAGCCGTGAGAAGGAGAGGCGGCTCCGCCCGCAGGGCAGCGCTAGTGCACAGCCCTGGCAGCACCTCGAGGCCCATCTCACCGCCAGGATGCCCCGCAGGGGCGGTGGTGGAGCGGGGGAGGGCCGCAAGAGGACAGCAGAGCGCCTTCTGGGCCCGCCCGGCACCGGGCCGGGCGAGCAAGGGGCTCCCAGGGCACCGACCTCGTTGAGGACGGTGATGAGGGCCAGCGAGTACTCGATGACGTGCTGGGGGTCGGCCTGCCGCAGCAGCCCGGGCAGCATGGTCTCCGTGAGGCCATACAGCCAGGCCGTGAGGTCCGGGGGGCGGCCAGGAGGGTCTCCGGGAGGCTCCGGCAGGGTGATGGCCAGAGACCTGCGGGCCGAGGTGGTGGGTGAACAGGTGGGGATCCCCTCCCCACCCCAACCGGGCACTGCTCGCACAGGCCCAGGCTTACCTGTTGAGGGCGACCACGGCGGCGCCCAGCTGGTCCTGCACAACCACCGCCAGGCCCACCGTGAAGTGAGGCGCAAAGCCGGGTGGCAGCACGGCCCCATAGGTGGAGAGGCTGCCCTTGTAGACGCAGAACTCCTCGCAGTGGCCCCGGCGACAGCGCCGCAGCAGCAGGGCGTAGAGCAGAGGGGCGCCCGCATCCTCAGCATCCTGCCAGCCTGGGGGCCCCCACAGTGTCAGCAGGGTCCCCGCGTGCCCCCCGCAACGGGGCCCCAGGGCCATACTCACCCCCACACTCGAAGTGCACCTTGGTCGTGAGTGCACGCACGGCTTCCAGAGGGAAGAGGCGGCAGGAGCCCCCCAGCGGGGGCCGGTTGGGGGACAGGCGGATGGAGGCACAGCCCTGCTCCTCCCCCGCACGGCCCAGCACCGTGAGCGTGAAGATGTAGCCCTCGCCATCCCGCAACACGCCGCGCCGCACCACCAGCCGCATGCCCGCGTTCCCCGTGGATGTGGTCGTCTCGTCCAGCACCAGGGTCTCGTTGCTGAAGGTGCGCGCGGCCCAGCGCTGAAGGGCACAGAGACCGTGGTGCTCGGGGCAGGTTCCCCTACCGCTGCACTGCACGCCCCCCAACCCCCACCCCCGCCAAGGCCCACCCTGCTCACCCCTCTTGTAGAGCCCCCGCTGCAGCTGTCACAGCGGCCCTCCAGGTACACGTAGGAGCTGCGGCTCACTGCGTACACCGCCTGCGCCTTGCAGGACACGCACTCCAAGGATACGATGGGCACCCGGCCCCGCCGGATCAGCACCTGGGGAGTGGGCGGGACTTCAGGAGCCACACGCACCCTGTCAGGAGCCCCCAGGTAGGGGCTCTGCTGCTGAGGCCCAGGCCCTCAAGTGTGCTGGGCGGTGGGTAGGGAGTGGGACCCAAAGAAGAGCAGGGCCTCGGCCCCCTGCACCTGCTGCTCCTGGGCCCAGCCAGCCGGAAGCCCAGGCTTCCCAGGGATCGAGCTCCCAGCCTCCACCCAGTATGTTCCTGCGGTTTGTGTCTCCCAGGCTTGGAGGAGGGAGCAGAGTCCATGACGGGCTAGTTTCTGCAGCAGCCCAGGCCGGACCTGGGCCTGGTACCCAGCAGGCACCGAGAGGGGCCGTGAGCGGACAGACAAGTGAAGGCGCCAAGGCACGTGTGTTCACAGGACGAGGCCGGCTGGGCCCTCGGCTGTCGGTGGGGTGGGGCTGCACTGGCCCCAGATGGCCCCTCTGGGCAGGACCCCTCCCTGGGCAGCCCAGCTGTGAGCGGCCTGGTACCGGGATGGACACTCCACCCGAGGCGCCAGAGGGCCTGGTCCACCTCTCCCTTCCCAGCAGCAGGCGTGGTGCCACTGAGGGAAGTGTATGCAGTCCCGACCCGCCTGGCCAGTCTCGGGAGCGCGTGTGTGCGTGTGCACCCACACAGGCGTGAGAACAGCATCCCCGCTGCCCCGTTCAGAAGGGGACACTGCTCCAAGGATGAGCCGCGTCTCCTGGCCGCGGGCCTTTGGTGCTGTGAGACTGGTGTACTGCTCACCCCTGTGAGGGTCCAGGCTGTGCCTGAGGCTCGGGTGCAGCTGCAGCCCTCTTGGGAGGATGCAATGCCCAAGGCACGCCGCCTAAAAGCGGACTTCTATCAAAGGTGGTAACTAAGAACCCAGAGCCGCCAGAAGCACCAGAACACAGAGAACCTTAACAAGGGGTGCTCGGTGCTATGTGCAGGCAGCACCCCCACCTAGGACCTGTGGCACTGCCTGGGCGGTACCCACCGTCTGGCTGGTGGCTTCCTCACGCCGGCCGGCCTTCCACACGGTCAGGTTGAAGGTGTACTCCACGCCAGCCCGCAGGCGCTCCCGAGGGATGGTGACCACGCTGCTCCCACGGGGCCCAAAGTTGAGCACACAGCCGCCAGCCTCACCCTGCAGCCAGTGATCAGGTAAGGGGTGAGACCCCGCGCCCTGCCTCCAAGGAGAGCCCAGCCCAGGGGCTGACGGGGGGCCCCCTCCCCTGGCTGAGATCAGAGCCACCAGGCAGACCCCAGCCCCCACTGGCTCACTCACGGCCACGATGAAGCGAACCCAGGAGGATGGCCGCCCGCCCCGCCATGCAGCTGACCTGGGTCGAGGCCACGCAGGCCCAATGGAAGTTGAGCGGCGTCTGGTCGCCGTCCTCCAGGTTGGGGTCGTAGGACTTGCTCCCGTCCAGCACCAGGTCCTGCGTGTCGGACCACACACGGTAGGAGCCGCCCTCGACGATGGGCACCAGGCGCTCAGGGGCCACTGTCACGTTGGCCTGGACGCTCTGGGCCAGCGGTGTGTCGCCAAATGACACCACGAACACAAAGCAGTAGTGGCCCACGGGCAGCGCCAGCCGGGGCACCACCAGCTGGGGCCGGCTCACATCCACGCCGGGCAGGGTCAGCCGAGCCGGGCGGCTGGGGCGCTGGCAGCTGGCGGTGCGGTACACCTCCCAGCGGTACTCGGTCTGGTAGGAGACGCAGTTGCGCAGGTCGACGTGGGCCTCCAGGTAGTTGCGCTGGGAGCGCCGCATGAGCACCTGCGGGGGCAGGGCCACATCCACCTCCGGCTCCCTGCAGGCCAGCACATGGACGGTGACCGTGGCCTGCGCCACGAAGAAGCTCACCAGGTTGGAGGCATTCACCTCCACGCGGTAGTCCCCGGGCTGCAGGTAGGAGTGGGCAGCCCAGGGCACGTCTGTGTCCTCCACCAGGGCTCCGTCCCCGAAGTCCCAGCGGTAGGCCACGCGCCGGGGGCTGGGGCTCGTGACCGCCTCGAAACGGGCCGAGCGGTTGGTGAAGCAGCGGTCACCGCGCAACGCCACGTGCTGGATCACGTCCTGAACCTCAACCACGAGCGTGCGGTTCATGCCGCCCAGCTCGTTGAAGGCGCGCACGTGGATCTCCAGCAGCCCCGCGGCCACGGGCGTGTAGGTGACGTCGCGGCCTGACAGGATGACCAGCGAGTCCCCCTGGACCTTCTGCAAGGAGAAGTACCAGGCGTAGGCGACACGGGAGCCCCGCTGTACCCGGGCCGTGAAGTTCCTCTCGGCGCCCGTGGCGAAGGCCGGCTCGCAGCAGTCGGGGACCTGGAGCCCACCCACGGCCTCCAGCACCGAGACGCGCACCTGCGCCTGCGCCCGGCTCACGTGGTTCTCGGCCTGGACGCTCACCGTGTAGTCCCCAACCTGGGGGAAGCTGCGGGAGAAGTGGGGCCCGGGGAGCGCCTCCGGGCCAGCCCCGCTGACCTGCAGGTGTAAGCTGACCACCGAGCCGGTGGCCAGCAGGATCTGAAAGTGGACCAGCTGCCCAGGCTCCACCACCTTCCTGCTGCTCCACAGCACCAGGCCCACGACGGGCTCCTCCGCTGTGAGATTGTGTGTGGCGACAACCCAACTGACTGCGTTGGAGGCGTTGAGCTGAATGGAGAAGGTGCCGGCATCGGGGAAGACCACGGCAACGTGCTGGCCGTGCCTGCTGCCACCCGGCACGGTCCAGCACCAGCTCACCTCGGTGCCCGAGGCCAGATGCCCCCAGAGAGGGACGCTGGAGCCAGTCGCCACGAAGCTGCGGTCCAGTTCACCGACCCGGATGCTGAGACCGCTCACGGGCACCTGCACAGCCACTTCAACGGTGGCATTGGCCGAGCCCAGCTGGTTCTTGGCCGTGACCGTGACCAGGTGCAGGCCAGGGGTGGAAAAGGTATAGGTGGTGGAGGGCTCCAGGGTCTCCCAGCTCAGCCCTTCTTCTGGGGACCAGGAGTAAGTGATGCTACTGCCGCCGGCCAGCTCGGCACGGAGCGCGACGCTTGTGTGGACAGCGGCTGGGTTTGGGGAGGCGGCCGCGGCCAGCCACCCCACAGGCTCCAAAAATTCCACGGTGCGGTTGGCCGAGGTGCTGCCCAGCATGTTGGTGGCCCGCAGCTGGACGAGATAGGTGCCCGCCTCGAGCACAGTGAGCGAGAAGGTTTTGCCGCTGCCGGCCAGGGCCGTCCCGCCGTCCCGCTGAGCTGTCCAGCTGTAGGAGATGTTGGTACCGTCCCTGACCATGGCCTGCAGCTGCAGCGTGTGGTTGGTGGGGAAGCAGCAGCTGCCGCCACCGCCCACCACCTGCAGTCCCTCTATGTGCTGCAAGACGTAGACGAAGATGCTGTCCTGGGCAGCGCCCACCTCGTTCTCGGCCGTCACGATGATGTTGAAGGTGCCCACGGAGCGGAAGGTGTAGGAGATGGTGGGGCCCCCAGGGATGGGTGTGCAGCGGTCGCAGAGGACCCAGGAGTAGTGCACGTCGCTGCCCGCCTCCAGCCAGGTGCCGAAGCTCACGCTGCCGTTCAGCGGCACCACCGTGCGGCTGGCGTTGACGCTGAGGCCCCGCACGCGTCGCTGCACCGTGACGTTCAGCCGGGCCTCCCCCCGGCTCACGTCGTTCCAGCCGGCCACCCGGACTGCAAAGGAGCCTGTGCTGTCATAGGCGTGGGTGACGGCGGGACCCTCGAGGCGCCCGCCATCCCCCAGCTCCCACAGGTAGGCGGCAGGGTGCCCGCGGCCCACCACCGAGAAGAGGTAGGGCTGCCCCAGCTCCAGCACGTGGGAGCCGTTGACCTCGATGCCTGTGAGGTCCACGGGCTCCTGCACCTCCACGAGCGCCGAGTCATTGGCGGACGAGATATTGTTGGACACGGCAACGGTCACCAGGTGGGGACCCGGGGCCCGGTAGGTAAAGGTGGCCTCGGGGCCCCCGACGCAGGCGGTAATGTCCTCAGTGCCAAAGTCCCAGGCGTAGTGGTAGGGGAAGAGGGGCCAGGCATGGGCCACCAGCCGGGCCTCGTCCCCGAGCCGCACGAACTGCCGCTCGGGCCACAGGGTGACATTGCCCACCTCGGGCTCCACACAGACGCTGCGGAAGTAGTGCGCCTTATTCACGCGGCTTGACAGGACCAGCGCCAGGGGGAATGTGCCGCTGCGCGTGAAGTTGTGCGTCACGGTCGGGTCCCCCCGGACGGTCGTGTTGGACGAGCCGTCCCCGAAGGTCCAGTCGAAGGTGTAGTGGGCAGGGTCGCCGGTGACGTGGGCTGTGAGCCGGGCGTGGGGCTGGGGGGGGATGCAGGCTGTGGGGTCGATCCACAGCACCTCCAGGACAAAGACCTGCACAGGCAGGCTCTGGGCCAGGTGGCCAGCGGGGCTGGACGCGCCCACGGTCACCGTGCAGTTCTGTGCCCGCAGGTACACGTGCTCCACCATGGCCTCAGGGCCTGAGAGCACTGTGCCGTCCCCCATGTCGAAGGTCCACGTGACGTTGTCACCCCCATCCAGGATGGCACGGACCACCACAGGCGCACCCTGCTCCACGGCCGGGCTCAGGCTCACGGTCAGGCCACGGAGCTCCTCGAAGACCCGGACGCTGACCCCTGCCACCACGCTGCTGACAGTGTTGTTGACCTGCAGGAGGATTGGGTACACGCCCCTCGAGGCGAATGTATGGTTGACCTCCGGCTGGGGCTGTGTCACAGCTGGGGAACCGTCCCCAAAGTCCCATGTGTACAGGACGCCCCCGGGCAAGGGCAGTGGGTGTGGGAAGAAGGTGACAGGCCAACCAGCCACCAAGACTCGGCTACCCATGGCCACGGCCACAATAGGCAGGGCGGCACGCACGCTCACGGGCACCTGCTGCGTCAGATTCTCGAAGGCGTTGGACACGAGCAGGGTCAGGTTGTATTCACCTAGTGGACAGTCACGGAACGGGGACGGAATCAGGGCCGCTGCAGCCACCTGCTCGGCAAAACCCTGTCTGACCTGGTGCTGGGGGCGTGGGCACCTGGGGGAGGAGGGCAAAGCAGGGTCCCAGCCCAAGAGTGAAGGGGGCAGGCCCCTGGACCCCGCCCTGAGCCGGTCACAGGGGGCGAGATGATGGGCTGAGGTGGGAAGGAGATGGAGAGTAGGGGTCTCCAGGGCTGCGTGAGCTTGGGGTAACAGGGCAGCACAGACACAGGCTGAGGTGACAGGGGCGCTGTCTAATCTGCATTTCTGTGGGCAAGGCTTCTGGAATTTTAAAAATGATGAAGAGGAACCTCCCCTTCTCCCCCAAAAAAGGCTCAAGGGAGGAGACAGGAGGGGAGAGAAGAGCACAGCTTCCGGCCGGCAGACTCGAATCGTGGGTCTCAGAGGCCCAGTCCACCCTTCAGCCCTGGAAGCCTCTTCCCCCTAGTGAGGGCCCCGGCCACCGGCCTGGACTGGATCAAGGGGCCGGGCTGGCCCAAGCTGGAGGCAGGCAGGCAGCAAGCCTGCCACTCACCTGGGTCGGTGTAGGTGTGTGTGACATTGTGCTCCACCAGCACCTGGGCCACCGTGGGGTCTGGGACCTGGAAGGACTCGTTGTATGGAGGCTTGAACTGGCCAATCACCTGCTCCCCATCGCCAAAGGTCCACCTGCCAGAGCAACAGGCAGGCAGTGAGCAGGCTGGGGGATGAGTGGGAAGAGCTGCCACTTTCCCTGTCCCTCCTTTCAGGATCCCACCGGCCCGGCTTCAATCCTGCAGCCCTTCCCCAGGTCCTGGCACACGCTGGCAGGCGGGGAGGAAGCTGGGGGCACCAGCCCCGCCCAGGCTCGGCCAGCTCCTGCTCCCCACCGGGCCCAGCACGCTTACAGAAAGACCACCTCCACGGCTGAGTCCACCAGCACCTCGGCTGCCAGAGCCAGCGTGGCATTGAGGGGCAGCACGGGTGGCACTGCTGACACCCGCAGGCCCCGCATCTTATGCATCCGCTCCACCGTGACATTGTAGTTGACAGTCACATTGCTCACGTGGTTGGAGGCCGTCAGCTGTGGAGACAGGAGGCAGTGAGCAGGCCACCAGCGGGCCAGAAGGCAACGTGGACACAGCCCCACCCCGCACTCACCCAGAGCCGCCACGGGGTCCTCGAGAGCAAAGCAGAACAGAAGGCACAGGGGAGCGGTGACCTCCCAACACCACCCCCAGCCCCCGCCCTGCCCCCGCCCCGCCCACCGAGAGCTTGAAGATGGCGGCGCTCTGGTAGATGACGTTGAAGACCACATTGTGGAAGGTCAGGGACTGCTTGTCGTCGATGGTCCAGCGGAAGACCACGTCCGAGCCGGCCTCCACCGCGGGGCTGTACCTCTGCAGGAAGGGCGCGGTGTCAGCTGGCCGCGCCCCAGTCCCCGCCCAGGGCCTTCTGAGGGCCAACTCTGCCGTCCACCCGCATGCACCCACCTGGACCCGCATGCGCCCGCCTGGACCCGCCATGCGCCCGCCTGGACCCGCATGCGCCCGCCTGGACCCGCTCCCACTGCGGCTCCCTGGGACAGGCCAGGCCACCGTGCGTTCGGGGGCTGGGGCACGGCTGGGGCGGCCACACAATATGGGGCCGAGCTTGGGTCTGGTTACGCCTCGGCCTCTCTGCACCTCCGTTTCCTCATCTGGGAAGGAGCCCTAGTACCAGTGACAAAAGCCAGCCCACCTCGGTCCGAGCAGCCCTACCCCAGGGCCCCTTAGCTGGTCAGCACAGCGCCATCTACCCATGTCACCTGGTAGAACAAGGGTGACCAGGGAAAGCCAGGCAGGGGACACAGCTGCCCCAATGGGCCCTGTGCCAAGCTGCAGAGCCAGTGGCTGCCTTGTGCAGGGTGGGTATCCCCAGGACGGGAAGAGCCCCTCCCAGAGTGGCCCCTGCAGTGATGCCTCCAAAACTGCTCACTTGAGCCAGGTAGGAACAATGCAGCGGCCCTGAACACACCCAGGATCAGTGACATCAGAAGTGGGTGAAGAACCCAACACTGGATCCAGGAAATGAGAGGGCAGAAGGGAGTTTGCCAAGCAGCTGTGCTTTAGAGATGACTTTCCAGGAGTTGAGGAATTAACCAACAGTCCGAGGAGCCACCTGACAGGACGTGCCCAGAGACGGACCCCGAGCCCATGGTCCTGGCAGCCAGGCGCTTGCTCGCTGGGGAGGGGCCGCCTCTGCACAGCACCTGGTCCCACACTCACCACCAGGACGCCCTGCAGCACACGGGCCTCAGGGCTGGGCGTGGCACGGAGGCCGCGGATGGGCTCCTCGGCCTTCACCTGCAGGCTGAGGTTGGCCCGGCCGGCACCATTCTCCACCACGACGTCCACCTCGTGCTCGCCCTCGTTGAGCCTGGGCAGCACCAGCACCGAGAACAGGGTGGCATTAACCTCGCAGTCGCAGCCAGGCACCAGGGCAGCCACCATGATGGGGCAGGTGGCCTCGAAGGGGGCGCTGACGTTGCCCCCAGGCCAGCGCGCCATGGCCGTGGCGTTGGCGCCGGAGTCCACCTGGAGCACCAGGGCCGAGCCGTTGGTGGGCACGTAGAGGCGGCCGTCGTGGGGGGGGGGGTAGATGACCCGAAGGCCGGCCACCGGGGACAGCACGTTGAAGCTGCAGGACAGGTTGTGCCGGGACACACCGTTGCCCACCATGGCCCTGACCTCATAGCGCCCCGGCTGCTGCAGCCCTGGGTTGGGGCTCAGGCCCAGCAGAGGGGTGAACTGCTCGGTGGCAGCAAGCAGCCGCAGGGCACAGGTCAGGCCGGCTGGGGCTGCCTCCAGCTGGGCGGGCAGGCGGGCCAGCCAGGCTGAGGCATTGGTGGAGAAGTATGGGGCCTGGGTGCCAGGGTGGCCAGGAGCTGGGGGGCAGCGCAGGAGGGCCCCCGGCCCAGCATCATGCTGCAAGCTGACAAGGTCTCCAGGAAGCAGGGGACTGTCCTGGCCGTGGAAGGTGACCTACAGGAGAGGGAGGGGGCTATTGGTCCTCACAGGGGGCCACCAGTGACCAGGGCCTGTAGGGCAGCACTGTGCCAGGACCCCCCTGGGGCAACCCCGAATCACCCCCACAGGGGTCTCAACTCTTCAGTCACCACATGCCACCAGGCTTCACGGGAGCCCCGAGACCCTTGAAAGGGGAGAGACAGAGCACACAGGGCAGAGACGATGCAGGCAGGGGCCGGGGTTCCCCAGACACAGGAGCGCCCTCTGAGGGACACTGTGGCCAACACTTCAAGGACAGGAAGGAGCCAGCCATGCCCAGAGAGGGGGCGTCTCCCTTGAAAGACAAGTGCAAGGAGTCCCCTGCTGGCAGAGTAGGTTAAGGATCAGGTGCTGTCACTGCAGCAGCTTGGGTCACCGCTGTGGCGTGCGTCCTATCCCTGGCCAGAAATGTCCGCCTACCATGAGTGCGGCCAAAAAACAAGCAAAGAGGCAAAGGACAAAGGCCCTGGGGTTGGGGGTTCTCATGCTGGAAGACGGTGGGAGGGTGGGGGCAGGAGGCTCGGGGTTGTGCGTGGAAGAATCTACATTTTGTTTGACGGGGAGACCGGCCCTCAGGCAGCTGAGGGGAAGGCAGAAGGGAGCCAAGCCCGGGCCACTCACCGAGTACTGAGCGGGGGGGCCCGCAGGCACAGAGAAAAGGAACTCCTTCCAGAGCGCAGAGGCCACCCCGGGGAGCCCCAGCCCTGCCGTGGATGTGTTGGCACAGGCCTGGAGGTGGCAGGGGGCGCCCAGCGGCAGGCAGACGTTGGCTCTGGGGCACGGGTGTCCTGCTGGTGTGCACGCAGGGGCCGGCTCAGTTCTGTTTTCTGAGGACCTGCTCTGGGGCTCACTGCTGTTCCGGAGAGCCCCTGCAAGGAAAGGAGGGGTACTGGGGCCCCAATCTGCTAACAGAACACAGGGACACCCTGCTATGACACGAGGTCTCAGCAGGCAGTGTCCCCAGCCCCTAGCCGACTCCTCTAACCCTCCTGACACCAGGCCGGCTGACTGAGCCTGCATGTCCCCAGCCCCCAAAGCCCCCCGCCCCATGCCTTCCTCAGGATGCCCAGCGGGAGCTGGAAACTCCTCTTCAAGCACCACAGACACAACAGGGCAGAGAGGCCATCGGAGCCCCCAACTCCCACTGCCAGGGCGGGGTCCCACCTGCTCCTCCCAGGGGCCGGTACACCTGCAGCCGCAGCTGGGCGGGCCGGCCGAGGGTCTGGGTCCCAAACTCGGCAGCGGTGAGGAAAGCTTCGCGGCTTGGGCTCAGGCCGGGGAACACCATCACCTGGCAGGGCGCGGGCGGCTCAGCTCCACAGACCCAGGCCAAGCCCGGCCCCACCCGACGCCCAAACACCCGCCAGAACAGAGGGGAGGGACCTGCCTGATGGGCCTTCAAGCAACACCCCGGCCTCCTTTCATGTCCCTGAGGAGGGACAGTCGGGTCACAACTGTCTGAACAGGAGCCCAGCTCCATTTCTAAGAAACCCCCGAGCACCGAGGTGGAGACTCAGGGGCACTGGGGGCGCCTTCGATGCCAGGCCAGGGGGCTTCGCTCTGTGCTGCAGTGGGTTTTCTAAACTGACTCTAGTGGACACAGGACATTAATAAGGAAAAGGCATCGTGCTTTTTTAAAGGGACCCGCAGCAGCCAGGCTGAGGCACAGAGTCCAGGCCGCGTCCTGGAGGGCCTCAGGGCCGACCTACCTCAACAGGCTCCTGGGGGGCCGAGAGGGCCTCCTGCTGTGCCAGGGGGCTCAGGGGCGCCTGCAGGTCCCCGCTGGGCGCTCCCACGAAGAAATTCTCTGCATCCCACACGGGGCCTGAGGTGCAAGTGTGCAGTAAGGTGCTGGCCCCAGGCCGGGCAGGAGTGCTGGGGGCCAGGACAGGGCCAGATTTGGGACGGAGCCACCTGGCCGCAGCCCCTGGCTCCCTCCTCCTGCCTCTTGCGGTGCAGGCTCAGCCCAGGACAGCGGACACCCAGCAACCACCTAGTGAACACTGCACAGCTAAGCAATGAGCCCGGGGTGGCCAGGGGACCCTGGGTGCTTCGGGAGGAGGGGGTGTCCTGGGCCAGGGCGGCAGGTGCTCCCTAGCCCCCAGGGGTCCCAGCGCACCTCCAGGCCTCAGCTCGCAGACGTAGCTGTGTGGCGCCGAGCACAGGTCTGTGTTGCACTGGCCGGCAGGGCCGAGCCGCACGCAGCGCTCAGCCGTGGCGGGGTGCGGCTCCCCGGGCAGCCAGTTCTGGCAGCTCTCCAGGCTGAAGGCCTCGTCCCGCGGGGCCGGGCCTATCTCTGCCCTCTCCACAGCCGAGAAGCCGATCCACACATCCAGGCTCCTGCAGGGGCACAGCAGGAAGGGCAGGTGCTCAGGTGCCCCCCAAAAGTCAGGTGCCCCTCCACCTGCCCTCTCTGGGGGCACCCTCCTCACTGCAGCCTGTCAGGTGGTTTCTGTCCAAATGGGGAAACTGAGGCTGAGAGGCGTGACCTGGCAAACAAGGCCCATGCCAGTGGGCCAGTCACCTGTCCCCAGGCCAGGGCCCAGCTCCTTGTGGGGATGCACCTCACAGAGGGCCAAGGGCCACGCACACCTAAACCCCAGGGAAGGCTCCAGGTGCATCATTTGGGGACCAAGACACCCATATACTGCCCCCCCCCAAAGGCTACTCCCCACAGCTCTGCAAGGACAGAATGGCCCTCCTGGGGGCAGGGCTTGTCGATACTAGGACAGAGACAGGCAGAGGGACAGGCAGAGGGAGGGGTGTGCGGTGCTGTGGTCAGAGCTGGGTGCTGCAGCTGAGCACAACCTGTAACCAAGTGACCTCGGGCAAGGGCCGTGACGGCTCTGGGCCTCAACGCCCCTTCGGGACACGGAGGACACACCAGGTGATGGGCAGTCCAATCAGCCCCTTCCCACAGGTGACCCGGGGAGAGGAGAGGTCCGGCCATGGCAGGCGCAGGCGGCTGAGCTGAGGACAAGTGAGGCCACCCACACTGACCACTCCGGAGCATGCGCCCCCCCCAGGCCTAAGCAAGGAGAGCCTCCCAGAGGCCTGGCAGCACCGCTGCCCAGCAGGGGGCACACGTGCGCAGCAGGAAGCTGCCCGGCCTCCAAGGGCGGCCAGGAGGGGCCCAGCATGGGACAGATGGGGGCAGGACACTCGGCCCACTGCCCAGCCACGTGCGTCAGGAGCACTGATAGGACGGCCACCCGCTGGGCGTGACATGGCTCGTCCCCAGAGTCAGACTGGCCTGCTGGACACGGCCCCTCCAGTCACCCTGATCTGCTCAGGCCCAGCCCCACCCCAGCATTCTGGGGACCCCCTGCCTCCCTGGGGATCAGCGGCATTTGGGCAGGTACCTGGTGACGCGGGAGACCAGGAAGTGCTGGACGGCGGGACTGTCTACCATGGCCAGCGCGGCCCCTGCCCAGGCCCGGCACTGCTCCTGCGCCTGCAGCCAGGCCGCCTTCTCTGCCACCAGGCGATAGCAGCGCCCGTTACCGGGAAAGATCTCAGTGTCCGAGGGGCAGAGCGGATGGACCACTGGGGGAGTCAGAGAGCAGGGAGACGGGGCGTCAACGTGTGCCTGACTGGACTGGGCTGCACCCCCACCCCCACCCCCACCCCTTGGCCGAGGCGGGCGGCCCCACCTCGTGCAGGCTCCTCGCCCAGGGCCATGATGCTGTAGGCGGCCTCAAGGCCAGAGCCGCCGCGGTTTCGGAGGCCAAGCTGCAGGGTCTCGCCGCTGTGCACCGAGGCCAGACACACGAGCTCCAGAGCTGCAGGAGCCGCCTGCACCTGCACCTCCGTGTGCAGCCGAGCAGAGCCGGCCCCCAGGGCCAGCACGGCTGTCACAAGATAGCGCCCGGGCAGCAGAAAGCGGTGAGTGGCCTCCGGGCCAGCCACAGCCACCTCGGGGGAGCCGTCGCCAAAGTCCCAGCGTGTGGAGCTCCCAGGCAGGGAGGCGATGACTCGGAAGGCTGCTGGCTGGCCAGAGGCCAGGGGTCCTCGGGGCCCCAGCAGGGCCGCCCCCGGGGAGGCAGGGAAGACGTTGTGGAGGAGGGTGGGCCCCCTGCAGGCGGCGGAAGGGGGCGGCCGTGTGCCGGAGCAGAAGCGCAGGCAGGCCGACGAAGCACCGGGGGGCCGGGCCGCCCCGCACAGGCACCCGTGCTGCTCTGAGAGGGCTGCGAGGTCCTGGCCAGCCGCAAAGCAGAAGGCGCTGCAGGCCTCAGGTGCCGGGGGGCCCTCGTGGGCAGCCGAGAAGGCCGCCAGCGCCACGGCACCCGAGCTGTCGTCGGGGACACAGGCAATGTACTCCTCACCTGCAAGACGCGGGCGGGCTGGTCCCAAGGGCGCCCGCCCCGCTGCCCCTCTGCCCCCGCCCAGCGCCTAGCGGCTGCAGGGCAATCCCCAGGCCCTGGGTCCAGAGGCCCTCCCTGAGCCCTCAGCCTGCTGCTTGGCCCCTGTAATTATCCCTCGCGTGCATCTGTCCCCAGAGCCCCCCTGCCCCGCTCCCCGGCCCGCCTCGCCTGCACTCACCGCAGCTGCCGTCCAGCAGGGGGACGCTGAGGAGGGGCTGGCCGGCCAGGGGGCCCGGCCCGGCGCACGTGGCCGCCTCGGGCCGCAGCAGCCGGACCCGCCGCTCCTCTGCCCAGCGCGGCAGCCAGGCCAGACCACAGTCACACTCCAGAGGGTTCCCGCTCAGGTTTCTACAGGGAGGCAGGGCGGGCTCAGCGGACAGTGGGCAGGTCTGGGCACTGCGGGCCCAGCCACCACCAACCAGCAGAAGAGCCAAACTTACATTTCACTTAAATTAAATAAGTTAGCAAATATTCCTTCTTCTAAGGCAGAGATCCTGTTGTTGCTTATGTCCCTGGAAGAAAGGGGGTTCGACCCGGTTGGACGGAGGCCTGGTAACCGCAGAGACGACAAGCGGCTGTCACCTGTTCACCCCGTGGAATGCCACAGCTGCCTGGAGGGGACACTTACAACTCTGTCAGCGCTGAGAGGTTCTCTAGGAGCCCGACGTCCAGCGCCCGGAGCAGGTTGTGGGAGACGTCTCTGGGGAGCAAAGCCGTTGCACGTGAGTGCTGGAGCCCAGGGCAGGACGCGGGCCCGCGGCGGAAGCTCCCCAGCTGCGGCCTCCCACTCTGAGCTCCCTATTCCATCCAGGGCCAGTGGTGAGAGATCTGATGGAGGCCAGGAGAGCCAGTCCCAGCGCCCCTGGCCCACCACGCCCCTGGCCCGGCAAGGTGGAAGCGCGCCCCGCTGGGCAGGCCTCAGCCCGCCCCATGGGTTCAGAACACACAAGGCAGCCCGGGGGGCCCTAGGGCCAGGGGCCCAGCTGCTGCCGGCAGGGGGCACAGGAGAATGTCCTGAGACACAGTGGGGGCACAGAGACCAGACAAACGGGGCGGGGCTCTGGCGGATGACCCCACAGCAGAGCAACCGTGACGGCCCGGGTTAAGCCTCTGGGGTTAGAGCCGGAGATGGGCAAGCCCAGGTGTTCAAAGTCAGGCGACCCAGCACAGTGCAGGCACACGGGCCCAGAGCCACAGGTTTTCCGAGGCTGAAAACGTGAGCAGAAATAAAACACCAAAACCCCCAGATCCAAGTGTGTAAAAACACGCCACGTCCACAAAAAACATCAGAAAATCAGAAAACCATCAGCTGGGAAAAGCACTAGGCAAGCAGATGATGGATTCAAGGCCTATTAACACCCTTCCCAAATACGCTGTCGACAAACCTAAGGAAAGCAAGCCACAGCGGGCTGTGGATCTGGCGTTGTCACTGCTGGGCTTTATCCCTGGCCTGGGAGCTTGCCCATGCCACAGGCGTTGCCTTAGTGCCAGCCACATGGTGGTGACAGAAACACCAACGCTCCGACGACCACAGAACCCCGGCCCCTCGAGAGTCTTTCTGAGGATGCATGCGGAACTTCCCAGGCCAGGGGTCAAACCGGAGCCACAGCAGCAACGAGGCAGGATCCTCAGCCCACTGTGCCACCAGGGAACTCTATCACCAACACTATCTAGCCAACAATTCCACCTCCCCTCCCAGCCTGGAGGTGGAGGCCACTCACCCACCCATCCTCCTCCTGGGACACAGACCCCTGGACCACCTGCCTCCGTGGACACTCTAGTCACCATCCCCGCCCCCAGAGAGGGACACCTGGACCACCTGACTCAGAGGACACTTCAGCTGCCACGCCCCTAGGTCTCCCTGGACACCCTCAGGTCTGTGCACACCCCACCCTTGGCTCTCAACTAACAAGATCTGGGCTTCCCATCCTTGGAGCCTCTGCCCTTCCAGGTGTCCCCACTTGTCCTCTGACGTCCCCAGAACTCTTGCCACCGTCCAGGCCCTTCCCACTGAAACCCACAAAGTCTTACAGAGGCCAAAGGGCCACCAATGCCTCCGCCAGGCCTATCTGTCTCCAAGTCCTGCCAGTTCAGCTCCCAAAACACTCAGACTCCCCCACCCTGCCCAGGCCACAGCCTGGTCCGGACCCCATCCCCAGGCATCCACCCCGCCCTCCCAAGCCCTCCTATCAAGCTCCCCCAGCAGCCTGGGGAGCTTCCTGAAGCCCAGCTCCATCAGTCCCCTTCTGGAATGGGTCCTGGTCTCTCCAGCTGCCCCTCATACAGCAAGAGCTTAATAAGAACTCGCTGGTATGAAGTAAGGCCCTTCTAGGAGCCGGGCCCTGAGTGCCAGCCCAGACCCCAGGACACACCCAGGAGCGGAGTGCCATACCCTGTCTGCACACAGTGCCCAGGACCAGCCCTGAAACCAGGCTCGGGAGAGGACCCCACCCAGTCCCTGACGGCCACTCACCCCTCCCTGGAGACCTGCGGGCCACATGGGGCCTCACGGCCACATATACCCAAACACTAGCTGTTTGCCCAGGGTGGGGGACTGGCTCTCCCCAGGGCCACTCATGAAATCCTGGCTCCCAACACAGCCAGCTGGCCTCCTGGGGGGGCTTCTGGAGAGGGGCTCCCCTCCCCCTGGAGCCCCCAACAAGGGGGTGAGGGGAGGGGACTACGGACAGTCAGCTAAGCCCTGGGGGCCTGGTCAGCTCCACACAGAGGGCAGTGGTCGGGAGACTCGGCAGGGAGTGGATGACGTGACGGGCTGGGCCGAGGCTGGTTCAGGCGGGGGCTGCCCCCATCACCAGGGCTCAGTCAGGACAGTACAGGCAGCAGCTGGGCCGGACCGGAGTCCTCCACGGAATCGGGGGCTTTCTCAGAGGCATAGTCACAAGGCTGGGTGACGGGGCAAGGTCCTTGCAGAACTGGGACCTGCAAGACGGGATGGGGTCCCAGGGGCCAGGACTGCAGCTGGAGTCCTGCGGGGCCCAGGTGGCAGCAGAGGCTCCAGCCCGGAGGACCTGCAGCCCCACCGCTGCCCCGACAGGTGGTCCAATGACACAGCAGGGAACACTCAGCTTGGCAAAGGCTCCATCCCTGCAACAAGCTCCGAACGGCAGGCAGAGTGCCCCACGGTACCGCCATGTGACCCTCTGGGCACCGCGCAACCACACCGCGGCACAGCCAGGCACGGGGCCGATCTGGTCGGCCGTGGCTCACACCCCCACAGCCACAGGAGCGGGAGGAACACAGGGGCAAAATTCAGTCCCTCCCTCCGCAATTCCTCAAACTCAGCCCAGGAAAGCACTGGGGGTGCACAGCAAGCCCCTCCCGAGAGCAGGAGGCCTCGATCTCCATACACTCACTGCTCTTCAAGTGGCAAAAACGGGGTATGGAGGCTCCCGTGCCGGAGGGGCCGGACAGGCTGCCCAAGGGCACCTGGAGCAGGGGCTTCAGAGGGAAGCAGCCGGCAGCGGGGTGGGGACGCGGGTGGCCAGGAGCCACACTGGCTGAGGCGGTTGGGCAGCGAGGCCTCCTCCAGTCCGCGAAGTGGCACTGTTCCCTGACAGTGGCCCCCAGGCCGGAGGTGCCCCAACAATCTCCCGAGCCCCTGGGTTTCCCATGGGGATATGGGCGTGTGCGCACGTGCAGGTTCCCCCCCCCCCACCCCCGCAAGGGCTCTGTGACAAGGAGCCTGCGTCCAGAGCACGCGTTCTAGGAACTCCAGGAGCAGAGAGGCCTCTGGAGGGCCAGGGGACATAGAGACGGGACCCTCCAGCAGGGTCACCCATGGCCGCCAGATTCCACCATCAGGTCAGGGCGCTCCCAGTGAGCCCGAGCACGGGCGGAGGGGCAGCCGCCTCCTCCAGGGCGCTGTGCAGACGGGGGTCAGGGCCAAGCAGGCTGTGTCAGGTGTGGCTACCGGGGTGTGCCTGTGCAGTGCACATCGGCTCAGGGCTCTCCGTCTGCTGCCCAGGAGGCTGCTGGACGCCCCTGCACAGCGCTCGGAGTCCAGCATTCTTCCCAGCTGGCAAAGGGGCCACAGACAGATCCCCGATTTCATCCTCAGTGATCCGTCCCATAAAGCCACCAGAAGGAGCCGACACCTGACGGGTCCCCAAAGCGGCCCGCAGGCACAGGGATGTGGGGGGGGCTCCCAAGCACAGCACCTGAAGAAGGCCCGCCCCTCCCTCTCCTGCTCCAGGGACACCACTAATGTGAGCAATGCTTGTAAAATGACCTGGGACAGTCACAGCCGTTTCAAAAAAGGAACACATGGTGTCTCCCGGCACAGGCACAGGCCCTCCACCCCTGCACACAAGCCCGTGTGCCCACAGCCGCTGCTAGGGCGCCCACACCACCCTTGGGAGAGGAGAGTTGGGCCAGAGTCTCCACCCCACGCCGAGCACGATGGCCTGAGTGGGGACAGCTGTGCCCTGGGAAACCTGAGTTAGACCCCAGCCGGGACTTCTCAGTGCGGGCGTGAGGCCGGCTGTGGAACAGGCGCCTGGGAGGCACTCAGATGATGCAGAGATGGGCCTGGGGGACAGTGGGACCAGGGCGAGCACAGGCAAGGGCACCCTCCAGGGGTGGCAGGGACAGCTTCCCCACCAGGGCCTCAGCACAGGAGGAAAGGAGGAAAATTCCAACACTGTTTTCCACGTCCCATTTTCTGGAAAATCCATCACAAGTGGCAGCTGCTAGGAGCCATCTGTGGTGCCTGAGAAACCAGGGCAGGAGGTGGGGGCCGGGTCGGCCTCCAGCCCAGCCACTCAGCAAGCGCCCACCCTGACGGGACGTTGTGGTCCCTGCGGCTCCAGGGCGGCCTCAGCCGGGTTAAGTCCTCCTGGCTCTGCCCGGCCCAGCCCACCCTGTGCTGGGTGCTGGCCACATACAGCCTGTGCTACAGGCCTTGGCGACCCCGTTCCCCCCAGGACTCACCCGGGCCAGGCCTGGCCGAGGCTCACGGTGCAGAGAAAATACGGAAAGGACCAGGGGACTCGGCCCGAAAAGCAGGCCCCAGCCCCGGCCTGCCCAGGGCGCCATGGAAATGGTGTGGACTGGGAGGGATGGGGCAGAGAGGACGCTGAGGTGGGCGCCGGTCGGCGGGGGGGGGGGGTCCTCTCCATGCCCCTCAGCCTGGAACAGCCGCTTTTCCACGTGGGCCTCTGCTGCGGCCATGCCAAGGCGGCCGGGGCCCCCAGCCCTGCGGCCCCTCGGGACGGCTCTGCAGCCCCAGGTGACACCATCTCAGTCTGATGCCCTGCCCCCACACTCGGCATCCCAGCAGACCCAGAGAGCCACCTAAAGTACCCAGGAGCCGAGGCAGAGGCTGGCCCGGCACCACAGTGCCTGTGCCCACTGGGAAGAGAGGCGGGGGTCTGGCTAGACCCCAGAGGTCCTGGGCCAAGCAGGGTCCACCCCCTGGGCCATCTGGATGCTCCCAGGCTCTTCCCAGGCCCAAGCCAGCCACTTGCAAGTTCCCAAGTCTGGAGGGATCAGGCCAGCTCAGGGGGAGAGGTGACCTGGGGACTACACAGTCCACCCAGGAACAGGCATACCCACGACAGCACAGGACACGTGTCACCTCCCTGGGCACGAGGAACCAGGCTGGGAAGCTGGCCCCCGACTGCCTGAAGTACTGCACTGAGAAGGGGGCGTCCGCATTCCTGGGCTGTCCCGTCTCCTGAGCCGGGGGTGGGGGGCAGCGAGTGAGCCAGGCCTTCCTTCCCCCCACCCCCCCGGCTCGGCGCCCCAGCAGTCCCTGGGGAGCCCACTGTCCCGCACACTGGGGCCGTCCCGACACCCCTGCCTGCCTGACCAGCCGTCCTCATGGGGAGGGGCACCAGCCTCCCAGGGGAGTGTCCTCCTGGCTGATCTTTCCTGCTCCAAGCAGGGGCTGGGGGTGGAGGGAGGGGGTCCCTGCTTCTGCCATCAGGCTGGAGGGTCCAGCTGAGGTGCTGCCGCCCCCCCATCCGATGGGCTGTGCTGCTCCCCCCAGCCTCTGCACACAGGGCTCGCCCCCGGCTCCCACCCCAGGTCTTGCAGAGGGCAGGGGAGGGAGTCTCAGGGCTGGGGGCGGATGGGAAGGGGCTGGTAGGGAAAGGTGAGCGGGACAGGAGTGCGGGGGGGGGGGGGGGAGGGCGGAGGGAGGCCGAGGGGCGGCTTCTAGGGCAGTGGCCTCCCCGAGGCCCCGCGCAGGCCGGGACCCCGCCCTGCAGCCCGAGCAGCCTCAGTTTCCTCCTCCGCCAGGGGTGGGGGGAGTGGCCCGGGTGCCTGCTCCCCAGTCCCGATGCCAGGCGTCCGGGGGCCAGCGGAGCCCCCGAGGAAACATGTGCGCATTCCAGACGCGTGTACTCAACAGCGGAGGGAGCGCCAGGCCCCGGCCCAGCACCCCGCCCGGCGCTGGCCGCCACGCTGGAAACAGGGCTTGCGGGGCTCCAGAGGGGCTGCTGCAGATGTTACGTAACTGCTGTGCCCGTGCCAGCAGCCGCCTCCTCCCTCTAGCAGGACAGGACACACAGCTCCTCCCCGCTCCCCCGCTCTCCTCTCTGGGGAAACTGGTTCCCCGCAGCCCAGCAAGGGGACCCCCGACACGTGCCCTCAGGAGCCAGGTCCACGCAGAAGGGACAGAGGCCACACGCCAGGCCCGGGGGCCCAGACGCCCCCAATCCCCCCGCCCTCGGCCCCCAGGCGTCACCAGGGGACACCACCACAACAGTTCCTCTGGGGTCAGCCTGAGTCTAGCAACCTCACCCTGCCTTCATTCCTTCTATTTATGGTGCGCGAGGTTGGCTTCCAGGGCCGGAAATGATGTTTAAATTAATGAATTCAAGTTTTCAGAGAGAGCTGATCTGAAGAAAAACATGCGGAGAGGGTGCGCGAAGGGGGGGCGGGGGCAGGCACTGGGAGGGGCGCGCGAGGGCCAGGCTGGAGCCCCCCACCCCTCGGCTCCAAACCCGGCCCAGGGAGCCGGTGAGAGGGCAGGGGAAGGGCCCCCGCGCCTGGTCCCGGGGTCGGAACAGGGGGGCCTGTGCCTCCCAGGCCGTGTGATGGGGCTCCCACAACTGAGCTGTCACCAGGATGGGACACAGGCATCTGGCGTGGGAACATCCAGGAATCAGACTGTGACAGGGAGGGACGGCGGGGAGGTACGCTCAGCCCCCTGGGGGCCTTCCCGGACCAGCCAACCCAGAGGCAGCCCCCAGGGCACTGATGCGACCGGGGAGACGAGGGGCTGGGAAGGAGCCCCCCCGCCACCAGGCGAGCCCCAGCTCACCCCTCCACCTGCAGCAGGGGATCTGGGGCCATCCTTCAGGACAAGAGGGTAAGGGGCCTGTACCCAGGGACGTCCCTCTGCCCTCTGGCCCATCATCACGCCAGCCAGGGAATGCTGAGGCCCACGAAGTCGCCCCCCGCAACCCCTCGGTCGCTCCCCCACAGTCTGAAGATGGAAGAGGAAGGCAGCCGGGGCTCCCATCCTGGCCTGGCTGGCGCATGGCCTCCAGCACTTCAGTACAGAAGCACTGGTCCAGCGTGGCCGGCAAGCCCGTCCCCCGTGGGCTGCTGGGCACGGCCAGTGTAGACACAGCACAGTTTAGAGGCCTGGGATCTGGAGACCCTGGTGCTACTAGCCTTGCCTGGAGCACTGGCCTTGTTCCCAGCCTCAGCCAGAGGAAAAGCTGGCTTCCACCCGGCCTCAGGACAGAGCCCTCGCCAGGGTGGCCCCACAGGATCCCAAGTGAGCTCCAGGCCTTCAGGGCACGGGGGCTGCCAAGACGGGGACCTGTTCTGTCAGGCCCGAGCTGCAGGGTGCCGCAGAGGGAGAAAGAGCCCTGCCCACCAGGGCCCCCAGACGCAGCCCCCTCCCTGGCACGGGCGGCCGGGCACCTCCGGGCCCCTCGCCGAAGCCGACTGCCAAGCCGTAAAGAACAAGGCGTTCCGGGAAGGAAGGACGTGAGCGCATTTTCCAGCTGCACTCGTTGGGCAGCGAGGCTGCAGGCAGCGGCTGCAGTCCAGCGAAGAGGGGCCGGGCCCAGAGCTGCCGCCACCCTGGGCAGGCGCAACAGCAGATGCGGGCTGTTTTCATTCCAGTGCGGCGGGTTGGGCCCAGCTGGGTTCCCGCTGCGGGCGCTGTACGCCGCAGACTGTTCCGGAATGGAAAACCTGCATCTCGTCCAAAACGCTTCCTCACTTGAAACCAAACCTCAGCCGGGTCCCCCTCAGGAGCCTGGGTCCCCACAGCCCACCGGAGCAGCAGAGAGACCCCGCATGGGGGCGAGGGCGGTGGCATCGCCACCCAGCCAGTGGTCCCAGGTGCCAGGACCGTGGAGCAGCTGGAGAGGAGCCCCCGACGACAGGAACCTGGGCCTGGAGGGGGCCCCACAGCACGAGCATGGAGAACCAGGGAGGGGAACTGAGTTTGCGCACTGGCACACCTGCGGGCATGCACCGAGGGTGTGTGCCTGAGGCTGGCAGCGGGGCTTGAGTGCCCGCGGGTTCCCGACAGTGCCCCCGCATCTTGAGCCACAGAACAAGGTGTCCCCAGAGCTCCCAGTGCTTGGTTTACACCTCCCGACCCCACTGGGTTACACGTCCACGCCGGAAAGCATCAAAACGAGGTTTCAAACTCGAGCGAAACGTGCAGGCTGGGTGCTGAGGGCTGTGTAGAAGCCCGCCTGCTCCAGGCTGATCGGGGCTTCTCCCCCGTGCTGCAGCGTTGGTCTGAGCAACCAGCACATGCACACCGGTTCAGGGGTGCCTCTGTCCACGTGTTTGTGTCCTGTCTGCTATGTGGCAGGGCAGGTCCTAGGGGCCCGACTCCTGGCGGCCAGAAACAATAGGCTCTGAGAACATGACAAGAGGCCACTGTGGCAACAGTGATGATTCTTGGGGCCACCATCAGCCGAGCTCTGCGAGTACACCGTACACCCTCCCCCCTGCAGCCCCACCATCACATCAGCTGCACCCTCTCACGGTGCTCACACTGCAGGTGAGGCAACAGAAGCTCAGAGAGGCTGAGGGACTCAGCCAAGGTCACTCAGGAAGTGGAGGAGCCGGGACGTGAGCCGGGTCTGACCCAGAACCTGAGTCCCCGAGGCCTGTGATCCGTGCCTCCCTCATGGAACCAGGACCCGAGCATCTACAGCCCAGGGGATGTCGAGGAGGGAGCTGGTGGGAAGGGCTGGGGAGCGGAGGGCCGAGTCCAGTGCCCACCCGCATGGTCTGCTCCTAAAGCTGCTCGGTGGTGCTGCACGCACCCCAGGCCCTGAGCACCCTGAGAGATGTGCCACAGTGTACGCGGGTGAAAGCACCCCTCGGGCACCACTTACCAGCACGTCACCCTGGGGAGTGACTCATCCTCTGGGAGCCTCAGTTTCCTGGTCTATAAAATGGAACCACGTGGGGTTCCAACCCCGATGCATCTTGGAGATGCATCAGGAGATAAAGGGCTGAGCAGAGGGACAAGCACCTACCTGGTGACCGGGAGGAGAAGGCGGGGTGGGCGGGCACGGTCTCCAGAGATTCGTGTTTTGATTGACATATGGTGAAGGTCGCCCTCTCAAGCACACCGTCCAGAGGGTCTGCTATCTTCTCAAGGCTGTGCAACCCCTGCCCCTGACCGCAGAACCTTTTCTCAACGCGTGCCTGCAGCACGTGGACATTCCCAGGCCAGGGATCAGACCCCACGCCACAGCAGGGACAACGCCAGCGCTTAACCTGCTGATCCACAGGGAGCTCCCCACACAGAAAGCCCACAGTCCTTGGCCTCCGTCCCACAGCTCCAGCCGCCACCGGCCGGCTCCCTGACACTCCCTGTGCGTGCAGCCTTGCCACGGGCGGCCTCGCTGCCTGGCTCCTTTCACCCAACACGCTTTCAGGGTGCATCCGCGTGGGCGCGCATGGCAGTACCTCACTCCTTTTCACGCCCGGCTGAGCACCCTTCCACGGAGAGACCACATTCCATTTCCCGTTCATCTCTCCAAAGACGCCTGAGTCGATCCTACCTCGTGGGGGCGGCGCACGACGCTGCCACAACCCTGGGTACACATGTTTTCGCGCGGCCGAAGGTCTCCTTTCCCTCGGGTGTCGCCTGGGAGCGGACTGGCTGCGCCCTGCAGAGACTCTCCCTTCAGTGCGTCTTGGGGCCGCCCGGTTCGAGCCCACCGGCGGCGGACGTGGACCCCAGCGTCCCCACACCCTGTCCCCGCCTTGCGACCTGTCTTCCTGCGGGCAGCCACCCCAGTGGGTGGGAAATGGAACCTCGCGGTACTTCCCACTTGCGGTTCCCCGAGAGCTAGACACCCCGGCAGCCCCTCGGTGCGGGCGCGTGGGCTCCGCCTCTCCTTTGAAGACCTGCCTGATCAGATCCTGTGCCCACCTTTCAGGCCGGAGTCGCAAGGGGTCTGAGGTCTTCTAGCTACATGCGCTCATCAGACGGATGCTGAGCACAGACCTCCCCACCCTCCGGACAGTGACGTCCTCACTGCTCCCGGGGGTCACTGGCACTGGGAATGCAGTCATTCTGCAGGGTTGCCTCCCGATGGTGGCGTCCTCACTGCTCCCGGGGGAAGGGGGGGGGTCACTGGCACTGGGAATGCACTTGGGTGGGTCCCTTCAGGTCCCCAAGTGTTCCGGCTGAAGCTGAAGCCTCCCTGTCCCCTGCCTGCCCCGCCCAGGGACTGCGCACGGAGGGCGGCGTGTGCCACCGTCCCGACAAGCCTGCCTTCTGGGTCTTACAGGAAACTGAAATCATGCGTGCATTTACCATCGGCACTCCGAGTGCCAGCCCGCAGAAGCAGCTCAGGGCACGCGAGGGTGAGACCAGCTGGGCACGCAGGACACCCAGGGCCCCCTCAGACCCACTGTCTCCACACAGCAGCTAGTGTTCTCTCTAGAAGATGCCAATCATGACACTTCCCTCCTGGATCCATCCGTGCCGCCCCCACCTGCTCTTTTGACGGAGGCCCTGCCCTCACCCCTCCATCCCCGGGAGCCTTGGAGGCTCTGCTAGGCTGTCCCCTCTATCTGGGACACTCTCTCCCAGACCCTGGATGACTTCTGTGCAAGCACTGAGTCTTGGCTTCAATGTCACATGCCTTGGGGGTCCTTCCAAGGAGCCCCTCCGAAGTGCCCCCGCCCCATCATCTGTGTCTTTGGTTGAACACTGGCTCCGCTGTGATATGGCCTCCTTGGGGACCAGGAGCTCGGGAGCCGGGCCCTCCTTCTGGCGACGGCCCACAGACAGGAGCTTCTGCTGCCCTGCCAGCCCTCAAGGCAGCAATGGACATGGCACCTGCAGTCCAGCAGGTTACACACATGCCAGGCCACGCCAGCCCAAGGCTCCCCTTCCTGATGCCCACCTTCCCTCACATCCATGTCCTGTGCCAACACTGGGGACTGAGTCTCCCAGAGTCCCCCGCTCTATCACCTAGCGGCACAGGCGAGGAAGGGCAGGGCTCTGAATGCTCCTGGCCAGCAGAAGACCCTCAAGTCCCAGTATTTTAATCAGCGAACCAAGGCCCTACCAGGTCTCTGCTCTGAGCCTAGTCCTGGACCCTAACATTCCCGAGACAGTATGGGGTCCACTGAGGGCCCCAGGCAAAGTCAGCAGTGCACGTCGGCTGAGAGGGGCTCGGCCCAAAGCCTGCACACCTGCAGCAGCGCTGCCATACCCAGACCTCCACAGTGATGGGCATTCGGGCTCTGTGCTGGCCCAGGAGTAACGTGAGGACAGAGGGACACACTGGATGACACCAGGGAGGAGACACACAGAGACACAACCCCACGCCCAGGTTCCTTTAACAAATTGCAGAGGAGGAAACAGAGGTGGAGGAGTTCCCGTCGTGGCACAGCGGACACAAATCTGACTGGCATCCATGAGGTTGCGGGTTCAATCCCTGGCCTCACTCAGTGGATTAAGGATCCGGCATGGCCGTGAGCTGTGGTGTAGGTCGCAGACCCGGCTCGGATCTGGAGTTGCTGTGGCTGTGGCATAGGCTGGTGGCTACAGCTCTGATTCAACCCCTAGCCTGGGAACCTCCACATGGCACGGGTGCAGCCCTAAAAGACAAAAACAAACAACAAAAATGGAACAGAGATGGAAAGAAAGCCCATGCTTCCAGGGAGTTTTTGGTGTTTTTTTTTTAATGGCCACATTTGCAACATACAAAAGTTCCCGGCCAAGGAACTGAATCCAAGCCACAGCTGCGACCTACACCAGATCCTTAACCCACTGTAGGAACTCTGCCACAGAGATTTAAAGAAATCACCTAACTGCAGTGCCACGGTGTGGACTTTATTTGGATCCTTTTTTTTTTTTTTTTTTTTTTTTTTTGTCTTTTTGCTATTTCTTGGGCCGCTCCCATGGCATGTGGAGGTTCCCAGGCTAGGGGTCCAATTGGAGCTGTAGCCACCGGCCTACACCAGAGCCACAGCAACGCGGGATCCGAGCCGCGTCTGCAACCTACACCACAGCTCACGGCAATGCCGGATCGTCAACCCACTGAACAAGGCCAGGGATCGAACCCGCAACCTCATGGTTCCTAGTCGGATTCGTTAACCACTGCGCCACGACGGGAACTCCTTATTTGGATCCTAATTCAAACTATTAAAAAAAAACTGAGACAACCAAAAAATTGAGCACACTGGATATGCATCAGATCAGGGAATTGCATATTGTTTTTGGTGTGACCATGGTGTCACCCTACATTCCAAAATGCTCACAGATTAAAGGGGAGGCTGCCTGGCATCTGCTTCAACAATGGGAAGGGGGAGTGGAGGGGCAGGACAGGCTGCAGGGCAGTGGGTCAGAAGGTTCACCATGCTATTCTGTCAACTTCTGTATTTATTCAAACTGTCCATGATAACGCTTTAAAAATAGGAGAGCAGCAACCTATGACTGAGTGATGTCATTTTTCCCAGGCTGCCACCTCCAGCTGCTTCAGCTAACTCAAGAGAGCCTGGGGCCTCAGAACCCTGGGCCATCCTGCACGCTGAGGCCCTGGGAGCCAGGGACCCCGCACCAGCCAGCCACTGACTTCCCACCCGGGTCTGAACACAGCTGTCCTGCCGCCCCGCAGGCTGGCCAAGGAGTCTCAGATGGCTGTAGGATGCTGATGACAGAGCAGCCAGGCCTGAGCCCCCCAGAGGAAGCTGCTGGAGACACCCCTAAGGCAGGGCTTCTGGGGCCCCTGGATGTGTACAACCTGACCCGGAGTCTCCCTTGAAGAAGCCAAGACCCACCCATCTCCCTCTCCCTGAGGGTGGGGCTTGAAGGGTTGACAGGCAGAATGGCAGGGCAGAGCACAGAGGGTGGCCTGGGGGACCTGGGAGTCTTAACATCTGCATCCGAGGTCCCAGCTTCCCATGGGGTCCTTGCACCCAGCCCTGCAGAAATCTCCCAGAGCAGCCTCCGGGTCAAGACGGTGGAGTCTCCTCCACTCCCGATCCACCTGCCTCACAGGGTCCCTCACCACGTGCTGCAGGGCGGGCAACCCCGCCAGCTCCGGCCAGCCACCAGCCCCCAGACTCCCAACAGCCAAGACCAGAGCCTAAGGGGACACACGCAAGGCACACAGGCTCAGGCTCCACGGCTGAGCCCGCAAGTCCGCAAGCTGCTGCAGGGTCCTGGCCAACCCACCAGTTTATTTTCCGGACGGTTCCTGGAGGTCTGCATGGCGCCAGTGATGGGGAAGCCGGAACAACCAGAAGGAGCAGGAGCCTGCTCCCTGCCCCCCACAGCGGCTCCCAGCCCATCAGCCAGAGGTAACGGCGTCGAGAAACAAAGGGTGGGGGGTGCGCCCAAAGCAATTCTGCGGTACCAGCTGCAGGCAGGAGTCAACCAGGACGGCAAACACTTCAGTTGTCGGGGAGCAAGACCACAGGCCCAGGGTGGCCCCATGATGGCCATCCGCCACCCCTGGAGAAGCTGTTCTACCCCCCAACAAAGCCTCAAGGACACACCATCCAGAAGCGCCCACCCGGTTCCAGCCCCTCAACATCCAAACTCGTCTGAACACTGACCACAAGGGTCCCCCCCCGCCACCACCACCAATAAAAGGCAGCCACACACCAGAGTCACCGAAGGGACAGCACAAAACCAAATCCCAGGTTTAAGAAGCCTGGGGATGTTACACGCACCCCAAGGAATTCCAGCAGCCAGGGAGCGATGGAGTCCTGGCTTAGGTGTCTGGAAGTACCCAAACAAGGCCACAGGGATGTGCGAGTTCCGGCTGTGGCTCAGCAGTAATGAACCCAAATAGAAACCAGGAGGATGCAGGTTCGACCCCTGACCTTGCTCAGTGGGTTAAGGATCCGGCGTTGCCGTGAGCTGTGGTGTAGGTCGCAGACGCAGTTCTGATCTGGCCTTGCTGTGGCTGTGATATAGGCTGGTGGCTACTGCTCCAACGTGACCCCCAGCTGGGGAACTTCCATATGCCACACAAGCAGCCCTGAAAAAGCAAAAAAAAAAAAAAAAAAAAAAAGGCCACAAGGATGTGGACCAGCAGGTCCTGAGCCAGTCCCCATCTCTGGGGACAAATGTCTGCAAATCTCAGTCACCTGCACCCTTTGCAAGCCAACCCTGAGCTCCTAACAGTCAAATGCTGCCTCTGCCATGTACTGGCTGTTACTTGTGCTTGTGCAAATCATATCGCCATCACCTCTGGCCTGTTTTTTCCCCTGCAAAAGGGGCATCTTTGCTGTACCTCCAGAGGGTTAAGCATGACGGTTCACAGGAGTTCCCCTTGTGGTTCAGTGGTTAACGAATCTCATTCGTATCCACGAGGACAGGGGTTCAATCCCTGGTCTCGCTCAGTGGGTTAAGGATCCCGAGTTGCCGTGAGCTGTGGTTGTAGGTCCCAGATGAGGCTCGGATCTGGCATTGCTGTGGCAGTGGTGTAGGCCAGCAGCTACAGTTCTGATTCCACCCCTAGCCTGGGAACTTCCATATGTCGCGGGTGCGGCCCTAAAAAGACCAAAAAAAAAAAAAAAAAAAAAAAAAAGCTGATGGTTCAAAAGAGTTTGGCACAGGCCAGGGCTGGAGACAAGCTCTCCATAAAGACTTCCTGTTATTATTTCTTCCAAAATGCAAGTCTGCTAATGGTGTGTCAGCATTTTACACCCCTCCAGGCCTTTGCACACATGGTTCCCTCCTCCCGTCACCTAAACCCAGTTTCCTTAAGTATCAAACCAATTCTCAAACATCCATCGAACCCTTGTCCACCTCTTCCGGAGAGCCTTCCCTGCCGTCCACACAGACTTCTCCATCTCCTAGCGTCCTTCTCCAGGGCTCCCAAGTGCTGGGTATCCCTCCAAGCCAAGCTGCATCCTATTAGGCTCTGAGCAGCGTTGAAGTGCTCGTGGTCCCTTGCCGGGACCTTCCCGCCCTGCGCCCACACGATGCCAAAGGCCCTCAGTCAGTTCGCATTAGCGGAGTCCCACCGAGTGAGAAGTCTCCGCCCGCACAGAATCTGGGATGTTTCTGTTTCCCTCTGGCTGAGGCCAGGCGGGCTGAGAGCCGGCTGCGGTCCCAGGTTTTCCTTATTTAGTCGGGCCGACCTCACTGCGCTGGAGCCTCGCCCTGGGAGAGGCCTGGCCCGCACTCCGTTTCCCCTTCTGCAGGCTGGGGACGCGCCCACGCCCTGCGAGGCCCGCCAGGCCGGCGGCCTGCCCGTGCGGCCTCTCCCGGGAGGGTGAAGGCGCCCCGAGCCCCGGCAGGCCCCGGCGGCCGCGAGTCCTAGCGCAAGCCGGGCGCCATGGCAACCGCCTCACCAGCGTCGCAGGGCGGCGGGTTACTCACAGCGCGGTGGCGTCCGCGGGGATGCGCAGCGCGGGCCCGAGGGTCCGCAGTCCGAGGCCAGAGCAGTTGACGCGGCAGGCGGCGCCGGGCGCCGGGCCGCAGAGGCAGGGAGGGGCGCACGGTCCGCAGCCGCGCCCGGGGACCCCCGCCAGCGCCCCGAGCCACAGGCCCAGGCCCAGGGCGAGCGCCAGGCGGGCGGGCGCGGCGGGCGGCATCGTCAGGACAGCGCAAGCATGGCCCCGGACCGGTCCCGAGGCCCCGAGCCCGCCTGGCCCCGGCGACCGCGGCTCAGGCGCAGCCCGCGCAAGGCATGGCTGGGCGCGGGGCGGGATACGGCAGCAGCTGCGGCCTGTCTGCCTGCGCGACGCCTGCTCGGTTCTCCGTCCCGGCTCCGAGTCCTCCGCGGCCCGCTAGCGCGCTGGCGCTGCAGTGCGGGCTGGCGGCCGGCTCCTCCTTCTCCCGGCGCGGCGCGGGGGGCGGGACGCTCTTAGGCCCCGCCCCCCGTGCGGCAGAGCCGGGCGCGGCCGGGGCGGGGCATCAGGAGGGTCCGCCCTTCGCTCTGCGAAGGGGCCATCCGCGCGGCCGGGGCGGGGCATCAGGAGCTCCGCCCTTCGCATCCAGCTGCAGGCTCGACAGCGAGGGCCCTCGCTCGGTGCCCTTCCCCTCCGCCCGCGGCGTCCGCGCCTCCCAGACCTCAGAGCCCAAGCAGTCACAACACTGAAAACACCAGCCGGAACCTCCAGTGCCCTCTACGAGCGCTCATCCACTCCCAGCGCCTATGTCCCTCTCCACCACCTCGGATTGCCGAGCTCCTGGCACACAGTAGGCACTCAATAAATGCGCATCGCGCCCTCTCAGGGAATTGCCAGAACGTCGGCGAAGTATGACAGCTGGTTCTCCCTGGCACGGAGGTGAAGCACAAGGTGGGCCTCACCTGGGCAGGTGAAGGGCAGCGTTCGGCCGGCCATTCGCCAGCCCCTGGGCAAGAAGCTGAGTTCTGCGCACCTGGGTGCTTGGGACCTCCCACCACCAGGGCAGTTTGCCCCCTCTTTCCATGGCGCAAGTTCCTCAGTGCTGCGGCTCTGCCCAGGGAGCTTTTGCGCCCAGGATGTAATTAGGGAACTAACGCACGTGGTGCTAAGAATTCAAGCTGAATAACATGGACGAACTCTGAAAACATCCTAGATGCCAGACATAAAGAACCACATATTATAGAAATCCGTTTATTAAGCGGGGGGGGGGAAGGTTTGGGAGTTCCCACTGTGGCTCAGCAGAAACAAATCTGACTATTATCCATGAGGACCTGGGTTCGACCCCTGGCCTCACTCATTGGGTTAAGGATCTAGCGTTGCTGTGAGCTGTGGTGGAGGCCGACAGCTGCAGCTCTGATTTGACCCCTAGCGTGGGAATCTCCATAGGCCCCAGATGTGACTTTAAAAAGACAAAAAAAAAAAAAAGGGAAAAAATGAAATTTGACAGATCACACAACAGGTAAGGAAGGGGCAAACCCAAGCTTTTAATTCCAGATAATAAACTGATGAGATCCAAGGTCTCAAGATGAGTGAAGATGGACCCATAATAAACAGTGATGCCAAATGAGCAAAACAGATTAATCAACTAAAATGCAAGTTTTTTCCTTTTGTTTTTTCTTTTGAGGGCCACACGTGCAGCATATAGAAGTTCCCAGGCTGGGGGTTGAATTAGAGCTGCAGCTGCCAGCCTACACAACAGCTCACGGCAATGCCTGATCCTTAACTCACTGAGCAAGGCTAGGGATCAAACCTGCATCCTCATGGATACTGGTTGGATTCATCACCACTGAGCCACACAGGAATTCCCCTTTTTTCATTTTTTAAAGTTTTATTGAGGTATGGTTGATAAATGCAATTGTTTTAGAAGGGATTTCTGAAATAGAAAAGATTTTTTATTTTTATTTATTTATTTATTTTTTTTTGCCTCTCGTGTGGCATGCAGAAGTTCCTGGACCATGGATCAGACCTGTGCCACAGCTGTAACCAGAGCCACAGCAGTGACTACACCAGATCCTTAACCCTCTGAGCCATGAGGGAATCCCTAGAAAAGATGTGCTTAGGAGTTTCTGTCGTGGCTCAGGGGTAATGAATCTGACTGGTATCCATCAGAATGCAAGTTCGATCCCTGGCCTTGCTCAATGGGTTAAGGATCCAGCATTGTCACTGCTGTGGCTCTAATCGCTGCTGTGGTGGGCATTTGATTCCTGGCCCGGGAACTTCCACATGCTTTGGAGATGGGCAAAAAATAATAAAAATTTTAAAAGAAGAAGAAAATAACATATCTAGAAATGAAATTCTGGGCTATTTCAACAATTCCCACGGTGAGTCAGAGGAAATAAAATGTGGCAAAGATCCTGTTTGATGCAGGGAGGGGGATGCTGGAGAAATGTTTAATTCTCTCTTTTTCAGGCACACCCACGGCGTGTGGGAATTCCCAGGCCGGGGATGGAACCAGCACGACAGCAGCAACCTGAGCCTCAGCAGTGACCATGCCAGATCCTTAACCCACCTAGCCACCAGGGCATTCCTAATTCTTGATAAAATATTAATTTATGTTTTTATTTTTTATTACTCAAATTTACACATCTCTAGTTGTATAATGATCATAACAATCCGATTTCACCGGATTTCCATCCCACACCCCAAGCACATCCCCCCACCCCCCAAACTGTCTCCTCTGGAGATCATAAGTTTTTCAATGTCTGTGAGTCAGCATCTGTTCTGCCAAGAAGTTCAGTCTGTCCTTTTTTCAGATTCCACATGTCAGTGAAAGCATTGGATGTTGGTGTCTCATTGCATGGCTGACTTCACTTCGCATGATAATTTCTAGATCCATCCATGTTGTTAAAAATGCCGGTATTTCATTCCTTTAAAACATAAATTTAAAGGCTTTTATTAGTAACGATAATTAAAAATTTTTAATAAAAATAATTAAACTATTAACATAAAATACAGGGGAAAATTAGAGTTTGGAGGGAAGAAACAAGAAAATCTGGTCAGCCCAGGAAAGAATTACAAAAGGAAACAATGGGGAGTTCCCACTGTAACAGAGTGGGTTAAGGACCCAGGGCTGCCAAAGCTGTAGCTCAGGTTGCAGCTGTGGCTCTGATCCAATCCCTGGCTTGGGAAGGTCTGTATGCCACGAGAGTGGCAAAAAAAAAAAAAAAAAAAAAAAAAAGGAAACAATGGATCAGTATATTCATCAAAATACAGAACGAGAAGTTTCCTGGTGGCTCAGTGGGTTAAGGATCTGGCATTGTCACTGCTGCGGCTTGGGTAGCTGCACTGCCCAGGTTTGATCCCTGGCCTGGGAACTTCTGCATTCTGCAGGCTAAATCCAGATAAATGTCATTTGCCAGGGCACAGCTAGGACAAATAACCCAGAGGGCGGGAAGCAAACAGAAAAATGAAGACAAAGACGGTGGTGTGGCAGTAGTAATACCAAAAAATAGAACCTAAGGCAAAAGACAGTAAATGGGAAAAGAAGTCCAACTGTTTTACACTAATTAGGGGCACAATCTATGTAGAACACATAATGAACCAGTGTCTTCTCAAAAATAGAACTTTGTGAATTCCCCTGGTGGCTCCGTAGGTGAAGGATCCTGAGTTGTCACTACTGTGGCACGGGTTCAATCCTTAGTCAGGGAACTTCCATATGCCACGGGTGTGGCCAAAAAATATATAGATGATCAGCACACAGAGCTAAAACTGTTAAAATACATAAAATTGGGAGTTCCCATCATGGTGCAGCAGAAACTATGAATCCAAGTAGGAACCATGAGCTGGCAGGTTCGATCCCTGGCCTCGCTCAGTGGGTTAAGAATCCAGCGTTGCCATAAGCTGTGGTGTAGGTCACAGATGTGGCTCGGATCTGGCGTGGTTGTGGCTTTGGTGTAGGCCGGGCAGCTGTAGCTCTGATTCGCCCCCTAGCCTAGGAACCTCCATATGCTGCAGGTGCAGCCGTAAAAAGCAAAAAAATAATATTAATTAGATAAAATACATAAAATCTTTGTGGAAGATTTTATTACACCTTCCTTTGAGTTTTACAAATCAAGCACAAAATTTTTTTTTTCTTTTTGGCCCCACTCTGGACATGCAGAAATCCCTGGGCCAGGGATCAATCTTGCGCCACAGCGGTGACCCGACCCACTGCAGTGACGACATCGGATCCATAACCTGGCTGGGCCACACGGAAACTCCAAGTAGACAATTAAAAAAAAAATCAAGAAAGAGGGAATTTGAATTGCACAGTTAACAAATTCTAGTTTACGTAACAGCATTTTGGCAAGATTTGGGAAATGGTTGGGCAATAACGTGGCCTTAGGAAATACTGCCCCCTAGAGGTACTCTGGGTCCTCTCAGCTGCTCACTGCCACATCATAGGGCCAAGCCCACAGCAGACCCACCCTAGCCCAAGGATGCTCACCTGAAGAATGGTTCACAGAGGATGCTCAGACAGGGCTGGACATCCTGACCATGCAGATAATCGAAAGGTAAATGTGAAAGAGGTGGTATCAGTGAAGATAATGTTGCAGCGGTGACTTCACAAGTATATCGTTCTGTCAACACTTATCAAATTGCATACTTTAAATATGTACAGCGATTGGATGTCAATTAGAACTATTTCTTTTTTTTTAAGGCCACACCCACAGCATATGGAGATTCCCAGGCTAGGGGTCCAATTGGAGCTGTTGACACTGGCCTACGCCTCAGCCACAGCCACACAGGATCAGAGACGTGTCTGCGACCTACACCACAGCTCATGGCAATGCCAGATCCTTAGCCACTGAGCAAGGCCAGGGATCAAACCTGCATCCTCATGGATACTGGTCGGATTCGTTTCCGCTGAGCCACGACAGGAACTCCCTCAATTAACAACCTTAATCGAGTTGTGTCTTAAATATCTACGTACTTACAATGACTAAAAGCAGGTCAGTGGTCACCAGGGGATACAGGTGGGGGGAGGGAATTCCTACAAAGGAGCAGGAGGAGATCTGGGGAGTGATAAAAATGTTTTAGGAGTTCTCGTTGTGGTGCAGCAGAAATGAATCCAACTAGGAACCATGAGGTTGCAAGTTCAATCCCTGGCCTCGCTCAGTGAGTTAAGGATCCGGCATTGCCATGAGCTGTGGTGTAGGTCACAGATGCAGCTCGGATTCCATGTTGCTGTGGCTGTGGTGTAGGCCGGTGGCTACAGCTCCAATTCGACCCTTAGCCTGGGAATCTCCATAGGCCTCCGGTGTGGCCCTAAACACCAAAAAAAAAAAAAAAAAAAAAAGAAGGTTTTACATCATGAGTATGGTGATATTTAAATAACTGTATTTGTCAAAACTTACCAAATAATTTATTTAAAATTTGTAACAGTCAATGTACATAAATTATGACCCCATAAAGCTGATTTTTAAAAATCTAACCATCTTGGAGTTCCCGTTGTGACTCAGTGGTTAATAAATCCGACTAGGAACCATGAGGTTGCGGGTTCGATCCCTGGCCTTTCTCAGTGGGTTAAGGATCCGGCGTTGCCGTGAGCTGTGGTGTAGGTCGCAGACGCGGCTCAGATCCTGTGTGGCTGTGGCTGTGGTATAGGCCGGCAGCTGCATCTCCGATTGGACCCCCAGCCTGGGAACTTCCATATGCCACAAGTGCGGCCCTAAAACACACACACACACACACACACAAACCTGGAGAGGGAGGATGAGCCTGGTCTGTTCCAGCAGGGCCCTAAATGTAATCACACATGTCCTTTTAAGAAGGAGATTTGGTGGCAGAAGAGAAGGCCAGGTGGCTCTGGAAATGGAAATTGGAATGATGCGGCCACCAGCCAAGGAATGCTGGAGGCCCCCAGAAGCCAAAGAGGCCTCCCCCTGGGGCCCCAGAAATAATCAGCTTTGCTGCCACCTTGACTTTAGCCCCCCTTTCAGCCTCCCAAGAGTAGAGTGAGAAACTCGAGTTGCTTTGTGCCACCGAGTTTGTGGAAATTTGTCGCAGCAGTGATGGGAAACTCACCCAGGAGCCACAACCAAACCTCAGAGTGGCCACTCCTGAAGGACAGGATCTGGCAGAACGAGGACTTTATCTGTTGGGAGCCATAAGGCTGCTCCAGTAAAGAAAGCAAAGCCACAGTCGGCACCTGCATGAGGCTTGTCTGGTTAGCAGAGCTACAGACAAGCTGAAGAAAGAAGAAGGATTGCAGAGCAATCCCTTGAAAGACATCGGCTCCAGGAAAATAAAAATGATATCCCCTAAAAAATATGTTAATCTATTTTTCTGTGTTTATCCTTCTTTTTCTATCTCCTATTCACAGCTTTCTTACTGCTAAAGATTTGCCCTGGGTACGTAAAACACTTGAACCAAAACAGAGTGAAGTTATTTAAACAATGTAATGGAAAAAGCCTTTGTTTTGGAGTAACAATTTATGGCACCTATTTTGTGAGAGTATACAGGGGAAACTTATGATTTCAGTCCCTTTACTTAAAAAGAAGTTTGGGGGCTGGGAAAAATGTTGTTTGGCCTATAAATTGCTATTTTCTATAATAGATATATTTTTTTATCAAATAACAGTGTCACCTGTAACTTTCATCCCTTGTGAGGGCATTTGTTAATTTTTGGGTATAATACTCCTTTCTATTGAAATTGGTGGTTTGGAACTTACGTAAATCAGCACAATAGGTTAAATGCTTAGCTTGCTGGCGCCAAATAAATCGTAGTTTTAAGAATGTCATGAGCCCAAGGCTTTCATGCATTTTGTTAACTACATACACCTTTAGTTAAAGAATGTTAGGTATCATAGTTTATTACTTATTAAAGCTTTGTTCTTAATATAGAATAGAATAGCTACTGTTGTTGACCTTTTAAGAAAAATACGGCGTGAAACTTTGTGATCTTGAAGGAAAATCTAAAGTTGAAAGGAACATGTTTTAACTAACCTTTTTTTTTTTTTTTTGTATCTCAGGTGGAGGGAACAAAAGGGCTTTAAATCAAATGTTAATGTCAAATCTTACACGAATCCTGATTGTAATAGGGTATAAAAACTGATGCTTTTCATTTAATAAATTGGGTCATCTGCAGCATGCAGCTGAGGAGTTGGCTCCAATTCTTTCCGCGCCGTTTGTAGCCCATCCTCTCCTTCGGCACTCCCTGGCTGCTGGGGCTGGACCTCGGCATTTATCCGTGCCTTTTCCTTTCGTGTCGTTGACATGCCTGCAAAACACATTTTTATAATTAAGCAAAAAGAAGAAGAGGCCACGCCCACGAAACCCTCGGTCTGCTCCAGGGGCTGCCAGTGCTCAGGCATCAGTGGTTGTGATGGTTACCCTGGGGCTCATTTTCTTCCTTTCCACTCGTGCCTCCCCTGCCACGAGGCCCCACGTGGCCCTCAGGAGCCGTGAGGCAGCTGGGGGTGTTGCGTGCCCAAGCCCAGGGGTCCCTGCCACCAGGGGCCTCAATGCAGGGTCTGGGGAAGAGGGAGGCCTCCATTCTGCAGCGGGCACACTTTTGGGTCCTGAGGTCTCCTGGGGTCCTTGGGTATCAGGACCCGAGCAGCTGTGGGAAGCAGGGCCAGAGGGCAGGCCTTGCAAGCCCAACTGCAAGGGCAGAGCCCTGGGCTCCGGCCCTCCCACAGAGGTCCTTGTCCCCTCGGGCAGGGATGGACACCCACCCCTCGCTCCCTGCGGGGCCTCAGGACCACGGGAGGGAAAGGGAGGGAGGTGATGGTGTCCTCTTGGGAGCAGGACCCTCGGTGTGGCTCTGTGCACCCAGGCTTCTGGGGGCGGTGGGGGGAGGGCTTCTCTGACACGAGCAGCTTCCTCAGGTGACTCGAAAGGAAGTCACATTCTGTGCTGCTGCAGTTCCTCTGTGACATCTCCATGGCAACGTTCACGCGGATTTCATAGAACATAAGGTGTTTGAGCTGGAAGGGACCTCAGAAATCAGCTCCTCCGCCCCCTCCTTTCCCAGAGAGGGGAGCGGGCCCAGACAGTGTGCGCCAGGCACCCGGGGCCACCCGGCCAGCCAGGGACCCAGCTGGGGCCTCTGCCCTCTGGCACCCGTCCCAGCCAGGGTCCCTCGCCCTGAAGTCACTGATAGCTGCATTCATAGGACTGTCTTCTTGGGAGCTGCTCCAGGGGCACAAGCTTCGAGGGCCCTACCACTGCCCCCTGGGGAGGGAGGAGGACCCTGATGTCCAGCCTAGCTGCTTGGTGAGGGCAGTAGAGGGGCATGGGCGCTGTCCTCAGGAAGCTCGCAGGCTGGTGCGGAGGCAGGGCTGTCCCCCAACCCCCCCGGCCCCCAGCCCGGCCCCGGGAGCCACTGGAGAGCAAGTGCGAGTGTCCTGTGAATGTCTGCAGAGCAAGCGCAGGGGGGGTGGGAGCAGCCAGGGGCGTCTGCCTGGAGGAGGGGGCTCCAAGCAGAGCCAAGTTCCAGACACGTTCTTATGTCCAGGGACTCATGGCACAGATCACTCCAGGACAAGGGAGTCAGACCCGCAAAAGGATAGTCAGAGGCAGAGTGTGGGGGCTGAAGGCCAGGGACATGAGGGGATGGGGAACCCAGACCATCAGGGGGTGCTGGCGGGGGGGCCTGGGCGGTTCCTTTCATCCTTTCATTGGGACATGGCGGCCTGTAGATGCTCGCCAGCCCAGCAGGGCTAGCCCTCTGCCCGAAGGGGTGAGGGCTTGGAGGGAGCCCTTCCAGTCCTCTCTCCTTAGCTCCACCTCGGCCCCAGGGCTCACTTCTTCTCCAAGCCCTGCCTCGGGGACCTGCCCTGGCCTGTTGGGAGTCTGGGCATCTCCAGGTCCAGCCAAAGCCACCCTCCTGACCTGTCCCACCAGACCGGCCCCCTTTGTCCCCCTTGCGGCGGGCCCGTTCTACTTATCTGTAGCCGCATAACAAGTATCCCCGAATGTCTGTTCATGTGCAGTGTGCGGTGTGGGCAGGGCTCGGTGGGGAGCCCTCAGCTCTGCTCTGTGTGCAGTCGGCCAGGGCTTTCTTCCTCCCTCACGTGGTTGGCAGGTAGGGTCCCTTCCGCCTGGGCTTCTCCAGCAGGCCCTTGGGGTTTCTCGCAGTACCAGCAGGGAGGCTCCAAGAATGAGTGTCTCAGGAGCCAGAAATGACGCTGCCCATCTGTAAGGTCTGGGTCCAGAAACAGGCACGGGATTATCTCTTCCTTTCGTTTTGTGTCCTTAGCGTCGCACTGAGGCATACGGAGGTTCCCAGGCTGCGGATCAAGTTGGAGCCATAGCCGCCGGCCCACACCACAGCCACAGCAATGCCAGATCAGAGCCACCTCTGCAACCTACACCACAGCTCACGGCAATGCCAGATTCTTAACCCACTGAGCGAGACCAGGGATTAAGCCTGCATCCTCATGGATACTAGTTGGGTTTGTTATCACTAAACCATGACAGGAACTCCCTTTCTTTTTTTTTTTTTTTTAATGGCTGCACTCGTGACTTGCAGAGGTTCCTGCGCCAGGAGGGGAACCCAAGCCTACGCACTGACCTGAGCCACTACAGTCAGATCCTTAACCTACTGTGCCACAGCGGGAGCTCCCTCAGGGTCACTTCTGCTGTGTCTATTGGTCAGAGCATTCACAGCTCCTGCTCAGTACCCCTCACTGGGCAGAGTAGCAAAGCATTGGCCACCTTTAATCCATCACAGCACGCTGCTGTCTCTGCCCTGTGGGCTCTGACTCTTCCTTGCCTCATCTCCAGGCTGGCAGATTTTGTCTCTCCTGGAGGCGCCCTCTGTCCCCAGTACCTCCCCGTGGATTGCTACAATCCCCCTCGAACTGTCTCTGTCCATAGGCTGCACCCTCCCTGCACTCCTATAGCAGCATCCACTCTCTGTTGCTCTGCTTGAAACTGTGCACAGCTCCCTCCTTCTCACTGAACACTTGCCAAGCTCCTAGGCAAAATATTCCAATTCCCCTTATAATCTAGGCCTCTCCTAGATTAGCAATTGAATAACTCCCCATTTCCTCCAAGCAACTGGACCCCACTTTGGTCCTTTTTGCCCAGAAGTCCCACCCACTGGCACTCTGAGCTTGCAAGTGTTCAGTCCCTCCACCTGGCCCATTTCTCCGTCTCCGCTCCTGTTGGACTCCTGCTCCATCTTCAAAGACTGGTGCAAATGGCCCTCCTCCACAAAGACTTCCTCTAGCTACTTATCATACTAGTCTCAGTTTCACTGCATGTTGAGACGAAATCCTTGCTGGCAAGGATATATCCTCTTGCGGTGGGGGCCCAGGTTTCCCACTGCTATTTCTTTCACCAGTTTAATAACTGTTTATTGAGGCCTGGAGCCGGCTGCCCAGGGATATGGCAGTGACCAAGACAAGCTGCTTCCTGTGCCCAGGGAGCTTACATACCAGAGGGTGAGACAGATGGCAAATAAAGGAACCAAGAGACAAAATGATCAAAGATTAGGAGAACTGCTGGGAGGCGAGAAAGGCAAGAGGGGTGCTGTGGTGCAGGCACCCAGAACTCCCTCGTTTCAAGAGAAACCAGAGACCTGGGTTTTTGCACACTCTCCTCATTTGAAAGGTTGCTAGCTCAAGTCTTCTCTGCTCTTGGCTCCCCTCCCCTTCCCGCTTCCCACTCTCTCTGGAATGCCTGCCTCCTTCTCTCTTCCTGGTTGCTCTACAAGCACCCCCCCACCAAGCCCAGGAGGCCCCATCTGCAGCTCCATCCTGGGGCACTCAGATGCCTCTGTGGTTCCCACGCCCTGGGCATGCTCTGGCAGCAGCTGGCCGGAGGAGGGAGGGAGCCCGCTGCCTAGGCTGCTGGGGCATGGGCCAATGGACACCCTGAGCCAGCCACCCTGAAGTTGGCCTCTTGGGAGTGAGACACCTGGAGTCCCCAGGACCACGGCAGTGGGAGCTCCCCGCCCACCCGTCCCCCACAGACCTTACGAAGCACACATCTGGGCCTTGGCCTGGAAGAAGTGGGGAGCCAGAGGAGTGAGGAGTGAGACAGGAAGGGAGGCCAGGGGCACCCAGAGGGCTCCCTAGGTTGGCCCTTCAGCTCTGGCAGGGCTCTGATAGGTCTCCATTCCCAGGGAACCCCTGGGTATATGCTGCCAGGGCACAGTTTATGCTCTCCGAAGCCAGAGCTCCCAGGTACCAATCTTGGTTCTGCCACATCCAACCTGGTGACGTTGGACAGCTGCCTTCCCCTCTCTGGGCCTCAGTGTCCCACCTGAATGCTGGAAAGCACAGAAGCACCCACCTCACAAGAGAGTTTTAAAGATGACACGTGCCTGGCACACAGTGGCACTCAGTGAAGGGCAGCTTTCCACAGCCTCTCCTGGGCAGGGCCCTGCCAGGCCCTCTCAAGGAAATGCTTTGCTCGGCAATGTCCTTGCATCTGTGCTTCTCCAGACCTCGGAGCTTGAGATGCAGCTTCTTCCTGTTCTAATTGCTTGAGCTCTGACCAGCTGCGAGGGCTCAAGTCTCTGAAGGCCCAGGGTCCTGATGACAGGTGGAACATCTCAGGACAGAGGAGTACAGAGCGGGGCGCTGCCCTTTGTGTGCACCCGCTGCCCCCGAGCCCTGGGAGAGAGGCATCTTGGGCCACCACTGCCAGGGCTCCACGACCACCTCAGCTTCGTTCTCAAATCCCAGACCGTCTTGGGTGGGAGTCCTGCTACTCAGCTCCGGGCAGCCCAGGTGGGGAGTGGGCGTCAGGCCCTGGAGGAGGGTCTGCTGGGGGTCAGCACGGGGCTTGGACAATCAGCACTTGAAGGTGGACGGGCCTCCCACCTCCTTAACCTCTGAGGGCAGAGCCAGAGGAGAGGGGACTCTCAGAGGTCCTGCGGCTGGCTGTGGCACTGACTTCCCTTTCCCCAAGGATCCCAAAGCTTTGGCCCAGCGGGCAGAAGATGCAGGGGAGAGCGCCCTGTGGGCTCAGCCTGGCGGCTGTGTCCTGTCTCTGATAACCAGCTGTCAGCTGGGCCCCAGGTTTGTTTGCCAAGCGTTGGAGCTTCCTGGACCCGCCCGCCCTGGAAGGGAGAGGGGAGGTGCCTCATCTCAGGCTGAGAAGCGACAGAATTGTAGGGTGCCCATCCCATGCAAGCCCACTGCCTCTGTGCCCACACCTCACTGCGCTCTCCTCGTCCAGGCCCGGAGGCGGTGCAGTGGGCAAGGAGCAGGGCGGGACGGAGTGGCGCACAGCGAGCAGAGGAGCGCCAGGATGCCAGGTGCTCCCTCACCCAGGCCCACCGCCCCGCGCAGCCGTTCGCAGCTACGGAGAGGCGTCCCCGGGACCAGAGCGGGGCGGGAGCCGTCCGCAGCCGGCAGAGGCGCCGGGACCCCGCGCATCCCCGGGGCAGCGTTCGGGACTCCTGACCCCGCCTCCAGGGCGGCCAGCTCTTTTGCATGGCCCCGCCCCTGAGCGGCCATTGGTGGCGGCGGCAGGAGGCCGGGCCTGAGTGGCTGAGGGGCTGTGGGGCGGCGGGGGCGGGGCGGCGCAGAGCAGAGCGCCCGGGATGCCGCCGCCGCCGCCGCCGCCGCTGCGGGACAGCTTCGGCTTCGGGTCCCGGTCTGGCCCCGAGGGCGCGGGGAGCAGGGCGGCCCAGGGCGCCTCGGCTGCAGCGGGAGCGCACTGAGCGCCTTCCAGCCCGCCCGCCATGTCCAGGAAAAAGACCCCCAAGAGCAAGGGAGGCAGCGCGCCCGCTACCTCCGCACTGCCCGCGGCCAAAGGGCCCCGGCCGGTGCGCCCCGAGACTGCGCGCGCTGGCCCGGAGGCGCCGCCCAACGGGCCCCCGCAGCCCGGCCGGTCTTCGCTTGGCGGCGGCGGCGACATCTACGACGTCGCCTTCAAGGTGAGCGTGGCACCCCCAGCCTAATGCGAGCGCAGCAGGTGGCGTCCGGCTGGAGCTGAGCAGGGAGGGGGTCCCGGGAAAAGGTGCAGGGCCCTGTGGACCTTAAGTGCGGAGCTGGCTGGAGCGGCACCCCGCAGCTGGCATGGCTGGCGCGCTGCATCGCACACACGCACACAGCTGTCAAACCCAGGTTTGGGATACCCAACATATGGCAAGGCCGGTCCCCTACCCCCAACCCCTCACCCGGCTGGCAGGGCGGACAAGGGGTTCTGCGGAAGTCAGAGCCTGGCAGGTGTCCGCTCCCTGCTCCCGAACACTCCCGCCCGCACCCAGGCCCCAGGCTCGTCATTTCCCATATGCTGCCTTCGCTCACCCCCGGGTCTACGGGTCTCCTCTCTTTAGCGGGAGAGACTGCGAGCTTCGCCAGTTGGGTGGGGGGCGCTGGGGCCGCCTTCAGGCCAAAGCAGAAGCTCCTGAATTGTGGGGGGCTGCGGTGGCAGGCCCATGTTTGGGTTTGGGAGCCTTCGGCAACAGGCTGGGGGAGAAGAGGAGGCCTGACTGCCCCTCCCTGTCACAGACGTGGCCGGGCCCTCCTCATGCCACGATCTGCCCTCATTTGACAAAATCGTCTAGAATCTTGATGGGACTGGAAGAAGCCCCTTGGCACAGAGGCCCCCACGGACCCCTCAGAAAGTCCCCAGTGGCCAACCCTCAGGTTCTGCTCCCCACTATGCCTCAAATGCACCCCTTCCAGATCAAGATTGGTGCCCAGGTTGTGCCCTGGATGGAGGCAGCTGCCTCCACTCCCCACTGGTTAAGATGGGCCACTGTGATGAGAGGGGACAGAACCTTCTCGAGGTACAAGCTGGACATCCAGTCCTGTGTCTCCCCCAGGCCCTGCTGGACCTGAAGACTTAAGAAAGCCCCCTCCACGCCTGTCCCTCACCCACAGCTGGCCAGCTCAGGGAAGGCCAGACTCCGCTCTGGGTGGGCCAGCACCCAGGTCACCTCTGCCTTGCCTTCGTGTCCCAGGTCATGCTGGTGGGGGACTCGGGCGTGGGGAAGACCTGCCTGCTTGTGCGCTTCAAGGATGGGGCTTTCCTGGCAGGGACCTTCATCTCCACCGTGGGCATTGACTTCCGGGTAAGAGTGGAGGCTGGTGTCCCGAGCACTGACCAGGCCCAGCCATGTTCTGGGCCTGGACACCAGCTCACTGGTTCTCAAGACACCCTTAGGCAGCTGGTTCTCCAGTATCCCTGTGGCATGGACAAGATGGAGCGCCTGGCTGGACCAGCCGGCACCCACAGTCAAGGTGGCTGAGGTGGGGGACACCTTGACCACCAAGCAGTCTGCCCCTGACACCCCAAGTGTCCTCGAGTCCAGTGTGGCTCTATCTGACCGAAGCGGAGATGGTATCCCTGTGTTGTCCCGGTCTGGCATGAGCCTGGGGGCTGTATCGAGTGCCTTGGGGGAGGTGGGTGTTGGTGCCCCCGAGGTGGTGGGAACTCAAGACCCATGTCCACTTGGGAGGCCAGCATGGTGGCTCCACTGTACAGAGGGTCGTGCCCAGGACTTACAAGAGATGTGGCCATGGAGCCCAAGCACACACCTGGCCCAGGGTAGGGGACAAGTCCCTGCCCTTGGGTGAGGAGGCTCAGGGGAAAAGCTACCACCTGCCAGGGCCCTCCTCACCTCATCCCAGAGGCCCGTGGGGGTCACGGGGGAATGACGAGGCCACAGCTTTAGCTGCAGGGCCCTGGCTTCAGTCTCAACTCCGCTGGTGTGTTCTCAGCAAATCCCAAATTTGCATTTTTCTCACTCTTTAATTAGACCCAGTCGGCAGAAAGCTGGGAGGGAGGGCCATACTGGGGACTGGGAAGCGGGGCTCGCTCCAGTCTGGGGAGCCACTTTCTAGCCTGTTTTGGGGGGGAAAGATCCCCTCAAGTCCCCTGGGATGAAGTGAGGGTGGAGGTGCCAGAAGGGGAAGGTTTAGGCTGGTCCTTTGCCTGTTCTGGCCTCACCTCCCCCTTCTCACCTCCCTCTCGGCTCTGGGGCAGGTGGTGAGGTGTGGTAGCTCACACCCGTTGGGGGGGGCACTGGGGAAAGTGGGATGCCCTCCCAGGCTCCCTGCAGCTGGGCAGATGGCTGGGCTTGGTTTCCCAGAGACCTGGAAGCACCCTGACGGCAGGAGCTTGCTGAAGAGGGAGGTGGTGACGTTCCTGCCACCAGGGCCTCAGCTGGCGGTTAGCAGCCCCCGCCCCCACCCTGGCAGATGGGGACCAGGGTTGGGCCACTCCCTGTCTCTGGTCCCAAACTGGGAGGGCCCAGCCAGGGAGCGCTGCCTGCCAGCGAGTGCGTCACGCCCACCCCCTGAGTTCCGGCCCCGTGCTCACGGCACTGGCCCCCATCCTCAGGGAGCCACCGTCCAGGCGGGGAGAGTTTTTAAATTAACAAACACTTTAGCTCTCCTCTGGGCCAGTCTCGGTTCTCTGCTCTGCACGAAGTCACTCATAAAATAATCAGGGCAGCCGTGTGACAAGACCCCCGGGTTGTCTCCTCTGTGGAGGGGGAACAGGCCTGAGATTCAACAGTGGGTGACTTCCAAGAAGTCGTGCACCTGGCAAATGGAGCCACTTGCAAAAGGAGCAGCCTGTGCAGAGTTGAGGGGCTGGTTCCCTGTGAGCAGCGTGCAGGGTGCAGTGGGCACAGGGAGGCCGGCTGGGGCCCGGCACTGCAGAGGCGGAAGGGGCTGGCACAGAGCAACAGGACTCAGGGACTGACTGGGGTCTGTGGGGACAAGGGACCCTCGAGGGCAGTAGATACGTGGCCCCAAGCTGGACACAGCTGGCTAGAGGGTAGCGATCGCCAAGCCCATGAGGACAACCACCTGCGTGGAAGCAGCCCAGGCACCCTCTGTGCTCGGGTCACCGTAGGAGGTATGTGGGACTTGGGTTCAAGAGAGGGTGGAGGGCAGTGAGGTAGTCAGAGCCAGAGGTGGGCACTGGAGGCAGACCCCAGCAGCTGAGGGGCCCACAGGGTAATTAACTCCGAGGCGTGCCGGGGGCCCTCAGCCCTGGAGCTGCCTGTCCGCCCACGCTTGGGAATCCATCTATGCCCACGCCCCACTGAATCCATGGATTCAGCCCCGGGTGTTCGCTGGAGCTGGCTGCTTGTGTTGCAGAACAAAATTCTGGACGTGGATGGAATGAAGGTGAAGCTGCAGGTGAGAGGTGACGGGGGAGGCGGGCATTGAGGGCAAGGGCACCTGGGAGGGACTGGGCAGCCCTGACCACCAGACCGGGGCTCTTGCTGCAGATCTGGGACACTGCTGGGCAGGAGAGGTTCCGGAGTGTCACCCACGCCTATTACCGCGACGCTCATGGTGAGCTTGGGCTGGCCAAACTCCCTAGGTTTCTGCTTGGAGGAAGGTGCCCTGGGTGTGAGGAGCAGCAGTGTGGAGGGTGCAGTGCCCGAGGGGGGGGTGGCAGGGGGCCACTCGGGGCTCTGCTGCAGTCCTCACTGGCCCTCTACCCCCAGCACTGCTGCTGCTCTATGATGTCACCAACAAGGCCTCCTTTGACAGCATCCAGGTCAGTGGCTTCCATCCCAGTGGGGAAGACAGGCTGCCCAGCCCCCAACCTCCCTCAGGAACAGAGGGCATCAGGGTTCTGAGGACCCTGACAGTGGGAAGGGGCAGCTCTTATGGGCTCCTGGTGGCCCAAGTATGGCTGCTCAGGTTGAACGAGGGCCCGGGCGACCTTAACCCTCCAGCTCCCCACCTTAGGCGACCCATGTTGGGTCACCCCTGCATGGCACCAGCTCTGGGGCCCTCCTGTCAGCCGCTGTCGGGTGTCCTGGAGGGGCACAGGGTGCCCCAGCCTGGCCTCAGCTCTCCACCCACAGGCCTGGCTGACGGAGATCCAGGAGTACGCCCAGCGTGACGTGGTGCTCCTGCTGCTGGGGAACAAGGTGAGCAGCCCAGGCGGCCTCCTCCACCGGCCCTGCAGGGGCGAGGGCGGTCGGGGAGCCAGCCCAGGACCCGCTCTCACTCGGACTCCTGTGCCAGGTGGACTCTGCCCAGGAGCGGGTGGTGAGGAGGGAGGACGGGGAGCAGCTGGCCAAGGTGAGTGGGGCTGGGTGGGCAGCGGGGAGCACCCCCGGGGCCGCGGGCCTGGGCTGCCCTGCCAGGCTGCCCACGGCTCTTTGCAGGAGTTTGGGCTGCCATTCATGGAGACCAGTGCCAGGACGGGCCTCAATGTGGACTTGGCCTTCACGGCCGTAGCGAAGTAAGTCTCGGCAGTTCCCAAGGTCTGAACCTCCGTGTTGGGGGTACAGGCCCCCCTGTTCCATGACCGCCCCTGCCCCACAGGGAGTTGAAGCAGCGCTTGACCAAGGCCCCCAGCGAGCCTCGCTTTCAGCTCCATGACTATGTCAAGAGGGAGGGCCGGGGGGCCTCCTGCTGCAGACCCTGAAGCCGGCTGGGCCCGGCCACTGGGGCATCTGCCTGGAAGGCCGGACAGAACCACACACCCTGCCTTCACCGGCCAGCCGTCAATCCCACGGCGTCCAGCAATCTCAGGCCAAGATGGCCCTTCCCTCCTCTGGGCAGCCATCTGGAGCCTCGGTGTGGTCAACACACCAGGGCTGCGGGACGCCAGATGGTCCTTGCCCCCAAGGCCTTCACAGAAAAGCCACCACCTTCTGCATGGGAGGGGCACGCCGGGGCCTCCAGACCATGGCGCTCTGCTGCCCCCTCGTGGGCACCGGGTGCCTGCACGTGTACAGTGCCTAACGCCCTGAGAACCACATCTTCAGCTGCATTCCTGCCCCTGCCTGGGCAGACGGCGCCCGCTTCACGCCAAGGACCAGAGCAGCCTGCTGCCAGCCCACCCCCCAGGAGGCCTTGTGATGCTGTGAAGGGCACGTGGGACATCACAGAAGTGCCAAGGAAACTAGGACTGGCAGCCCTTGCTGCTACCATCTTGGCAGAGGGACACTGGGCATGGCCCTGAGGCCTGTACTTGGCACGGTCAGGCCACTCCACCTTGTACTAACATCTCCAGGTCAGTCTTTCAATGGAGAGCTTTTGTTTCCAGTTTTAGTGAATAAAGTTTTCTGGAATGTCTGCCTTGTCCATTCAAAGAAAATGATGCCTGGGGTCCCACCCCAGGGCAAAGGCACACACACAAAAAATCTTTCTTGGCCTTACCATCAATAGGAGAAGGCAGTCCACATAGGTGGCAGTCAGTGGTATAACCTTCCATTGTTACCGAGACCGGCCAAGGAGGGGCCAGGGGTCCCGCGGCGGCGTCTGGGGCACAAACGTTACAGCTGTGTTGTCATTTGGGTTCTCATCAAGTGAATTGAAGCAGCGGATGCACCAAAAAGGTCAGAAAGTGTAATCGTGTTTATTGAAGAGAAAGTTTGGCCTCGTGAGAGCGCAGGCCCCGGGCTTCCTCTGCATCCCCTCGCTCCCGCGCAGGCCTCATCTGCGTGGGGCCTATTGGATCTTCTGGCAGGACGCCCCATCTGCCTGGGGAGTGGGTTGCGGGCAAGTCTCCCAGAAGGCCCCTCACCTCGCACCTATGTAACCATAGGCTTCCTGCCTTTGCTGAATGACCAGATCCCTAGGGCTGATTCCACCTGACACGCTCCTCCCTCAAGAGCTTGGGGACCCAATTCTTTTTTTTTTTTCTTCTTATCTTTTTAGGACCCTGCCCGTGGCATATGGAGGTTCCCAGGCTAGGGGTCTAATCAGAGTTGTAGCCACCAGCCTACAGCCACAGCCACGCGGGATCCAAGCTGCGTCTGCGACCTACACCACAGCTCACGGCAACGCCGGATCCCTAACCCACTGAGTGAGGCCAGGGATCCAACCCGCAACCTCATGGCTCCTAGTCGGATTCTAGGAACTCCAGGGGACCCAATTCTTTGGGGAACTTGGGCGACAAGTGACCTAGCTACTTCCTGGTAGCATGGGGCACCCCGACTCTTGCTACACTCAGACACTGAACAACAGCCATCTAGGGGTGACTAGTATCCTTGGTCTGGAACTGCTGGAGCCAGGCCACGGGGTGGGAAACCCCAGGATGCCAGTACCCTTGATGCACTCCTGGACCAGCCCTGACTGATTATAGCAGAAGCAGCATTTTTCCTTTGTTTTTATTTATTTCTAATTTTGCCTTTTTAAGGGCTGCACATGCGGCCTATTTCCCAGGCTAGGGGTCCAACTGGAGCTGTAGCCGCCGACCTCCACCACAGCCACAGCAACGCGGGATCTGAGCCGCATCTGTGACCTACATCACAGCTCATGGCAACACTGGATCCCTAACCCACTGAGTGAGGCCAGGGATTGAACCCGCAACCTCATGGTTCCTAGTCGGATTCACTAACCGCTGAGCCAGGACAGGAAGTCCAGCATTTTTCCTTTAGATAGTCCCGTCCCCCAGGGCACAGGTCCTTGATGAGAAAGCGGATAAAGCCCTTGAGATTTTGGTGAGACTCATCCTCTTGGCAGCGAAGCCTGCAGCTGCGAGGCTACTCGGGAATGGATTTATGTGTCAGGAGGCGTTTCGGGCCTGATCTTCAGGGTAGAGGGCCTTTCATTTGGGTTCCCACCGCAAGGTTAGGTTGTTGGGGTGGTGACCTTGTCTGGCTGAGGAGCCAGGACACTGTGATTCTTGCGTCGTCCCAAACAAGAGAGTGCTCGAGGACAGGCTGACGGCATTAGAGGAAAGCTTAAGCGAAGACAGCCAGATAGTGTCAGCTTTGGGAGCGTCACAGGGCCTCAGTTCAAGTTGACAGACCCTCCATGGCCCTGTGCTTCCTGGTCCTGATGGCCAAGGTTACCCCGTACCCAGACCTCTGCATGCTTCCCAGGCCCACTTTTCTCAGCGCAAATGGGGAAGGTTTCCTGGGGCAAGTTAGTCAGCTGGGAAAAAACTCACTTGGGAGAAAAAGCAGAGGCTTTGGCTTTTAATGCCACCAACTGTTGACACCAAGGGCAAAAAAATGTTCTCCCCTTGCCCCAAATGCCACTCCTCTGCCAGGGGCGTTTGTCGGATTTTGGCAACTAGTTGGGCTGGAACAGTGGCCCAGAATGTCCAGGGACGGGCTGGACATACCAACTATGAGTGTTCAGTTGGGTAGCAGGTATGGTTTGCGAGGGTCTAAGTGTTGCTAGGAGACTGGTCCCCATTCCCAGGGGTGGGTCCAGAGACTAGGCCTGGTCTACTGCCGATCACGAGGGACATGTCTACTTAGCCGAGGCTTAAGGGCTAGCGGAAGTCTCCAAGTGGCTCGCAGGTGTAGTGGGGAATCCCACTGGTCTCTCCTGGAGCTCGCCTTAGCTGGGGAGTGGTCTATCCAGCTTTCCGGTCCAGAAACACAGACCAATGTAGGGGTGGAGAGGTGACCGGTTATGGCCCTTTCCAAGGGGGCTGCAGTTGGGAGGAGGGGATCCCTCCTTCCAGTATGTGATTAGGGCCTGAGGTCCTGAGGCATATAGAGGTGTATCACCTTTCCACCTTTGGTTGTCCCGGGTTTTAGCCTCATTCTGGAAATGTGCCAGTGAGATGGCATATGCCTGAAGGGCAGATGTTTCTGGATCTCAGAGTGCCTCAGTGGCGAAAGCAAAGTATAGGATCTCAAGGGAGCTCTATCCTCCTATTCCTTGGGAGCAGGCGTCCTGTTTTGGACGATGATTAATGCCCTGTTCTGACTCACCCGGGTCTGGTTTCCGTTCCTAACACCAACAGGTGTGAGAGTGAAACACATGCGTTCCCATCAACTCACCACCTCTGCTTCACTGCTGAGCACTCTGGACAGACATGGACTCCCACCTTATTAACCAGGCCCCCATGGATGATTTGCCTCGCAGTCTTCTGCCAGGTCACCGATGTTCCTGAAAGACAGACAGCGCCCAAATGTAGACCGAAACCCAATTCTGCCAAGGCCTGTTTTCACCCCCAGGTCTTTTAAGGGCGCTCACCCTGAAGCCTCAGTCTTGCAAAAATAATCAGACTGCACGTGCAGCTTTCATACGAGGTGTCAGAAGTCAAAGCAATTCATCATAGGCTCAGAGCTGAAAGGAGTAAGCAGGCCCAGCCCAGCCTTACCTGTAGGGAGAAGTACCGCTGGAGGTTCGGGACAGAACTGGGAAGTGGGGGCAGGAACGTATAGAATGCTGAGGGCCACGGAGGAGCTCAGACGGAGGCTGGACCTGGGGGCTAGGTCGGCCGGCGGGTTTAGGCCACCTCCGCGGCCCACCTCGGGCCCAGGTCCTCCCGGGACCGTGGTGCACAGAGGTAGGAAGAATGAGCACACCGATCTCTTCCTTGATTCCGAAAGAATGCGAGGGTGCGAGGCTCAAGCTTTTATAGAAACTGCCTCACCTCTGCGATTGGGCAAGCCGGGCGGAAGTATTTGCCCTCCTCACCGCTGATACGCTCCGCTCTCTACTCCCCGGTCTCTACCAATCGCGCCTTGGCATTTCTTTTGGGGGCGGTCTCCTGGACCTGACAGCCGAAACTCCACCCTTTTGCAGAGGCCATTGAACCCAACTGTGAACGACGGATGTACAAAACCAATCAGACTCCGATCTGCAACATAGAGTGATTCCGAAGTCACCAATCCGGCTCTGCGACGTCAGAGCCCGCCGGAAGTCATAGTTTCTTAAGAACCTCCCGTAAGGCTGCCGCCGCGGGTCCCGGGAGCCAGGGAACTACGAATCCCGGCGGGCGCAGCGCCAGAGCGCTTCCGGCTCGAGCGTCCAGTCCCTTTCCCGGACAGCGGCCGAGGGGCACGATGAAGCGGGAGGGTGGTGCTGCCGTTCTCGAGCGGCCACGGGCGGGTGAGTGTCTGCGCGGCGTACTGGGTCTGGGGCTCGCGCCTTGGGGCCGCGCGGTGGGGCCGGGGGGAGAGGGCGTGTTGGGGGCCCGGGAAGGGGGGGGGGGTCGCGTTTGGGGGGCGGGGCTGAGGCCCGCCGGGATCTCCCTGTCTGTCCATCAGCTGGTCCGTCGCTCGCTCCCTTCCTCCATACTCTCCTTATTCATTCCTTCTTCCTGCCTTTACTGATCGCCGCCGGGTGCCCAGCACTGTTATAGGCGCCGGGAGACTACGGAGAGTGTGACCCTCGTTCTCTTAGGCTCTTAGGGTTTCTCTGAGCGCAGGGTTTCTCAGTCTCACCACTCTTGACACTTCGTGGCCATCATTCCCTTCCGTGCCTTGTAGAATGTTGAGCAGCGTCCCTGATCGCCACCTTCTAGAAACCAGTATCCTGTCCTTCTCAATGCGACAACCAAAAATGTCTCCAAACATTTCCATGCATTCCCCCTTTGAGAAGCAGGGATCTAGAAAGTGGGGGGGACTGACCATACACAGAGACAGTCCTGAGGGGTTGTGATAAGTGCCGCGAAAGAAAGAAACCTGGCGTTGAGAGAGTCCTGGGGGGCTCTTGAATGGCTTGGGGAGGGGGCGGTGCAGTGAGCAGTCTGTCTGGCCTGGGGAGTTTCTGGAAGGGCTTGCTGAGCAAAGGGAGCAAGAGATGCAAAGGCCTAGAGTGAGAAAGCTTGGCAGACACCAGCAAGGAGGGAGAGGTGAAGTCGGGGAGGCCTCACGGGGATTGTCCTGTGCTGACAAGGGAGGCTGTTGGGAGATCCAGCACAGGAGAGCGGCCATCAGGTCTAAGTCCAGTAAGAAGCCTCTGGTTGTGTGTGGAGGAGGCCCGCTGGCTTCAGTGGGGAAGTCGGTGAGAGTGAGGAGGCTGGGAAGAGGGGGGTGGGGCCCTCTCTCCAAGTCTGTTGACCTGGCCTGGTTGTCTTGAGCCAGGCCAGGGCCATCAGCTGGGGCCGAGTCTGGGGTCCTGCCGGATGGCACCCTGCCCTGGGAGGAGGGGAAGGGTGCCACTCAGCATCGCTGCGCCCCTTGCTCAGAGCCCTGTGCTGCCCAGCCCGTCAGCCCACCCTTCTCCGGTCGCCCCCCCCCCCCCAAGCACACGTAGGCCCTCTCACCTGGCTTGGGCCTTGGCCAAGTGCGTGGCCTCCCTCTTCCTCATTCCTTTCTTGCCCCCCCCCATCACAAATCCCCACTGGCACTGCTCTGGGCGTTCAGGTTTGCCCATGGAAGCCCCAGTCCCTGTGTCTCAAGGTGCCTGCATCCTATCGCAGCATAATCTCCAGGAAGCCAGATGCTCCTTCTGGGGGAGAGCAGGGAGATGGGCCGCCTGACTGAATGAGACAACTGGTGGGAAGGCAGGGCCCCAAACTGAGGCTCCCTTCCGTAAGTCCGCTGTGGCTGTGTCTTTCTGGAAAGGAATGGAGAAGATCAGAGTTTTCGGTATCGACTTAGGAGAAAGAGGAACCCACAGAAGAGTGCCTTTGGCAGGTCAAAGAGAGCTCAGTACCACTTCCAAGCCTCTGCCTCCCCCACCAGGCTCCTAGCTTCCCCAGGGTCAGAGTCTTTGTCAGTTGTCCCCATGTCCCCTCTCTCTAGCATAGGGCCTGGGATGCAGTGGGCATGCCCCTTGGCCAGCTGGCTGGACAAAGAAATGGGCAGCTCGGGGGATGGAAGGAGACACAGTCGAAGGGCCAGAGTGGTTGGGAGGCTTCGGCAGCCCATACCCCGTGTTCCAGCCACTCGCTGGCCTGGCTTGGTGTGGGGCTGGCTTACATGCATGGTGGGGCTCCTTGATTTGCCGGTGGCAGCAGGGGAAACAGAAGGGACACGGCTTTGGTCCACCTCCGCGTGACCTCTCTCCGTGGCTGGCTGAACCTGGGGTAGCCTCTGGGCCTCCGTTTTCAGTTCCCAAGAAGGAGTTGCTGCCAGTGGAGGCTTCTCTGTTGATGGGCATGGCTTCTCTCCCAGTCCCTTCCAGACCTGGGTACATCCGCTCCATTTTCTGGGTGAGAAATCTGAGCACCAGGCAGGCAACTGGCTCGAAGTCACACACTTGCTTAAGGGCAAAAAGTGGGATTTGAACTCAAACACTTTTGGGTGGGCACCTAGGACTTCAGGCCTCGGGCCAGAGGGACCCACTAGGCCCTCTCAACAGATGCCCTCTGTGTGTGCCGGGCGGCCCTGGGGCAGAAGGGGAATGGTTGCTGCTGGGAGGAGCGTGGCATCAGACAAAGCTGGAACTGGGCAGTGGGGCTGGGGCTGAAGTCACTGTGCCCACCTGGCCCTCCGCCGCCCTGTGCAGGAGGGGGCGGGCTGTCTGGATGCCTTTCAGGGGCTGAATGATCCAGGGAGCACCTAGGGAGGGTACCTGGGTGGGAGGAGCAGCCTGGCCAAGACTAGGACCTGAGGGTGAGGGCGTGGTGGTGCCACAGCAGGGGCTGGAGGGTGTGGCTGGGCGAGGAGGGGCCCTGGTCCAGGGACTGGGCCTGCACTCCCCGACCTCCACAGGGAATCGCAGGAGACAGAAGGCACAGAGGAGTGATGAGAAAACGGCCAAGGGCGCACGGAGGTACAGACTGGGGCCTGCATTGCCAGCCACTGGGCTCTCGGGTGAAGGCCCAGGTCCTGTCTCCATGGGTTCAGACTCACGGATTTAGGACAGCCAGGGACTGGCTTTCCAGTTCCTCCCCTGTAGTCGGGGCAAGGCTGGGCACTGAGTTGGAGGGAGGGTTTGGGCAGGAAGACGTGGCCCTGCAGCTGGGCGCTGAGATCGGAGGATGGATGCTGCCTCTTCCAGGACATTCTGTCCCTGCTCTGGATCTGGCCACCCCTTCCTCCAGGAAGCCCCATGGATGTCCTCCTGGCTGGGCCAGGTCCCCACCTGTACATGGCTGTCAGATGCGGGGAGAAAGGACAGGACTGGGAGACTGGCACCAAGGGGGGTGGGGGAGGGAAGGCATCCATCCCCATTGCCAGGTCGGGGTCAAGGCCAGGCCGCAGAGCAGGGGAGAGTCCCTCCCTCCAGCAGAGGGGGCTGGGGAGGCTGGACCTGGACAGGAGAGGCCAGGAAGCTGGATGGAGGGTGCAGGAGGGCAGAATGCCAGGGAGAGGAGGCTACAGCAGGTGTCTGGTCTGGCCCCTTTGAAACCTCCGTGGAGCCCGGGCTTGGGTGCCAGGGGAAGGGCATCAAAGTGAGGGCCAAGGCCTGGGCTGAGCGCTGGGAGGGAGGGAGGCCGGGGGTCTCACATCAAGGCCTGCTGAGCTGCTAGGGGATCTGTGACATCACACCCTGCCTGCTCGGCATGGAAAAGCCACGTTAAGGGGACACCAGGGAACAGCCCAGGGAAGTGTGTGGCTTTGCTATGGCAACCGGGCCTGACGATTGGATCTGGCAGCCTGGCCGGGGCTGGAGCCGGGGGGCCCAGGGCAGGGGCTGCGCCTTGTCGCAGTTCAGCCAGCTGGCCACCCACAGCTCCATGGCAGGAGGGGCTGAGGAGTCCTGAGCCCCTGTGCCCTTCCCTGGGGCAGCCATCACCAAACGGGTGGCGGTTATAGGACTGTCTCCCCCCTGGCTGGCTCAGCATGTGCCATTCAGGGGACCCAGCTCCAGCATGGCCAGCCCGGCCATGGGACCCAAGTGGGGGGGGACCCCTACCAGGCCTGACCCACACCCCCTCTGGGCACTTCCCAAGGGAAAGGGGGTTGTGTCCCCCACTCCTGGGGGTGAGGCCCCAGCAGGGCCCTTTGGGCTTCCCCAGGGGGCAGGCTGAGGCAGTTCCTGAGCCGGGCTGTCCTCCTGCACAGGCTGCTGGAGAAGGGGACTTGGGGGGGCGCTTTTCTGAAGAAAAGGGGTAGGGGGTGGGAGGCGAAGTGCAGAGGCTGGGGTGTTTCAGGTGGGTCTCTGCTTCCACACTGGGTGGTGAGGGCACCCCTTAGACATGGATGTGGGTGGACAAGGACCCCTGAGCCTTTACCCAGGCTCAGGCAAGGGAGGAGACCCTACGTGGTCCGCCTCTCCCCCCAGCCTTACTCGGAGGCTCAGCCCCATTTGCATTCAGACCTGGAGGTCTTCTCTTTGAGGGCGAGAACCTCTGAGCCCCTCCGCTGGACCCTCCTGGGGGACCAGGGAACAGGCAGGGCAGGGACCTGGCCGGCCCGGAGGTGGAAGGACTTGGGGAGGGGAGCCGGGCTCGCCCCCAACCCCGGTCTCCCACAGGTCTGAGCTGGCTGAGGATTCTTGGGTCCAAAGCTCCCCTGAAGGGCAGGGCACCCCTCCGGGACAACTGGGCCCAGCCGCCCCATGGCCTCAGCCAGGGGAGCCCTGGGCTGGGCTGCCATGTGTTGGGGTTGGGGCCCCCGGGGCCAGAGGAAGACTGCCGTTGCGAAAGACAGCCCTGCCCCCGCCCCGGGACCTGCCCGAGGCCGGTGGCGGGTGTCTTGCTCAATCCGAGATGCCCTGGATGCTGCAATCTCTGCCTTCCGCCCACCCTGCCCGGGCTGAACCCTGTGAACCGGGAAACGCTTCCCTTCCATCTTCCCTCACTGCTCAGCTGGGTTCACAGCCGCTCAGCCTGACGTCTGCCACTGGGTCCTGCATCCTTGTCGCCACGGGCCTGACGGCTCTTGGCTGCTGGTGGCCATCTGGGGACTTTCCAGTCAATTTGCATGTTGCCCTGCGAGCCCCGCGTGCCTTTCTGTTGACCTCACTTCAGAAGGCGGGACAGCCAGCCGCCCGCTCTCCCCGACTGCAGCAACGGGTGCTTGGGCACTCAGCACCCACGGGGGCTGGCAGGCTGGCTGCATCCCAGGGGGAGTGCCTGTTGGGGTCCCAGCCACCCAGACTGTGGGCGCTGTTCCCTGGAGCCAGCAGCTGGCCTCTTGGCCTGACAGCTTGCGGTGGCGGGAGCAGATGGAGGGTAGAATCCAGGTCAGTGTCGGCCAGTGGCCTCCCTGTGACACCTCTCCCCACAGTGGGCACCCCGTGGTGCTGGGGCAGGAGCCAACCTCGGGTTTCCCAGGAGGGCGGAGCTTCTCATGTTGATGGGGGCGAGTCACCACATCCTGCTGTCTGGGCCTCACCCCAGCTCGGGGTGTCCTCACCCGAAGCAGGGCAGCCCCCGAGACGCCCTGCTTGGTGTGGAGACTAAGCCGGCAGCTGTGCTGGCAGTGGGGCCTCTGGACAGGCCTGTTTTCAGCGCCTCTACTTGAGGGCCTGGCACTGCCCATGAGAGGACAAGCACCAGGAGCCTGGGCTGGGGCACAGGGCCAAGCTCTCAGGATCCCGTATCTCTCCGGACCCATGAGGCCCTCAGAGGGCCCGAGAGCTGCCCTGTCCAGGCCGGAGTCCTAAAGCCGGGAGGCTGGGTGCAGGTGGCATTTGCAGGACACAGCAGGGGCTGGGCAGGGAGGGGGCACGGTGCAGGGCACAGGCCTGAGAGCCCACCTGCTCCTTGCAGACCTGCAGGCCAGGTTGGGGGACTGCTGAGTGGGCCCCAGCTCACACTTTGCGGTGAGGGGGGCATGGCCATCGCTAGCTGAGGGCCTGGTGTGGAAAGTGCCGGAACCAGCTGAACTGTGCGGTGCACTCTGCTGGACTCACCTGGGGGTTGGGGGATGCAGAGAGCGTGTCCCGCCTTCTCCTGCTGGGTGGAGGGCTTGGCAGCCCTTTCTATCTGGGGGACCTCCAGGCCACGGGGGGGGCCCCTGGCTGCCACGTGGCCCCTGAGAGCAAGAACCTAGCTGTCATAATGACTGGGAGGCGGGCTTGCTTGTATCATGGAGTCCAGGGGTTGCTGCTTAGGGTTTCCGGGGTGGGGGAGAGCGCAGGCGGGCCTGGTGACAGCAGGCCTGGTGATAGCGGGCCTGAGCCTGTGGCCTTCCTCCTCGTGGGGAGTTTGGCTTCAAGCTGGGGCGTTGCGGCTCTAAGCACAGCTGGCTGCCGTGGGGAGACAGTGCTCCTGGCCACTGGCTGCTGTGGGTCCCGGTGTCACACAGGCCGCTCAGTGGGAGCTGCCTCTGGGTCATTTTCTTCGTCTCTTCCCTCGTCTGTGGATACAGCCGGGCCGGGCAGCTCTCCCAGGGCCCACCCTGGCCTCTCTTCTTGGGGGGTGGGAGTCCCCGGAGACCTGGGATGAGTCCCAGTGTGCCTTCTCCCTGCCACCCTACCCATGAGACCTGGGGCCGTCCTTGTTCCGGGGGTGGGTGACCTGTACAAGGTCCAGAGGGGGAACTCGTCACCCTCCCCCTGCCCAAAGGGGCTCTCTCTGTGTGAGGAGCCTGGTGAGGGGCTGGCCTCCAGGTTACCCCAACCTGACAGGTTCTTCGGGGCGTGGCCAGCATCCCCGCCGTCCTGCAGATAGGGGGGAATCCTGGCGGGGCCGGATCCCAAGCTGCCAAGCATGTGGCTTAGTCGTGCTGTGTGTACCCAGCCGTGGCCCCAGGCACGTTGGGGCCTCAGAGCCAGAGGACCAGGCCGAGCAGGGTGGGGGGATTCTCAGCTCTGGGATGGAGCTGGTGGGCCTTTCCAAAGGGCTAAGCCTAAAGCAAGGGAGGACCAAGTGTCGGCTGCGCATGGGAGCCTCCGCCCTTGCTCTGGCCTGAGCTCACCTGGGACGAGGGTGGGGAAGGAACTTTGCCTGCGGAGCCACCCTTGTAAGTATTGGCGGTGGTGGAGAGGCCAGCGCGGGCCTCGTGTGCAGCGGGCCCTGCCAGCTGACCGGGCCACGGCGCCATCTCCAAAGCCCTTCATTTGTGCTCCTTTCACAGGGGACGCTGCCCGAGGACCCTAGATGCCTCTCTAGAGCATGAGCGCGGGCAAGAGCGCCCGCTACAACCGCTTCTCTGCAGGGCCTGCCAACCTTCCCACCCCAGACACCGCCACCGGGGTAAGGGGACACCCTCAGGGTAGGGTCTGCCTCAATGCACACCCCGCGTACCCCAGCCCAGAGGAGCTTCCCGAGCAGTCCCTGCCCCTCGTGGCGCTCGCTTGCATGGGCAATGCCGTGGGCACGGCGGGCGTGTCTGAGTCTGTGCGCGCCCATGGCCTCGGCAGCAGGAGAGCCTGTTGGCACATGTCTGTGTGTGTCCACGTCCTGTCTGGGGTCAAGGTCAAGTCTCGTCTGTTCTCTCTCCAGACCAGAATGGAAACGACCTTCGGGCCTGCCTTTTCAGCGGTCACCACCATCACAAAAGGTGAGCCCCGGCAAGGCTGGGCTGGGGAGTCGGGTCCTGCGCCCCACTCCCAGCTGCTGCCACGTGCTCCCCCGACCCCTGCGCCTGCCACCCGACCTCCCCTGCACCACTTGGCACGCCCATTCCTTGCTGAGTGACCCCTGACCACCCAGGCTCCTAGCAGCCTATAAAAGGTCAGGATTGGGGTCCGTGCTGGGCGTGGGGCTGGGGAAGCGCTCATGGGTGCTCGGGAGTTGGATGCCAGGGTGCACCCCAGCGCCGGGCTCCGGGAGGTGGTGAGGCACCTGCAGACCAGGCCTGCGGCCTCTCCGGTTCTGCCTTTTCAGCTCTCTGCCCCTCACGGGAGCACAGCAGGGGCTGATGAGCTTCTTAATTGTGTTTCCCTGTTATCCTCTGGACGCACTCGGCAGCAGCGTCACCAGGCCACCACGTGCATCTGCTCACACGGGCGCCTTACCACTGGGTGACCGCCTCAGCTGCTTTGAAACCCTTTTTTTTCCTTGGATGTTCCCTCCTAGAAAAAAGCAGACAGACTTCCCTCCTAATCGCATCACCCAAGTTAACTGTTCCTTAATTTCTCATCTACTTTTCAAAGCCACGTAGAACCCTGTCATGGCAGTCGAAAGCTCCCAGGCAGAGAGGGACAGGGCTTGTCCCGCCCTTGTCCCTTGTCCCACCCGGCCAGCCCCTCAGTGGCAGCAGTGGTCAGAGGCAATGGCCGGGCACGAACGGCTGCCTCGCCTGGCCTCCCTCGTTACAGACAGGGAAGCAGGCCCAGTCACAGGGCAGCCCGTCGAAGCCTGGATCTTGAGCAGCAGGGCTGGTTGTTGTGATGTCTGGGCCTGGCGGGGGCCCAGTGGTGGCTACTCTAGGCCTCTGGCTCCCGCCTGCAGGGTGGCTCTTGTTCCCACGTGGACCCCTGACCACTGTCTTCTCTGAGCAGCCCAGGTGACATCAGGAGGAGGCGGGCATGTGCCTCCCGTGGTCGGTTCCTTGTTTTGGCCACACTAGGGGAGGACATAGGAGAAGAGGGGACCTGGGCCACCAGGCCGCCATCCTGGCCCCACTGCGTACCCGCTGAGAGGTCCCGATCCCCCCCGCCGCACGCTCCCCCTTGGGACTGAGGTACCCGAGGTCCCACCTGGCAGGGTTATCTTGAGGCTCAGACAAAACAGTGCCCCTTGTAGAGGCTGAAAGAAGACCTTCCACCCCAGCCCCAGCCTGCCTGTGGGTGGCAGGGCTGGGAGTGTCCGAGGTAGGCAGAGCCCGGCGACGCAGCTCCAGGCACTGGGTGGACCCGGGGAGGCAGCTGCAGCCTCCCCGACCCCCGCCCAGCCTCCAGCCCTGCCTGGCCCATCTGCGAAGGAGCCCCCTGCCTGCCTTGGTGCTCAGGGCTCCCCCAAGGCCCCCCGCTCACAGCACCTCGGCCTCTTCTTTGCAGCCGATGGGACCAGCACGTACAAGCAGCACCGCAGGACGCCCTCTTCGTCCAGCTCCCTGGCCTACTCCCCACGGGACGAGGAGGATAGCATGGTAGGTCTGCGCCTCGCTCACCCTCCCTCTGGGCCCAGGTCCCGGGGGGAGCTGAAGGTGGAGGCCCAGCTGCAAGGAGCACCCTGAGCTCAAGGCTGAGGGTGAGGCGAGCTGGTGAGGCAGGGGCCTGGCACCTGCAGATGCCCTGAGGCCTGAGCACCGGTGACTGGGTTTGAGAGGGGCGGCCGGCCAGGGTGGCTGGGCTGGGGGTGCGGCGCCTGCAGGTCAGGTCGAGGCATGTTTGGCTCCATCGTGGGGGGTAGGCGGGTGGGAGCCGCAGGAGGAGGGTAACAAGATCAGACCCCCATTCCTAAAGCTTCCTCTGCTGCTGAGCAAAGGGTGAGTAGGTGGGGTGCCAGGTAGAGGCAGGGGCTTCAAGCGTGGAAGGCCTGACAAGGGAGACAGGACCCAGCAGGTGGGGATAGATGGACAGGCCCAAGCTGGGGGTCGGCACGGGGCCTGCAGAGTGAATTACTCTTGCCTGTGGTTTCTAGAATCCACGGGTCTTGGTGGCTTTAAGGAGGGGGGCACATGCCGTGAGGGCCCTGAGCCGTGGCCACCTGGCACCGTCTCTGCTGGCTGCTGGGCCCCCATAGGCCACCCCTTGCTCGCCCTGGGGAGCTGGGCCCTCCCCAGCCCCAGTAGTTTAGGGCCAGCTGCCTCGCCCCCTGCCCGAGCCTGCAGCATCCCCTCCACTCAGCAGGAGTGGGAGCCGCGCACGGAGCAGCTGGGCAGGGGGAGTGGCCAGGCTGGCCCCCGCTGTCTGGCCCAGCTCCAGCCTGGACCTGCCCTCGGCCTCTGGTCTCCACTGCTGCTGGGGATGATCTGACTCACTTTCTCTGACTTTCCCCTCTTGTGTCTCACATGGCGTTTCCATGCAAACATGCCACTGGGATGCTGTGACGGGAGCTGGGCACTGCCCTGGTGAGGGAGGCGCCTGTCTGTGGGCACACTGGGGACACAGGCCTCTGTGCAGAGCTGGCACTGCCCAGCCAGCCTCCCTCTGCCCGCAGTGGGTCCCACACTCCGGGGCCAGCAGGAAGGGGACCATCCGACAGTCCCCAGACCCACAGAGGCCCCAGGGAGGCTGGCACCAAGAGAGGGTGGCCGGGGGTGGAGGTGGGGGGTGGAGGTGGGAGGCGTAGAGGCAGGAGGTTTATGGCTTGTGAATGAGGCTTCGGGGCGGGGGCGGGGGGTGGGCAGCAAGGGCTCTGGTAGAGCTCTTCTGGAGGGTTCTTAGCACAGCGGGAAGGGACAGGCAGTGCTCCCTGCCCCGGGACCTCCCCCCAGATCCGTGTCCTTACAGCTCAGGCGGAGGCAAGCACCCATGGCCTCCCTCCTGCTCTCAGCTCCGCTGGGATTTGTGGGTGCGTGGGGGTCCCTGCTCCTCTGGGCTGGTGTCCCTGGCCAGGTGGACAGCCTCTCCCGGCCAGTCTCCCGCACCCTGGCCTTCAGCGGTCTAGGGGCCGCAGCCGCTCCTGCCCCGGGATTGGCTGGAGGAGGTGCCCCCCGTGCAGCCCACATTCCTCACGGGAAGCGGGAAGCAGGAAGCAGGCCAAGCGCGTCCTGGCGGAATTGAATCGCAGGAAGCCTCTCCGTTTACACAAAGAAAGGTGGCAAGGGCCACCCCAGGGCCGGGGCCACTGGGCAGGCGGAGGCCGGGCCGCTGCACCGGCTCCCCGCACCCACGGCGGCCGTGGGCTGCGCCGCACCCACTGGGACGGCCCGCCCTCCGCCAGCTAACGGCGCCCGCCCCCGCCGCAGCCCCCCATCAGCACCCCGCGCCGCTCCGACTCGGCCATCTCCGTCCGCTCTCTGCACTCCGAGTCCAGCATGTCCCTGCGCTCCACTTTCTCGCTGCCAGAGGAGGACGAGGAGCCGGTAGGTGCAGTGCCAGGCGGGCTCAGGAGACTGTGCTGGGACCCTCGCTGCAGGGTGGTCGGGGCCCCCAAGCCACACGCGTCCACGTCGGGGACTTGGCGTTCAGGCCGCGTTTCCTCCCCCGCCCCGTCCCGTTCTTTTCACTCAACCCCAGGGGCTGCCCCGCAACCAGCTTTGGGAACAGAGAACAGGGCCCTCGCTCGTCTGTGTCCCAGGGAGAGCCCAGGGCAGGGGCAGCTGGGGGCCCAGCCCTGGGGCTCAGCAGGCTCCCCACAGGACACACCCTGCGCCTGCAGCCCAGCCCTACCCTCACCCTTCCCTGCTTGGTTCTAGGAGCCGCTGGTGTTTGCTGAGCAGCCCTCGGTGAAGCTGTGCTGCCAGCTCTGCTGCAATGTGTTCAAGGACCCTGTGATTACCACATGTGGGGTGAGGCTGCCCTCTGGCCCAGGGCCCCACTCTGAGGCCCCTTCCACCCGGAGCCTCGGCCTCTGGTCACAGGCCTGGCCTGGCCACTCGGCAGGTCCCTCTGTAGTGGGCACGGGGTGGGGGCAACTCTGCAGCCACGCCCCAATCCGCCCTCTGTCTCCACAGCACACCTTCTGTCGAAGATGCGCCCTGAAGTCAGGTAGGTCCGGCCCTGGCCCGGCCACCTGTTCCCCACGGGGCGGGGGGTGGCGGCCCAGCCCCGGCCCGGTAGTGCTGGTGCCCCTGGCTGTGCAGCGGCTTCTGTCTGGTTGTCCCATGGTGCCGGTTTCTAGGTGACCACTAGGGCAGGCTCAGGCTCGAGACCTTGACAAGCAGAGCTGCAGAACCTGGGTCGGGGCCTCCAGGCTCAGCGCCTGCTCTCTGTCGCCCTCACTGTCAAGGCCGCCCACCTCGCTGCCTCAGGCCACAGCGGCTGGGCAGGCCTGGCCCCTCCATCCTCTGCCCCAGCCCTCTTGGCCCCTGCCCCAGGCTCTCAGGTCAACTGAGAGGCCTCTGTCACACCTGCTCGCCCAGGGGTTATTCTTGGGGGCCCAGGTTCGCAGCCCCGTCCTCTCTTGAGGGGCCCTGGCAGAGGCTCAGCCCATCCAGCCGGGGGGGGGCGTGTTCCAGGCCTGCCACTCACCCAGGCACGGTCCCCCAGCACAGCCTGGCCCCAGTGCCCGGGGCAGCGCCGCAGCGGGGGAGGGGGGGGCGGCTGGGTGCCCTGTGGGGTCAGCGTGCCGTCCCCCCCAGAGAAGTGTCCCGTGGACAACGCCAAGCTGACGGTGGTGGTGAACAACATCGCGGTGGCCGAGCAGATCGGCGAGCTCTTCATCCACTGCAGGCACGGCTGTCGGGCGGCGGGCGGCGGGAAGCCCACGGTCTTCGAGGTGGACCCCCGGGGGTGCCCCTTCACCATCAAGCTCAGTGCCCGGAAGTAAGTGCCCCCTTCCGTTCCCACCGCCCCCGGGGGACCGAGGCCCAGCAGCTCTGGGGACTCAGCCCCCGCCCCACGCGCCACCTCCCCCAGGGACCACGAGGGCAGCTGTGACTACAGGCCGGTGCGGTGCCCCAACAACCCCAGCTGCCCGCCCCTCCTCAAAATGAACCTGGAGGCCCACCTCAAGGAGTGCGAGCACATCAAGTGTCCCCACTCCAAGTACGGGTGAGTGGGCGGGGGTGGGCGCACGGGGCTGCCCCCAGGGCGTGGGCAGGCGGGCCGGAGCGGGGGGCGTGCCTGGGCTGGCATTCACGGTCCCTCCTTCAGCAAACCTTGGTGGCGATCCGCCTGAGTGCTGGGTGCTGGGGAGACGGCCTTAGCGGGAGCCACACCGTCGACTGTGTAATTACAGACCGAGGTACAGGTGCCGAGAAGGAGACCTGAGCCCCGCGGGGAGACAGGGGCCAGAGTGGTCGGGGAGCTGGGGGTGGTCAGGGAAGGCCTGAGCTGAGAACGAATGCATGCGTGGGCACGAGTCAGGCAGAGACCTGGGCAAGGGCTTCCGGCAGCTGGACCAGCAGGGTGGAGGTGAGAGCAGGGGTTGGGCGAAGAGGCAGCGGCTGGCTCCAAGGGTGAGGTGGAGAAGCCCTTGAAGAGCTTGGAGCAGGAGCGAGTGGTCAGACTGCGGGGCGGCTGCAGGACGATGGGTGGGCGCAGCTGTGGAGAAGACGGTGGGCCCTGCGGGGTGCAGGGGGCACAGAGATGGGATTCGAGAGAGACTCTCGCGGCTGGGGAGGCAGAGGGAGGGGTCCAGCTGGGTGGCAGGTGGGCAGAGCAGCTGTCCTGTCCCTCCAGGTGCACGTTCATCGGGAACCAGGACACATATGAGACGCACCTAGAGACCTGCCGCTTCGAGGGCCTGAAGGAGTTCCTGCAGCAGACGGACGACCGCTTCCACGAGATGCACGTGGCGCTGGCCCAGAAGGACCAGGAGATCGCCTTCCTGCGCTCTATGCTGGGCAAGCTCTCGGAGAAGATAGACCAGCTGGAAAAGAACCTGGAGCTCAAGTTCGGTGAGCACCCGGCCCGGGGGGGCAGGGGGGCAGCCCCTGCTCCTGGTCCCTGACGCCCTCTCCCCTGCTGCGCAGACGTCCTGGACGAAAACCAGAGCAAGCTCAGTGAGGACCTCATGGAGTTCCGGCGAGACGCGTCCATGCTGAACGTGAGCGGGTGGGGCCGGGCCGGGAGGTGGGGTGACAGACTCAGGACCGGCTCTCACTTGGGTCCCAGCAGGGGGCCTGTGCCCGCTCAGGATTCGGTGTCTGTCCTGGGGAGGGTGGCTCCGCTGCACCTGCCCGTCCCCCGCAGAGCCCAGGCCTGGGGCCCCGGGAGGGTCGTGGGGCCCCGCCCACCCCTTCTCTGCTCTGCTCTGGGCCTCGCAGGACGAGCTGTCCCACATCAACGCGCGGCTGAACACGGGCATCCTAGGATGTGAGTACACGCCTGCCGCTCCCGCTGCTGTCCCGGAGGCCCCCGCGGGCCCCTCACCCATCTCCCTCCCTCTCTGCAGCCTATGACCCGCAGCAGATCTTCAAGTGCAAAGGAACTTTCGTGGGTCACCAGGGCCCGGTCTGGTGCCTCTGCGTCTACTCAGTGGGGGACCTGCTCTTCAGCGGCTCCTCTGACAAGACCATCAAGGTGGGCAGGGTCCTGCCTAGGAGCTTGGCAGCCTGGCAGGGCCGGGGTGGGCAGTGCCCATGGACTGGCTCCCCTCCCCCTACAGCGGCCATCTTTCCTGGCGTGGTGCCCCGTGCCACTGGTCTGACCCTGCTGGGACCTGCCCTGACCCCCGGTCTCTGCAGGTGTGGGACACGTGTACCACCTACAAGTGCCAGAAGACGCTGGAGGGCCACGACGGCATCGTGCTGGCACTCTGCATCCAGGGGTGAGTGCAGGCACGTGTGTCTGCCCACCGCAGGGCTCGCGTGGCGCTTGGGTCTGTGGCCACACGTGCCCTCGAAGGGTGGTGTCTGCCCCTCCTGGGAGACAGCCTGGACACCGAGCAGGGCGGGTGGGCTCACGGGGTGGCAGGATGTGAGCCCTCCGTCCCTGAAGCTGTACATGCCCTGGCCTGGAGTCCCGCAGGGGCAGGGGCCAGAGGTGGGACCAGAGAGGGAGGGGGGGACTCACCACGGCCAACCTGCAACCGAGCCCGGGGCACAGCCCCGCAGAGCAGCCAGCCTGACCCCCCCTTCCCCCCAGGGAGCCCCTTCCAGACATCTCTCCTGTCTCATGTCCTGAGGCTTTGTGTTGTGGGCGTAAGTGTGAGTGTGTGTACGCGTGTCTGAGGGAGCAAGGGAGAGGGAGATGCTGGCTCACAGGAAACAACAGCTTGACTGCCAGCAACACGGGCAGGGTAATTACCTCTCAGCTCAGCTGTCAGACGCTTGCCAGGCAGGCACGGGGCTGGGCCTCCACTTCCAAGGGCCCTTCGCTGAGACGGGAAAACCCAGGCTGGGCTCAAGGACATGGCGGTGGCCCTGGCCCCCCGCCCAAGCTGCTGGTTCCTGGGAGCCAGTGCTCCCTTGGCCTGGCCCGGGCAGCGTCAGCGAGGACGCTGGCTTCTCGCGCCCTGACACCGTGGCTCTGCCTCCCCAGGTGCCGGCTCTACAGCGGCTCTGCAGACTGCACCATCATCGTGAGTGGGGCCGGCGGGCGGCATCCACGCCCCACCCGGACCCGGGAGCCTGGGGCTCACTGTGCCTCCTCCCTCCTGCCAGGTGTGGGACATCCAGAACCTGCAGAAGGTGAACACGATCCGGGCCCACGACAACCCGGTGTGCACGCTGGTCTCCTCGCACAACCTGCTCTTCAGCGGCTCCCTGAAGGCCATCAAGGTGGGGCAAGGGGCGCCAGGCGGGGCGGCGGGTGGCGGCGCCTGCCCTCGCTCGCCCGCCTGCACTCACGGCTGCTCCCCCAGGTCTGGGACATCGTGGGCACCGAGCTGAAGCTGAAGAAGGAGCTCACCGGCCTCAACCACTGGGTGCGGGCCCTGGTGGCCGCCCAGAGCTACCTGTACAGCGGCTCGTACCAGACAATCAAGGTGCGCCCGCCCCGAGCGCCTGCGCCCTGGCAGGCTCCCGGGACTCCACTTGTCCTACCCCGACCCCGCCGGCCCAAGGAGACCCTCACACACACCCCAGGGTGGGCAGTGCTGCTGCCTGCATACAGAGACCCCTGGGGTGAGGCATCTGGGCTGGGACCAAGTGGCCTGTGCTTGCCCCCAGATCTGGGACATCCGGACCCTCGACTGCATCCACGTCCTGCAGACGTCTGGTGGCAGTGTCTACTCGATCGCCGTGACGAACCACCACATCGTCTGTGGCACCTACGAGAACCTCATCCACGTAAGAGCCGGCACCCAGGGCTGGGGCCCAGCTCTGGGCCCATTCCCCCTGCCCCCCACCCCCCGCCCCGGTCTGTGCCTCTGACCCGCCTCTGCCTGCCCACCCCCAGGTATGGGACATCGAGTCCAAGGAGCAAGTGCGAACCCTGACGGGCCACGTGGGCACCGTGTACGCCCTGGCGGTCATCTCCACGCCAGACCAGACCAAAGTCTTCAGTGCGTCCTACGACCGCTCTCTCAGGGTGCGAGCTGGCCTGGCAACAGAGGGGGGCCCAGGGCCGGTGGCCAGGCCGGGGCGGGTCCTCATGTGCCCTGTGCCCCCAGGTGTGGAGCATGGATAACATGATCTGCACGCAGACCCTGCTGCGCCACCAGGGCAGCGTGACAGCCCTGGCTGTGTCCCGGGGCCGGCTCTTCTCGGGAGCCGTGGACAGCACTGTGAAGGTCAGCGCCTCAGTTCGGGCCACCCAGAGGGGCGGCCCGTGCTGAGCAGGGGGAGGTGTTGGGAGCCGGGAGCCCTGGGCGGGTGGCGGGGGACAGCAGGCAGGAATGGCAAGTGGCTCTGGGGCCGGACGCCCAAAGGGGCCCCTGAAACGGAGCCTTTCCTCTGCAGGTTTGGACTTGCTAACAGAACCTGGGCCAGGTCTTGGCTTGCTCTGGGCCCAACCCAGACCAGTCCCAGTCCGGCTGGCCCCATGGTTGGTCTGGGGGTCTCTGCCCACCCTGTGGGGACAGGCAGGCAGACTCAGCCAGGCAGGCAGTGAGTGCCCTCCCTGCCCGGCACCCAGCGAGTCCCCCTCTGCTTGGCCCTGTCATCGTCACTGCCAGGACAGTGCCCAGCCCCTCTCTGGGTGCCAGGTACGACGCTCAGCAGCCCCCCACTCTGTCCTGACTCCAGGTGGACTGTGGGCCTTTTTACTCACCTTTTCTACTGTTTTTAGACTGTATATAGATTTGATTACTTCCTGATTGAAATAAAAGCTGCACAGACTGTGGCTGTGAGTCCGGATGGCCCTTGGGGAGGGAGAGGCCGCCTGAGAACACTGGGGTGCCCGGGCACCAGCAGCCAGTGGGAGGGACCCTGGGGTGGGAGCACCGGAGGCTCCCGGTGACAAGCCCAGGGGGGAAAACGGCCCTCTCTGTGGCGTCTCCTCCCCACCAGGAACAGGCTGGCCTCCCACTTGCCCCAGTGTACACGCCCTCAAAAAGCCAGCCAGGCAGCTCCGTTTTCAGCTGTTTATTGACAGCTGACAGTAGGTCCCTGCCCGAACCCCCCGCCCCACCTGCCTGCCCCCGGGCCACGCGCTGAGGAGGCCAGGGAGATGGCCAGGCGCATCCAGCAGGGAAGGGTCCACAAGTGACCGCTGGAAGGGGCCCCCCCCATGCCCGGACACCACCTCGGCAGACCCCTCTCACTCGCCAGGATCACAGTCACTGGTTTTCGGCGTTTTTTAATTCTTTTTTTTTTTTTTTTTAAGAAATGTCAGAGTTGTGCCCAACACACGTGGGTCATCAGCAAACACGATAGAGGAGACCGATCAGTACTTTTTGGAGCAGGGGGTTGGGGGAGAGAGAAGGCGAGAACGACCACACGACACGGCCTCGGACCACGAGCAGAGCATCTGCGGGGGTGGGCTGGCAGCGCTGGGTCAGTGGGGGGCCCCAGGGAGGGAAGGTCGGGCACAACCTCACACGCACCACACACAGCCTGGCATGCACGCCCTGCACCCCCTGCTGTCACCCGGCTGACGTGCCCATGTTCACCACACTGTGCACTGGGCGCCCCTGAAGCCCAGGTGCGGCCTCACACCAACAGCCCCGGAGGAGCGGAGGGCACCGCCCAGCAGCGAGCAAGGCACATCCTTCCAGTCCTTCAGACGCAGAGAAGGCAGGAGAGAGAGCAGAGGGGAGGTGCTGGCGGAGCACGGACCCCTCCCCGGACCCCAGCCTCCTGTTTGTGCTACTGGGCCAGAGATCTGGCCACGCCTGGACAGAGGGAGGGGAAGGACCGACAGATGGCCAGGGCCTCTAACAGCTTTTGTCTTGAGCTGGACTCCAGCGTCCTTGCAGGTGGTAAATGGTTTTCTATAGTATCAATAATATTTTTTTTCTTTAAATATATATTTGTTAAAGTTATACCTTCTTGTTTCTCTGGGGAAATCTGCCTTAGCTCATTCCCAATAAATTAATACTCTTCAATAGCTTATATTCTGGGGAGGGGGGTGCAGTGGGGCAGGGGGCCCGACCTCAGCCCCTTGTGCTGCGCCGGAGCGGCTGGCAGAGGTCCCCAATGGGCAGTTCTGTGCTGGGCATAGGCCTGTGCTCTGCCTCAGATTGGGAAGGGGAATACAGCAGCTGCCCCCCTCCCACTGCCTCCTCCCAGGGTGGGCCCAACCTGGCCTCTTGGGCAGGGGTTTTGGGGGTGGCCCCTCCTCCACCCCCAGGGGGCAGAGCCTGGTGGAGGGTGGGCAGGTGGCCCAGCAGTTATTGCACAGGGAGCAGCAGATAGGGATGGGCACCCACGGGGCAGCAGCATCTGCCCAGAGCCCTTGGGTCCCCAGCCAGGCAGTCCTCCAGGCTGGGCCCGGGGGCAGGAGTTGTGCTTGTGCAGGTGCCGGGCAGCACCGCCCGCCCCTGCCTCGTGCCCGCGGCCACCTGGCGGGCTGTCCCCTGCACCCCGCCCGCCACCCAGCCTGCTCGCGCCGCGCCCAGCGGTGCCCATCCTGAGGTAAAGGTCAGTGTGCGGGCCGGAGCCCAAGCGGCGCGGGCGGACCCCCGACATGGGCGGCCGCGTCACTCCAGCATGGCGTCCAGCTGGTCAGCCAGGTCGTCAAACATGCTGCCAATGTCGTCCAGGATGCTGCCAGTGCTCTTCTCCTCGGCCGCCGAGGGGCTGGGGGCGGGCGAGGCGTGAGCAGACGGTGCAACGCTGAACGTCCTGGTCCCCACATACGGCCCGGGCCGAGCCCCGCCCCGCCCCGCCCCGCCCCCGCGCTCGAGGGCGGGGTCGGCCAAAAGTCCACGCCTCCACATCTGCCCGCCCCCGACTCCAGCCCCGCCCCGCAGTCCCCGGTCGGGGGGCTGAAGGGGCTCGCAGACCCCGCCCACACCGGGCCTCGCCCGGGGGCCTGAGGGCGGGGCCCGACTCCAGACCCCGACCCTCCACCGCCAGTCTGCCCGGCCCTCGCAGGGCCTCCCTCAGTGTGCACCCTCCCCAGGCCTCACCGAGCCCGCGTCGGACCCCGTCCCGCACCTACCGCGAGCCTTGCGCGTCCTCCTGCCGAATCTTCTCTTCTACCGCTTGCAGCGCCGCCGCCAAGCACGCGCTCGTCTCCTCCAGCTTCTGCCGGGCGCTATCCCCCGGCGAGGCGCTGTCGGGCACGGCAGGGGGCCCGGCGGCGACTGCAGCGGCGCGCGGAGGCTTGGCGGGCACGTGCAGCGCGGGCGCACCGGGGGACGGGGGCCTCGCAGGGCTGGCGCTCAGCGGCGGCGGCGGCGTGCTGGCAGACTTGGCGAGCGCGGGGGGTGGCTGGCGCGCCGGCGAGGGCGCGGGCGACGGGCTGGCGCTGCCCGACTGCAGCCCCGCGGCGGCCTTGGCTGGCTTGGGTGCCGTGGGCGGCGGCGGCGGCTTGGGAGACACGGGCGGCGGCGTGCCGTGGGCGCGCTTCACCTCTGCGGGGAGGAGGAGACTCGCGCCGGGGTGAGAGGTCGAGCGGCGTGCGCACCGCCCATCTCCAGACACAAGCCCTGCCCACAAGCCCCACCGCCGCGCTTTGCCTCCCCACCACCCCAGCTGCACTGCCCGCCCGGCTCCAGTCCTCCGCGCCCCACTCACCCCCGCCTCCCCGAGGCTGCCAGGGAGCGCGCTTCTCTGGGCACACCAGCTGGTGTCACTGCTTCCAAACCCCGGCGGTCCGCCCCCCCACCTCTAACCGCCTGCAGGTGTGGCCTGCTGCAGCCGCTGGCCCTCCCTTGCTTGAATGCCACAGGGCCTTTGCACCTCTGATCCTTCTGCTTGGAAGCCTCTCCCCGCCCTGCACTGGGGCCACGCTCCAGCCAGGTCAGAGTCCTCCCTGAGCCTTCCAGCATCTTGGGCCTGCCCTTCACGGGTGCCACTACTCACGGGCTTCTCTGCCTCCTTCACTGAGCAGGGTAGGGACCACCCACCCGCCTCCCGGCTCAGCGCTGACGGAATGGTCCAGTGGACCAGTGGATGAGAGTGGAGTGAGGGCGCTTTCCCACTCCACTCCAAGAAATGGCGAACCCCCTCAGACCACAGTGGGGAGCTCCCCCAGAGGGCCTCCTGCACCTACCTGGGCTGCCAGGACCTGGCAGCGGCACCTTCTTGGAGGCAGGTGTGGGTGAGCTCTGGATCTTGGGCACGGGCTGAGCCAGAATGGGCTTCGGAGAGACAGGCGGCTTGGCCGGCTTCCGGGCATCACTGTCCAGCGGGGGCAGCGGGGGCAGCTGCATCAGGTCGGAGGGCGGGGGCTCAGCGGGTGGGGGTGGCGGAGGCAGCTCTGGGGGCCCAGCCTGCTCAGAGGCCAGGGGGCGGTGCACAGTGCCTGTTCCAGTCTGGTACACGGACAGGGGCGGGGGAGGCTCTGGACCTGTCTCCCGCTCCTTGGCCTTGGGCCGGCGCTTGACCGTGTCGGACTCCGTCAGGAGAAACTTCACGTTCTCCTGCTGGCTCTGCTTGGCTCGGATGCGCCTCTGGAGTGTGGCGCTGGCCTCCACCCTGGCCAGGGGTGGGCCCTCTGCACCTGCCTCGCCCTTGGCTGGACCGCGAGGCCGCTGCCGGGCAGCGCCGTCTTCCACAAAGCGGCCATGATCTGCAGGCCCCCCAGACTCTCCCGGACCCCGGCGAGCCGTGGCCAGAAGTCCCGTGACAGGCCCACTCAGCGTGCGGCGCCGGTTCACCACCTCCCCGTCAGGCCCAATGGCCTCCTTGTGCTTCACCGAGGCCAACACCGTGGCCACCCGGCCTGGCTCTGGGCTGGCAGGGCGTGGCACGGGGTGGCCCTCAGGGGGCCTGCGGGCTGCCCGGCCCCCACCCCCAATGGACGACAGCTCGAGCATGGCTGCGATGCTCTTCACGCTGCCGGCGCTGCCTGTGTCCACACTGCCAGCCAGGTCGCTAGCCCGGCGGCGCTGTGCCCGAACCCCTAGCCGGCCGTCCTCTGTCCCAGCCCCCTCGGCCTCGGCATCTGGCGCTGACTCGTCGGCCAGGTTGGCACTGGCCATGGCTGAGCTGGAGCGCTTGGGTGGGGGTGGGGGGGGGCCCTTCTTCCGAGGCCGAACGGCAAACGACTGGCTGCGGTTGACGTTCTTGTCGGCGCCGGCAGGTGCTCGCACTGAGTGGCTTCGGCCCACGCGCCGCTGGACCGTGGCATAGGGCCCCGCGGCAGCTGGCACCAGCAGCTCATCCCGCTCTGGCTCGCTGTCGGACGCCGCATAGCGGTTCAGGCTGTGGGCGCGCTTCTTGGGCCGCCCTGGCTCCACTTCGGCCTCCGGGGGCAGGCAGAGCGTAGGCACCGGCGTGGGCACGGCCGTGGGCACAGGCCCTGGCACAGCTGGCCCTGCCTCGCTCTCCACTGGCTGGGGCAGCACGTAGGCAAAGCCACGGTGTGTGGGTGACTGAGGCAGCGAGCGAGGGGACATAGGTCGCTCTGCTGGTGGCAGCAATTGTGGGGTGGGCTTCACCTTGGCCGTGGCTGGAGCTGGGCCGTGAGGCCCCCCCAGGGCTTGAGGGGAGGCTGGCCGGGCTTTTGTGGGCGTCTGGGGGGGTGTGAAGTGGCTGGCAGCTGGTGGAAGGACTTGCCGGGGCTTTCCAGGCACCGGAGGCACACTGGCCCGCTTGACACTGTGGCCGTGGCGGCTGGGCCGGGCTTCCCTTTGGGGAGTGTCAGGGGTGGGCCCCTCATCCAGCAGATACTCCTGGCTTCGTGACATGGGACTGCCAGGCCCAGGGGGCCCGTCACCCAACAGCTCCTGAGAACTGCTCATGTGTCGTGCCCGCCCACCGAGGCTGGGCTCCTGCCGCATGGAGGCCCTTGGGGTGGGCGGCAGGTGGTTGGAGGGCTTCTCGGCGGTGGCGGTGGCAGCGGCGGTGGCGGCGGCAGCAGCAGCAGCAGTGGCGGCAGCCCCTTCGGCCGGGCCAGTCATGGCAGCCTGCAGCTCGCCGCTGAGCTCGCTGTCCTGGAAGGTGGTCATCTTCGGAGATTGGCATTCAGCCGGGGCAGGCTCGGGCGGGGGTGGCGACTCGATGGTCATCACTTCGAGGGACTGTGGTGCCTTCCGGCGCACGGGCCCGCCCTCATACTTGGCGTACTCTGCCTTCTGCAGCTCGGCCAGCTTCCTCACCGCCAGCATCAGCTTCTTCTGGTGTCCTGAGCGGGGCACAAGGTGGGTCAGGCCAGGGAGGCGGCCAGGCCCAGGGGGCAGGGGGCAGGGCCGGGCCTCACCCAGCTTGGTGATGCCAATCTCCTGCAGGTCCTCCCAGGTGATGTCGGTGATGAAGTCGATGTTCTCGTAGCCGTTGTCCACCAGCACCTTGTAGTACTGGGCCAGGCCGATCATGGACAGCCACACGGCCAGGTTCGCCTATGGAGCAGGGGACACACCGGGCAGCCCGAGCCGGCCACCCCCAGCCTGCCCGCCACTTGGAGCTGTCGGAGGAGAGGGCACCGGGCCAGCCCGGCACAGACAGACGGAAGGACAGAAGGACAGGCTGGAGGTGTCAGCTTTGCAGACAGCACAGCCTGGGCAGGAGCCCGAGGCCAGCTCACACACACGTGCCAACACACACAGAGGGGCGACCCTCTCCGTAGGACACCCTTCGGGGCAGGGGGAAGAATGCACTTCCTCACCTGCCCAGGCCGCCATGGGGACAGCACCCCCGGGGACACACCCCACACGGGGCGGACACAGACACACAGCAGCACCGACCGGATACGTGGACACACACCCTGCATCCCAGCCACACACGGGCACTGACACCCTTCCGAGGCACATGCAAGCTCTCTCACCACTGCCCCGCCAGCTTCAGGCACGCGTCACACGGCCACGTCACACACGTGTGCAAACACCCATGGCGGTCTTCACTCAGAGCCCCCCAGGGGGCTCCCTGGAGGGCATCCACCTGTCCACACTCGCAGCAGGACGTCACTCACGCACCGACACACAGCACGCACAGTCACCCCCTGGGTGCAGAAGCCAAGCGAGGCCCGTGGGCCCAGACATGCTGGCAGGGAGGGCCCCTGAGCCGCTGACTGAGTGGGGCGAGGCAGGGTGGATGAGCTTGAGCTGGCCTGTCGCCAGCCCACAGCCCTGGAGGCATCTGGTGGCCACAGCACTCCCTCACTTGGATGGGTGGGAGCCCAGACACAGCCCAAGGCCCAGGGAGGCAGCATGGATGCCACAGGCCCCCAGGCCCACCTCTTCCCAGCCCAGAACCTGTCCCACCACAGGGGTGCCTGTTGGTGACAGCAAGCCCGAGGCCTGCGTGGCTGGCGGCTGGCGGTGCAGTCGGTGTGTGCAGCCATCAAAGGGCGCCTCACATATATTCAGGGCACGCGTGCTGTGTGCCTGAAGCGCGCGCACACGCACGTGCATGTGCCTGGGTGTGTGTAAGCGCGTCCCACCAGTGCAGCTCCTCTGCAGCATCTGAGTGTGTGTGCCACGGGCAGCGTGGCAGGAGTGGCATGTCGTGAAGATGGGGACGCTGCAGGCTTCAGGGCCCCCTGCCCCGGGGACGCTGGCCCCAGAGCCCCCCACAGGAGCAGAGGCCATCCTCCGCTCCCTCTCCCCGGACTCCCCGCAGGGCAGGGGAGGCCGCAGCCAGGGAGGCCGTCTGTCTGTGTGTCTGCCCATCCTGGCCTGGCGCTGGGGTGCAGGGGGCCTTACGGGTTTGCGCTCAGGCAGCCAGTCAGGGATGCTCAGGCCGCTGATCTCTGCAGTGATCTTCTTCCGGTGGCCCGGCTTGGTGACCCCGATGGCTGTGAGGTCCTGGGCAGAGGACAGGCCTGTCAGCAGGAGGCTGAGGGCCCGTCTCTGGGTCAGCTGCGGGTCAGCCCTCAGGCAGCTCACCTCGGGGGTCATGCGGCTGATGGTGGGCAGGTCGTAGCCGGCACTGATGAAGTTGGGGGCGTAGAGCTGCAGCTGGAACGTGGCCAGCCACTGGCCGACAGCCTCGGCGCTCTGGAAGACACGAGGCAGCTGCTGCAGGCTCACCCGCCTGCTCCCCCGCCAGGCGTGCACCCCGGCCCCCGCAGCGCCTCCTTCTCTGCTCAGCCGAAGATGCGGCTCAATCGGCCGTCCGCTGGGCAGTCTGCAGCCAGGCCCCGGCAGCCGGGCCCCTGCGCTCCTCCTCGCTCTGCCGTCCTGGATGCCGACGTCTTCAGCATCGCCCGGTGCTTCCACCTCCTCCCGTGAGCGCCACCGGGAGGGTCCAGCTGCTGTCCACATCACAGGCTTCCCTGACCGTCCCCCCCAAGTCCTGCACCAGGGACACCCCAAAGCGTGGCCCTGTCTGGGGGGCTCTGGGAAGGGGACCTCGGGCGGAACCATTTAGTGCTGCCCTTCCGCTCCTCGGATGGGGGTTCTGCCCAGAGGTTGCAGGAGGACTCAGCCAGCAGCTCATGCCTTCCCTGGCACGCAGGTGCATACACTCAGGACCCAGCTCACCCCCACGCACACCTTGCCTCGTCTCACACGCATGCCCTTCCACACGCGTGCGTGCACACACACACACACACACGTGCCCAACTCGCAATCACACTGTCCACACACAAGCATAGACCCCATGCAGCTCACACCTGTCATGCTTCCAGGACACACTAGCTTACACGCACAGCCCGTACAAAAGACAACGGCTACACACACAGACTGACAGACCGACAGAAGGATGGGCCTGGCCTGTCAAGGGCACCGGCCATGCTGTGGCCGAGCCGGGCAGCTGCCCCAGCGCCCCTCCCTGCGGCTGGCCTGGGCCCTGTACCTTGCCCTCCGAGGCGGCCTCCAGCTTCTTAGGCGGCTGCTCCCCGTAGACCTGCCCAGCGTGGGCCACTGGAGGCTGGGAGCGGGTGGCACCTGGGGACAAAAGGGTGTGGTGGGGCAAGGGCTGCCCAGGGACCACCTCCCCACCAGGCCAGCAGCACCATGTCCTTGCTCTTACCTGCAGAGCTCTCTGGAGGCTTGACAGCGCTGTCCCCGGGGCCGGAGTCAGAGACGGGCTTCTGGGAGAGAACTGTGGCCAGGAGCTGCAACCCAGACAGGCCGGCTGGCCAGTGCTGCTCTGGGCACAGGCCAGCCCTCCTGCCACCACCCCACCTACCTTGACCCCTTCAGCGCCTGCGTGCAGGGTGTGGCCCCCGCTGCTCCGGCCACCAGCCACACCACTCAAGCTGCCACTACGGTCCCCGCCTGCCAGCAGGAGGGAGCATCATCAGCCAGGGCTGGCCCTGCCGAGGGGCTGCCGCCTCTGCCCTCCAGAGGCCCCCACCTACCTGCGAAAGGCTTCCTCAGCACCCAGATCTCTTCAGGGGGTGCAGAGGGGCCCGATGAGCTGCCTCCCTGGAGTGGACTAGACTCAGCACCTGCTCGGGAGCCTGCGGACCAAGCACAGCCTCCCTGAGTCCTGGACCAGCCCAGGCCTGGGGCATCCCCTGGCCTGGCCCCCGAGCCTGCGCAGAGCAGAGGCCGGACACACACACAACTGGGGGTCAGCCTCATGGCCCCCTCCTGCCCTGGCTGGCTCTCTCAGAAGACTCCTCCAGACCCAGCGTGTTTGATAGCACGGCAGAGAGGGCACGGGCCAGGCTCCCCTGCCAGTGGCCCTGGGGGTGGGGGGAAGGATTGCAGGAGGGTGCAAACCCCTGGGACAGGAGACCAGGGGGCGAGAAGAGGCCCCCAGGAGCCCAGGGTCAGGGTCCTCACTCCAGAGAACTAGATGCCCTGGAATGGTCTGGCCACACCTCCTCACTGGCCCCGCTCAGCCCCTTCACCCCACCTGTCAATCTCCATGTCCTCCCGTTCCCCCTCCAAACCATTTCACAGCGGCCCTGTGGGCTCCTCCTGCGCCCCTCCCTCTCCCTCACCAAGCGGGCCACACCCTTTTGTGCTTCGGCCCCCTGCACGCCTTGCACGTGTGGTCCCTGCTGCCTGCGGCCAGCCCCTCCCATCTCTCAGGCCTTCTCTGTCCACCTGGCCTGCGGCAGGTGGACCCCACGACCTCTGCCTCACTGGCTGGTATGTTTCCTTCCACGTGTCTTTCCTGATTGCTTTTTTTGAGGCTGCGCCCCTGGCAGGCAGAACTTCCCAGGCCAGGGATCAAACCCATGCCACGGCAGTGACAATGCCGGCTCCTTAGCTGCTGGGCCAACAAGGAACCCCTCCTTCCACGTCTCTCTCACTGTCCCTGCTCCCTCCGTCCCACCCTGAGGGCGAGCTCCTGGAGAGCAGGCATGACGCCCGCCTGGGTTACCATCGATTCCCGGTGCGTGGCACACGCTGTCTGTTGAGTGAATGAAGGAGGAGGTTTGGGGACCCCGATGAGAGGACTGCTGGCAGGATACATGGCTGGATGCCCTGGGGACCCCACACCAAGGCATGGCTAGAGCTCAGGTCCTTGCCCTGCCCCCAACACACCCGGGCACTGGCTTCCTTCTGGCCCCTGAGCCCAGGCTAGGGTGGGACTTGCCTGCTCGCTTGACAATGGCCTCACCCAGGGAGGACGGGAAGTAGCCCACTCGGTCGTTGCCTGTCCTGTTGTCATGGATACAGCCCTTCCACCGGCCATCTGGATGCTGCTCAAGGACCTGGCCAGATAGGGGACACCAAGCTCAGGGAGATACTCTCCAGGCCAAGAGGGTGGGTGGCCCGGGCCCCTGCTCAGACCCCCAGACCCCCAACTGCTGTCAGGAGTTGGGGGGGTGAGCCTCCCTCCCAGGTCCCCCCCCCCATCCAGGGCGCCAGCAGCCTCAGCCCACGCTTACTGTGATAATGTCCCCGGCTTTGACATTGAGGCTGGTCAGGTCGTAATTGTTGCAGTAATCCTTGGTCGCCCGGACCTGCAGGGCCGCCGAGGCCTCTGGGGACACAGGAGGCGGCAGACCCCCCAGTCCTGTGAGCCGGCCTGGCCCAGGCCCTGCCCCAGCCCCCCTGCCCCGCCCGGGCCCACCTCGCAGCAGCTGCTTGATCTCCTTGCTGGCCTGGGAGGTGGTGAACTGGTGCACGATGTCCAGGGCCGTCTGGCTGTAGGTGTTCCTCACATGGGCATTGATCCCGTTCTGCGTGTGCCAGAGCGCCTGCGCTGTCAGGAGCCCCCACACCCCCGCGTGACCCCAGCTGCCCTGGCCCCCAACTCACATCCAGCAGCAGCCGAACCACTTCCGTCTTCCCGCAGAGCGCAGCCTCGTGCAGGGCCGTGCCCGCCTTGGTCTGGCGGTTGATGTCGATGCCGGCTTGGAGGAGGAGCCTGGGGGAGGGAGGAGCAGCGGGCAGGGCCTTGCCAGGCATCCTTGGCCCCAGGGGACCCAAGCCGGCCCCAATTCCCAGGGCCTGAGGTGGAGCCAACCCTGCCCTACCTCCCGGACAAGATGGTACCCGACCGTGCCCCTGCCCCTGTGGGCGTGCCCCTCCCCGGGCTAACTCTTCACACAGGTGTCTTGTCTTATCCTCACACGGGCACAGCCGGGATACCCGCCTTAAGGATGGGGAAACTGAGGCTAGAGACTACAGACCTCCACAGGGCCAGCCAGCGAGCGGCACAGCCTGTGAGGCAATAGAAGTTCGCTCCCCAGCCCATCCCGTGCGTCCCTTCTGCGGGGGGCTTGGGCATCGTCGCATGCCCGCGGCGCCCCAGCTGCTCCGGTTTCGCTGCCGAGCCAGGAGCAGCACCCGAGGCCGGATGTCTCTCCCGGCCCCACGGCTGTACCTGATGATATCAATGTGGCCGTTCTTGGCTGCCAGGTGCAGGGGGCTGGTGCCATTGGGGTCCGTGGCGTCCCCTGGCCGGGGCTCCAGCAAGGCCGCGCACATGTTGCTGCTCAGGAGCAGCTGGACCACCTTGAAAGGAGACCCAGAAATGGGGTGGGGGGGGTGCAGGTGTGACCCCCCCACTCCCACCACAGGAGAAAATGGGGCGGACGGAGCCCCACTCAGGCCCTGGGCAGACTTACCCCGACACGGCCGAACTCACAGGCGAGGTCCAGGGGTGTCTTCCCCGAGTTGTCCACCATGCACGGGTTGGACTGGTGCTGGAGCAGCATCTCAGACTGTGGGGACCAAGGGTGCGGTCGGCCCCGAGGCTGGTGGCACGAGATGCCCCAGGCGCCCTGTCGGGAGGGGGGCCTTACCACGTCGTAGTGCCCATGCTGGGCCGCCAAGTGCAGGGGGATGTGGCCTTCATCCGACGGGATGTTCACTGCCGAGCCCGCCTTCAGCACCAGCTTCATGGGCTCCTTCCGGCCCTGCCAGGCCGCATAGTGCAGCGGCCGCATGCCTGGGGGAAGGCAGAGGCCGTTGGGAGCCAGCCTCAGACCCTGAGCCCAGCCCTGCCCTGCAGGACACTGAGTCCATGCCTGGCCAAGACCCTGGGCTGACACTTCAGTTGAGGGACCCCCCCGGGCCTCCAGGAACTCCACTTCTGAGCGTGGCACCCTGCCCTGGCTCTGAGGTCTCCAACTCTGAGGTCCCCGACGGGCCTTGCCTTTGTTGTCCTTGATGTCCACGGCAGCCTGGGCCTCCAGCAGCAGGGTTATCAACTCTGTGTTGCCATTCAGGGCCGCGTGGTGCAGGGCAGAAAAGCTGGGGCAGGCGGCAGACACGTATGAGCAAGGACCTGGGCACCCCGGCCTTCCCCGGAGTCCCTGATGCCCATTCCAGACCGGCATCTATCCCTCTGGTGGAGAACTCACCCATCTGGGTCCTGGAAATTGACATTGATCTTCTTGGTGGAGCCCAGGAGCTCTGGGGGTGGAAGGAGACACGCTGAGGAAGGCTCTGCGCAGCCCTCACGGGGCCCTTCCCGCCACCGCCGCCCCTCCGAGGCAGCCTGAGAGCGGCTGGCTGGCTCCCTGGCGGGCTCCGAGCCAGAGCTCTCTAGGTCTCTGGTCTAGAAACATTCCTTCACTCATTCAACTCGGCTCCCTGCACGCAGCTCCAGGTACCAGCTTTTAGATCTTGGTTCCCACCGAACGCAGATGTTGGGAGGCTGGGGACAGCCTGGGGACAGCCCGGGGACAGAAGCCAGGGCTGTGCACCCACACAGGCACACACGTGTGCACACGAGCCCCTTCCCTGGGGACGCTGGCTGAGCACCTGTCAATGGTGGGAGGGAGAGAGCCAGCCCAATCTGTCTCTCAGAAGGACCCAGATGGGGCCGGGGGTGGCCCGGGGAGGCTGGAACACCCGGAAGCGAGGGTATCTCTGAGGGAAGATCCACGATTCCCTCAACCAGTGCCCCCGCCCCCCATCGCCAGTGCGGGGCCTGGCCACGCAGACGAGCCCCACCCCGCGGGCCAGGAAGGGGAGGCAGGCAGGTGGCCGAAGCCTCCAAGAGACCACAGAACGGCCGCCGTGTCCACAGGGGCACGTCAGGCCCCGGGATGGGCCCACCTGAAGCCCGAGGGCTCGAGCCCTCCTTTTGGGAACCCAGGCTCCTCCCGGGGCCTGGCCAGGCCACCCGCCGCCTGCCAGAGGAGGGGAGCCCACCGATGCCCTCCCCGTGGGCTCGGGTCCAGCCGGACTCAGGCCAATCCCCTGCCTGTCTGGGCCGTAGTTACATAACCCATTTGTGGGTCAGTCACTCCGGGAGGGAGGGGCTGGGGAGGACAGAAGCCCCTTTGTCCAGGCCCAGGACAGGGGTGGGGGCAGGGGACCAAGGGAGGCAAGACACAGAGGGGCTGCAGCAGGGCCCGCCCACCCGGTGACCCCCAGCTCTGACCCCTGTCGCTCTGGCCTCGGTTCTCGGCAGCCGGACGCAGGGTGCGGGTCCCCCAGTGGCCCACAAACCCCACAAAGTCAGAGGGGCCTGAATTCGAGTCCTCCTTCCGCCCCTTACTGGCCCTGTGGCCTTGGACCTGAGCTTGAAGGGCCTAACAGGGTCGGCCTCGCAGGTCTAAGGGCGTTTCCAGACCACAGTGACGGGTCTGGCACCGAGCCGGCTCGGAGCAGGGGGGCCTCCAGGAAGGCCTGGCCCCTGTTCTGCTGCCCCACCCCCTCCGCTCGGACATCTCAGTTGGCAGCAATGCCACCCTTCCTTCACCTGGGTGGTCCAGGCTGTAACCTTGGAGGCAGCCCGGGGTCCCTTCCTGAGTCCTTACGTCTTCTCTGTCAATAAACCCTGTCAGCTCCACCTTCAAGACACGTTCAAAGCACACTGGGAATCCCAGCATTTCTCAACAGTGCCATCACCGCCCCGGGCCCAGCCAGAATCTCTAGAAGGATCGCTGCCATCACCTCCCCACTGGCATCCCCACTTCCGCCCTGCCCCTTCCGGCCCATCCTCCCCATCCGCTGAGGGGGCCCCTGTTAGAACATGAGTCTGCTCCCATTGCTCCCATCTCATGGGGGTTGGAGGCCAGAGCTGGACAAGGGCCCTGCATGATGCGGCCTCCCTCCATCCACCACGACTTCCTCGTCGCCCCCGTTCCAGCCATACATGCCTCCTTGGTGGCCACTCTCCCCTGCCACAGGGCCTTTGCACATGCTGTGTGGGAGCTATTCTTCCCTAAGTTATCCCTGTGACTCCCTCTTCGCATCCTTCAGGTCGTTATCCAAGACCCGCATCCCACCTAAAACGGGAACCCCCTTCCCTCCCCGCGTCTGGTGTATTTTTCACTTTAGCCCCCGGAACACCACTTACCATCCATCTCGCTCACTAAGCTACAAGCTCCCAGAGGACGAGAGGGTTCATCTGTTTTGCTCACTGCTGTATCCTTGGTGGCGAAAACAGTGCCAGGTGCACACAAGATGCCCTGTAAATTGCTGACTGAACTGAACCCACATCCTACACACCTGCCACGGCCAGCTTCACCCACAGGACCCTTGCAGCCTGGCCGCATGCTCTGCTGTCGCTAGCCTGGAGTTCTTATTTTGGGGATGTTTTCATTTTGCACTGAGCTCTGCGAATGATGCAGCCAGGCCTGCCCCTGTCCCCTGATGTCAAGCTGAAGCGAGCACAGCACCCCCAGCCCTGCTGAGGGCCATGCTCTCCACATTCTCCCAGAGAACACTCTGCCCCGACCCTAGCGTCTGCCCCCCTCCTTCGTAGCCGCAGCTTAGCTGGTTCCCAGCTTCTCCCCCAGGACTTCCCCGGGCCCGGTCGCTCTCTCCCCTCCTGCAGCCCAGCCAGGTGTTCTGAGTGGAGCCCATGGCCAGGGACACCTGCTCCCTGCTCACCCAGCTACACCTGCAGGTGCTGAAAGCTCAGAGGGGCTGGAGGTCAAGGCCCAGGAAGTGACACAGACACTGTGGGGAGGGAGAGGCCCCATCCAGAAGCAGATGCTCCCCACAGGAGGGGCATCTTGCTAAAGTCATCTGGCCGCCCCCCTGCTGATCCCCTCGAAGAGAAAAAGCGCTGGAAGTGGATGGCGGGGAGCTCGAGGGTTTGAAACTCCCCCGATTCCTATGGTGACACTGGGCCCCTGGTAGGTGGGGGAGAAGGGGGCAAGTGGGGACCAAAAGGGGCCCCAGGAGCCCCTTTCCCCTTTCCACGCAGAATGCCCAGCAGTCGTCATACATAAACCCCGCCCCTGACCCCCTCGTGACTTGGCACTCAAGCCCCTTGTCCCCCCAGCCTTCTAACCCCTCTCCTGCCACCTTCCCACCCTAGAAGTCAGCTCCATACTCCTGCTGCACAGGCCCTGGGGGGCCAGGCACAGGCCACCTCGACAGCCACATCTGTTCCCTACAGGGATGTGGTCGTGGCCTCCCCGGGTCCCATCTCAGATTGGCTGAGTCCTGGGGCCACCATCAGGGCAAGGCACCCTCTCAGCTCCCCCAGGGCAGGCAGCTCTGAGCCAGATGCTGGAAGGAACCACCAGTGGGCCGAGGTGAGAGAGCACAGGAGGGCTGGCCGGCAGACTTCAGGGAATTTGGGGAAAGAGAAGGTTGGGCCAGAAGGAAGTGCAGGGTGACCCCGGCACCCCACCGGCACCCCAGAAGACCAACCCCCATGCCAGCCTTTTCCCTTCGAGCAGTTTCTTCTTCCCTTCAAGAACAATTGCTAAGGGTGCCCAGACTTGTGATGTAAGCAGAGGCTCCTTTCGGGCGGGACCGGGGGCTGACAGCCTGGGTGACACTGGGGTGCTGGGGGGGAGGGAAGATGTCAGCCCAGGGAGGAGACGGCGGAAACAGGAACCATGGGAACACCTCCGGAGTGTGTGTGGGGGTGCTGGGGAGCACGGCTGGATGCCCCCCACCCCGTGGCCCAAACTCCAGCTGTACTTTGCTGAATCAAAATACATCTTACTCCAAAGCAGGCCAGCGTTGCCATGACAACCAGGCTAATTCATGGAGGGATTTCTCCGTCTGATTTCTGATGCCCGCCCCTGTGAGTCAGAGAGCCCAGACTCAGGGGCCAAGGCAGGTGTGTCTCCTACCCAGAGACCAGCCCCAGCAGGAGCCAACGTGGAGATCCTTGCGGAGACACAGGTGGAGGTCAGAGTCCCCACACCTCCCCCAGGGGGCCAGAGCAGAAGGGGGGAGGAACCCCCAAACCAGATGCCCCCATTTCCTCAGCCCACCTGCCCCGGGCTACCTAAGGGAATGGCCACAGTTAGCACCCCCTGAGCACTCACTAAGCACCTGGGCATCACGTGTGCATCCACTGCTCTTACACACAACTGTCCCCATCCTACAGATGAGAAGACTGGAGTTGTTGGAGCCCAAGGTCGGATGGCCACTAGGTGGAAGCCTTGGCCTTGCCTTGAACCTCTCCATCCCCGCTTGTGTGTCTGAGGCGCAGCTGAGGCTGCCGCTGCCTGAAGGCCCTCCCTCCCTTGCTGTGCCCTGAGGCCCTGAAGCCAGCCCCACCTGGCAGACCCTCCCTGGGCCTCGGGTGTGGAAGGCAGGGCCAGCCTGTGTATTGTGTGCCTGCAAGGCTGTCTAATGGCACAGAGCAGATAGGAGCTGCAGTGGGAGGGTCGTCTTGGGCTCAGGGACCTCCCCCCACCAGCCCCAGGGGCAGTCTCAGTTCCCAGCATCTCCCCTGGAGAGAGGGCAGAGAGCCCCCCCCCCACCTTTCACACACAGTCCCAGGGTGTGAGATGCAGACTGGGACACACAGACCCGACCTGCAACCCGGGCGAAGCCTGCCGGCGCCAGCACAGGTGCCCTGACACACTGACATGGCCATGCGTGCGCAGCCGCACGCGCGCGCACACACACACACAGCTGGTCCACACGCCCATCCATCCATCTCCATTGGCCCTGGGGGGGAGGCTCCAGGCTGAGCTGGGATGAGTGCTGGGATCAGGGCTTCAAGCTTCCAAAGGTCCCCTGGGGTCCCCACAGTGGAAGCTCAGGATGGCCAGTGGGAGACCCCCCTTCCCCCCAATCCCCTTTCCCAGCAGGGAAGCCAGAGAAGGCCAGGGTCTTTTGCAGGGTCTGCACCTGCCGGGAACTCGGCCGGGCCCCGGGCGGGGCGACCTTGGGCCTCTGCTCGCCCATCAGTAGATGGCCCCCAGCCGGCCATGCCTGGGCAGCCACACCCCCAGCATGGTCCTGTCCCCCCCCTTCGCGGCCAAGCATGTGATGAAGCATGCGGCGGGGAGGGGGTCTGACAGAGACGTCAGCCCTATGGTCGCCCCTCACCTCAAGGGGCCCCTCCCTCTCTCCACGGTGTGTGTGGGGGGGAATCCGTCTCGCCCTTTAAAGGCCCAGCAGAGACCTCCAGCTGTCAGCCCGCAGCCCGGGAAGGGAGGGGAACGGAGGCAGAGAGGGATGCCAAGAAGGTGGGTGCATCCAGGTGCCCGCTGGGGGGCTCGCGTGACGGCGGGGCGCTCGCAGCCGCCCCTCCTCCAGCGCTGGCAGCGGGGGGCGCGGACCCAGGGTCAGGGCGCCGCGGGCCCCGCCCCGCCCCCGGGGACCCGAGAGCATCCCCCTCCCCGCCCTGCGCCGGCCGGGGTGGGGGGCTCGGCGCACGATCCGGCCCCGGGGCGTGCCGCGGCTCCCTCCCGCCCCCCGCGGCCCCCCGCGCCCCCCGCACTCACTGGCCTTCCCGGGCCGAGGCCTCTGCAGCAGCCTCTGCGCGGTCCCCACGTCCTCCGCCTTCACCGCCTGCACCAGCTCCTGCTCCTTCCCCATGGCGCGGCCGGGGCCGCAGCGACGCGGCTGCGCTCCGTGCGCTCGGCGCGGCTCAGAGGCGGCGGCGGCGGCGGCCCCGCGGCACCGGCCGCATCCTCCGCCCTCCCCCGCCGCCTCTTCCGCCACCCGCGCCCCTCGCTGTCCTCCGGCTCCGGCTCGGGCTCGGGCTCCCGGCGCGGAGGGAGCGGGGAGCGCGTCACGGGCGGGGGGCGGCCCGGGGGCGGGGGCCGGCGGCGGCGGCGGGCGCTGGGCGGGCGCGGGGCGGGGGCGCGGCACCTGGCGCCGCCTCCCGGACGCCTGGGTCCCCCTCCTGCGGCCGCTGACCTCCGTCCGCCCGCGCCGGCCGCGTGCCCGGCTCCTTGGCTCCGCCCCTGCCTCCCGCCGGGTCCTCCCGACGCCCCCTCCCCACGTGCGGGCCGCGCGCGGCTCGGGCCCGGCTGCTGCGGACACCCCGCGGCCCCGGCGACCTCCAGGGGCTGGGGACAGCAGCCGCCGCCGGCTGGACACCGAGCCCCGGCACGGCGGCGGCGGCGGCGGCGGCGCCAGGCAGAACCTGAGAGAGGCTTCCAGAGGCTGCGGGACCTACGGGGGGGAGGGACTCGGGCAGCCGCGGCGGGCGGGGAGCCAGGCACGGAGAGAACCGGGCACCGGCGGCACGGGAGCTGTCAGACATTTTTGGCCTGCGGTTCCCGTTCCCGTGGGAGGTGTCAGGGGTTGTGAAGAGGAATCTCCCGGTAATGAATTCGGTGTCAGGGAACCCGCATCCCTGCAGCGGCACCTCTTGCCCCGCAGCCTCTGGCTCTCTCCACCGACGCTACCAGGCCGCCCTGCACCTCAGCCGGACCCCAGCACCAACTGGGGTGCAGCCCCCACGCCTCCCACCAAGAGGGACCTGCTGCCCCATCCCCAGCACCTACTGGGCCTTGACTCTTCAGACCCACTGCCACTGCCAAGGGGGCCTCAGCCCCCCATCCTCAGCCTTAGCGGGGTCACATCCCTGCCCAGCACCAGTCTGAACCCATACACAGCCTCCAGCCAGACTCGCAGCCCCTAACCTTCCCCCCACCCCCAAACACACACACAGGTCTCAGACTTCTGATCTCCTGGGCCTCCGCCTCAGGGCTCTACTTTGGCAAGGCTGCGGCATTCTAGAAACAGACTGGTTGGAATCTGGGTCCTGGCTTAGGCTGTCTCCTCATCTGCAGGGAGGGCCAGATCATCACCCCAACCAGGCAAGGCTGGTGGAACATTCGGAGAAGTTCACAAGTAGGATGCTCTGACGCCCCTCTTCCTGTGGCCCAGACCATCAGGCTGGTCCAGGGAGAAGGTGGCCAGAGTGCAGAGGAGGGGGAAGCAACAGGCACTGGGCTTCCCTGATCTGGGCAGGTGGTCGAGTTCCTCCGTGGGGTCTCTTAGGAAGGCCAGGAAGCCAGCCTATGTCCCCCAGTGTGCTGGGCTTTCACAGGGGGGTCCCTAAAGATGAGGGTCCGACCCCCACGCTTTATGGTGACCAATTCCAGGGCATTTGCTGGGTCAGGTGCTGTGCTGGTCACTTCACAGATGAGCTTGAACTTACTGTGCTTTTTTCTTTTTAGGGCTGCATCCTCCGCACATGGAGGTTCCCAGGCTAGGGGTTGAATCGGAGCTGTAGCCGCCGGCCTACACCAGAGCCACAGCAACGCCGGATCCGAGCTGTGTCTGCGACCTACACCACAGCTCACGGCAACGCCGGATCCTTAAGCCAAGAGCGAGACCAGGGCTCGAACCTGTGTCCTTATGGATGCTAATCAGATTTGTTTTTGCTGAGCCACGACAGGAACTCCTTGCTGTTTTTATTTTTGTTTGCTTCTTTGTACTGTGCCCATTTTACAAATGAAGAAAGCGAGGCCCAGAGAAGCCAAGATCCCGCCTGGAGGTCCCAGAGTCTTCAGGTCATGAGTCTGAGATTTGAACGCACACCGGCCTCTGCACTGGTCCCAGTTCTGCCTCTTACTGGGTCCCAGTCACTTTGTCTTTGAGTCTCAATTCCCCTCCATAAAATGGGGGAAGGACACCTCCCCTTAGATTATTTGAGGATTGCAGTTCCCGTTGCGGCTCAGCGGGTTAAGAACCCAATATAGTATCGGTGAGGTGCAGTTCGATCCCTGGCCTCGCTGAGTAGGTTAAGGAGCTGGCGTTGCCACAAGCTGTGGTGTAGGTCACAGATAGCAACTCAGATCTGGCACTGCTGTGGCTGTGGCATAGGCTGGCAGCTGCATCTCTGATTCACCCCCTAGCCTGGGAACTTTCATATGCCGAAGGTGCGGCCGTAAAAAGATTATTTGAGGGTTAATTGGGATGCTGTGCACCAAGCGCTTTGCAAGAGATCTCAGGAAGTGCTCAGCAAACAGCTTCTGTGGACACCGTGACATTCTTGGGTCTCCCTGCCTGACCCCTGGGTAGCAGTTGTGTTTTCTCCCACTTCGTATCTGCAGAGCCTAGCAGTGTGTCTAGCACACTGGAAATGCTACTACAAGGGCAAAGGATAGCTATCATCCTTCCCGTTATTTTTACGTCTTGGCTGGCTGAGGCAGACCACTCTGGCCTGAATCCTTCACCAGAGACCAGGGATCAAACCCGCAACCTCATGGTTCCTTGTCAGATTTGTTTCCGCTGCGCCACGACGGGAAGTCCCTCCCAAATAGACTTTCATCTGACCTGGAAGGCCAAGTTCAACTTAAAATGATCAGAAACCTCTGGGAAATGAACTGACCCCCGCCTAGGGCTGCCTCACTTCTATCCTTGGCGCAGCTCCAGCTCCAGCCCCAATGATACACAACAAACAGGTACCCCTTAGTCACTCCTCAGCCCCAGGGGTGGGCAACTTGCTGCACGCCTCACCTTTCCGAGTACAGACCTGAGAAGAGAGCCACTCAGATTTTGCCAGATTCATCCTGGTAGGGGAGGCTAATGCCCTGGGGGGAGCCAGGAATTCTAGATCTGCTGCTGACCAGCCCAGTGAACCCGGGACCCCTCCCCTCCGCTCAGGTGCCTATAAAATGGGCTCTCAGCTCTGCATGGAGCCCAAGGCTGATGGGCAGGTACAGCAGAAAGAGAGATGTGCGTTTTCCTGGCATCCCCCCAGCCTGGGGATGGGGGCAGCGCAGCAGGCCATCCGCTCCTGCTGGGGGTATGAGGATGCAGCTGCGTGGGACTTGGGCAGCCCTCCAGGAAGTCAGGCCTCCGAGGACGATCCCAGAAGGGGAGGGCCGCTGAGCCAGCAGAATTGCTGAGGCTCAGCCTAGAGCAGAGCTGGCGGCAGCTTCACTGCAGCCCAGGCTGGCCCCCTTCCCAGCTGCATGGCACCCCCGCCTCAGCAGCACAGCCCTGGTTCTTGCCCACTGGTTCGTGCCTGCTCAGGGGCTCCCTGGTGCCCAGCCCTTATGCATAAAATGACGAATGTACCCTCTCCATGGGCTGCTGGGAGCAGAAAGCAGGCTAGTGGCCGTGGCTTCTATCATTCTCATAGATCCCACCTCTGTAAAATGCTCAGCCGATGCTGGTACATGAGAAGGAATCCACAACCATGGGTCCTGTCTCCCCTTCCTGCCAAGCAGAGAGGCTGGGGCTGCTCAGGCTTGGTGTGGAGCCTGGCCTGGTCTCTAGGCATGAGACCCAGAGGCCCCCCCAAAAGGGCCTGTCCCATGGATCACAGGTGGGACCCGGCAGACATCTGGTCAACCTCCCAGCCCTCCTTCGGCCCCACTTCTCTCTCCTGCTCTCAGGCTTTCAGGGTTTGTACTGCTCTGGCCAGCCTGCAGGTGCCAGGGCACCCAGGGCTCTTCCTCTCCCAACCTGCCATGCCCCAGAGCTGCCTCTGCACCTGGGGGAGCCGCCCTGGACAGAGAAAGAATGAGGATGAGGTGTGGGGGTTGCCTGGGAAGCAGCCACCTCAGCCAGAGTTTGAGCTCGGGGGAGGGTTGAGCCCAGCAGGCCGGCTTCTGCCGCGTCAAGTGTCCTTGGATGCGTGACTCTTCATCTCTGAGCCTCAGTTCTCTCAGCACCAGAATGGGGGCGGTTCCTCCTTGGCAGAGCCATTAAGGACCCCACGCAGAAGGTGGGGAAAACACTCACACAGTTTGGTGGTTCCTCAAAAACTCAAATGTGGGAGTTCCTGTTGGGGCTCAATGGTAATGAGCCCGACCAGTATCCCTGAGGATGCTGGTTTGAGTCCTGGCCTCGCTCAGTGGGTCGGGGATCTGGTGTTGCTGTGGCTGTGGTGCAAGCCGGCAGGGGCAGCTCTGATTCGGCCCTGAGCCTGGGAACTACCATATGCTGTGGGTGTTGCCCTAAAAAGCAAAAAAAGAAAAAAAAAAAGGACTGACCTCTGCTACAACCTGGATGAACCTTGAACCTTGAAAACATGGTGCCCAGAGAAAGAAGCCAGACACAAAAGGCCACATATATATATATTTGTCTTTTTTTTTTTTTTTTTTTGTCTTTTCCAGGGCCGCACCCACAGCATATGGAGGTTCCCAGGCTAGGGGTCTAATCAGAGCTACAGCTGCCAGCCTACACCACAGCCACAGCCACAGCCACAGCCACGTGGGATCCGAGCCACGTCTTCGACCTACACTGCAGCTCACGGCAACGCCGGATCCTTAACCCACTGAGCGAGGCCAGGGATTAAACCTGTAACCTCATGGCTCCTAGTCAGATTTGTTAACCACCAAGCCATGACGGAAACTCCTATGTTTGTCTTTTTTTACCTTTTTCTAGGGCTGCTCCCATGGCATATGGAGGTTCCCAGGCTAGGGGTCCAATCAGAGCCGTAGCCACCAGCCTACACCACAGCTCATGGCAACGCCGGATCCTTAACCCACTGAGCGAGGTCAGGGATCGAACCTGCAACCTCATAGTTCCTCGTCGGATTCGTTAACCACTGTGCCACGAAGGGAACTCCTGAAAAGGCCACATATTGTATGATTTCATTTATATGAAATGTCCTATGGAGACAAAAAGACTTCTGGTGTCCAGGGGCTGAGGGGAGGCGGAATGTGGGGGTGGGGGTGGGGTGGGGGTCTTCTGGGACGATGGAAATATTCTGGATTTATATGGCGGTGGCGGCTGCACAACACCGTGAATGTACCAAGTGCCACTGAATTTGTTCATTTAAAAGAGGTTACTTTCAGAGTTCCCTGGTGGCCTAGCAGTTAAGGATTCAGCGTTGTCATCGCTGTGGCTTGGATTCTATCCCAGGCCCAGAACTTCTGCATGCCATGTTCCAGCCAATAAGGAAATAAAATAAAATTAAATGAAAACAAAATAAAAAAAGTTATTTTCAGATTATGTGAATTTCACCTCAGAACAAAACACTGGAGTTCTCTTCCTGGTGCAGCGGAAACGAATCTGACTAGTATCCACGAGGGCGCAGGTTCGATCCCAGGCCTGGCTCAGTGGGTTAAGGACCCAGTGTTGCCATGAGCTGTGGTGTAGGTCGCAGACATGGCTTGGATCTGGCATTGCTGTGGCTGTGGTATAGGCTGGCGGCTGTAGCTCTGACTTGACCCCATTCCCTGGGAACCTCCATACACTGCAGGAGTGGCCCTAAAAAGCAAAAAACAAAACCAAAAAACACCCAGGAAGTTCCCATTGTGGCTCAGTGGTAATGAGCCCGACTAGGATCCATGAGGATGCAGATTTGATCCCTGACCTTGCACAGTGGGTTAGGGATCTGGTGTTGCCATGAGCTGTGGTGTAGGCCGCAGACGCGGCTCAGATCTGGCCTTGCTGTGGCTGTGGTGTAGGCCAGCAGCTGCAGCTGCAACTTGAGCCTTAGCCAGGGAATGTCCATATGCTGCAGGTTCGGCCCTAAAAAGCAAAACCAAACCAAAACACCCAACATACTGCCCCACACAGAATGAGCCCTAAAAGTGCTATAAGAGCTGCTGAGGAGACTAGGAGTGGGAGTTGAGCAGGTGAAGGGGTGGGGGGTAGAGCACCCCGGGTGTGGGCAAGTGTTCAGAGAGAGGGGGGTGGAGAATTCTACGACTGTTGTTCGACTGTTGTTCCCTCGTGGCTTGTGGATCGGCGAGAAGGGGACAGCAGGAGGGGTGGCAGGGGCTGAGCCCGGGATGCTGGAGGGGACCCCTGCAGGCTTCTAACAAGGGCCAGACTTAGAATTTTAGTTTATTTTTTATTATCACTTTTATTTTTTTGCTTTTTAGGGTCATACCCATGGCACGTGGAGGATCCCAGGCTAGGGGTCGAACTGGAGCTGCAGCTGCCGGCCTACACCACAGCCACAGCCACGTGGGATCCAAGACTTGTCTGCGGCCTACACCACAGCTCACAGCAATGCTGGATCCTTAACCCACTGAGCGAGGCCTGGGATCGAACCCGCAACCTCATGGTTCCTCGTCGTCCTCGGATTCTTTTCTGCTGCGTCAGACTTAGAATTTTGGAAGATCACTCTGTAATGTGAAGGCCAGCCTAGAGGGGGCAGGAGTGGACATGGGGAGGCTGTCCTGGGAGAAGGATGGTGGCCAAGTGGTCTCCCCGCACTATCACACAGGCACCGCATACTGAAGGGGAAGCCTGCGGGGTAGGTCCCTCACGGATGGTCTTGGCCATGGGCAGTGGAGGTGTCCGTGGGGGTTGTGACAGACAACACTAAGGCGGGAGCTGGATGTGAGCTGGAGACAGGTGGAGAGGCCCCGGAGGGGGGATGCTGCTGAAAGCCCCAGAGAGCGGCCAAGAACCCCGAGGGCCAGTGTGGAGACAGGAACCCTGGAGGCTACCAGCCTTTAGGGGAAGGCAGAGGAAGAGACTGAGGGCTGGGTAAGAGCCAGGAGATGATAACGGGAGCTTTTCAGGAGCAGTGCTGTCAGCCACTATGCAGACAGACGTGATGAGGTGCAGAAGGAAAAGTATCTATTGGGTCTAGCAGTGTGAGATGGCCAGGGACCTTGTGAAATTTTCATTGGTGAGCTGGGAGTAAGAGACATGACAGCGGGTCACGGAATGTGAAGTCAGGACAGCTCTTTTTTTTTTTTTTAATGTGTTTTTTTTTTTTAAATTTTGGGGTCTTTTTGTCCTTTAGGGGCACACTTGTGGCATAGGGAGGTTCCCAGGGTAGGGGTCCAATCGGAACTGTAGCCACCAGCCTATGCCAGAGCCACAGCAAGACAGGATCTGAGCTGCATCTTCGACCTACACCACAGCTCACGGCAATGCTGGATCCTTAACCCACTGAGCAAGGCCAGGGATCGAACCCTTGTCTTCATGGATGCTACTCAGGTTCGCTAACCGCTGAGCCAGGACGGGAACTCCATGACAGCTCTTTGGTGGTGGTGGTGTTCGCCTGCACCTGTGGTCTGTGAAAGTTCTCGGGCCAGGAATGGAACCCTGCACTACAGCAGTAATGATGCCAGATCCTTAACCGTTAGGCCACCAGAGAACTCCAAGGAGTGTGAAGGAAGGATGGCTTTTGGAAAGAGTCCAGGCTGGAAGGAGTGTTTTGGGTTGTCTTGTGCTGTTGAAAGGCTGAGGGGAAGCAAAGACGGGAGGGGGTGAAGGTACAGGAAGGAAGGTTCCTGTGACCCAGGGCCTGGATGCTTGGGCAGGGACACTGGCTTGGTCAAGGGGCCAGAGGAAGGGAGGGGTGCAGCTGCATGTGGGCGCCTGGGAGGAAGAAAGTGTGGGAGAGCCTGTCTCAAGGATTCTATTTTCCTGTGAAAGAGGGTGAAACCACGTGGGTAGAGCCTGGGAGGCCTGGATGGAAAAGGAGGCTTGAGGGACCCCCGTTTTGGAGAGGGCACTAGGATTAGTGAGGGGCTGGACAGGTCTGAAAGGGACCAGACCAGGGTGGCCTGATCTAGCAAATAAAACCACAGGACATCTCGTTCCATGAGAATTTCACCTAGACAACGAGGAACTTACTAGTCTAACTCATACAATATTTGGGATATATTAGTACTTTAAAAATACACAAAATGTGTTGCTTATCTGAATTCAAATGCAACAGGGTGTCCCACAAATTACCTGGGAACCCCAACCCCGCGTGGGGAGCAGGGGATGCGTGGGAGGGAGGGGGTGGCGCGACACGGACCTGGAGAAAGGGTTTGAGAAGGGTGGGGTGCCGGAGGGGCAGGAGGCTGGGGTCGCTGCTTTCGTCCCGCCGCGCCGCCTGGGAGCACAGAGGCCTGTACAGGTTCTTCCCAGACAGCAGGGACCCCGTGCCCCAGAACTTCGGTCTCGTCCCCCCGCCCCCACCCCGTAGGTCCCTTGGTGTCGCCGTAATGGCTCATCGATAGCTCTACACTCGGCCTACGCCTCTATCGACTCGTTCCGGCTCCGCTCACCGTCCTGGACCTCGGCGGAGCGCAGAGCCGCGTGTAAGGTACGGAGGCCGCGGAACGAGAGCTCGAAGGCGGCTTCCAGTGGCCGGGAGAGTGCGCCCGGGGGAAGCTGCCTTAGCGGGACGGAGTCAAGACGGTCGGCGGAGCACCGGGGGCTCGCGGGTCCAGGCAGGTAGCGCCCCCTTCCATCAGGGTCAGCCGCCGGCCTTGCTACGCATGCGCGGCCGCAGCGTTCCGGCTTTTTCCCCTCCGGCCCGTCCGGGGCCCTGCTGCGCACGCGCGGCCCGCCCCTGCGGCAGAGCGGCGCCCCGGACGTGACTGCCCCCTGCCGGTCGCGGGTGGGGTGGCGTTCCGTCCGCGTTCGTGGGACCGGGAACGGAGCGCGCGCCTTGGAGCACGGAGCTGTCCCCGGATGGTTGTCACGCGTGTCCCTGAATCTCTCTGAGCCTCGGTTTCCCCATACTTAAAATGGGAATGATTTTATTTTCCAGCACTCAGTGATCTGTTGTCACCTATTAAGGACATAGAGGGTATTCTCTAAATACTGAACTCTTTCTTCTCCAGATGCTCTGATCTTTGACCCCTGCCGGTCAGACCTAGGGCCCTGTGTAGGTCCGAGTCTTTCAAGCAGCCACACCATGAACACGTCTCCAGGCACGGTGGGCAGTGACCCTGTCATCTTGGCCACTGCAGGCTATGACCACACAGTGCGGTTCTGGCAGGCCCACAGCGGGATCTGTACCCGAACCGTACAGCACCAGGACTCCGTATCCTCCCCTGGGGCTGTGGGATGGTGCTGGGCAGGATGCCTGGTGGGGTAACAGCCTGAGCAAAGGCCTCCAGTGGGAAGGATGGGATAGCCGAGCTGGATGCCGGAAGCATTGGGGGCCCCTGGCCCTGGGGCCCTGTTCCTTGTCCTTAACAGGCCCAGCAGGTGAACGCACTGGAGATCACACCCGACCGTAGCATGATTGCTGCTGCAGGTACCTTCTCCTCCACTCCGGGCCCTGATTTCCCATAGGTCCATCTAGGCCCAGCCAGACTTGAGCTTGAACTGTGCCCCCAGGTTACCAGCACATTCGCATGTATGATCTCAACTCCAATAATCCCAACCCCATCATCAGCTACGATGGGGTCAACAAGAACATCGCGTCTGTGGGCTTCCATGAGGATGGCCGCTGGATGTACACTGGTGGCGAGGACTGCACGGCCCGGATCTGGGACCTCAGGTGCGGGGCACTGGGTGGGAGGAGGGGCCAGGCTAGAGACTGTCTCAGGTCAGGTTCACTCCAGGTGAGAGCTGAGACAGAGTTTTCGGTGCAGTGGTTTCTAGAGGGCAGGTGCGGAAGGCAGGATGAAGGCACACAAAGATGGGTGTAGCCTTAGCCTGATCCCACAGGGCCCTCTGAAACCACCTGCTTCAAAGAGGAAGTCCCAGAGCTCCTGGTGGCTTGGCAGGTTGGGGGTGTCACTGCTGTGCTGTGGGTTTGATCCCTGGCCGGGGAACGTCCATGTACTGAGGGTGTGTCCAAAAAACAGCAAATAATAATGATAAGAGAGCAGTCCCGCCTCGAGGCAAGAGGCCACCCTTCATGCCCCTTCTGAGTCTGTCACTGGCTTCAGGCTACCCCTCATGGGGGTGGGGACAAGCCTCCCGCGTATTTCCTGTAAGACAGCGCCCATCACAGAAGGATGAGGATGAGCGGCCAGGGAAGGGGCGTGTGGGGGGGGGGCAATAGCGTCTGCCACAGACGGAGCGTGTCCCCACGTTGAAGGTCCCGGAACCTGCAGTGTCAGCGGATCTTCCAGGTGAACGCGCCCATTAACTGCGTGTGCTTGCACCCCAACCAGGTGAGGGGCACACACAGGGCTGGGCACCCTGGGGCTTTGGTGGGCAGGGGTCCTGCCCTGCCTCACCTCCCCTGCCCCTCAGGCGGAGCTCATCGTGGGTGACCAGAGCGGCGCCATCCACATCTGGGACCTGAAAACTGACCACAACGAGCAGCTGATCCCGGAGCCCGAGGTCTCCATCACGTCTGCCCACATCGACCCCGACGCCAGCTACATGGCGGCAGTCAACAGCACTGTGAGTCCTGGGGAAGGTGGGTGGCTCGTACCCAGCCTTTATCTCCTGTGTTCTCCACAGGGGGGCTTCTTCCCCAGGTGTCCCTCTGGCCCCTTCCTCTCCGCCATCCTGGGCTCCAGCTCTGGCCCAGTCACCAAAGCCAGAAACCTGGGCGTCACTTTTCAGGGATCGAACCTGAGTCCTCATGGGTCCTAGTCAGACTCGTTGCCACTGAGCCACCATGGGGACGCCCCCCTCCTCCCATCTTGTTCTCCTCACTCCTGTAGGCCAGCAGCACCCTTCGGGAAAGCCAGGCGTGGCCTTCTGCTTGCAGCCCATCAGGCGTAGCACTTGGCTGTGGCCTGATCTCCCAGGTGCTCCTTGCAGGCAGGACCAGATGTGCCTGTCACATGTCCCTGGCCCCCCGATCCCTGCGCACAGCCACAGTGTTGGCTGGCAGCCCTGGATGTGGGTCTCACTGCCATGACGTCCCTCCCCATGTGTCAGCCCAGAGGCTCCGGGGCTCCCAGCACTTCCCACTTACTCCGCAGGGGAACTGCTTTGTCTGGAATCTGACCGGGGGCATTGGCGACGAGGTGACACAGCTCATCCCCAAGACCAAAATCCCAGCCCACACCCGCTACGCCCTGCAGTGCCGCTTCAGCCCAGACTCCACGTGTGTGCAGGGCCTGGGGTGCCGGGAGCCCTCACCTGGCTGCGGGGAGGAGGGGGCGTGTCTGGGGCGGGGAGGGGCTAATGCCTTGGGGCCTACCTGGTGGATGGCAAGGGGGTGCGGGATGGAGGGGCTGTTGATGACACCCCTGCCACACTCACACTTGCCCCCAGGCTCCTTGCCACCTGCTCGGCTGACCAGACGTGCAAGATCTGGAGGACGTCCAACTTCTCCCTGATGACGGAACTGAGCATCAAGAGCAGCAACCCCGGAGAGTCCTCCCGAGGCTGGATGTGGGGCTGCGCCTTCTCGGGGGACTCCCAGTACATCGTCACTGGTGAGCCCCGCCCGCCCTGCCTCCCGGTCCCCGCTGGCCCGGCCACGGCCCCCCGGCTGCCCAGGAGCTGGCCTGTGGCGTGGCCTGGCCAGGGCCGCCCCCTGAGCCACTGACGTGCTCTCCCTGCCTGCAGCTTCCTCTGATAACCTGGCCCGGCTCTGGTGCGTGGAGACGGGCGAGATCAAGAGAGAGTACGGCGGCCACCAGAAAGCTGTCGTCTGTCTGGCCTTCAACGACAGTGTGCTGGGCTAGCCTGTGTGCCCTTGGGATTGTGGGCGGCCGCCCCGATGGCACCCGCAGGATGTGTCCGTCCAGCTGCCCAGGTCAGCCTAGGCCAGCTGGACCTGACTGACCTGCCCCGGCCCCCTCGGCCAGACCCGCCGGGCCCAATCGGTCCGCCCTGGGACCCTCCAGCCCCGGCTGCCTCTCCGGATGTGCCCGGGCTCAGGAGACCCACCCCAGCCACCGGCGTTCCCTTCGGAAATTCCGGACCCACAAGGCCTAGAGCTCCGGAGAGGGATCGGAGGCGCCTGCCCGTCCCCAAACCAGCGCCTCCCCCTTTCCTTCCTTGCCCCTCACTTGTCCCCTGAGGCCGCAGACAACACCATCATGGCTGCTGGAGTGGTTTATTAGTGCTGCCGGTGGTCGCCCTGTCTGGGACTGGTGACAGGGCCAGCCAGGCGCTTAGTCCGGGAGGTAATAAAAGCAGACTGACACGCAGATGCTGCTCGGGAAGCAGATGTCAATGCACAGGTAGAGGAGCCGCTGCCTCCGGGGCCCTGGGGGGAGGGGCCTCCATGAACCCCAGGGCCTCCTCCCCCCGGCCCCTCCCGCGGAGCCTGGGCCTCTCCTTGCAGCCTGCCCCACTCACCCTCTGCTCGTCGAGCCCAGTAAATGGGGGTCTCTGCACAAAGGCGCTGCACGGGAGCCCCCACCTGGGCAGGGTCCACCTCATGGTTCCCAAGCACTGCCAGCAGCTCCTGGGTGTAGCGGGTGTCCCGGCCGGGGCTGCGAGGCCAGTGGGGCTGCAGAGAGGGACACGTGCGCTGCCCCCGGCTGAGTAGGACCCGTGCCTCCCTGGATGTGCTGGCGGCGTGCCAGCCCTGCCCCAGTTCTTGTCAGCAGCCTCAACCAGGGAAGACAGAGCTTCTGTTCCCCTGAAACTGGAGCCCCAGACACCCCAGGCCCCGGCTGTACACAGGACCCTTTGTCTGGCCCCTGACCCAAGGCGCCTTACCTGGGAGGAATTCACCAGCAGCTGCAGGGCCTCGCGATCGCGGGGTTCCATCAGGTGGAGGAAGCAGGCCCGGGGCTCCGAGGGGCGGTAACAGACACAACCCTGGGGAGGTGGACGGTGAGGCGGGGCCAGGACCTCCCCAGGCGGTGACCCCCACTCCCCCCAGCCCACTCACGCTCTGCCCGTCCAGCAGCACTGTCCAGCTGTGGTTGCTCTCAGCCGGGGTCACTGTGATGGTCACCACTTTCCTGGCCACGTCCACCTGTTCAGTTTGGTTGGATCGGGGTCCCCTGGGGCTCGGGAGGGTCGGACGGAGCATCTGTAGCGTTGGCTGAGAGTGGGAACCTGGGGCTCAGCGGGGCCGGCTGGGGCCACCTCCGGTCTTGCTATGGGGGTTCTGACCCCTTCACCCCCCTGGGCCTCCAGCTGTCCGCTCGGAGCCTTGGCTCTGCCAGGGGGGCTGCGACATGCTAGCTTCTCCTCCCCCCTCCCCCTGGCTCTGCCGCTGCCCTCATCCTGAGGTCAGGCTCACCTTGGGAGGGCTGTGAGCAAAGCCGAGAAGCCCTCCAGCCATGGCCCCCGCGGTGGCCAGTGCCAGCAGCAGCAGCAGCAGCAGGCGGGGAGCCTTCCCACCCGCATGGCAGGGCGTGGTCTTCACCTGCAGGCACACTGCTGTCAGACGGGCCTGGAGCAGACCCGGCCACCGGCTGGCTCGGAAGGCAGGGGCTGACGGGGTATGGGAGGCAGGTGCCGCACTCCAGTCCCCTGCTTAGGACAGGCCGCGAGTCCTTGTCCCAGGACAGGGCACTGGGTGGTGGGAGGCACTCACACTGACAAGCCCGGGGCCTTCCGCCCGGCTGCTCCCCTGCTCCATGCTGCAGCCCTGGAGACAATGCGCTGATTGTCTGGCACCCCTTGGAGTCAGACCGGAAGCCTCAGGACGCCTCCTGATGAGCCAAACAATCGTCCTGGCCCTCTCCCCTCCTGACCCCGCTGCCTCCTTCCCGGCAGAGCTACCTGATATCCAGGTGAGACACCTGGGGGGGAGGGGGTGCTTGTCATCGCGCCTGGCTCTCCTGCCACTTGGCCCGTGCAGACCACAGAGCATCTGGGCCTGTGGCAATCAAGCCCTGGTGGCTGGCACAGAAAGCGGCTCCGGCCTGGCCAGGACTTTATATGTATGGAGCGTCTGGTGTAGGGCAGGCTGAACCTTTCCTAAGGAAGCCCGTTTCTGGTTTCTTGGGTTGTATCTGCACCCCCGGACTGGGCACAGGGCTGAGCCCACGGCACACCAAGGGCCTGTTTGGTGAATGACTGGGTACAGCCCTCCGCCCCTTCTCCTCCCCATGCGCCCCAGCTGCTTCCCAGCCCCCACCAACACAGGACAGGCTGCTGGGCAGCCACAGGTGCTCACTTGTGAAAAGCATGGCTCCCACTAGGTTCCGCTGCAGTTAAGGGCAGCCTGCGGGGACGTGCTGCACGCCTGGGACGCTTAAGCCAGCCTCTGCCCACCCGCCCCTTTGCAGGGCAGCTTTCTCGAACTTAATACCGTATGTTTCCAGCTGCCTGATGCTGTGGATTGCAAGTTACCGCCCTGGCACTGGCAGCTTTGAGAACATGCCTGTCCCCCGCCAGCTTCACCCCGTGGCCCTTTCCTGCTCTGGTTTTCTTTTTTTTTTTTTTTTGTCTTTTTGTTGTTGTTGTTGTTGCTATTTCTTGGGCCGCTCCCGCGGCATATGGAGGTTCCCAGGCTAGGGGTCGAATCGGAGCTGTAGCCACCGGCCTACGCCAGAGCCACAGCAACGCGGGATCCGAGCCGCGTCTGCAACCTACACCACAGCTCACGGCAACGCCGGATCGTTAACCCACTGAGCAAGGGCAGGGACCGAACCCGCAACCTCATGGTTCCTAGTCGGATTCGTTAACCACTGCGCCACGACGGGAACTCCTGCTCTGGTTTTCTTTTGTGCCTTGTTTTCCCTGCTTGTGCAGGACCTGCTCTGCAGTGGGCCTGAGATGGAGTGGCTGTGGTGAGCATCCCAAATCTGGAACTGGAATTCCAGAACGGTCTTGTACAGAGTGTAACCCCAGCCCCTCCCCGAGAGACAGCTGCACCCTCTGCAGAGGCTGCTTGCTGTCCAGGCAAGAGCAAGGAACACCAGAGTCAGCTCAGGTCTCAGAGTTTAATATACCTTTGGGTTCACACAGTGCAACAGGGGTGGAGACAGGGTGCAGAGAGTTCCTGGGCTGCTGCCCAGCAGAAGAGGGAGCTGTCGCTGGCTGCTGCACCTGCCACGTGCTCCTGGTGTGGGTGACAACGCCCTGACAGGCCTGCTCAATATCCAGACCCACCTTGAGCCGACCTCGCAGAGCCAACGTCAGCACCACCAACCTCACAGGTGCTGGCTGCCCTCACGTTGCCCACCGCCACATCAGAACCCCAGGCACGCAGACCTGGGAAGAGCTGAAGGCTCGGGACACCCTTTATTGCTCTGAGAACTCTTAAAAGACTGAGTGAAGGGCCACTGTGACCCTGGGGTGGTGGAGAAGCCACAGGCTGCAGGCAGACACCGCTGGGTGCAGGGCGAGGCACCCGGAAGGAGTCGGCCAAAAGGAACAACCTCCCAGGCCCTACCCTACAAGTGTGGCTGGAGTCTGCTCATCAGGCCTATTCTCGAAGGTCAGCAACTTACGGAACAGGGAGAAAAGTCCACAGCCCCCTGCCAAGAACCCTTGGCTAGCCAGTGGATCCTGCCAGTCCTCCAGCTGGCCACTGACAAGGGACTCCAGGGTCAAGATAGGTGGCCTCGTGGACCACTGACATATAACACGTATCCCAACCAAGGGTACTAGAAGACAGGAAGAGATTGGATGCTTCGTAAAAAGACTTCCTGTTTGAGGGGGACCCCTCTTTCCTATCCCACCCAGTGGGAGCCTTGGTGGACAGGCATTCCTTGGCCAGCACTGCTGGCTGTGGGGCACGGAAGCTTCTTCAGTGGGATTTGCCCTACAAGACAGAGCACAGCCATTAATCAACACGCTTACAATTCAATTCCACCACCTGACAAAGTTGAATAAAAGTTTAATAAAAATAACTTCTGTGCTGCCCTGGGCACAGCAGCCCAGACAACAAGGAAGACACTCCTGCGCCCTTGCAGCCACTAGGCAAGCAACACACTCAGCCAAGTCACCTGGGTTTATGTGCACGTCTGAAAAAGCCAAGGTCTGGCTGGGCTGAGTTTACAGAACCACACAATCGTGTTGGAGTGGCAAACATGGGTATCTGAGACAGAACGGACACTCAATTGTGACATCAGAGTGGTTTTTAAGGAAGTGTGCGGTGGGGGGGTTGCTGGTAGTGAGGGCAGCGGCCCACACCCCACGGACAGGGAGACACCACCCAAGTGCAGCCCGTTCCTCCACCCCCCACAGGGCAGCTGAGGAGCTGAGAGGCACCAGCAGGCTCCACTGTTGGTGACCACAACAAGGGGGCCCTGGGCCGGTTTGTACAAGATGCTCTGATCCCTGAAATGCTCAATAAAATACTTGACACCTCACCTCGGTCCCACCAGCAGGCCCTGAGGTTACCTAAATCCTGGGCATATGCTGAACCAATGGCCAGGCCAACTGGCACCTGAGGCCCAGGACCCCCCACAATGTCCTCCAAGCTTAAAAGTGCATCTCAAAATACAAGCATTTGTAAACAAAATCGCCCCCAAACGTTTACTTACAAGATTAAAACTAGTGCCTCTGCTTAACTCCAAGTAATACTCTTTGAAGCCACCTGGCTGAGCGATGCTTAAGCACCACCTATTAATCTGGGTAAGTGATTTTTCATTTTTTTTTTATTCTGGAGATTAAAGACACTAAATCTTTAACCTTGAAGGGCAGGCAAAAGGTCGGCTATGCTGTCAACATAGAAGTCAGGGACCATTTTCTTCCTAGACATGCAGTCACTTTCTTGATTACTCTTCACGTCTCCTAGAGTGGAGACTCCGGTGAGGGTCAGGACGGTCTTCAGACCACAGGTGACGCCCAGGAGGATGTCTGTGTCCAGGCGATCACCCACCATGACCGTGCGCTCCGGGTTGATGCCATACTCCTGGGACACGCAGTCAAAGATGAAGCGGCTGGGTTTCCCTATGATGTCTGCTTGGCGCTGGGCGGCCATCTCCACGGCTCGGACCAGACAGCCGGTACCTGCGGGGCGCAGAGGGAGGGGAGCAGAGTGCCGGGGGTCAGAGGACGAGAGGGGCCCGCCGCCCGCCCTCCAGCCTCCCACCCCCGGGGCGCACGGACCCGCGATGAAGCGGCCGTTCTCGAGTGGGAGTCTGTTGTCCATGTTGGTGCCCACAAGCAGGCAGCTGGGCTGCTGCAGGTAGCGCACAGCCTTGGTGAGCTTCATGTAACTGAAGTGCGGGTCGAAGCCCACCACGACGGCGCGCACGTCGGGCTCCAGGGGCGCGTCCAGCCAGGCACTGGGGCCTTCGCCCTGCAGGGGCTCGGGTCCCACGCCCACGCAGGTGACGCCCACGGCCTCCAACTCGGCGGCCAGGGCCGCGCTGCCTAGCACGTAGGCCTTGGGGGTCGGCGCACCGCCCAGGCGCTGGCGCAGGTAGAGAGCGGTGCAATAAGCTGTGCCGAAGATTTCGCGGCCCGCGTTGGGCCCCGACGGGCCGCCGAAGCCCAGGCGCTGCAGCTTCTCGGCGTATGCCTCGCGGGTCTTGCTGCTGTTGTTGGTAATGAAACCGAGGCGCTTGCCGCGGGCCCGCAGCGCCGTCAGGGCCTCGGGCGCGCCGGGCACCGCCGTCTCACCGCGCCACAGCACGCCGTCGCAGTCGAACAGCAGCGTGTCCACGTCGGCCAGCAGCGTCCGGGCCCGCTCGGCGCTCAGCCGCACGCAGCGGACGTCGTCGCCGCTGGCCTCCGTCGCCGCCATGGCCGCCCGCCCCTGCCACCACCGGCCTCCGCCGCCGCCGCCGCCGCCGCCGCCGCCGCCGCCGCCGCCGACACCCGCTTGTCCTCGCAGCCGCCCGCCGCCGCGCCCGCCCCGCCCCCGGCGCGCTCATTGGCCCTGAGCCTCGCGCGTGCCGCCCATTGGACACCGCCTGCGCCAATCCGCCCCCGCCTCCCGCGGGCTGCGGGAGCGCGGCGCCAACCGTTGCTGCCCGGAGCAGAGAGGATGTCACCCATTGGCTGTCTGACCTGAGCGCCCCGGGGATTGGCTGGCAGGGAGCCAACCGGCATTCTGCGTGGAGCGCTCACTGCGGAAATTCGGCGCAGGAGCCCTAGAGTCCGCGCAGGCCGTAAGGCTGCTGCTCATTGGCGGCCCCTGGGCTGCTCTTCCATTGGAGGCGCATGGTCAGCCTAGGTGACGGAGGCCCTTAATCGAATGACCCCCCGGGCCCAAACGGCTGCTGATTGGCCGGCTTGGCTCTGATCTTGCGGGCGGGGCTCTACACGGGACATCCACGGGAGTGAGGGGGGACGCTGTACCCTTTAGGGCTGGAGTCACGTCCGCACTTTTGCCTGGGCGGCGCCGGGCGGTGCCCTCCGTCTTGGGCATGCTCCGGACCTAGTGCCTACGCTTAGGCCGGCCTTTCTTGAGAGCCAGCCCAGGGCTCCTTCCCAACAAGCCTCGCGCTCTGATTTCCCGTCCTTTGGAAAAATCCTTTCCCTGTGCCTTGGTGGTCGTGTGAACGAGTAATTACTAGGCAGTGGAATTAGGGTCTAAGAGAAGGACACTAGTGCCTAGAACACAGCACTCAATAATTGGTCACTATCATCATTATTAGGTATTATTAACTTTTTTTGGCCGCCTCCCCTGCATGTGGAAGATCCTGGGCCAGGGTGCAACCCCCTGCTGCAGTTGCGACCTGCGCCACAGCTGAGGCAACTGGATCTTTAACTCCGTGCTGCCCCAGGGAACCTTCCTCGGTATTATTAACTTTTATGGAAGGGAAACATACAGCAAAATGCATAAATCTTAAGTGTGCAGCTTGGTGGAATTTTTAACTACTTCTATGCCTGTGTAAACACAGCCCAGATCAAGATATAGAATATTTCCATCATTTCAGAAAATTTCTGCAAGTCGCTATGCAGTCAATAGCAGATACTCCTACCCGACTGGTTTTCTGACTTCTGTCACCATGGCCTGTTCTAGACCATATTCCAAGATCTTACCTCCTGCACTCCTCTGGCTCTTGCTTCTTTTGGATCAATATAATGTCTGTGCAATCCATTCTTCTCGGTGTTTCTTTTTCAAAATTTGAAATTTATATTCCATTGTAAGAACATAGTCCCATGTTCTCCAGGTGATGGACATTTAGGTTTTTTCCAGTGTGGAGCTATTGTAAATAATACCCCTGTGAAGATTTCTGTTCCTACACACAGATTTGTGGGTGTAGGCCCTCATTTCTCCTGGGTATATACTTAGGAGTGGAATTGCCAGTTCATAGAGTAGGTGTATGTTTATCTTTATTACTTGCATTTTTTTTCTGGCCATGCCTGTGGCATGTGGACATTTCTGGGCCAGGGATCAAACCCACACCATGGCAGCACCCCGAGCCACTGCAGTGACAATGCCAGATACTTAACCCACTGTGCCACAAGGGAATGCCCTATCCTTATTACTTTCACTGGGGCCAGGGGGCAGAACAATAGTGGCCACAGTTTCCTGAGAGCATACCCTGTGCCAGGGGATCCAGACCCCCAGGCCCCCAATTCCTAATGTGACAACCCCCTGCTCTGCACTTGGGTCCCAAGTCTACGTAAAGTCCACTCTGGATCCTGCCCCCCAACCCCCTGAGGCAAAGCCAGTATCTTCAGTGCACTTAGGGCTTTGCTGGTTCACCCGCAGCCTGTTCTGCTGGCCTGAGAACATCTGGTGGGCAGGGGCCATCGTCAACAAGGGCAGGGCATGCAATGTTCCTGCCTGGTGCACCCACTACCTAGGAGAGGAACAACTCCCTCCCTGTGACTTCTTCTTCTTCTTTTTTGCTTTTTAGGGCCACACCTGCAGCATATGGAAGTTCCCAGGCTAGGAGTCCAATGGAAGCAGCCACTGTTGGCTTACACCCCAGCCACAGCAAGGCAGGATCCTTGAGCAAGGCCAGAGATCGAACTCGCATCTTCATGGATCCTAGTCAGGTTCATAACCTGCTGAGCCACAGCGGGAACTCCTTCTTTCGTTTTTTAAAGTTTTATTGAAGTATGGTTGATAAATGCAATTGTTTTAGAGAGGATTTCTGAAATAGAAAGCATACGAGCCCGGAGAGTGCAGGCTGTCTGTCTCCCCTGGGCCAGCTCCTCCTCGTGCCCACCCACACCCAGGCCATCCTGTCTTTGGGATCCTTCCCCACGCTGTTCCTGTGGAGATCTGCCCCCATCTCTTGAATGCTGGCTTTCCCATTAATCCTTTGGGCAGCCTCAAGTGGGGTGTTCTCCTGGCCCTGTCTTCCCAGCTGCCGCCAGAACCGTAGAGCTCCACAACAACCCAGCTGGTCCTCTTCTGGTTTGTCCCTCTCAGAGCCCATCTCTCCTGGATCTTCCTTGCGGACACAGCAGTCAGAGGGATCCTTCGGAAACACTGACCAGCACTCACTCTGCTTACACCCCTGGAATGGTGAATGAGCCCCCCGTAGAAAGCAGCCCCACTGTTACCCCCGCCTAACCTCTGGCGACGTAACCTGTGCCTCACCCTTCTCAGCTCCTGCCAGGCCAAGGGTCCTCGCTTTCCCAGCTGGGCAGCCCTGACATGGAAAAAATATCTGCTTGGTGCCCTTTCAGGGCAGAGCTGCCCACTCCCTGCCCGGGCCGTTGTATCGTGCTTGGGCTCCCCTGGAGACTGGCCTTCTTGGAGTAAAAATGGCATCTGATTCCCCTGAGTCTCTGGAATCCAGCTGAGCCACAGAGAATAACTGAGCTGGGAGAGCATGCCCTATGGGTTTCTAGCCCATGACTCTGGACAGACTTGAGTTAGAATCTTTGGTCTGCCCTTGAGCAAATGTCCTGTCAATTCTGTGCCTCAGTTTCTTCATCGTTAAAATGGGGATGAGAGAGTTCTGGTTGTGGTTCAGCAGGTTAAGAACCTGACTAGTATCCATGAGGATGGAGGTTTGATCCCTGGCCTTGATCAGTGGGTTAAGGATCTGGCATTGCTGAAAGGTGTGGTGTAGATCCCAGATGCAGCTTGGATCCAGTGTTGCTGTGCTGAGGCATTCGACCCCTAGCCCAGGAACTTCCATTGGCCACAGGTGCGGCCATAAAAAGAAAAAAAATTAAAATAAATAAAAGCACTTAGCTTCAAAGACTAATTAAATACTACCTGAAAAAGAATAAAAGGAGGCGTTCCTGCTGTGGCACAATGGGATCAGTGATACCTTGGGAGCACTGGGAGCAGCTTCCATCCCTGGCCCAACGCAGTGGGTTAAGGATCTGGATTTGCTGCAGCTGCGGCTTAGGTCATGACTGCGGCTCAGATCTGATCCCTGTCCTGGGAACTCCACATCCTGCCAGGCAGCCAAAAATGAAAAAAGATAAGAAAAAAAAAAAAAAGAATAAAAGGGACCATTGGGAATTCCCGTCGTGGCTCAGCCGAAACGAATCTGTCGAGTATCCATGAGGACACAAGTTCGATCCTCGGCCTTGATCAGTGGGTTACAGATGTGGCTTGGGTCTGGTGTTGCTGTGGTGTAGGCCAGGGGCTGCAGCTTGGAATCGACCCCTGGCCTGGGAACCTCCGTATGCTTCAGGTGCGGCCCTAAACACACAAACGAAAACCAAAAAACCCCATTATGCTAAGTGAAAGAAACCCGATGCGAAAGACCATGTGTGTCATTCCATTTATGTGATATGTCCAGAAAAGGCTAAGCCATGGAGAAAGAAAATAGTTGCCAGGGGCTGGCGGGGAGGGGAGACGGGGGAGTGACTGGGTACAGGTTTTCTGTTGAAATGATGATGACTTCTCAAACTACATTTCGGTGGTAGTTGCACGACACTGTGTACTGTCACTAACAGTAAATTCTATGTGTACTTATCACAACTAATTAGACAAGAGAATAAAAGTCTTAGGGAAGCTACCCGTGAGCCATCCCCAACTCGGGGGTTGTCTCGAGGTCGCTGGGTCAACATTCAAGGGAGATTCTGTCATCCGAGAAGGGGTCGGGGACGGGCGGCGAACATCACTCTACCGGTCTCAGTTGGAGCGGTGTCCTGGCAGCGGCCCTCAAGCTCATATCCAGGCGGGGCACCCGTGGCTGCACCACCAGCTCAGGGCCGGTCAGGTGGCGCTGCCAGTCCGCCTCGCCCCTCTTCTCAGGCTCTCGAAGCTCGTGGAACCCAAACCCAGCGCTCCAATCGTCAGGGTGGCCCAGCCCCCTGCCGGGCCAAGCCACGCCCCTAGGGCCTTCCACTGGCTCCGCCCCTCCGCCTGTCAGTTCGCTCCACCGTAACCACACCCCTCCCAGCAGGCCCGACCCGTCTCTTCTCACCTAGGGTCTAGCCCCACCTCTGTGGTTCCAGGCCACACCCTCCGGCCCCGCCCCGCCGCCTGCCCATCAAACGCACCCGGGCCCCGCCCCATCGCCCTCAGGTCTGTTTCTCTTGCAGGCCTGGGCGCGGCCCGTTGTTATGACGACACGGTCGTAAATCCGCCATCTTCCTGCGGCGCGTTGCGACATGGAGGGCGCGATGGCAGTGCGGGTGACGGCCGCGCATACGGCAGAAGCCCGGGCCGAAGCCGGGCGGGAAGCAGGCGACGGCGGGGTTGCAGCGGCGGCGGCGGCGGCTTTGGCGCCCAGTGGCTTCCTCGGCCTCCCGGCGCCCTTTAGCGAGGAAGGTAACAGGGCCGGACGGGCCCGGGCGCGGCCAGGGTGGGGGCGGCTCAGACCGGCTGCCGGAGGCCCGGGTGGCCTGCGCTTCGGGCGTGACAGGCCTTTCCAGACCCGGTTCTTTGTGGAGCTCACGTCCCCCCAGGGCCCCTCACGGCCTTGCACGAGCCCCCGAGTTCCTCGGAGCCCCGGGCCCCTCCTGCGGGACTCCCATCACCCTCTTGGACCTAGGTGCCCACCCACGAATACTCACAGGTGTCCAAGCCACGGGGGCTGTCCGTGTAGATGTCTGCGACCGCTTCTCCCGCCAGCCCTGTTCTCAGGGCCCCGGCCTGGCCCCTCTCCGCCTCCGTGTCTGGGCAGGGCCCTGCCCTCCTCCAGGCCCCCTCACACTGCCTCTGACAGGTCTCTAGGGCCCTGGCCGGGGTGTGGCTGGAGGCTCCAGGAGGGCGGGGCATCGGGTCTCTCTAGCCCCGGTGGGAGGCAGCAGAGTCCAGTGGTGGAAAGCTGCAGGGCGCTCTGTCCCAGCCCTGCCCCTTCCTAGCTGTGTGATCCTCGGCAGGTAACCACACACCTCTCTGGATCTCCATTTCCCCTTCCAGAATGGGGATACTGCTGCTGCAATACTGTATTGAGCCCTTTTTCATTCTCTTATTATCATTCCTTCTGTTATTGTTGTTGTTATCATCATCGTCATCATTCCCATTTTGCGGATGAGGAAAATTGAGGTTCAGAGATGTGAAAGTCACCAGGTCCCTTAGCTCCTAAGTATCAAGGACTGACTGGTTGGATGCCAGGATTATATGACTCCTCTGCCTACTCGCTTAACTTCTGGGCTCTGCCACCTCAGGATGGGGTGAGGATCAAATAAGAGCATCATGTGAATCTCTGAGAACAGTTCCGGGGACACACGGAGGGCTCATTCACAGGGCACAGGTAGCTTGTGGAGCCAGAACTGTGCTGTCTACTTTCTGAGCTTGTCCCAGGGAGCTGTAGACTGGGGCCGGGCCGGAGGGGGTTGGCTGGTGATATTAGGGTGGGGGTCTCTGTCCCCACAGGATGTGTATTCTCAGCATATTTTTTCTTGTTCTTTCTTATTCCAGTTTGGGGAGGGGCAGTGCTACCCGGGAAGAGTCTCTTTGGAGGTGGCTGTGCCCTGCTGGGCTTTGCCCATGGCTGGGCCTGTCCCCTTCTGTGGTGGGGAATTCTTCAATAGCAACGCGCTGGTGCCCGGGCAGACTCCATGAGGGGGTGGGAGGGTTAGGAGGGGGCTGGCACCTCAGGGCTTGGCTTGTGACTGTGAGCCATCTGGAAGGAACCGCCCTCTGTCAGGTGGCCTCTTGTGGGCGAGTGGTTTGGCTCTTTGCTCAAGAATTCAATAGTCATTAGCTGGGCTCCTCTAAGCGCCAGGCTTGGGTTTGCCCCCGATGTGGGGCTGCACATGAGCTAGCGGGAACTGGCATACTCGTCCGAAAGCAGAAGGAATATCTCCCCATCCCTTGGTGCAAACAGCAGCGTGTCTGGGGGTAGACCCTCAAATTCAGGCTCTAGCCCCAACACTCACCAGCTGGGTGGCCTTGAATCTCAAATTGTCTTTCTAGAGCGGCAGTAATTATTTCCATTGCCTCAAGGCTCTGGGATGTAATGATGTCCCCAGTAAGGTGCCTGGCACGCAGCCAGGGGACTCGGGCCTGGGGCAGGCCTGGCTGGTGAGCGCAGATGGTGAGGGGCTCAGGTGCCATGGCCCTAGGGTGTGTTGCAGGTTCTCCGGGAAGTCCCACCCTGGGTGTCTTTGCTGGAGTAGGGAGGTGCTGCCTGCTTGGAACTGGCGAAGCACTAAGAGTGAGAAAGGGGTGGTCACGGGTCAGGGGGCCCCACCTCCCCCACGTCTGTTGAGGGCGGCCTCTCAGCTGGTCCTGTGGCCGTCAGCCCACCCCCTGCCCTCGACTCCTGCCTGCACACGCACACTGAGTCGGCCCATTTCAAGGATGAAGAGACGAACCCAGACATGGTCACTGAGGTGCCTGAGGGCACCTGCCAGCCCTGGCAGTCTTGAAGGTTCTGCCCTGTCCCCAGACCAGCTTGGGTGCACCCCTCTGCTTCCCGGCTGCTGCCTGGGCCTCTCCCCTCCTCTCTGAAATAGGGGCTTTGGGTTTCTGCCGCCCAAGCGTGTGGTCAGGGCCACCCCCTGCTGGACGCTGCTGTCCCTGGAGTTGGACACTGCTTCTGTAGCCCTCCCGAGGAGTGGGGCTGGCGCCCCGGGCACCCCAGAGTGTTTGCAGCCCCCTTGGGCCAGGGGACGGTGCCTGTGGTTCTGCCGTTGCTCGGTTGGATGTGGCCGGGGCTGCTGTCCCTCCCGGGCCCGCTGACTGCAGGCTTCCCCAGATGAGGACGACGTGCACAGATGCGGCCGATGCCAGGCGGAGTTCACCACCTTGGAGGACTTCGTTCAGCACAAGCTCCAGAAAGCCTGCCAGCGGGTCCCTCAGGAGGCCCTGCCCGCCACCCCTGCTGCCACTGCCGCACTGCTGGGTCAGGAGGTGAGCCCCACCCCTCTGCCATCGCGTCTCGTGCTCCCCCACCCCCAGCTCACCTGACAGCAGCAGGCGGGGGTGGCAGTAGGTGGGCCGACCTGCACAGCTGGGTCCCTGTGTCACACCCTCCAGCTGGGGGTTGGGGACTCCAGCAGGCAGGGCTCTGAGGTTTCCTGGCTGCCCTGGGAGGCTGGCCTTCTCAGCAGCCTCGGGCCGAAGCCTGCCCGGTGGGGGCCTGGGCTTCCTCCTTTTTTGGAGCCCGAGGGTTGGTCCTGGCTTGGGGGTATCATGATGGCATAAAATCGGCCAGCTTTGTTGCACTGCACGTGCACTTGGGGGGAACACAGTCTTCCCGAGGTCCATGGCACCCCTGGGGGGCCGGCACGCTCATCATCCTTGTCCGGGAGTTGGAAGCGAGACTCTGAGACAAGTCACCCGCCTTGGGCGATCCTGCCATGGCACAGTGGGCCCAAGCGCGTCTCTGCAGCAGCAGGTTTGATCCCCCGCCCGGCGCAGTGGGTTCCACTGTGTAGGTTGCAGCTGCAGCTCGGATCTTCTCCCTGGCCCGGCCCGGGAGCTCCATGTGCCTCAGAGCGGTCAAAAAAGAAAACAAACACAGGAGCCCCTTGCCTCAGGTCACCCCGGGTGTGGCCCAGAGGACAGGAGGCACAGAGTTGTATCTCTGCGATCCCGTGCTCTGTCCCTGACCCTCCTACAAGTGTCCCAGAAGGCCCCTGGCCACACATCCCAGGGGCTTGCGGGGGTAGGTGCTCACCTTCGTCTCTGCAGAGCCAGCTGAGCTTTAGCCTGGAGCTTCTGGTCACTTCGTGCGGGAGTCCTCCCTGAGGGTGCTCAGGGCTTCGCACGGGGCCCTTGGTGGCCGCAGGCATTAGAGGACGGGGGCTGAACCCCTGGGCCTAGAGTGGTGGGTTCAGGCTGGGAGTCAGGCTCAGTGCAGTGGGGAGAGAGAGCCCAGCCCCAGCCATCCCACGTGGACGTAAACCTAGGCGCTAGAGCCTGCAGACATGTCTCTGTCTCCTGCCCCCACTGGTAGGTGGAGCCGGCGGCAGGCCCAGAGGAGCCCGTCACCGTGGCCCACATCGTGGTAGAGGCGGCCGCTCTAGCAGCAGACATCAGCCACGCACCTGACATTGTTGGTAAGCCGGCTTGGCTGCACCGCGGCTCTTAGGGCTGAGGCACCGCCGGCCTGGTCGAGGCTGGAGGCTGGGGACCTCTGCTTCCTGTGCCCCTCCATGCCTGAGAGCACCTGGGCAGGGAGGGCCGTGGCCTCCTGTGCACCTTTCCCAGGGCACAGCCTGCAGGAGGAGCCAGCTCCGGGTACCAGCCTTGCCCTGCCAGGGAAGGGGCAGCCCGGAGCCCGGGCAGCCCTAGGGGACACTTGGGCCTCAGGGAGCCCTCACTTTGTGCGTAATCAAGAGCTGGCTGCCCTCTCCTGCTGCTTCACCAGACTGTCTCTGCCCGGGTTCTTCTGGAATCTTCCCTACTTTTCTGCCAGCCCCCAACCCCCATTCCTTATTCCACCCCACAGTTGGCTCTGGAGGGTCAGGCTGGGGTGTGTGTGGGGACGCTTGCTGCTCCCGCTCAGCCCTGATCTGCTCCTTCACCTCCCCAGTGCTCCCTCCCTCCCTCCCACGTGGGGGTGTGGTTCCCACCTGGATTCTCACTTGGCTTTGAAGAGCATAGACGCCCAGTCTGGCTCTTTGATGTCTGGCTCACTGATGTTTGCGGGGAGGGCGTGTGGGGGTGTGGACAGCTCTGGATTGGGTCCTGTGCTCATAATGGGGGACAGGCGAGCGTGCTGCTGGGGTGTTCCGAGGGCAGCCCGAGGGAGGCTGGGCTGGGCCTGATGCCACTGGAGCTTGGGGAGGGAATGGGCAGGGGCCTTGGTGAGGTGTGAGTAGGCACGCTGGACAGGAAGCAGGTTTGGGCAACAGATAGAACTTGGCCTTGGGAAGCCCTTGGGACCAGCTGGGGCAGGAAGCGGAGATGGAGGCGACCTGAGGGAGGGGAGCCTCAGAGCAGGCTGTTCTGCCAAGGTCCCACCTCAGGGAGGTGGCAGGACACCTCTTCCGTCTCTGTCTTCATGCTGCCTTTTCCCCCAGCATTCCTGGGACAAGGTCGGCTGCCTGTTGATACTTTGGGATTGGGGTGTTGACACGTGGGGGGTGGGGCCCTGTTCCAGCCCTGGCGTGGCGTTTGGTTTCAGGAAAACAGGTTCCCTGGGTTCAGGTGGCCCCCGACTAGGCAGGCCCTGCCCGCCACCCAGTGTCCACCAGGCCCAAGCCCCTGGGGACTGTTCCCTCTGCTCTGGGGTTCCTCTCTGGGCACCCCCTGCCTCTCTTGCATCCTTGGGTGCTTGCCCTTTGTAGGCATCCTGGGTGCCCCACACGTCCCCTTGGTGTCATCCGCTTAGTGATCTGAAGCTTAGGGTTGGCCAGAGTCCTAAACCACCAACTGCTGGCATCCTGGGGCCCGGGTTCTCAGTCCTCACCGGGCCAGGGGACACAGGTGATGGGAGGCAGGGGCGAGGGGGAGGGGGCTCCAGGCCTTTCTGCCTCTTCCCTGGGAGCAAACTTGTTATTTCTTCACTTTTCTTTTTGGCTGCCCTCACGGGATGTAGAAATTCCTAAGCCAGGGATTGAATCTGCACCATAGCAGCGACCCAGGCTGGATCCTTAACCCGCTGCACCCCAGGGGACTTCCAGACAAACTTGTAGTTTGGCCCTGGCTCAGGGCAGCCACGTTCCCCTCCCCTAACCCCTCCGTCTGCTGTGCGACCCTCACACTCAGGTCCTAGCCTGGCAGGAGACCCTGTTCTTTGTTGTTGTTGTTTGTCTTTTTTTGTGTCTTTAGGGCCACACCCACGGCACAATGGAGGTTCCCAGGCTAGGGGTTGAATTGGAGCTACAGCTGCCGGCCTACGCCACAGCCACAGCCACGCGGGATCCGAGCTGGGTCTGTGACCTATACCACAGCTCACGGCAACGCCGGATCCTTAACCCACTGAGCGAGGCCAGGGATTGAACCCATGTCCTCATGGATGCTCGTCAGGTTTGCTAACTGCTGAGCCACGACGGGAGCTCCAGAAGTCCTTGTTCTTTTGAAAATTCACGTCTGGGCAGAGGATGGTGAAGCTTCAAGCAGGCGGCGCGGGCATGCGCGAGATACCCTTAATGGCTTCTGAGTCACGGTGCTTCCGTCCTGTTCTGAGAGAATGGCTTTTATCAAAACACGCCTCCATCCTGATGGTGACGGTTTCTAAGAAGCGCTTCACAGCTGTTGCTCACATGTCACTTTTTTGTGCAGAAATTGTGAAGTGTGTTTACAGCTTAGCTTTGCACATTGTCAGATTTCTTTCACACCCGCGCGAGGTGCAGAAGCCCAGCTGCCTTCCTCAGGCTGCCCCGGGCCGGTGCCTCACCTGCCTGCCTTGAGACTGAGGCTGGTGAGCGATTCCCGAGGCATCGCCTCCTGTGTGAGCGGGAGCCGGGGCGGCGAGCGGGCCGCTGCAGCAAGCTGGCCTGTCTGTTGCCTCTGCCTGCTCTCTGCCCCTTGGAGAGGGCAGGACCCTGTGCACACCTTGTCCTCTTGTTTCAGGCGAGGGCAGCCCTGCTGAGCTTGCTCTGAAGGCCTGGAGCCCCCCCGGCCGCTCCATGGAGTCTGGGGAGAGCCTCCCGCCCTTCCAGGCTGAGCCGGTGCTGCGTGCTGGTGCCGGGGGTTGGGTGACACGGCTGCCCTGCGCCCCCAGGAGCGTTCCCGGGCCGGCACACCCAGGCTCAGCTGCTCTGCCTCTCCTCAGGTGGCGGACACATCAAAGAGGTCATTGTGGCCTCTGAAGCAGAGCCGGGGGACAGCGAGATGGCAGAGGCCCCGGGCAGCCCCCGCCATCAGGGGCCTGGGCTCCCCGGGGAGGGCGAGCAGGCCCAGGTCAAGCTGCTGGTGAACAAGGACGGCCGCTACGTGTGCTCGCTGTGCCACAAGACCTTCAAGACGGTGAGGCCTGGGGGCTCCGTCGGAGGGCACTGCAGGGGGTGCCGGGCCTCCTTCCTGCTCCTGCCCAGAGGGCCGCCTGAGCCTCCCGCACCTCCCCCGCAGGGCAGCATCCTCAAGGCCCACATGGTCACCCACAGCAGCCGCAAGGACCACGAGTGCAAATTGTGTGGGGCCTCCTTCCGGACCAAGGGCTCGCTTATCCGGCACCACCGACGGCACACAGGTGAGCCCCACCGCCTGCGGCGGGGGCCGAGGCATGTCTGCCGCTCCCCCCGGGGCTGACCGCGCCCTCTCGGCAGATGAGCGCCCCTACAAGTGCGCCAAGTGTGGGAAGAGCTTCCGGGAGTCGGGGGCGCTGACCCGGCACCTCAAGTCCCTCACCCCGTGCACGGAAAAAATCCGCTTCAGCCTGAGCAAAGATGTGGCTGTCGGCAAAGAGGACGCTCCCGCAGGTCAGTGTGGCGGGGGCTCCCTGCCCAGCCCTGGCTGCTCCCTGGGTGCCACCCTGGTCGGGTGTTTCTCAAGGCCTCTCTTGCTTCTGCCGTAAAGGGTCCAGTGCTTCCTCTGTGGGGACTGTCACATCATCATCGGTGACAAGCGAGCCCATGGAGACGTCACCCGTGATTCACCTGGTGACAGATGCCAAGGGCACTGTTATCCATGAAGTCCATGTCCAGATGCAAGAGCTTCCCCTGGGCATGAAAGCCCTGGCCCCGGAGGTGGGGACAGGTCAGGGGTGGCTTTGCTCGGGCACCAGGCTCTGTTCTGGGCACCGGCCCCAGCCGGGACAGCCCTGACCTGGGCCTGCTTGCCTGGCACTGACTGGTTGCGGGGGGTAGGAGGAGGGGAGACGCAGGGCGGGTGGGGGAGCATGAGCTGGGGTGAGGTGGGCGGGCGAGCGAGGGCCGGTGGGGCGGCTGTGGGGTGTGGTGGGCGGGAGCCGTGTGCGGGGCTGCCTGGCCAGCCCCCGTCCCTTCGCCTCTGCCTGCAGTCCCCAGGCCCCGAGGACCTTCCCAGTTCCGGGGAGGGCAGCCGTGAGAACCTGCTGCATCAGGCCATGCAGAACTCCGGCATTGTCCTTGAGCGCGTGGCTGGGGAGGAGGGTGCGCTGGAGCCGGCCCCTCCCACCGCCTCCAGTCCCCAGCCCCTGGGTGATGGTCCCCCAGAGCTGCCGCTGCTGGAGGTGGAGCAGGTGGAGACAGTAGGTGCCTGTGCTGCTGGGGTGCTTCTCGGGGGTGGGGGGAGGTGGCAGTTGACTTTGGGTAGGGAGTCACCCCGCTAGCTTGTCCGTCACCAGCCTCCTTGCTCTGCTACCTGCGGTGTGCCGTGGCATCACTCCGCAGTGACCTTGCCCCCTGACCAGTTTACTGCTGTCCCTGGGCCAGGGACAGAACCTCCCAGGGTGGGGGGTGTGCTTCCGTCTGGCGTCCTTGGTGCTGCTAGAGCCCAGCCTGAGTGGGTATAGTGGGTGCTGGAGGTGTGCTGTGGTCCCCCAGCAGATGGCCAGCCAGGCCTCAGCTGTGCCCAGGACCCACCCGTGCCCTCAGTGCAGTGAGACCTTCCCAACGGCGGCCACCCTGGAGGCCCACAAAAGGGGCCACGCAGGTGGGTGGTGGGAGGCGAGGGTGTGGATGGCCACCTGGGGGCTGGCAGCGGGTGGCCAGGGTGGGGCCCTTGGGCGGTGGTCCTGGCCTGAAGTGGAGTGTGGCCCCAGGGCCGAGGCCGTTCACGTGCATGCAGTGCGGCAAGGCCTTCCCCAAGGCCTACCTGCTCAAGAAGCACCAGGAGGTACACGTGCACGAGCGCCGCTTCCGCTGTGGGGACTGCGGGAAGCTCTACAAGACCATTGCCCACGTCCGCGGCCACCGGCGCGTCCACTCGGACGAGAGGCCCTATCCCTGTCCTGAGTGCGGCAAGCGTTACAAGACCAAGGTGGGCCCCTGGCCCCCGCCTCCCCACGCCCTCCGCCCTGAGCTGGATCTGCCCCTGATTCCACCCCCGCCTGCTCAGCCGGGCCCGGCCCCTCCAGGGGCGCTGGGGACACCGAGGCCGCGCCAGCCTGACGGTGGGTCTCTCTGCAGAATGCCCAGCAGGTGCACTTCCGGACGCACCTGGAGGAGAAGCCGCACGTGTGCCCGTTCTGCAGCCGAGGCTTCCGGGAGAAGGGCTCGCTGGTGCGGCACGTGCGGCACCACACGGGCGAGAAGCCCTTCAAGTGCTACAAGTGCGGCCGAGGCTTTGCCGAGCACGGCACGCTCAACCGGCACCTGCGCACCAAAGGTCGGCGGGGGAGGTGGTGTTGAGAGGGCTGAGGGGCTGGGGCCGGGGCCGGGGCTGGGCCCTGACCGGACTCCCCGCCGCAGGGGGCTGCCTGCTGGAGGTGGAGGAGCTGCTGGTGTCGGAGGAGAGTCCCGCCGCCGCCGCCGCCGTCCTTGCCGAGGACCCGCACACCGTGCTGGTGGAGTTCTCGTCCGTGGTAGCCGACACCCAGGAGTACATCATTGAGGTGGGTGTGGGGCCGCTGGGCCGGGCCGGGCCCGGGCCTGGGGGGCAGGACGGGCTGACCTCCGCTCCTCCGTCCAGGCCTCCGCAGACGACGCGGAGACCAGCGAAGCCGCGGAGATCATCGAGGGCGCCCAGACAGAGGTGAGGGGCTGGGGGCGGGCGGGCGGCAGGGGCAGCCTGGACCTCTCACCCGGACGCCTGGGCTGAGCCGCAAGCCCCTGCAGGTGGATAGCCACATCATGAAGGTGGTGCAGCAAATCGTGCACCAGGCCAGTGCCGGCCACCAGATCATCGTGCAGAACGTGACCATGGACCAGGAGGTGGGGCTGGGCCCCGAGGCAGCCGCCGCCGACACCATCACCATCGCCACCCCCGAGAGCCTGACGGAGCAGGTGGCCATGACGCTGGCCTCGGCCATCAGCGAGGGCACTGTGCTCACGGCCCGTTCGGGCACGCGTGGCTCCGAGCAGGCCACTGTGACCATGGTCTCTTCGGAGGACATTGAGATCCTGGAGCACGCGGGGGAGCTGGTCATCGCCTCGCCGGAGGGCCAGCTCGAGGTGCAGACGGTTATCGTCTAGCCTGGCCGCCTGCAGGGTCCTGGTAGGCTGGGCAGGGTGGGGGGCGAGGACCCCGAGTCCCCCAGCCCATGCCCGCCTGGCCGAGTACAGGGAAGGTGGGGCGAGGTGTTCGGAGGGGATGTGGGGGTATAAACATACAGAGCTTTTGGTTGCTTTACAATAAAACATGAAAACTGGCCGCTTGTGGTGTTGGGGCAGCCTCGGGGCTGGTGCCACTGCCCTGGCAGGTTCCCCCGTGGCAGCCTCCGCCTGCCCAGGCCTCCCTCCAGACTCTAGTGCCTGGTCACCCCACAGGGCTCCTGACTGGGCTGGCGACACCTCGGCGGTGTGTGGGTGTCATTGGCATGTGGACGGGCAGCCTCCCGCCACTGCCCTGCCCATTAGGAGCTGTGACCCCAGCTTCCTGAGGCCCCAGGGAACGTGGGAGGGGTTGTTTGCTCCCTGGTCTCCAGCCCTGGGGCCCCCCGGGGGCCGGGGAATGAGGCTGGGAGACCCGGGAGCCTTGGCTTTTCACCCCGAGGTAATAGCGTGTAGGAGAAGCAGCAGATGCTGGGCCACAAACGGGGCTGGTCTCCCGGTTGTGTGTGTAGCTTCCCTGAGGGAGGCAGCTTGTAGAGGGAGGCTCTGGGTGACCTGGTTTCTAGGGGCGGGAGAAGAACCAGATGCCAACCATGGCATGGCTGGCCCTCCTCCCCAGTCCTGATGCAGCTCTGGCTGGCAGGGCCTTCCCGTGCTGACGGGCTTGGGGACGGCAGAGCAGGCTCAGTGCATCCCCTGCTGCCCGGCCCGGGAGTCTGGGGAGGGGAGCTGGGAGTTATTGCATCCAGCTTTGTGGAGGGGGCGGGACAGCACAGCCCAGCCCCTCCCTGGGCCAGGGCTTCAAATACCCACGGAGCTGGGGTGCCAGAGGTGCTTCTGGGCCAACTGCAGTCTGGAGCTGCAGACACACCCCGACCTGGACCTCCCCTCAGACCTCTCCAGGGACCAGGATCCTGAGCCTGTGACACAGCCTCTCCACATCCTTCAGGTGAGTGGTGGGGCGGGTGCTGAGCAGGGGGCTGGATGGGATCCGGGTCCTAGTATTTGGGCCTCAGTTTCCCCAGGGAGTAGGAGGATGGCCATGGCCCTGAGCCGAGAGCATCCCCCTGGGGAGACTGGAAGAGCCGCAGTCGAAGGATGTGCTTCGTGCCAGCCTGTGGTGGGCGGCAGATCCTGCCTGGCTCTGGGGCCCTCGCAGCAGGATGGAGAGGGGTGGGCTGGTTTGTCCCGTTCCAGGTCCACGCTCACACGGCCCATGTCTGTCCCTCGAAGCCTGCCAGCTCCACACCATGGGTGGGCCTCTGGCCTTGCTGGCCGCACTCTGGGCTCTGGGGGCAGCCAGAGCCGCGGCGCTGCGCATCGGAGCTTTCAACATCCAGAGCTTCGGGGACAGCAAAGTGTCAGACCCGGCCTGCGGAGGCATCATCGCGCAAGTGAGGCCCTGGTCCCCGGGCGGGGTTGCAGCAGGGCTCCAAAGCGGCTGACTTGCCGCTGGTAACGCCCTGCCCCGCCGGCCCCGCCCGCCCCGCCCCAGATCCTGGCCGGCTACGACATCGCGCTGGTGCAGGAGGTGCGAGATGCGGACCTGAGCGCCGTCGACTCCCTCATGAAGCAGATTAACAGGTGTGGTGGGCAGGGCCCAGCGGTGGGAGCCGGGGCCACGAGCCCAGGTCCCCGAGCCATGCCTTGATCGCGGGCCTGGCCCGCATCTCTGCAGCGCGTCCAGGCACGAGTACAGCTTCGTGAGCAGCGAGCCTTTGGGTCGGGACCAGTACAAGGAAATGTACCTGTTCGTCTACAGGTGAGGGGAGGGCCGCGGGGGGGGGGGCAAGAGGGGGCACGCTCAGGGTGCCCACCCACCCTCTGCCCCCAGGAAGGACGTGGTGTCGGTCATGGACACATACCAGTACCCGGACCCGGAGGACGTCTTCAGCCGGGAGCCTTTCGTGGTGAAGTTCTCGGCGCCCCGCTCTGGTGAGGCCCCGCCCCTCCGCAGGCCCCGCCCCCGAAGGCCCCGCCCCTGACGCAACCCCCACCTGCAGCTGCCCAGGAGGTGGTGCTGGTTCCCCTGCACGCGGCGCCGCACCACGCTGTGGCCGAGATCGACGCGCTCTACGACGTGTACCTGGACGTGATTGACAAGTGGGGCACTGACGTAAGCCCCGCCCCCACGGCCCCGGGTCCCGGAAGGCACGCCTTGGGGCCCGCTGTGGTGGCCGGAGGCTCAGCTTTGCTGCCTCGCAGGACTTGCTGTTTCTGGGCGACTTCAACGCCGACTGCAGCTACGTGCGGCCGCACGACTGGGCGGCCATCCGCCTGCGCAGCAGCGAGGTCTTCAAATGGCTCATCCCGGACAGCGCCGACACCACGGTGGGCAACTCTGACTGCGCCTACGACCGCATCGTTGTCTGTGGCTCCCACCTGCGCAGGAGCCTGAAGCCCCAGTCGGCCGCCGTGCATGACTTCCAGGAGGAATTCAGCCTGGACCAGAGTCAGGCGAGTGTGGGGTGGCGGGGGCTAGAGGGGCGCAGGGTCCCAGGGTTTCCGGGAGTCCGTCAGGCCCCGCCCCAGAGCACCTGGTGCTCCCCTCCCTGCGCTCGAAAGGGCTCACAGGGGTTCACTTTTGACTAAATCCAGCACATCCGGGATGGCAGTATAGGAAGCCCAAGGCCATGTTCCCACTCCACCTCGCAGGCCTGCCCCCCAACTCCAGATGCGCTGGGCCCCCTGGGGGGCAGTTTTCTGGGGTGCAGTGGATGGAGGTTGGGCTGCTTGGCAGGGCCTCTGAGGCTGGGACCCTTCTCCCTCCAGGCCCTTGCCATCAGTGACCATTTTCCTGTGGAGGTGACCCTCAAGTCGCACTGAGCCCTGCGGTGCAAGCCCCATCGAGCCCTTCTGGGCAGCCAGCCAAGCCCAGTGAGGCTGCAGGGTGGCATCGGCTGGCCTGGACAAACGACGGGACCCTTTGAGCCCTTTGCCCGTCTGTGAAGCATGATGCCACCACCCACCTCGGGGGGTTGTGAGAAACACCTTGCAGAGCGCTGGGCACTCGGTAAACATGATCCAGCACAGGGAAGACCGTACCCAGCCCAGCCACGTCGGTGCTGACACCTCCATGTCCTTTCTTAGGCCGCAGCCCTCTTGGGGCACAATTCTTGGTCCTGCAGCCCAGCAGGTTCCTGGCCCAAGTTCCCTTAGGGGACAGGGACAGCCCGGTCTGCCCACTCCATGTCCTGCTGGGCACTGGCCACCTCCACACTAGGCTGGCTCTAGAAGGCAGCCCCCGTGCTCACGTGCGTGGAGTGCTAATGCCCAAGGCCCACCTCCCGGACCACGGGGCTCCTGCTCCAGCCTGATGCCCAGGCACGCGGGTGTGCAGGTCAGGAAGGCTGGCCGGCTGCCCCCAGCTGGTTGGGGGCCCTCGGACATGTGGAGCCCCCACCGTGGTGAGCAGGTAGGCTGGGCCGAGGTCATACCCCTGGAAGTCGACAGCACACTGTGGTACGGCCCCTTCGGCCAGGCCTTCCTGGGCAGGGGCCATCAGGGAGGAGAGTGGCCCGTGCCCCGGCCAAGCTCACTGCCTAAGAATTGGGAGCAAGCAGAGCTGGGTACACAGGGTTACTGACAGGGGCCCCCTGAGGTTTCTGGTTTTCGAAGCAGCTCATCTTTGGCAGGATTTGGGAAATGGCCTGAATTACATGGGAGGGAAAGACCTGGTTTCAGAAGTTTGGACAAGCTTTTCTTGCTAGATCTTTCCAACGTGAGAATTAGGACACTAGCAAGGTAAAACATCTCGCAAGAAATGCCTCCCTCATCCCTCTCCAGGTCACCCCCACTTCTCCGAACACGCCTTCCACCCCAAAGTGGTGCAAGACCTTTCCCCTGGCGGGGTTTTGGGTGACTTGTCAGGGCCCACAACTCCCTGGCCTCCTGCCTCCAGCAATCAGGCATTCCACCGCCAGGGATGGGAAAGCCAAGCACTTTATTCAGCTCTGGCAGAGGAGACACTGGTGACATCATGGGGGTCCAGAAGGCACCCCCTGCCAGTTAACGATGCCCGGATCAAGACACTGCTTGCCAGTTGCGACCCCTGCCCACCCCCCAGGCACAAAAGGCACTCCGGTGGGGACCAGCCTTGGGGCTGTAGCTGGGAGGAACAGGGTCTTCTAGGAGGATCAGAAAAACAAAGCTGCAATTACTTCTATGCGGCAAAGTACCTTATTTAGATCCCTTGGGACCACAGGGCCCCCCAGAAGGGTGCAGGGGCCACCGGGCCCTTAGCCTTTCTTTTGTTTGAGCTTTTCTAAGTACGTCTGCAGGGACTTTTGGATGGCGTCTTTGGAGATGAAGCTGACGAAGTTCTGGATGTCGGCGTCGCGCTGCTTCAGCAGGCGGTCTGCCGTGGCCTGGCGGATCATGCTCTTGGTTAGCTGCCGCGCGTGATCTAAAGAAAACGAGGGCCACGGGGGAAGACGCAGCTGTGGCACAGTGGCATAAGTCCCCGCCTCTTCAAGAGAGTGCCAGCAGGAGCTCTGCCGGAAACCTTAGAACGAACACGCTGTTCCCTACAGCCCGCCAGTTTCTCTTAAGAGCACAGAAGATGACCCTGTAAAAACTGCCTTTGTGACGTGTTATTTTCCCTTGAGTATATTGCTGGGGACATTTTTTCCATGCCATGAAAGTATTCTTTTGCACCCTAATCAATGGCTGCGCAGTATTCAGGCCCCTGGGTCAGGCAGTGGCAAACCTGCCCCCAAGAGCTAGGAATGGTTTTATGTTATTTTCTCTCTTTACGGCTGCCGCTGTTGCACATGGAAGTTTCCAGGCTAGAGGTCCAATCCTAGCCACAGCCACGTGGGATCCGAGCTGTGTCTGTGACGTACCCCACAGCTCATGACAACACCAGGTCCTTACCCACTGAGCGAGGCCAGGAGTCAAACCTGCATCCTCATGGATACTAGTCAGGTTCTTAATCTGCTGAGCCAAAAACAGGAACTCCTGGTTTTGTTTTTATAGATGAAAAAAAAATTTATTAAAGGGTCATATTTTGTGATATGAAAACTGTATGAAACTCCGAATTTAGTGTCCCAAGGAGTTCCTTCATGGCTCAGCAGTTAATGAACACGACTAGGACCCATGAGATTGTGGACTGAAGCCCTAGCCAGGGAATTTCCACATGCGGCGGGTGCGGCCCTGAAAAGCAGCTTTATTGGAACACACACTTGCTTGGTAGCACACGTGCTCCGAGGCCGCCCTTGACCTCCAGCACCGAGTGCCATAGTTGGGGCAGAGGCTGTGACCAATGAAGATGACAGTTTCCCTGGCTCTTTAGACACTATGCTGCTGCCAGCCCTGGTCTCTACCGCAACCACAGCCGGTGTGAGCAGCCCTACTTCCATACCCCAGCTGTCTGTGTAGTGGCCTTGTTAGGAAAAGGGTCCTTGCAGATGTAACTAAGACGAAGTTGGAGTTCCCGTGGTGGCGCAGTTGTTAACCTCAGGAACCATGAGGTTGTGGGTTCGATCCCTGGCCTCGCTCAGTGGGTTAAAGATTCGGCGTTGCCATGAGCTGTGGTGTAGGCCGGCAAATTGTAGCTCCAATTTGACCCCTAGCCTGGGAACCTTCATGTGCCGCGGGTGCGGCTCTAGAAAATACCAAAAAAAAAGACAAAGTCATCTTGGATTCAGGGTGGGCCCTAAATCCAGTGATAGGTGTGCTTAAAAGGAGAGGGAGGTGTGACACACAGACATGGGAGGGAGACGGCTTGGGAGGGAGACGGCTTGAGAAGGCGCCATAGGGGCGGGTGGGTGGGGGGTGCAGCCACCGCCAGGGAGGCCCAGACACTCCCTATTGTGAACAGCTCATTAGTGAATTACTGGAGGACTTCCTGTCTCACCAGGAGCTTCAGGGTGGGGAGGGCGAGGGTGGGGGCCTGCCTGCCTGCCTCCTGTACCCACAGAGGTCGCCCCTCCCTGGGCTCCTCACCTGGAACAGCCAGCCACTTGGCCATCACCGAGAGCGCGGTGCTCAGGAGCTGGTCCTCAGGCACCACCTGGTCCACCATGCCCACCTGGAGGGCCTCTGCTGGTGGCAAGAGCGACCCCAGCTGTAAGGCCTGCTCAGTGGCGCGATGCCCGATGGTGTTCATGATGCTGTCTTTGAACCTGGAAGCAGATGGCATTCACTGGGGGCTCAGGGCTCCCAGTGGGGGTGGGCACGGCTCCCGGCCTTACCAGAAGGGGGCGACAATGCCCAGCAGGGTCTCATTCAGCCCCATGAGGTACTTGGGGTTGTCAGCCAGGACCCGGTAGTCGCAGGTGAGGGAGAGGAGGCAGCCCCCAGCCGGGCAGGCTCCCTGCGGGGGAAGCGAGGCCACAGGCTTGCTTGGTGCTGCCACAGCGGTCGCATTCCAGAGCCAGGGTCCTGTGGCGGGTGCCTGCAGCCCTGCTATGCGGGGGCTGGGCACAGTGGTCACGGACCAGCAGGGTGGCCAGCTCACCTCTCAGCTGCGTGGCAGAGCAGCAAGCGCCTCAGCTCTCATAGGCTTGTCCAGAACCTCAAATACCAAACAAGTACCTAGCCTGGGCTGTCACCTCCTGCCACGCCCCACAGGGCCTGTCGCTGTCTCCAGCAGGAGGTCCTCGAAGCTTAGCCTCCCGCTGCCCTCATCTTACGCACCCCCGCGGTCCCCTGCCCTCCCCAGGTTAGGCCACAGTGACAGTCCCCAAATGTGGATCTGATCCCGCACCCCCATACGCCTCTGGCTGGGTCCTGCCCCTCGTCACCTGTCTGTAAGGGTGTGCTCACCTCGGATCCTCTGAGGGGCTCCCCGACCGCCCCCTTCCTCTCTGAGGGCTTCTGGAGGCTGGGGCCACGTCCTCGCCCCACCCCGAGGGCTGACCCCCAGCAAGCCAGCACGGCCTCTGGGTGGCGGGCCACTCACGTTGATGGCGGCGACCAGCACCAGGTTGGACAGGTAGAACCGCAACCACATCTCCTGCACGGCCTTCCAGAACTCGGCGTAGCGGGCCGGGTTCCTCCCGCACAGCTCCCTCAGGTCCAGGCCGCTGGAGAAGACACTGGGGCAGTCCTGGAAGGTGGGGGGCCAGCCCCGTCAGAGGTGCCCCCGGCTGCGGGGGCGCGGGCGGAGGCTCCCGCTCTGAGCCCCCCACAGGCCTGTCTCCTCAACCGCGTCCTGCCACGAGCTCCTGCCCCCCCACCGCCACCCACTGACCCTCAGGTCAGTACAGCTGCTTGCAGAGGCTGGGCAGGTGCATGGCCAGTGCCATGGTGCCAGCGCTGCAGGGCGGCCAAGGCAGAGGCATCTCCTCTGGATGCGAGAGGGCAAGCCGGTCATCTCAGCCCAGGAGTCCTTTGCCAGATGGACTGGGGGCAGGGGGGCGGCCCTGGTCCGTGACTTCTGGATTGCACAACAGGTCCATCACAGCCGACCTCCGTCCCCAAAAAGGACAAGGTCAAGCCCGCACCCCAGGACCTGCGACTGTGACCATATTCAGAAACAGGGTGTCTGCAGGAGTGACCAGGTTGGGACGAGGCCACACCAGAGTGCAGGGATCCTAAATCTGGACACACAGACACAGGGCAGATGGCCGTGTGAGACAGGGAGCGGCCACCAGGAGCCCCCAGAAGCTGGCAGAAGCCAAGGAACGGTTCTGTCCCCAGAGGAAGGGCTCTAGATGCACACGGCCCCGTGGACGCCCCAACTTTGAACCTGTGGCCTCAGGACTGTGAGGGAATACCCGCCTGCTGTTCTAACCCCTGAGCTCTGGGGGTCCTGCCGACGACACAGCAGGTGCACAACACAGAACACAACGCACGGACAGACACATTTCTGGGGAGACGCTGCTGCAGCAGGGAGAACGCAGGCTTCGGAGGGACTGCTCTCTGTCCCTAAACGCAGGTTAGGGGCCCCGACAATCATGGCTCTTCCCCTCTTTCATTCCCAAGGGCCTGGTTCTATCACTTTTAGAGCATGATAAAGAAAATGCCATGCTATGAAATGACATCTTTTTTTTTTTCCTTTTAGGGCCGCGCCCGCGGCATATGGAGGTTCCCAGGCTAGGGGTTGAATCGGAGCTGCAGCCACAGCCATGGCAACATGGGATCCAAGCAGCGTCTGCGACCTACACCACAGCCCACGGCAATGCCAGATCCTTAACCCACTGAGCAAGGTTGGGGATTGAACCCACATCCTCATGAAGCCTAGTCAGGATTGTTAATGGCTAAGCCATGACAAGAACTCCCTGAAATGACATCTTCAATGGAGTATTTTCAGAAATGACCCTGGGTGAAAAGCTGGAGGTGGGGCAGACAGGTCCCTGGGATTACCCGTCACCAGCCCCTCGTGATCGATGCCCACCACATGGGTCCCACCCTTGTGGGACAATAACACAGCCCACTCACTTCTGTGGGATGGGGCAGGGCTTGGATCTGCAAACCCCAGCCTCATGGTACCTGCTGGGAGTGTGGGTGAGGCTGGCCTCTGAGGGGCCCTCCCCGGGCACAGTGACAGTTCCCCCATCAGAGGCAGCTGGGCCTCTGGGCCGCCCCAGGGCAACCTGAGGTTTAAGAAAGCAGGTGCAAGCCCACAGCGGCGCCTCCAAACATGAGAGAAAGGGATGGTCGGCTTCCTGCTCCTGTAAAGGTGGCAGGGCCCAGTGTCTCCCATTTCTAATACGTGGTACTCAGCCTAGGGGACACGCGTGCTGGCTGAGGTCCCTAACTTGAAAGGGGACTGCGGGCTCTTCCTGACCCAAGAGCCCTGTTGTCACCAGCGTTTTCTGGCTTGTAGGGGGCAGTGCTCACGTTCCCCTCGAGAACTCAGAGGGAAGACGCCCGCCCTCTGAGAACTCGACTCTGCCCAGAGAGGAACGGAGAGCACGGTTCTGGGGCAGCCCGGGCGCATGGCACAGGAAGCTGCTGCCAAGTTGGCACAGGATCTACCCTTTGTGGAGTCCAGGGGCCTTCAGGTGATCCCCAGAAAGATGTCACCGTCCTCAGGCACTCCGTCCCGGGGTGTGGTGCGTGCCCCGGGGGCCGGCCCCACAACCAGGAGGGCCTGAGGTGGAGCAGCTGTCTCCTGTGGAAGAACCACCGGTCCACGGCCACGGTCCCCCTGAGCCCCACGACGAGCCCCAGCCAGGACGACAATCCCCAGAAGGCCGGGGGGTTCTCCGCACCACGGGACGGGTGGTCTGGACTCTGATCAGAGACGGCGGGGCCCCGGGGGCTGAGGGGCACCCACCGATGTCAGGATGACACCGCGGAAGGCCTTGTCGTTCTCCAGCTTCTCCAGGCTGATGACGAGCTCCGTCAGCAGCTCCAGGCTGAGGCTGTTCACCGGGGGGTTCCTGAGCTTCATCACAGCGACCCCTAGTCAGAAAGCCACGAGGACAAAGCTCATGCCCAGCCCAGTGAGGTCCCCCCAGCATCCTGCCCCCTCAGCCGGGCCACGGGAAGCTACACGGGTTTTATTGGCTTTGAAGTGAGATTCACATAAGGTGAAATTAACCATTTGAAAGTTAATAATTCAGGGAGTTCCCGTCATGGTGCAGTGGTTAACACATCTGACTAGGAACCATGAGGTTGCAGGTTTGATTCCTGGCCTGGCTCAGTGGGTTAAGGATCTGGTGTTGCTATGGCTGTGGTGTAGGCCAGCAGCTACAGCTCCGATTAGACCCCATATGCCATGGGTGTGGCCCTGAAAAGACCAAAAAACCCCCCCAAAAAACAACAAAAACCCCAAAGTACCTTTTGTACCTCTTCAAAGGCAACCCAACCCAACCCAACCAAACAAACCCTTTGGAGACTTTTAAGAGGTGTTCACAGGGGCCAGGTAGGAGTGATTTCACTTGTGGCTCCTGCTTTAATTAAAACAAGTGTCTGGGAGTGCCTGTAGTGGCTCAGCAGAAATGAATCTGACTAGCATCCATGAAGACGCAGGTTTGATCCCTGGCCTCGCTCACTGGGTGAAGGATCTGGCCTTGCCATGAGCTGTGGTGTAGGTCGCAGATGTTGCTCGGATCCCAAGGTGCTGTGGCTCTGATGTAGGCCAGTGGCTACAGCTCGGATTTGACCTGTAGCCTGGAGACCTCCATCTGCTGTGGGTGTGGGCCTAAAAAGACAAGCACACACGCACAAAACACCCAAGTATCTGCTGGGCTCTGTATTACTAAAGCTGAAAACACTGTATATCAAAATACTTTATGTTCACATTCCAATTTAATAGCTCCTGATGAAGGAGCACATGCTCCAAAACTTTATTTTTTTGTCTTTTTGCCTTTTCTAGGGCCGCTTCCTGCGGCATATGGAGGTTCCCAGGCTAGGGGTCGAATCGGAGCTGTAGCTGCCAGCCTACACCAGAGCCACAGCAACGCAGGATCTGAGCCGTGTCTGCAACCTACACCACATCTCAAGGCAACGCCGGATCCTTAACCCCTGAGCAAGGCCAGGGATTGAACCCGAAACCTCATGGTTCCTAGTCGGATTCGTTAACCACGGAGCCATGACGGGAACTCCCCTTTTTTTTTTTTTTTTTTTTTTTTCTTTTTTGTCTTTCTGCCTTTTCTAGGGCTGCTTCTGCTGCATATGGAGGTTCCCAGGCTAGGGGTAAAATGGAGCTGTAGCCGCTGGCCTACGCCACAGCCACAGCAACGTGGGATCCAAGCCGTGTCTGCAACCTACACCGCAGCTCAAGGCAACGCCGGATCCTTAACCCCTGAGCGAGGCCAGGGATTGAACCCGCAACCTCATGGTTCCTAGTCGGATTCGTTAACCACTGCCCCACGATGGGAACTCCTAAAACTTCAAAAACAGAAACATTTTTTATCTTCAGTGAAGTGGGGGATCAAACAGACTATTGACCTTAACACTTGGACTCAACAGAAACTCTGTTTTCCTTTTTACAGAAGTACTTGCGGCTAAGAAGTTCCCAGGCCAGAAGTGGAATCCGGCCAGCCAGCACCACAGCGGATCCGAACCGGATCTGCGGCTTCTGCTGCTGTGGCAATGCTGGACTCTTAGCCCACTGAGCGAGGACAGCGATCGCACGTGCATCCTCACAGACTCTATGTTGGGTTCTTAACCCGCTGAGCCACAGAGGGAATTCCAAGAAACTGACTTTAAAACTGAGCTTTATCTCGCAGCCTTTCCAAGTTCGATAGCTTTCACTGGGTCTGGATGTCGGTTCCGGGCCCGTGTGGCGCGGGCTCCGCCGCCAGCGGCCGCCGCGTCGTGTCCTGCCTCAGCACCTGCAGCAGGCTCTCGGCCGCCGGGATCCCGCCGCGATCCGGGCGCTTACCTGCGGCCGCGGCCGGCTCCACCAGGACGTGCTGGCTCCCGAAGCGCCGCGCGCCGTTCCTGATGCCCGCTGCAGCCTCCGTCCGTCCGAGGGCCACGCCGCGGAGCAGGGCCCCTGCGAAAGGCAGCGCGAAGCCAGTCAGCCTGCCGCCCCACCGGGCCAGGCCCCCGGCGCCCCGGCCCCCCGTGCCCCGGGCACGCACAAGGGCGGAGCAGGGCGCGCGCCGGGAGGCGCAACACCGCCGTCAGCGCCATCTTGACCGCACTGAGCGGGGTCGCGGCCTGACCGCCCCGCCCCTTCCGGCTCAGCCGGCCCCCGCCCCCCTGCCCTGGCCGCCCCGCCGGAGGGCGGGCCGGGCGCAACCAAGGTCACCGTCGGGGCCAGCGGGGAAGCGGGCCAAAGGTGGCCAGTACTTCACCTTCACCCATAGCCGCGGGCAACTGCGTTAGCTGCCGAGAGGGCTGCGAGCTGAAGGGGTTCTAAGGGGGTTTGGGAACCCTGGCGAGCTGCCTTCTAGATTCAGGGGTCACAGCTGAAGCAACCAGATCACACCCACAGACGTGGGCACTGGAAGGGTGCTAACGGGGAGCTTAGAGTCGTAGTGCGCACTCCGGCCTGTGGGTGGCAGCTACAGCTGGTAGTTTAGCCACAGGCATGGGGGGGGGGGGGATCATAGCCTGATGACCAAGAATGGACCATGCACAAAACAGCAAGTGAACAAAACGTGGGCAGCACACAAGTGAGGCTGGGGACAAGAGGCATCCGCACACTGCCGGCAGGCCCCCAATGCTCCTCCACAAGAAAGGGAAGCCGAGTGAGCTCCTGTCGGGGCTACAGAAATGAATCTGACTAGTATCCATGAGGATGCGGGTTTGATCCTTGGCCTTGCTCAGTGGGTCAGTGATCCAGCATTAGCTGTGAACTGTGGTGTAGGCTGCATATGCGGCTCGGGCCTTGCGTTGCTGTGGCGTAGGCCAGTTGCTACATCTCCGATCGGACCCTTAGTCTGGGAAGCTTCACATGCTGTGGGTGCAGCCCTAAAAAGCAAAGCAAAAAAAAAAAAAAAAAAAAAAAGTAACCCCACCGTTTTATTTGCTTGACCCTATAAGGCGGAGACGAGGGAGGGATGGCTAGCCTGTGTGCACTGTTCTGACCAGTTTAACGCTGGCCACGGTGGTGCATGACTGGGGGGCTTTGTTCTGGAACCTCCTGAGCACTTTCAGTTCTTCCTGTGGAACAAACCGGTCTACAATGTGTGCCTACGGAGCAGCCCAACACCCCTGTGTTTTCCTGGTTGAGAGGTCTTCAAGTGTGACTTTGGAGATGAAACCAAGAGTTTTCAGGTACCCATGTGTTTTTAATTCCCTCCAACTGAAGCTACCGTCTTTGGGGCCAAGGGATGGGAAGGAGGCAGTGATCCTGATGCTTGAGCTGCACACTATTCAAGGTTTATTCAACACAGCCCTTTTACTCTACACAACAAAGTACAAACACAACATTATCTAAAATGCTACAAAGTTACAAAACTCAAAACAGAAAATTTGTAGTACTGACTGTACAATAAAAGCCAAAAAAGCAATGTACACGTTGGTTGCCAAGGTATCCTGCATCGCCGTCAGGAATACCAACACAAGCACTTTCCGTGGTGACCTGCTACGACCAGACACTTTCATTTCGGAGAAAGACATGGGCTGTGTGTGCACGCACACACGAGAATATATGTAAAAACCATTCTGGGCAGGTAAGAGAGGGTATTTGATCCTAGAGGTCAGAGAGGATTCAAGTAGGGGGGAGGCCAGACTAACAGCAACGGCAGCTGCATAAAAGCACATCCTTTCCTGAGGGACCCTGTAAGCCAACAGGTTAGGGCATGACTAGGCCACCAGACTGGCCCCGGGTCAACCAGGGAATGGAAAAAACGTGCTCCCAGGCTGGGGCTGTGCCACTACCTGGCGCCCCCTGCTCATCCCTGCTGGCTCTGCCACTAAACTGACTCCCAGGAACTAGAAACGTGGGATCTTTCTAGCCAGAAAACCATCTTTCCAGGCACATCCCCAAGCCTGCCCCTGAGTGAGAGCCTTCGTTCCTACCCATCCCCCTTTGGCTAGACAACTGATGAAAGTGAGCTGGATGGGACATAAGTCTCAGGGGCAGAGCTTCCGTGGCTCCGCTTATCGGGAGGAGTTGGAGCTGGAGCGGCTCCTGTGGCGGCGGCGGCCAGGGGAGCGGGATCGTCGGCGCACAGGGGACCTGCGCCTGGGGGACCGCGACCTGTGGGAAAAGGAGAAACCACATCAGCCACAAGCACACAGGCCAAGGAGCAGCTCTGAATTTAGGATGGCAGGGAACGCAGCCCCGCTCAGAGCAACTCTATACAATTTCATAGTCCAGCACCAAGTCAGGACAGCTCCCTCCGGGTGACACTGACAGCACCCCTAGGAGAGAAAGGAAGGTTCTGGAGACCAAAGGCACAAGCGGCAGGCTTCCTAGAGAGGTAGGCTGAACGCGGGCCTCTCCGCTGCTCCTCTGTTCCTTCCGGTTTTCTCACGGAGCAGGGGGAGGGTCACCCCCAGCCCCAGTTCCTCTATCAGGCAGCTGCTCTTCCTTTTCTCAGCTGGAAAGAACACGATGGACCCCGGGAGCCACAGATGCTGCGTTCCCCACGGAGGTCCCCAAACCACTGCCCTCCGTATTAAAGAAATAAACCAAAACTGACCCTCGTCAGTCCTCAGAGACAACAGCGACTTACCTTCTCCTCATCCGTGGGGGTGACCTGCGCCACATAGGAGGTGGTGGCAGCATTCTCCTGGGAGGGCTGAATCGCCTGGGGGGTGGCCTAGGCCAGGGGGCCAGCACGGCAGTGGCAGTGATCTCCTGGCCATCGATTTGTCCTGTTAAAGAAAAGATAAAACCACAAAATATCTAACAAGCACCTACCCTGGGCAAGGCTCAATGCCAAATGTGAGCAAGAAGGACAGAAGTGGGGGGACGAGGGCAAACGGTTTCATCAAGAAAACAAGGAGGGACTCTGTTGATGCACTGCGTGCTTCCTGGGGAGCGCTATCCAAGTCACACCTAGAGATGCGCAAGCTGGAACATGCCAAGGGAGAGGGCGGAACATGCCAAGGGAGAGTTAGAAACTCAACTTGCTTTTTTTCGGTCTTTTCTAGGGCCGCACCCATGGCATGTGAAGGTTCCCAGGCTAGGGGTCGAATCGGGGCTATAGCTGCCGGCCTACACCACAGCCACAGCCACACTGGATCCTTAACCCACTGAGAGAGGCCAGGGATCAAACCTGCATCCTCATGGATGCTAGTCAGATTTGGTTTTGCTGAGCCATGGCGGAAACTCCTCAATTTCCTTCTAAAGAGCAATGGGAAGGGGGCAGGCAAGGAGTGGGGAGACCTATCAGGGGGCTTGGGCAGGAGTGCTGGGGGTGAAATGTGGAAACCTGAGGGTTAACTGGGATGTACAATTTCCAGAACTTGGGTGAAAGATGATCACCACTAGGTTTCTGGATGACCTATGATCTCCTGAGGGGTGGGCCTGAGAGGAAGGGACTTCCTGGGAGGGCAGGTTCAGGAGATGTCAACGTTTATCAAGAGTCTGGAAATAGGAATTCCCTTGTGGCTCAGTGCTAACGAAACTGACTAGTATCCATGAGGACAAGGGTTCGATCCCTGGCCTCACCCAGTGGGTTAAGGATACGGCAGGGCATTGAGATGTGGTGAAGGTCGAAGATGTGGCTTGGATCCCTTGTTGCTGTGGCTGTGGTGTAGGTCGGCAGCTACAGCTCTAGTTCGACCCCTAGCCTGGGAACTTCCATATGTCAGGGGTGCGGCGCGCGCGCACACGCACACACACTCTCTGGAAACAGTGCCTCAGGGAGATGAGTCTGTGTACAGCCAGGACTAAACCACATGCATGAACAAAAAGAACAGTAAGGGAGGCAGCTCTGAATGGAGGCCCAAGGAACCCTGCAGGGCCTCAGGGAGAGAACGAGCAAAGGAAACCAGCAGAGGCCCCAGAATCCCATGGGAGCCTGCACCCTGACCTCACACTCCACAACTCAGTCCAGGAACTGCTCATGCATGGGACAAGCACAGCCCCTTATGCCCCCGAAGGGTGGAGAGCTCTTTCTATCCTCTCAGGCCTACTTTCAACTTCTGAGGTACTAAGGAGAGAACGCAGGAGCCTGGACCGATGTTCAGGATACTTAAACGCAGCCTCTGGCAGCTCCTGGCCCCTGGCCAAAAGCCTGTCCAAATCAGGGATCTCACAGGTGCTGACTATGCAACAGCAGAGACAAAGCCATCCCCTGGCCAGGTAGGTGCCAGTGAAGGCCAAGCCCTTCCACTTTCTTTCTGGAGACAGCATGCAGCCATTCTGTTCAGTGGTGCACAGCACAATATGAGGACACGAAAAACCCTGCCAGAGCTGAAGACAATACGGAATGTTCATAATCACACACATCCTGAACGTGTCCAGGTCTCCTGAAGCGAGAGCTCTGACTCAGTCAAACACAGACTGAATCTCTAAAACAGGTGTGACTCACAAGGTCAGGAGCCGAGGCACAGAGGGATGGACCGCAGCTCAGGCTCAATGCCCAGCACACTCTAGCGAGACTTAAGCAGATCAAAAGAGGGAGCACCTAAGTTTGTGGTATACAAACTCTACCAGAGCCCAAGGGCAATCACCCAAAAAACTGCCAGGCTACCTATCAAGTGTCTAACAGCCTCTGAGGGATTTAGACTCTCCTGTCCCTTGGCCTGGCAGCCCACATGGCACTGCGGGCAATCCCGGGCCGTCAGCTCCAATGGCCTGGGTTACAGCAGCAGCGAGCTGGGCAGAGACAAATCCCACATTCCTTAAAACGCCAACTTGAAGACAAAATGAAAATGGGCAATCTGAAATGAGGCACAAGTGTTCAAATGTCATTAAATTACTGTCCCAATACAAAGTGGCTTTAAATGTCATAAATAATTAAGACACAAGATCTTGGGAAATGGGTAAAATATGCGAATTCAGCAAAATTATTCTAAAAATGCTGAAATGTTAGCAAAACAGAAATTGAGTCAAAGAGGATTGGGGGGGGGGAGTTCCCATTATGGCTCAGTGGAAATGAATCTGACTAGTATTCCTGAGGACACAGATTTGACCCCTGGCTTTACTAGTTAGTTAAGGATCCTGAGATGCAGTGGCTGTGGTGTAGGCCAGCAGCTGTAGCTCTGATTTGACCACTAGCCTGGGAACCCCCACATGCCCTGGGTGTGACCCTAAAAAGCCAAAAAAGGGTGGGGAGGGTGAGAAAACATTCCTGGAGTTCCCCTGTGGTGCAGTGGGTTAAGGTCCTGGTATTGTCGCTGTAGCAGCTTGGTTGCTGCTGTGGCACAGGTTTGATCCCCACCCCAGGAACTTCTACACACTGGAGGAATGGAGGCAAAAAAGAAAAGATTCCCACATAAAAACCATGCTTCATTACAGTCATGATGTTTATACTGAACAAAACAAAAACCTTCATTTCACCCATATGCTCTTAAGGTATTGAAATGTTCTTAAAAGGCTACTGTAGTCATTATTTCATGAATTTTTCCCCAAAAGAATAACACTCCATAAAATATGTTTCTGGTAAACACAAACCCACGAGGGAGAACTGGAATTTTGAAAGAGCCCCAGGGAGTCTCACATTCAGCCAGGCTGGACGTCGGTTCTCACCACACTAGGTGCGACAGGTCCTGGTCTTGGACGGGGGACAGAGAAGGCAGGTCAGAGGAGAGCTGACAGGGCTTACTCACCTCCGTCCATGTGCTTCAGTGCCTTCTCGGCTTCATCTGGATTCTCGAACTCCACGTAGGCGTAGCCCTTCGAGAGATGAGGGTGCATCCTTTCCACAGGCATGTCGATCATCTTAATCTTGCCGTAGGTGGAGAATATCTCCATGATGTGATCCTGGGAGAAAGAAGGTCACTCGAGGGCCCACCTGCCAGGCACTGTGAGTCAGAGAAGGCGCCACAGTGACCACAGCCTCGCACCCGGGGGTAAACCTCCCAGAGGCACGTCACGTCTGTATCCCATCCAAGGGAATCAACCAGCGCTGCCTGAGTCACGCGCCATGCAGCCAGCCCCTCGAAACGCGACAGGTCAAGTTCCCCTTCTGGCAGAGGCCCCCTTCTCCAGTTTCCCACTTAAAAACTTTGCAAGTAACACAGCCCACTGTCCACTGGACAGAAGCAGGATTCCTCACCTTGGTCACGTTCCTGGTGAGCCTCCCGATGTGCACTTTGGTGGGTTTAGGGGAAGGGCTCCGCCGCTTCCTCTCCTTTTCATCTCTTTTGGGCGGTTTGGACCTGATGGAAAAAATAAAACATCAGCAACAATCTGTGACATCAAGCTTTTAGTGGGGATGTTAACGGCTCGTGTGACAGCGTTCTACCGGTTCATGCACATTGTCCCTGGCCCAGACTTCTGATTACTAAGGCAAGAAGATTCCTTTTTTGCTCTACTTTAATCATTCACAAGCTCCAGGCTGGAAGGGAGCTAGCTCACTTGGAACGGGAACGCCGCCTGTTGTCGTGTCTGCGCCGAGAAGGACTCGGAGAGCCAGAGGAACTGCTGGAGCTGGAGCTGCGGGATGTGCTGGAACTTCCTGAGCGGCTCGATGCCGAAGACGAGCTGGAGCCACTGCTGGAGCCCGTGCTGGTGCTGGAGCCTGAGCTGGAGGTAGAGCTGGACCGAGACCTGAGGGCGAGAGGGAGGGGCCCCGACAACGGTGGTGGAAGAGCAAGAGCAACTCCCCACAGCACCGTCAAGCAGGTCTGGCTCTGGAGAGGAGACCTCTGCCCATGTATTTTCAAGCGTCCCCGGAGGGGAAACATTGACACTCCCCTTCCCCGCCCTCAGCAGGGACAGAAAACAGCATGCGGATTGTGCAGTGACAGGAAAGGAAGAGCGAGCCCCTCTCTACCCACACAGAAGCCACGCCTGTAAAGGAGGCCGGCAAGTCAGAAGCACCAATTCAGCCTGGAAACCAGCTACTGACTCTGGCTGGGTTTCAATGGATGGAAAAGACTCCCTAGGCTGGGGAATCTGATCACAACCCCAAATCAAAAGCACTTGAGGGAGTTCCCGTCATGGCGCGGTGGTTAACGAATCTGACTAGGAACCATGAGGTTGCAGGTTCAGTCCCTGCCCTTGCTCAGTGGGTTAGCGATCCGGCGTTGCCTTGAGCTGTGGTGTAGGTTGCAGACGCGGCTCGGATCCCGCGTTGCTGTGGCTCTGGCGTAGGCCAGCGGCTGCAGCTCCAACTGGACGCCTAGCCTGGGAACCTCCACATGCCGCGGGAGCGGCCCAAGAAATAGCAACAACAACAACAACAAAAGACAAAAAGACAAAAAAAAAAAAGCACTTGAGAGATGAACCATGCCCCTAGTCACCCCATTCCCTAACATCGCCAAGAAAGGAAAAAAAAAAAAAAAAAAAATCCCAACACCATTTTCTATATATAATCAGGTTTGCCACAAATCAGGGTCTCCATTAATAACCCGAGTGTCCTCTCTAACATAATTAACGCACTCTAAGTGCGGCGGAGGGAGAAGGATGGACTGGGAGCTTGGGGTCAGTAGATGCAAACTATGACATTTACAATGGACAGACAATAAGGTCTTACTGGACAGCACAGGGAACCATATCCAGCCTCTTGGGAGAGACCAGGATGGAAAATGATACCAGAAAGGCAATACATATATACATATATGGGACTGGGTCGCTTTGCTGTACAGCAAAAATTGGCACACCACTGTAAATCAACTAGACTTTAAGGAAAAAAAAAAAAAAGAGAGAAAGAGACAAGAGTGCCCTCTGGGCTCTTTGGGCAGGAAGAGAGACACGGCTGCGGAAGCGAGGCCCTGGCAGTGCTCTAACCCACCAGCCCCACCTGGTGCTGCTGCTACCACTGGAAGCGCTGCGCCTCTTCCGAGTTTTATCCCTGCCACGGTCCTTCTCGCTCGACTCCTTGGTGGCCCCTTTATCTTTAGAGCGGTCCTTGGACTTTTCCTCAGAGCGGTCTTTGCGTTTGGTAGGAGAAGGAGCCCTGGACGGTGAGGAAGAGCGTGAGACTGCAGGCCCTGGTGACTGGACCCTGAAGCAACAGCACCACCCGAAAGGGGATCCAAAGGGCTACAGAAATCCCAGGCAATCACAGAGCACAATGATCTGTGGCTTAGGACACTTGCATGTAAAATGCAAGACATTTCCAAGTTCCCCCTTTCTCACGGTCCCTAGCAACGAGTACCCCCAAAGTAGCACTAGAAAAATCTGACAGAAGGAAGGATTACCTAGTGCTGGACTTTTTATTATTTTCTTTGACTCCTAGCAAGCTCTTCTTTTTCACTCCTGATAAATCCATTCTCCCCTTCTGAGGTGTTCAAAGCAGCAATGGCGGCCTCACTTATCTGAACTCTCACTTCTAACTTGAGTCTGAGAAACGATCCCTAATCGATTGCAATTTACGCCAAAGTGCAGCCTAATAACAAGACAAAAGGATTTACAGGGTTAATTGGCAACAAATCGACTTGGCGGTCAAAAGCCAGGCACAGCAGAAGGCAGCAAGGAACACAGTAAGCAGCAAGCATCTACAGAGCCAGGAACAACACCTCTGGGATGGCCGGGCACCATTTCCTTGGGGAGGGTCCCACTCCCGCAGGAGGCACTGGTGGAACCTCAGCTTGTGGTTTCTCAAGGACACGGTGGTGGTGTCCTGTTATTTCACAGGTGGTACAATACCCGTTTTTCTTTCACAAGTTTGCTGTCGAGCCCTACAGTCCTTTAAAATACCACAGCATCACATTTGCATGCAGAACAGAGAAAATCCACTGACAGGAGTAGATCTCGTCTCATTGCTATGACCTTTGTAAAATACAGTGTGTATGATATGACTGGAAACAAAAGCCCTTTCAAAAGTACCAACATCAAAACATTTAATACTGGGAGTTCCTGTCGTGGCTCAGTGGTTAACGAATCCAACTAGGAACTGTGAGGTTGCGGGTTCAATCCCTAGCCTCGCTCAGTGGGTTAAGGATCTGGCGTTGCCTCGAGTCAGCTGGTAGCTGCAGCTCCGATCCGGGCCCTAGCCAGGGAACTTTCATATGCCCCAAGTGCTGCCCTAAAAAACAAACAAACAAACAAACAAAAAAAACCACAAAAAAATCCCCCCAAACAAACCAGCAACAACCACCCCCAACATTTAATACTCAGTGCGAACAAGTGAAATGTCCCCTCTGAACAGTTAAAAAGCATGAGAACAATACATTAAAAAGCAGTCGTTGCAAATATTAAAGATGCATATGCACATGGAAATGTTATGGAGAGGTATACCCGAGACAAAATAAGATGGATGACATAAAGCAAATACAGCAAAGATGTAAATTGTAGACTCTAGGTGGCCCCGGTTATGTGGCTATTTACTGTACAAAAGTTTCCCAACTTTTCTGTGTGTTCACATTTTTTCAAAAATAAAATTGGAGGGAAACAAGCAGACACTGGAATTGACGCAGTTATTGTAAGTGATGGTTCAGCAAAAGGCCTGGACTGCAGTATGTACTCAGTAAATGATCATTAGTAAATACCGTTCAAGAACCAACTACCAGTTCATTGTGGGTCCCGTTTCCTGGGGACTGTTGCCTTTTGTGGTTCCAGTCAAGTTTTGTAGGATTTGCTTGAGTTCTAAGCAGAGATCTTAGGATGTTAGCTTCTACTACTTCCACCTCACCTTCCCCGACAGCCTGTAAGTCACCTGGACGGACACAGCCGACTAATTTGGAGCCTGTTCCTAAGTCTGCAGTGGTGCCAAAATGTTGGATAATCACTGACTCAAGAGTGTCCAGCTTTGGACAATCAAAGAGAATACAAAAGAGAACATCACCTTTGTTGCTCTTTTCCAGGGCTACAGTCTTTTAAAATGCTCAGTCTTAAAATAATACGGTACAGGAGATGTGGACCAGGCAAGCTGGGATAAGTCAGTCCTCAGACACTCATTGAGTCTAACTCAATGGTTAAGAGTGTGGAGTCAGCCTGCTCGGCTTTCGTTCAGAGCTTTGTTGTGTGACCTTGGATAAATCACCTAACCTTTCTAGCCTCAATTTTTCATCAGTCTACGCCTCATAGTTATCAAAGACATAAATCAAACTGACCCATAAAAGAAACTTGGCACCTACTTAAGGCTCAATAAACCTCAGCTAATTTCAGAAGAAAGGCGCTGGAGGCTCTTTCCCCATAAAAACTCCTGACTCTAAATAAAAGTCGCACACAACCTCTGAATGCTCAAGAGAGGATCACCAAGAGCAGTCTGGTCCAACAGAAAGAGTACCCTAACATTTTGCTAACAGGCACGTTTGCAAAAAGTACAAAAGAAACAGATGTAGTTAACTTTTAGTAATGTATTTATCTGACACCCTATACCCCAAATATTATCTTTTCACCAATCAGTATCCAAGTGTGTTAACAAAATATCTACGCCTCCCCATACCAAGTCTTTTAAACACCCCCCTTTGGGCTGGGTATGTTTCAAGTGCCTAATATCCACACGTGGCCAATTACTGAACCAACCTTACTGAACAGATGACAGAGTGCAGATTGCTGGGCCCCACCCCAGGCCTAAAGATCTGCCCTAATGTACTTTGTAAATAAAAATCTAGCAAGTTATTCTTAAAACTCTGGAAAGTTAAGAACCACAGAGTACGTAAACGCTTCGCTGGGCGAGGCCTAGGTGGTAGAAAGCAATGGTTGACGTTCTCTGTTTACACAAGTTCAGGTAACAGCACAGGACTCTGGTTACCTCCCCCATCCTCCGGAAAGTTGCGCAGTCCAACAGCCAGAGAGAGGAGAGAACAACTAGTTAAATCTCGAGTAGCTACCGTTTCAGGTCGTATCTTCAGAGCCCCTTCCCCGCTGAACAGTACGTTTTAGGCATATTCATGCGAAATTACAAAGGCAAAAAGCCACATCTCTTCTCCACTGATATTTAACCTTCCCGTACCCTCCCTCCTGGGGCAAGCCGGGAAACAGAGCTCCAAGGCATTAAGGGCCATATCCCCAAAGATGGGCACCGAGAACGGCACACAGGAGTCCGACAAATGTTCGTGGATTCCATGTTTAAAGCAAGATCTTCAAAAGGAAGGTCAGACGGTCACCCAGGGCACCCCACAAAGCAACTCTGCACCCACCGGCCCCGGGCCCAACGCGACCTCGCCGCCCCCTGTCCGCGTAGACTCACAACTCCCCACTCCAGGCGCCGGGCCGCGAGAGCTTCCAGGGCAGGGCCTGACGTTGCGGGCCTGGGTCTCCTGCCCGGCGAGAGGACCCTGAGGGTGGAGGCCGAGTTCCCGGCTGCTCCGAATTCCGCGGGCCTCCCTGGGCCCGCCGCAGAGAAGACGAAGCGAGGGCGCCCTTCCGCCCGCCGCAGCCCCGACCACTTCCGGGCCGCGGCCTCGGCGCCTCCTACTCAGCTCTCCTCTGGCCACTCTTTCTTCTTAAGAACTACACCGCGCCGCTAGGCCGCCGTTGCCACCGCGGGGCCGGGGAGAGGGCCGGCTTCACGATGCACCCCGCCGACCTTGGCGAGCGGCCCCCGAAGCTCGGATGGGGTCGGATTCCCGCAACTTACATCTTCCCGCCGCCGAGACCTCCTCCCGCTTTCCTCAGCCGCCGAGGCCGGCGCCGCTCTGGCGTCAGGATTAGGGAGCGGGAAGGCGCCGTCGTCCGGCGCGCAGCGATGACGTAGAGCGCCTCAGCCAATGAGCGCGAGCAAGGAGAATGTTAAAGAGCCAAGGTCGTGTGTAGCACCCCGCGTTGGAGCGCGTACTTTGGTTCCCCTCTCGGGAGGGGCGTCTTGGGCCGCCAGGGGCTGGCTGCGCGGCGCATAGGGCGGGCAAACTGGCAGCTTGCTGGGGCTGGGAGGGCCGTGCTGCGTGGTAGCTCGCGGGCCGGCGCGGGGCGGGTTAAGGCGGCCCTGCCCCTCTCCGTGCGCCTGCGTCCTAGGCTCGCCGCGGGCTTGGTGCGGTCCGTGGGCGCTGGGCCTGAGACCCGGAGTTTCGGGCGGCGGGGTTGGGGGAGGAGTGCGCAGGTGCCGCGGCCTCTAGCCGACCGCCGTGGGGACCGGCCGGGCAGAGGGTTCGTGCGGTTAGAAGCCTCTCAGGGAGTGGCCAGGCAGACGCAGCTTTTACTCCAGCGGAACTCGGCCGGGTGGGTAAGACGGGGTAGTGCCGTCAGAAAGGACGGGCAGCAAAAGACAGGGTAGAAGACGAGGTGCAGGAGTCCCCGTCGTGGTTCAGGGGAAACAAGTCTGACTACAGTCCATAAGGACGCCGGTTAGATCCCTGGCCTTAATTAGTGGATTAAGGATCCGGCGTTGCCTATGAGCTGTGATGTAAGGTCGCAGACGCGGCTGGGATCTGGTGTTGCTGTGGCTGTGTCGTAGGCTGGCAGCTGCAGCTCCGATTCGCTCCCTGACCTGGGAACCTCCAAATACCGCACATGCGGCCCTAAAAAGACAATAAATAAATACATTAAAAATTTAAAAAAGAAGGAGTTCCCATTGTGGCTCAGTGGTTAACCAATCTGACTAGGAAGCATGAGGTTGTGGGTTCGATCCCTGACCTTGCTCAGTGGGTTAAGGATCCGGTGTTGCCGTGAGCTGTGGTGTAGGTCGCAGGCGCAGGTCGGATCCTGCATTGCAGTGGCTCTGGCGTAGGCCGGCGGCTACCTCTAGCCTGGGAACCAACATATGCAGCGAGAGAGACCCAAGAAATGGCAAAAAGACAAAAAATAAAATAAAATAAAATAAAAAGAGAAGACTAGGTGCAGAAGTCAAGGCGCCTCTGCGGAGGTGACACTGCAGCTGAGACCCAAGTGGAAGGGTGCCCTCAGCCGAGAGAAGAGCAGGTGCAAAGGCGCAGAGGCTTGCTGGCAGAAGCCGGGGCTAGGAAGGTGGAGTTTAGCATTTGGGGGGAACTTGGAAGGTGTGCAAGATAAGGCGCCAAGGCTTCATCCCGGGGCTGGTGGACGGCGCAGGCGGGGAGGCATTGCCAGAGCCTCCTGGCAACGGCAAGAGGGTGAGGTTTAGAGGCCCAGGACCAGGCAGGAGGCTGTTGGAGTAAAACCCGGCTCTGAGAGGGCCAGGGCTTGCAGGGTTTGTTGACTGCTGTGTACCTGCTTCCTTCCTTATTGGAAGGAGGGGAGGAAGGTGCACCCCTGTCTCAGAACAGGTGGAACAGGTAGACTCAGCAGGGAAGAGAAGAGAGCAGATCCAGGGTGTGTTCCGGGGAAAGGAACCACTGTGGTGCGGAGATGGGCCAGAGATGGGCACCTGGACGGTGCCTTTGATACCTCATCCTGGGTTGAGGGGTGTCTGAGGAGTCGGGGACAAAAGACAGGCAGGGGCAGCCTCCCTTTGGAGGCCTCTCTGCTGAGGCCTCTGCACACTCCTGGGAGGGGGCTTGGCAGGCGGAGTCAGTCCGGGTTGTGGTTCTCCCTCTGGATTTAGATTTGGGGAGTGGGGGCCATTTAGAGAAGGTATATGACCTCGGCATCATGGTCACATTGGCCAGGCCAGGTGGTGGTATAATTGTAACAGAGCCGCAGCCCTGGCCCTGCAACAAGCAGTTAAGGGGCCCAGGGGGTCGGTGTTGGGGATGTCGTGGTCTTGCTGGGCCCTGCCTGCCGTGCGGGGAGTCAATGAGGAGCCCATGGCAGCGGGTCAGAGTCCCACACATCCTGGGCCAAGTCGATGTGTACCTGAAAGGCCTTGAATCCAGAGCCGTTGTCCAGGGAGGTGGTGACAACCTAGGTGGGGATGAGGCAGGCCCTGTGGTCCCACCGAGGCGCATGGAGGAGGCACAGGCAGCTGGGCTGACAGCCCCTTCTGGGTTTTCTGTTGTTCATGCTCCGAAGTCATAGAATTTGGCATGCATATAACTTTCAACACATTTTATATTAAATCTAAAAGCATGATTTAGTCAGACACTTAGGAATTTAATCAAATTTGGTTCTGAATATTGTTGATTTTATCATCAGCTGTTGAGCTTTGAAATCTAAGCATCTGGGCTTTTGCCACTTTGAGAAGCAGCGGAACATGTTTGGAAGGAACATGAGAAAATAAAACTCCAGTGGTCCCCAGACCCCAGCCTTCCAGGAGGCCTGGGCCTCTCCCCTCCCGGCCCCCAGTGGCAACCTGCTGAGGCCATAGGGATTGGGGGCCTCTGGGGGTCTCTGGCTCAGGTGCGAGGGAAGTGGGGGGCGGACTCCCGTGGACAGGGCATTGGGCAGCTAGCCCCAGGCCTGGGGCTCCGCACCACGGGCATCCTGTGGGCTCTGGCCCGTGTCCCGAGCCCACTTCCTTTTCCCACAGGGCCGAGGGCCACCTGCTTCCCATGAGGGGCTGCCGCACGTTGAGAGCCTACTCGCCTCAAGGCTGAATGTCCCCTCTGCTTTATCCGCTATGGGCCTGATGGCCTCTGCGGTGCCTGCCCTTGGAGGTTGGTACCCTGCACACTGAAAGGGTCAGGGATGGCCTGGGTTGTGTAGGAGGTCACGGTGGGCCACACGGGAGCTTTGAGCAGGCATCACATCTCCTTGTACAAAATGTCAAGGAAGCACTTCTTTTTTTTTTTTTTTCTCTTTTTAGCTTTTCCAGGGCCACATTCGTGGCATATGGGGGTTCCCAGGCTAGGGGTCTAATCGGAGCTGTAGCCACCGGCCTATGCCAGAGCCACAGCAACTCGGGATCTGAGCCGCGTCTGCGACCTATACCACAGCTCACGGCAGTGCCAGATCCTTAACCCACTGAGCAAGGCCAGGGATTGAACCCGCAACCTCATGGTTCCTAGTCGGGTTCGTTAACCACTGAGCCACAATGGGAACTCCAGGAAGCACTTCTATCCGTTGCTGACAGGCTCTGTGCTAAGGGCGGGCACGGCCCAGCTCAGTGGAAGAAAGAGATTCGGGTGGGGTCAGGGAGATGGGGACGGCTTGGTGACCCCGAGGGAGGCATTAGAGGAGCAGGTAACCTGGCTCCTGTCTGTGGGGGCGAACGCCTGCAGCCCTGAAGGAGCCCAGGAAGAGGTGCTGGCCAGTCTGAGCAGGCCAGCCAGCCAATGAGGGTCTGGAGTTGTGGGGAGGCCTTCCGGGCTCCAGGAGAGCTGCATTCCCAAGGTGTTGGGGCATCAGTTTCCAATGAGGTCCCCCCAGGAGGCACAGGCTGCCTATTGGAGGGGCCGTGTGGCCGGGGCTGTGAGCAGTGGGCTTGGGAGCCTGTGCTGGTTTTCATGCCCGAGACCCCGGGTCTACTTCTGCCCCAAGGGGGTCAAGCATCATGCTAGCTCAGTTGCCCAGCCTGGGAGGGTCCAGGCCGGAGAAGGGGAGCAGGGGTGCCGCAGGCCTGCACGAGATGCCCTGGCCCCTGGCTGGCCCCTGGCTTCCCTCTGGCCACCCGCAGCCGGTGGATTCGGGGCTTCTCAGACCTTGGAGGCATCCAAGTTGGCATCTCTGGGGTATGGGCCAGGCCCCAGGAGCGGGGCCTGGGCAGCCCCGTGTGTTGAGGAAGGAAGGCAGGGCCCCCGCTTCCCGGGCCCGACCCCCAGCTTCAGCTGCTCCTCCAGCCTGCCTGAAGCCCAGGCCCGCATGCCTGTCAGATGGGGACGAGGCTCCGGGGCCCAGGGCTGGGCTGCCTCCTGGCTCTTTCTCCTTCTTGGGCACCCCTCTACCCTGAACCCCGCTCAGGGAGCCCTGCCCTCCCTTGCGGAAGGGAGAGGGGCTGTAGGAGCTCGAACACGCCACGGCTTGGGGTCAGACCTGAGTAGGGTTCAGGGATGGGGCCTGGTGTCTGGAGGGTGGCATGATGTGCCCTCGGCTTGCTGGCCTCAGCCGCAGGGTTGGGTGAGCAGCCTAACCCTGACGTTGGTGTTGGGGTGCTTCTCAGAACCTCTGTAGGCCATCTCCTCCATGCAGGGGTGGGTGCAGCTCAGCCCCTCTGGACCCAGCTGGGCCCAGGCTGTCCACCTGGAGTATGGCTCTGGCCCGTGGCACAGCCGGCAGGGTCTGGATGAGCATGAGTGACACTCACTTTCACGCTACTGGTCTGTGTGGAGGTTGGGGGGATCACAGAGGGGCCGGTGAGCTATGCTGTGAGTGTTGCTCTGGTCCCCAGAGGTGGCATCCAGCTGTCCTGGCTCACAGTCTAGCCTCAGGCTGGTCTTTGGGAATCCTTTCCCTCTCGTCCACAGGCTCCGGCCCTGCAGGTGTCAAGTCTGACTGGCCTGGGCCCTGGGACCTTACTGTCTCCGTGTGTTTGAGGAACTGACTGGGTTGAGGCCAGCTCCTCCCCATCTGGCGTGCCTGCTCATCCCCAGACGATTGGTGGCCACCCTTGGACCTGCCTTCCAGCCCTCCGTCTGGGCACTGGCCTTGGCTCCTGCCCTGTCTTGTCTGCTGCCTTGTGAGACTGGGCCAGGGACCCCCAGACTTGCGTGGCCTCGGCTTCTCATTGAGTCCTGGGGCTAAAGGTCTGGGATTGGAATTTGCCCAGACAGAAACTGTCCAGTTTGTCTTGCAACCAAAGGGCAAGGGCAGTCTGGAGTTGGAGGAGGGGGAAGAGGACCTTGGGATATGGCCACCACCAGCCCGGGGGGAACAATTCCTGCGGGTTCTGGCTCTAGGGCAGCCCCCTGCCTGTGTTCTGGACAAAAACATGGGGTGCCCTCCTCCCCCTGCTTCCTGCTCAGAGGCACCTTGGACCCTGGAAGGGGACCTTGAGGAGGGTTGCCTGCAGCTGGATGGAGTGGGCAGATGGAGGAGGGCTCCCTGAGACCTTGACCACCAGTGACAGAACGCCTAGCTTGCCTTCTCTGGATCTTGACTTGGCCAAGAAATAAACCCTTGCCTTTTTAAATCTCTGGGGTGTGGTTTTCTGATAAGCGCAGCAAGCCGTGGACCCCTGAGTCCTCCGGGCGCTCCCGACAGGGCCCGTGCCTGCCCTCTGAGCCCCACCGCTGCAGCCTCGGCCAGGCTGCCTCGTCTTCTCCACCGCTGAGTGGTCTCCAAAAGGGATCTCTGGTCACGACAGCCCCCACGTGCATCCTGCCAGTCTCTGCGCCCGTCGCACCACCTCATTGCTGTGGACCAGCGCAGTCTGATTTCACACGTGTGCCTCACATGTGCTGTTCCTTTGGTCCTGAACACCTTTCCTCACACCCTGTTTTGTGGCATCAAAGGAGGAAAAACTTTCTAGATCTTTAACATGCGGGCTTAAAAAACAGGAGCAGCAGGAGTTCCCGTCGTGGCTCAGTGGTTAACGAATCTGACTAGCCTCCACGAGGACACAGGTTTGATCCCTGGCCTCGCTCGGTGGGTAAAGGATCTGGCGTTGCCGAGAGCTGTGGTGTGGGTCGCAGGCGCGGCTCGGATCCTAGGTTGCTGCGGCTGTGCTGTAGGCCGGCAGCTACAGCTCTGATTTGACCCCTAGCCTGGGAACCTCCATATGCCGTGGGTGCGGCCCTAAAAAGATAAAAACAAACAAACAAAAACACCCCAAGACCAGCAAGCCCTGAAGTAGAGGGCACGTGGCCAGGCTGTGCTGGCCCCGTACCAGGCACACCCAGCGTGGTTGCAGCCCACCTCTTGGAAGATGTTTTCTGTTGGGCCACATGTGGGACCACAGCCACCTGTTTATTTTTCTTATAATATGTTAGTAAATATTGACAGTTGGAAGAATTTTTTTTCTTTTTAGAGCCGCACCCATGGCATACAGAGGTTCCCAGGCTAGGGGCCGAATCGGAGCTGTAGCTGTCAGCGTATGCTGCAGCCACAGACACACCGAATTCGAGCTATGTCTGTGAACTACACCACAGCTCACGGCAATGCCTGACACTTAACCCACTGAGCGAGGCCAGGGATCGAACCTGCATCCTCCTAGTTGGGTCTGTTAGCACTGAGCTACAATGGGAACTCCCAGTTTGAAGAATCTTAAAGGGAATAAAAGAACTACTGGAAACTATTTGTAGGGTTCATGAACTTTGAGAGACTGATAAAAATGCAAATCTGAAGCTGTACCAAATACACCAGAAGGATGAAAACAAGTCTTTTCCAACACTATGAATTCTATGGGAATGAAAAAGGTATAATGAGTGATTCCAATCACAGAAGCTCAGCCAGGAGAAGTAAGAGCATAAACAAAACGGGGGCTGATGCTCTTTCTGGAGACTCTTCTGGAAAGTGGCGTAAAGGCCACGAGCAGTCCTGGAGCCAGAGGCCTTCTGCCCGCCTAGACCCATAGCTTCCTACGCCAGCCCATCACTCCTTTTTCTCACTCTGGACCACCTGTCTAATGTGCTCCTGCACCTGCACTTCTTGGCTATTCCTTCCCCTTGTGGCTGTGAGTCCTGTGAGCTTACTGCATCCTGGAAAAGCGAGCTCTTGCTTTTGTCTGCCTGGACATCGACACAAGAGGCTTGTGTTGGGACTGCGGGTGAGTGACTGGGCCCCTGAGCCCAGCTTGCGACTCACAGACCAAGGTCATGTTCCCTCCCAGCCTTTATTTTCCAGACAGTTGCCACACGTTGGGTGCACCATCCAGGGAAGGCTGTTCGGCCCCTCGCTGGTCCCTGACTGGCGTCCAGGCTGGTGGCTCCACGCCTCCCCATGCTGGCTGCCTCTGGGGCTGGGAGCAGGGGGCTTATGCCGGGTGCAGGGCTGGCTCTATGTGGTAGCGCAATGTCCACCTCTCGGGAGAGGGACTCCCAGGACTACGTGGCCGCAGTGGAAGCACAGACCTCAGCACCCAGTCCAGCCGTGTCTCCCCCGAGGACGACGACAGGTGCCTTTCTGTCCATCCTGGGCAGCCAGGGGAGTCTGCTGACACCGGTCCTGTTGGCTTCCCACACCAGTCCGGGAGGTTCCGCCCCAGGTGCGAATGTGGGGTGTCGCTGGGGACCCCTTATAAGTGCTTAGGGAAATTCAACCCCGGAGTCCGTGAGGCCCCTTCCTGGATGGCTCTCTGTGCAAAGACCCCCACGGCTTGCCCGCACAGCCGGCCGGCCCGGCCCCTGGCTGGGATCTTGAGTTGTGGCTTTGGCGACTGCTGACTCCGGCGTGAGGGCCCTGATATGCCTGGTCCACACTGTGCCTCGATTCTCACGTCCATCACAGAAAACAGTGATCAGAAGTAGAGTGCAGGGTTGGGTGAACTTGGAGGGAGGGGAGCCGCCTGGGTGCCCTGCTCCTCACGGCCCCGCCTCCTCCGCGGGCGGCTGCAGGTGGGCGAAGCTCAGGAAGACCTGCTCCAGCGAGATCTGGCTCACGGAGTAGTCGTCCACGCCGTTCTTCTCCTTGGCCTTCTCCAGAACACCAAACACCTTCAGGAAGCAGAACGGCCACTGCTTGCAAGCCAGGGCCCAGCTCCTTGGCTGGTCTGGGACTCCTCTGGCCATTGGGAGGGGGCCCAGAGACCCTACCCCTGGCCCCTGCCCCTGGGGCACGTGCAGGGGGTGGGCCCATGCTCCCCGGGGGAGGAGGGGAGCCACACAAGGTGAGCAGGCCTGAGGGGGTGCATGGGGGCAGCAGGCCCAGGAGCGGGGCTTTCTCCTGACACCCCAGCTCTGGGTATGACCTCTGGGCAAGCTGGGTTCCTTCTCTAGGGGAGCTTCCTTTTTGCATCATGTTTTTTCCAACTCAGGTATTTTGGGCGCTAAGCCCCCCAACCTAGCAGCTGTCAGGGTGAGTGTTAGAGCAGAAACTGAATGTGATTTCTCCTTGGAAGGAGCGTGGGGTCACCCTAGAAGGAGTGACTGCTGGAGGCCTCGGTGTGCGCTCACCCTCGCCCAGCTCAGGTCATCGCCAGGCAGGTGGTAATGGACCATTCCTTGGTGCTCATCCTCCAGGACGCTGCCTGCACGAAGGAGAGACCGTGTCCCCGTGAGGGCTGGGCGGGAGGGCCAGGGGAGGGTGGCCTGCGCTCCCGGAATCACGGCCCTCGCCCCAGGGGTCTGGGATGGATAGACGCACGGATGCCATCCGTGTGGCGCCACACACCTGGGAAGGTCAGATCCACGAATGCCTTGAACTCCTCCAGGGCCTCCTGCTGCCCTTCGCTCCGGATCTTGGCCCGTAGGGAGTAGCCGCTGCCAAACTTGCTCTTGAGGTGCTGGGGGCTGCCCAGGCACTTGAACTGGCCCTGTACCATGATGGCCAGCCGGGTGCACAGGGCCTCACACTCCTCCATGCTGGGGAGAGGGGCAGAGGCCGCATGTTGCCCCCAGGGGATGCTGACGCCTGCCCTCCGGGTCGGAAGCTAGGCACACGGGCACGTGCTGGCGCCCAGATCAGGCTGTTCCTGATTCCCAGGCTCAGGGTGTGGCCCACATGGCAGAGTCTGGGGACTCTCCTCACAGAGTCTCTGCCCGCTGCCAACAGGTCTTCCGTCCACCCAGCTCCTCCCAGCCCAGCCCACCCAGAGCCCGCGTCCTGGCTCCTCCACTGACCCACAGAGACCCTGGCTCTACCTGTGGGAGGTGATGATGATGGCCTTGCCGGACTCACGGGCCCTCGCCACGGTGTCCCAGAGCAGGCGCCGGGCCACGGGGTCCATGCCAGTGGACGGCTCGTCCAGGAAGATGACCGTGGGCTCTCCCAGCAGGGCAATGCCAGCACTCAGCTTCCGCTTGTTGCCGCCGCTGGGGCCGAGGGGTGAGGGGAGGGTGATGAGTGTGGGCGCCGGCTCCCCAGCCCCAGCGGAGGACCGGGTGCAGTGTGGCAGAGCGCCCTCTGGTGAGTGTGCCTGGAAAGCCCAGCTCTCGGAGGCCCAGAGAGAGCTCCACACAGAAGGGAAACACCACCGGTCTGCATCTCAGGGGGGCACAGGGGCCCTGACTTCACCCGCCCTGGCTTTGCCTCCAGGTTGCCGGAATCTTCAGGGCAGCCCCCTCCCCTGGTCATGCTACCAAATCACCGGAGACCCTGGCACAGCGGGTAGGAGCTCCGGCTCGGCTCCTGTGCCCTGCCCTCTGGTGAGGGCGACCCCGACTGCACGGGGGAAGCCCTGGGGTCCCTGGGTTGGGGAGGGGAGGGCTGGGGCGCAGATGCACCTGTACGTCCCGACCCGCTTGTTGGCATACGGCTCCAGGAGCAGCCCCCGCAGTGTGTTTTCCACACAGGACTCGATGTGGCGCTCGGGGATGCCCCGCAGTCGGGCGTACATGACCAGTGTCTCCCGGCCCGTCAGGTGGTCCAGCAGCGCATCAAACTGGGGACAGTAGCCAATCTGCTGCCGCACCTGGGGTTGAGGCAGGGCGGGGAGGCAGAGGGTCACGGGGTTTCTCTGAGGGGATCCACCGGGGGTGGGGGGTTGTCCATCAGCCGGTGCGCAGGCCCTGGCGGCGGCCCACCGCTGAAGCTTGCCGAGCAGCTCTTGGGCGGGGATGCTGGAGGGGCTTGGCGGCTCAGTGAGTCCGGGCCCACCAGGACCTAGCCCCACACCCAGGGGTCAGAGATGGGCCAGAGTCAGCCCTGGGCCACATGGGGGCAGCCTGGTGCAAGAGGTACCGATTACATGGACTGATGGTGTCTGTGCCACGCACAACAGCGGACGGGCCCTCACTCGGTTCATCAGATGCTTAACAAACACCTATGTGCCGTGTGGCCTGCCTCCATCTCCAGCCATGTTCAGCAGCTGGCAGGGGACAGCAAGCCTAGTTCTGTGGGTTCCAGAGATGGAGTTTCTCTTTGCCCTCCTTGGGGCTCTTAGGCTTCCAGAATATGCTCCTAATTGGTTGGGAAAAGTTCTTGGCCTTGACCCTGGCAGTGGCTTTCTTTCTCCCAGTCTCTCCTTTCCTGCTGAAACGCAGATTAAATATTTAGGACTTCTCACCCTTTTCTCCATTCCTAGATCCCATTACGGTTTTCTCTTTCTTGCATATATATATATACATATATACTTTTTTTTTGCCTTGCTTTTTAGGGCCACACCCGCAGCACATGGAGGTTCCCAGGCTAGGGGGTCCAATCGAAGCTACAGCTGCCAGCCTACACCACAGCCACAGCAACGTGGGATTTGAGCCGCGTCTGAGACCTACGCCACGCTCGTGGCAACGCCAGATCCTTAACCGACTGGTTGAGGCCAGGGATCGAACCCACGTTCTCACGGATACCAGTCAGGTTTGTTACCACTGAGCCACAATGGGAACTCCTCTTGCACGTATTTTCCAGCTTGTTTATTTCCTTAAACCTAAGAAGCACCGTCGTTTTGTACCCTGGGTCTGGTAATTGCAAATCCCAGGTGGGGAGCTTGCTTCTCCCCTGGAGCCTGTGTCTATGGGCTCTAGTCAGGGCGCCTTGCCTCTGTTTTTGTTGTGTGCTGCTCACAGGCCTGGGGACGCAACCTGGGGGGTTCTCTGGGGCCCGGAAGGGAGGCTGTCGCCCAGTGGGGGCGTGTGCTGCTGCACCCAGGGGACAGCCAGGGAAGCCTCTGCTGCCGGCCAGCCGACGCTGCCGTGCCCGGACCCAGGCTCGGCCCTGTTCCTCTCCCCGCCTGCTCAGCACACACACAATCCCCAGTGTCGGGGAGGGCAGCCTAGTTTGCTCTCACCCAGAGGGGTGGCCCTTTAGGGTTCAGCCCCACATGGGGAAGGTCTCCTCCTACACCCCTCCCTGGGGGCCCTGGGCCTTCGTTTCTGTCTCCTACACTCAGGAAGGTCCCTAAGCCAGGCCTGGGCTGGCGGGACCATGGCGCGCCCTCTGTCAGAGGCGGCTCCGGTGGGGCCTCGAGGCTCACAGATTTCGTTGGGAGGCCCTCGCCCTGCCTCGGGCTCATCGATGCTCGTAACCACGCGGTTGGGCGTTAACATGCACCAGCTTTTGGTGCTCTGGGGCTGCGGGTCTCGACAGCCCAGGGTGCCATTTGCATCACCTGCACCCGCAGACTAGAGTTCCCCCGAGCAAGCAGAGTTCTGTGGGCGTCAGGGCCAGGGAAGCAGCTTCTCTGGGAGGGACCCGTCTTGGTTGCGGGCCGGCCTGGTCCCTCTGGCGGAGGGGCCTCTCCTCTTCCTGTCGTCGCTCTTCCCCCCCATCACCCGTGCAGCTCCGGCCCCTGGTCGCTGCCCCGTCCTGCTGTCCACGCGCTAGGAGCTGAAGCTGCCTCTGCACGGAGGGCCCCGCCATGGTCCAGGCACCTCGGGCCTGGCTTGGGGACCTTCTTGAGACAAGCCCCGTCCCCACCCTCCGGGCTGCCCTTCCTTCTGCCCCCCGCCCCCCCGGCCACACCCACCTTCCTGAGGTCCGAGCGGATGCTGTAGCCGCCAACGAAGGCGTCCCCGGAACTGACGGTCTCCTCCCCGGTCAGCATTTTGAAAGTCGTGGTCTTCCCGGCTCCGTTGAAGCCCAGCAAGCCGAAGCACTCCCCTTTCTGGACCTTGAGGGAGACCCTATCCACAGCGAGGAGGGGCGCCCGCTGCTCGTACACCTGGAGAGCAGAGGCGTGCGGAGGCCCAGGGACCGCGGGACCGGCTGCCGGGCAGTGGGCGGCCGCGGACGGAGGGCCCGCCGTACCTTGGAAAGCTCCTTGATGACCAGGGGCGTGTCCGGCAGTGAGTCCAGGCCGGGGGCCAGGACCCGGTTCCTCTCGTCCGCCACGTCCTGGTCTTCGGGCAGCGCTGGCGTCTGGGTGTACGCTTCCGTCTGATTGTTCCAGAAAAAGTCGGCAGGGGTGAGCTCCTGCCGAGGCTCCTTTTCCGGCAGAGAGAGGGCGAGGTCTCTAGAGCCTCGCCCCAGCTTAGCCCCACACGCGCTGTCTCAGACCTCCCGCCAGGACAGCCGAGTGGCCAGAAGGGCTCAGGAGACACAGGCCTCCCGAGGGACAAGGATAGTGCGGGACTCGCGAGAAAACCACAGAGCTCCTTCTCTTAGGAACCGTCGCGTTGTTTTCAGCCCCTTTAGCCATGGTTAACAGGTCCACACTAAGCTGTCTGGGCAGGTCTCGATGGTGCGCGGAGGGGACTGGGTGACAGACCGCGGGCGCTCTGGCGCCACAGCTTCGGGGTCTCGGGCGGCCCCGAGGAAGCCCAGCCTTAGCGGGAGGCCGCCCCGCGCAGAGCCACTCACCAGCGCCCGCCTCCTCCGCAAGGCACACAGGCAGAACTTCAGCCTCCACAGCAGGTCGGTCTCGAGGAGGAAGAGCAGGGTGAGGTAGGCAAACCCCGAGGCGGCCAGGGAGGCCACGAACCTGCCGATGCCCGGGGCGCTCCACGCATAGAAGTTCTCCTGGTACCGGACGTCTGTGCGAGCAAGGCACGGGGGCTGCACCCGCGGCCCCGCACCCCTGCCCTCTGGGGTCCCAGCCCAAGCCCCTCCCTGCGCCCGCCAGGCCCTGCACATGGCCCTGGATGGAGGCTGCATGGACACAGGGTGCACCGGTCTTCCAAGGAGGCCGCCGGTGCAACTTCCTGAGTCGAGGGGTCTCCCTGCATGAGGTGCCCCTGGAGCCTGGGGCGGGGCGGGGACAGGCTGTCCCAGGGGCCCACACTCACTGTGCTTCTGGCAGTAGTGGGCCGCCACCGTGGAGGAGGTGCAGTACCTCCTGGTCTCATAGTTCTCGTAGAAGCTGCTGACTGCCATCCCCAAGCAGTGGTTGGGCAGCACCAGGAACACGCGGTCCAGCGTTCTGGAAAGTTCTTCCAGCTTTACCGCTGTGGGAGGAGGCGCAGACCCATTGGTGCCCGAGGACACACCCCAGCTGCCCCCAAGGCGGTTTCCGGGGTTGCTGCGGGGCCGGTGCCGGGCCTGCGGGGCCGCCCATCCCTGCTGGAGCAGGTGCGCGCACGGGGGTGGGGGGGGAGCTGGCTGAGCTGGGCTGCCTCGGGCTGGGAGCCTGGGAGGGGTCAGGCGCAGCGCTGTTGGCGCCTCCCTGGGGGGCAGAGCGGCCGGAGGCGGCGGGAGGGGGGGCACCTGGCTCCCACCTGGGATGCGTGTGACGGTGACCACGAGGAAGGTGGCGACGCCCGACAGGATGTTGAACACGGTCAGCCTCGCGTAGGCCGTGGCCGCCGCCGAGAAAAAGAAGCTCAGCAGGTACATGAGCGGGATGATGGCCCAGCCGTAGAGCATGAGCAGCAGCAGGGCGTCAGCCAGGTGGCCGTCCCGCGTGAAGGCGTGCACGTCGAAGGCCTTGAACACCACCTGCAGCCACACAGACGGGGCGGCCGGGGAGCCTGGAGAGTGTGTGAGCCCGGGCCAGCCAGCCCCGTGGGCCACCTCTGCCACCCGCTCCGCGGCTCTGAGCTCCCCCTGAGGAAACGCCAGCCCCCCCCCCCACCCAAGTGGGGGAGAGGCTGGGGGCGCAAGACAGACCAGGGGGCCCAGGTGTTCCCGAGCATCCTCCCGCCACGGGGGCTGAACTGCGGACCCCAGGCTGGTGCCGGTCCGTGCAGGGCCCCAGGGCCAGCCCCCCGTGCCGTGCAAGGGAAGGGCCCCAGCACCCCGCAGCTCACCAGCAGCAGCAGGGCGGGGATGAGGAAGGACAGGAGGTCCCACAGCAGCGCGGAGAGCCAGAACGTAGCCACATGGACGCCGCTCACAAACTGGACGTGCTTGGCCTGGACAGCCCTCTCGCTGACCGCCAGGATGGAAAACGTGCTGGCCAGGAACGCCATGGCGAAGAGCAAGTTGAGGGCGATGTTGAATCCCTTTCGGCCCCTGCAGGGGGCGGGGCGGGGACAGGACAGGTCAGGGACAGGGGACAGCATGGGGGCGGAGCGGGGGGATGGAGTGCTCGGTCATTACTGTTCAGTAATGCAGTCGCCCAACCGCTAAAGGGTGTTAAGCAATCACGAGAGCCTCAGGACACCCCTGTCGGGCGCCGCGCTACCTTCTGGGGCCAGCAACCCCTTCCAGAAACCTGCTCCGAGAGCATTATTTTGCTGCTTAACCACCCTCTTCCCAACCCCGACCATCTCAACAAGTGGCGCTGGGTCAAAGGAACACTATTTGGCCAAAAAAGGGCAGTGGAATACTGGCACCACGTGGATGAACCTTGAGAGGGAAAGATGCCAGGCACAATAGGCTGCATTCTCAGAGTCCACCCACATGGGCCATGCGAGCCAGGCAGGGCACAGAGACAGAACGCAGACTGCTGGCTCCTTCGACGGAGGACAGAGGAAAGGTGTGGCTGCCAGGGGTCACAGAGTTTCTTTTGGGGATAATGACAGCGTTCAATAAAACTGCACATGGTGTGGAGTTCCTGTCATGGCTCCGGGGACACGAATCTGACTAGGATCCATGAGGACGCAGGTTCGATCCCTGGCCTCACTCAGTGGGTTAAGGATCCAGTGTTACCGTGAGCTGTGGTATAGGTTGCAGACACGGCTTGGATCTGGCGTGGCTGTGGCTGTGACTGTGGTTGGCGGCTAAAGCTCTGATTTGACCCCTAGCCTGGGAACCTCCAAATGCCGCAGGTGCAGCCCTAAAAAAAGACCAAAAAAAAAAAAAAAAAAAAAGATAAAACACTGTATGTGGTGACGGTTCCACCACGCTGTCACCGAGAACCGTACTAAGAACACTTCAGCTCTGTACCGAGAACCGGGGAATGGCACGGCAGGTGGTTCTCCCTCCTGGGCAGTTACTACACGACAGAAACTCCTGCGCCTTGTCTGCTGTCACCACCCTACGCTGACTCCTCCGCCTGATCCTGGCACAGCGAGCACGGAGGACTCCACCGCGCTCTGCTTTTGCAGCAGGGTTGGGAGGTGGCGGAGGGGGAAGAGGCCATCAGACGGGCTGGACACGGACTTGAACAGGGGCTGGAGGTGAGGCCGTCTGGGGTGGAGTGACGGTTAGGAAACGGACTTTTCCGGCTTCCTTGGGCGGCCTGCAGAGTTCTAGAGGCTCCGCAACCTGGATGAGGGGCAGTCCTACACACGTGGCAGCATGACAAGGCCTAAGGACAGGGATGCCCGCTGGGCTTCTGATGCGAGGCCCCCGAGGGGTAGTGACACAGCCAGCCGGGCACTGCAGGCTGTTCTGGGCACAGGTGCTCAGACCTGCCCCGGATAAGGGCCAGCAAGAGCTGGCTGCAGGCTTGGGAATAGGGCCCGGTCGCCCTCCAAGTCCTCCGGAGTCTCCCGTGGGGCCTGGGTGGGTGTGGGATGGGGTCTCCCCAGCTTATCTCCTGTCTAAGGAAGGGGCTAGTGTGGACGGCAGAGGAAGATGGGGCAGGGGTCCCTGGCCAAGAATCAGCAGCTTCCCGAGAGCAGAAGCAATGCTCTATCTACCGACGCAGCCCTTGGGGCCCCTGGCTGTGCCCGAGGTGCCAGAGGTGGTCGGGGGTGACGGGGGACCTGGCCCTGTGGCAGGGTCCTGGCGGGTGGGAGGATGCACATACTCATTGAACTGGTCCTTGGCAGCCTGCAGGGCGCTCCGGGGCTGGGGGTAGTTGGACGCCGTGATGGAGGCCCGAGGGCCGCACAGCAGCTGGAACAGGAGGTTGTCCACGATGGCCAGCGCGGTGGCCGGGGAGTGGTAGGCCTGGTTGTTGAAGAGCGCGGTGACGACCGTGCGCTCGCCCACATCTCTGAAGGACGCCGCCACCAGGCACTGCTCGTTGAAGCCGCCCCCTTCCACCGAGGCCCTGAAAATCAGGAACTCCTCCAGGTCACCTGGGAGCAGGGGCAAGGGCAGAGTCAGCGGTGCGGCCGACTGGCCCGAGGCCCCCCGCCCCGGCTGAGGCCCTGCTTTGGGGGGGCTCTGAAGGGCTGCAGGAACTGCAGAAAGGAGGCAGCACCTTGCACCTGTGCACCGTCCACAGGTCGGGGGGCCACGTGTGGGCGCAGCAGCAGGTGGTGAGGCTGCAGGCTGTGCATGGGGCACCCCCAGAGCCACAGGAGCTGAGCGGCAGGGGCGCCCCCAGTCTCACTCAAACACACACATACACACACACACATTCTAAAGGGATGCTCTGGCCCAGGTCAACATGGCAGGAGGCCAGCTCAGGAGATGAGGTTCTAGAAGGCAGAACCACTGAAACCTCTGGGCGGCCCATTGGGCGAGGCTCCCAAGGGCCCAGCCAGGTGCAGGGAAGGGCACCCCCAGGTGGGCTCGGACAGCCCCCAGGACTGCACGGGGGCGTGGTGAGGGGCCACCTCTGGGGGGGGGGGTGAGCGCACAGACTGTCCCGCTATACTGCTGGTTGGTTTTCAATTTTTATAGAATGAAGAAGTATCCTTTTATAATCGGAAAAAATGATCATTTAAAAAAAGTGTGGCCTGACTGTAAACCAACTATAATGGAAAAGATAAAAATCATCAAAAAAAAAGAAAAAGACTGGCCTGAGGGAGGAGGCCCTGGGAGAAGAGCTGGATGGACTCCAACAACCCCCACTTCAGGCCTGCCACGCTCTGGCGATGGGGACTGGGCAGCCCGGGCGCCTGTGTGCCCCACATTGCGAGGGCAATGGCAGGATCCCAGTCCTGCGGGGCCAGCACAGTCCCGCCGCCTCTTGCTTTGCTCCTCGGCTGCCACACACACCAACGGGGGCTCTGATGGGGCGGGGGTCCACCCTCCCATCACCGAGCGACCTTGGGTCCACTAGCTCGCGTGCACACGCTGCCCAGCCCAGAGCTCGCCGAGTGGCTGCAGGGAGCTGGCATCTCACGCTCACTCCCTGCTCTGGCCTTGCCTTCCCCGCAGCTGTCAACAGCAGCAGTGGTGACACCCACCTTGCAGGACCCAAGGCTCAGTGAGGGGACAGGGACACGTTGGTGAATCCTAATAGTGACAGTTACAAAGGCATCCGGCAAGGCTTGCTCTAGCTCTCGGCATGCGAGGAAAAGGGGAGTCAGACACCTGAAATACAGCGTAAGCAAGCCCGCTCCTGAGGGAACAGCGATCTTGCCTTTCAGACGGACTCAGGCCGGGGCAGCTGTAGCAGTGTCCTGAGTCCTGGGAGCCACCCTGCACCGTGACAGCCCTGAAAACTATGGGCCCAGGAAACAAGATGGGGGACACGTGGGGGTGACAAACAAGGTGCCCACCAGCAGCCAGAGTGCTCATGGCCCTGATGGCTGGCGGGACGCCGGCCGCAGGAGCTCCTGCCTGGCAGCAGTGCTCGCAGCAGTGCCACCTGCTCAAGGCTGCTGATAAGGTCAGCCTTTTCCTAAAGGAGAACCTGATTCCTGCCAAGATCTTAGGACCATCCGTTGTGACCTCAAAGCTGCCGTCCAGGGGGTGGGAGGAGAGCAGAGAAGCGAGAAAACCTTCAAGGGTGTCCCACTTAGCTGGAGCGCGGAGCCTGCCCTAAGCTCCAGGCAGCATCCAACAGCCACCGCCAGGGGCATCAGATAGTTCCAGCTTTAGGACGTGGGAGGAAAACCCCCCCGTCACACAAGGCACATCCTGAAGCTGGTTGTGAAAGATCCTGAGACTCCAACCCCCATGTCAACGGCCGCCTGGGCAGAGCGTGGCCCTAGAGAAGCCAATTTCCTCCAACTCCAGGGACGCCCCCCCACCCCGGTCCCCCCCATCCCCCAGGGGAAATCTGCTAATGTCTGCAGGCACTTCTGCCATCTTTTTTTTTTTGCTTTTTTTGCTTTTTAGGGCCACACCCACGGCATATGGAGATTCCCAGGCTAGGGGTCGAATCAGAGTGACAGCTGCCGGCCTACACCACAATCAGGGCAACACGGGATCCAAACCACGTCTGCGACCTACATCACAGCTCATGGCAACGCCGGATCCTTAACCCACTGAGTGAGGCTAGGGATCAAACCTGTGACCTCGTGGTTCCTAGTCAGATTTGTTTCTGTTGTGCCACGGCGGGAACTCCCATCTCTGCTTTTCAGGACAGGTGGCAGGGAATGGGGGGGGGTAGGCCAGGGACACTGCTAAATGTCTTGCAGCAAAGAACTAACCACCCCAATGTCCACGGTGCTGTGGTGAAGCCAGGCTCAGACAGCACGAGCCAGGCCCGAGCCCCCGGGGACACCCCTTACCCAGCACCTCCCGAGGCTCCTGGCCCTCGGCCTGCAGCATGTCCTTCAACTGCTCTGACAGCTGCTGACCCAGCCGAGAGGCCCCAGGCACTGAGAAGGGCACCACGGTTCTGCCGTACTCGCCCAGGGTCAGCTTCAGCATGGGCTCGTCGAAGGTCTCGGAGGAGTAGTTGGTGGCCAGGAGGGCCAGGGTGAGGCACGCCAGAGGGACCAGGACCTGGGCTGCCACCATCTTCCACTCCCGCCAGCTGTATGCGGCCTTCTTCAGGAACATGGCCCAGAACTGCTGGCAGTGGAGAGGAGGCTGCGACAGAGAGGAGGAGGGTGACACAGCCGCCACTCCGCAGCCGGAGCCCGACCTCGGTCCCCACGTGGGCCTGGGGCCTCCGGCTGAGAGCTGGCCCCAGGCTGCCAGGGCTTCGCCTAGGGCCTGGTCGGTGACACAGAGGACCTGCCAGAGACACATCCCCTTGGGACGTGGGCCTTGGGGGCCTCACAAAAGCTGAGGTGGGGCAGGCATTGCTCTGCGTCAAAGGCCATTGGGGGCCATCTGCTCCCCCAGACGGGAGTCGAAGCCTGTGCTTTTGCTGCTCCTGGCCGGAGGCCCCGGCTGTGCTCACAGCAGAGCAGGTGGACAAGGCCCCCCAGCTGCCTGGGCTCCCGGCCCTGGCTTGCACTGTCCCCTCCCCTCCCCGCTGCAGGGAAAACCGGGGAAAGCCAGGGCTCTGGGCTCAGGCTGGCAGCAACAGGGCCCAGCTCTGCTTCGCGCTGCCCAGGCCTCAGCTTCCCGCCTGTGAAATGGGACCAGTGCCGCCGTCCCCCGCCCTGGGGGCCGGGCCCGCGGGAGACCTCGTGCAGCCGAGCACTTTGCACTGTCAGTGTCGCAAATGCCGCTCCTTCGCGGTGAGCGGCCCAGGCAGAGCCCATCACTGAGAAGGGACAACTGCCTAGGTGAGATGCTCTGGGCTCTCCTTCTACCTGCCACCCACGGAGCGGGTGCTGTCCCCTGCCCTCCGCCCAGAACCCCTGGCTGCCCTGCGGCCCCTGGGGCGGGGCCCGGGCTCCCTGCACGGCGGCCTGGCCCTCACCCCGCTGTTGAGCCTGACCGCCGTGCACTCCTCCTCGATCAGGGCGCTGATGCCGTCGGTCGGGTCCATCATCCCGCACAGGTGGCTGTCCACGGCCCAGTCGCTCGCCCGCCTCTCGTGCTGGTACTGCAGGGCAGGGAGCTGGATGGCCTGGATGTCCATGCTCGTGTCCACCAGCTTCCCGACCCTGGCCGAGACACGGAGCCTGGTCATAACCTGGCTGCCCGGGCAGGGAGAGGGCGGTAGAGGCGGAGCGGGGCACGGCCAGGTGCTAAACCACGGGCTGGCTCCCGCATGTGTCCATTCATTCGTTCACCAGCCAGTCCTCCAGGACACGGGCTACGGCAGCCGTGCAGGTCCAGGAGGGAAGGACCGTGCCCAGGGCCCCTGCACGCGAGGCCCCCCGGTCTCCTGGGGAGACCACCTGACGTCGGCATTTATAACCAGGGCTCTCAGAGGGACAGGAGGGGGCCCGGGGCATGACGGAGCAGCAAGTGGGAAGCTGTGGGTCAGGGCGCTTGTCGCCACGCTGAGACCAGGAGCCAGGAGAGGGTGTGTGTGGGGGGAGGGCGACCCCAGGGCGGGGTGCTGGGTGCGAGGAGGGTGGGCGGGGCCGGTGTCTGCTGCTCCAAAGCCTGGGAGGCCCCTGACGGGAGCAGCACTGCACTTGTGCTCGCTTATTCTACTGCGTCCCCTGGGCTGCGGGATCCTCGTGGGGAAACATCGAAAGCACATTCACTTTGGTATTTCGGGTTCTCAGCCCCGTGTCTGCTAAAGAAAGGACTCCAGAGCCGGGCGGTAAACGCATGGACTGACTGTCTGGAGCCCACCCCGCAGTGGTGAGGGGTGAACTGCAAACCTCACATCTTTGCTGTGGACAGACCCGTGCTCCGGGCTGGCTCCCTAAGCCTGGGGGGAGCCTGGCAGGCCCGACACTGCCTGGGCGCTGGTGGGAGGGCCCCGGGGAGGTGCACATGCGCTTACAACGTGGGCGCTTCCAGAGATCAGAGCTCTGCTTTTGGAGTCACTGAGGGTGCCGGTGGGGGGGGGGGCTGGCTGGGGTCAGCTCCAGGCTGGGGTTCGAACCCAGGCTCTGACAGCCAGCCCACAGCTCTGCTCCCGCTGCGGGCTGCAGGCCCACCTCTGACGGGCGGCCCAGATGACAACCAAGGGGACTGCTTTAACGTCACGCTTTACAAAGGTCACCCGCACGGCTGAGCCCTCGACGGACACGGACGCACGCCTACTGACCGGAGAAAGACTTCCTCCATGGTGGTGACAGAGGCCCCGAAGCTGGCGATGCCCAGTTCCTTCTGCCTCTTCTCCAGTTTGGCAAAAAGACTTTCAAACCTGAAAGAAACACCTTGAGCGAGCCCCTTCTCCGAGACTTTCTGAAGAATTTGTTTCTAAATAAGCACCCCTGTGTGGCGTGGGGGAGGCGCCAGCCAAGGAAGGTCAGCGCCTTGAGAGGTTGTTTCTGAAAAGCGGGCAGTTTTTGGTCCCCCCCCTCATTAAACATCTGTAGGGAAAAGATTCCCCCACATTCAAAGGCAACGACAAACTGGAAAATGTTGCAGCACGAATGGCCGATGTCAATGCAGAGAATGCTTCCTCCGATGGATGGACAAGGAACAGGCGGGGGCAGCAATGCTTAGAGCCTGATCAGCGCCAGAAATGCTCAAACTCCCGCCAGCAGGAATGGAAGAAATACAAAATGCCAGTCAAGCACGTATGTGCCGTTTCCACCCGTAAATACCAAAGAGAAATTTTACTCAAAGCTGGCAGCCGTGGAGTACAGCGGACACGCTCCCATCCTGCCGAGGGAAGGTAAGTCCAGCACCTTCAGATGGGAGTCTGGTGCTGCTGACCCCGCACGGGAAGCCCATCCTGGGGGTCACTGGACGTCTCGACAGAGCTTTCCAGGGGAAGTTCATTAGCATATTTTTGCTCTGGGCCACACGCGTACCTGTGCGTGCTCTCCTTGGGAAGAATGAAGGACAGCTCTGCTCCGGCACTGCTCTCCAGCGTGGCGTTGGGGACGTGCTGGTGCACCAGCCGGGAGATGGCCTCGGGGTTGCAGTGAGGCTCCTTCACCAGCGTCATGTGGTAGCCTGCGCCTGGACACCCGGAGCCCATGTGAGGCTATCTCCCCTCTCCTCCCGGCTCACCACCCAGGGTCCCCGCTCCTGCAGGGCAGGCTCCCCGAAAGGGCTGGAGAGCAGAGGCACCTCAGGGCATCTCAGGCATCTCAGGGCGCCTCCTGTTCCCTGGCTGGGGAGATGCTGCAGGGCTTGGGTGCTGAGCTGATGAGGAGGTGAAACCAGAGCTGGATTTCAGATTTCTGGTCTCAGAGGTGGGGGTACAAATTATCCCCCAAACCCCATCTCCTTGCTTCCTCAGTAACAGAACTTCAGCTCCCCCCAGCCTGATGTGACCACACTGGGTCACCTTCCAGGTCACCCTCCACTTGTGAGGGTGAGTGCTGGCCGGGGGAAGCCGCAGGGGTGAGGGTGCAACTGCTGGGGGGTCCGGGGGAGGGGTGCTGGGCTTCAATCTTTGCTCCTTCCACTGGGGGGACCTGGCAAGCCTGGAGCCCCTCAGACGGGGCTGCCCTGGAGAAGGGAAGCCACGCTCCTGAGGCAAAGACAGGGCTGACTCCACGCGGCCCACCAGTCCTGCATGGGGCCGCCCACCACTCGCTTGTTTGGGAGCCGTGACGCTGGCGAGCTGGCGTGGCCTCTCCAACGGTGTCTCTGCTCTTGGTGGCCTGGCACCTGGCTGCTCTTCCACTGGCCAAGACCGTACACTGCCCCAAGTTAAGGCTCATTCCCTCCTCATCCTCCCAGGCCCTCTCCCTGGGGCCTCAGGTCCCATCCAGGGGCAGCGGATCAGAACGTCTAGAGCAGGCCTCTCCCTGCCGCATCTCAGGGGCCCTTGGGGAGCCTTAGCAGTGGGCACGTTCCCCAGCTCAGTGGACCAGCATTGCTGACCCTGCACAGAACTGAGCTGGGCTGCCTGTCCTCGGCGGCTCACTGTATTTTTCTTTTTCTTTTTTTTGTCTTTTTTTAGGTCTGCACCTATGGCATATGGAAGGTCCCAGGCTAGGGGTCTAATCAGAGCTACAGCTGCTGGTCTACACCACAGCCGCAGCCACGGCAGATCCAAGCCGTGTCTGCAACCTACCCCACAGCTCATGGCAACCCTGGGTCCTTAACCCACTGAGCAAGGCCAGGGATTGAACCCGCGTCCTCATGGATCCCAGTCGGGTTCGCTAACCACTGAGCCACAGCGGGAACTCCTGCTCACCGTATTTCTGTTTGAGGAACAGCGATGACCCACAGCACTGCAGCTCCCCCTTGGCCATGATGGCGATGCGGTCTCCCAGCAGGTCGGCCTCGTCCATGAAGTGCGTGGTCAGCAGGATGGTGCGGTCACTTTTGTGCTGCTGAAGAAGGTCCCAGATGGCCCTCCTGGAGATGGCGTCCATGCCGGAGGTGGGCTCGTCCAGCATCAGCACCTGGAGGCCGGAGGAACAGCCCATGAGGCCAGCAGAGCCCCAGCCCAGACCCGGGCTGCCACATGGCAGGCCCCGCTGCCACCCCTACCTTGGAGCCCGCGATGAGGGCGATGCCGATGGAGAGCTTGCGCCTCATGCCTCCGCTCAGGAACCTGCTCCGAGAGTCCCGCTTGTCCTCCAGGCCGAGGACGTGCAGCACGCGTTTGACCTCCTCAGGGCACTTCTGGCGGGACAAGCCTTTCAGCTGAAACAGCAGGGGACAGGGCTTGGCAGGGGCTTCTTTTTTTATTTTTTTGCTTTTTAGGGCCACACCTGTGGCATATGGAGGTTCCCAGGCTAGGGGTGGAATTGGAGCTGTAGCACCACAGCCACAGCCATGCGAGATCTGAGTGGCATCCGTGACGTACACCATAGCTCATGGCAACGCCGGCTCCTTAACCCACTAAGTGAGGCCAGGGCTCGAAGCCACATCCTCGTGGTTCCTAGTTGCTGCACCACAACGGGAACTCCTGGCAGGGGTTCCTGAGGGAGATGGTTGTCCAGCTGGCACTGGCCTGGGTGCTGTCCCCCTTCCTGTGCTGGACCCCGCATCCTGACATCCCGCCCTGATCCAGAGGCAAGAAGGGCTCCTTGGGGCCGGTGTCCATGGGCTGGGAGGCCGAGGGTGCACGCCAGCTCCCTCAGGAGCCCCAGCACGCAGGGGAGGGAACCACCAGGATGACCGGAGACTCCTGTCACCTGCTGGCTCACCTGAGCATAGAAATACAGGTGCTCGGCGACTGTCAGGTTGTCAAACAAGATGTCGTGCTGCGGGCACAGGCCCAGGCTCTTCCGGATCTGGGCCATGTCTTTGGAGATGTCGTATCCACTGACATACGCCCGTCCGCTGGTCGGGGGAAAGAGACCTGGGGCCCAGCAGGAGAGCCTGGCTCAAGCACAGCGCCAACACCCCCTGGGCGCACGAGACGCACGTGGCAGCGAGGAGGGTGGGGATCGACCACCCTGAGGCTTGGGAGGGCGGAGAGCGCGAGTGCAGTGGGTGTGCCCTTCAGGGCGTGCCCTGTGGTCTCCGAGGCCACAGCCGCATTTGAACCTGTGTCCAGGGAGGACCTGACGACCGTCCAGCATGGCTTTCTAGGACCACAGGGTTGGGACAAAACTGGCCCCAGGTGGAGTCGCTCCTGTGTGACCTGAGTGGCTCCCATCCTGTCCCCACAGGCCCCGGGGCCCCGGCTCCCAGCTGTCAGCACAGTGGGGAAGGACGAGTGCCCACTGAGGGCACGGGCCACGCGGGCCCGAGGTGGCTGGGGGGCGTGAGGCCGGGCCCCGTACCGGTGAGCATGGAGAGCGTGGTGGTCTTGCCCGCGCCATTGTGGCCCAGCAGGACCGTGATCTGCCCCTCGTACAGGTTCAGGCTCAGGTCTCTGACGGCGGCCTTGCCCTTGTTCCCCACTCTGAACACCTGCAGGGAAGGCAGAGGGTGGCCCTGACTTCAGGAGCCCCTTGGGCCCTCGAGTCAAGGGGACCCTCCGGGAAAACACCTGCCCGAGGGTCTCGAAGGGGCTGCGCCCAGCATAGCCCATCAGGCAAAAGGCGGGAAGTTTTTCTGGGGGGGGTCACTGCTGGGAGGCCCCGCTGCTTCCTGGCCCCCCACCAGGTTCCTGGCACCCCAGTGTCTCTGCAGGATGGGAAGGCCCATGAGCAGCCAGCACAGAGGGTTCACTGCAAAGCAGGTCAGAGGTCAAGTGGGCAGCACATGGTGCCGACCCAGAGCCCTGGACACAGCCTGAGGGGTGGGGGCGGCTGGGGCCCGTGTGCCCCGGAGGCGGTCAGGGCGGGGCCTCGGGGACCGGGGATTGGGAGGAAGCGAGGCCTAGAGGAGGGTCCCAGCTCAGAGAGGCCGGGCAGTGGGCAGGCCTCGGGGCCTGGGACCCTGCGGCCCCCCGCCCAGCCCCCGGCCTGGCCCCGGCCTGGCACCTTGGACACGTGCTTGATCTTGATCCCGGCCACCAGGTCCTCGGGCTCGGCCTCGAAGTACTCTGTTCTGAGCGCCTTCTCGGGGTCGTCGTCCTCCTCCTTCCCTGAGACCATCCTGGGCTGCCCGCACCAGTAGGAGGGCTGGGGCGGAAACCGGGAGGGGCTCAGCCCACTCGCGGCCCACGGGTGTGCAACAAGCAGGCGCAGTGGGAACCGACATGCAGAGCCAGAGCGGGCAGCCCGTGCGTGGGGTCCCCACCCGGCGCTGCCGCAGAGAAGATGCGGCTTGGAGCCCCGGGCAGGCCAGACCCGGGCAGCTCCTCACTCAATGCCCCGGAGGCCCTCTGCCTGTGTCCTATTCTGCCACCGGGGCTTGCTGCTCACGCAAGTCAGACGCAATACAGACAGAAAGTAAGCGGGGAAAGGTAACACAAAACAGCCGTGAAACGTTGCCGTCCGGGGTACTGCGGGTGAGCCCGGGGGGCACCTTCAGCCACAAAAGCGCTCCAGACGTGAGCAAGAGACATCAAGGGCCAGCCTCCCTCTGCTGGGAGGAACCCTCCACCCTGCCCCGCAAAGCTCTGGCTATCACAGTGCAGGTGGCACTGCATGGGGTGGCCTGTGGGCTTCTAGAACACACAGGTGACACAGTGGTGTGGCAGGGTCACAGGAGAGGTGGCAACAGGGCCCTGAAAGACCAGGGCTGACTCGGGCGTGGGGTGGGGCCAGGAGGGATGGACTCACGTCCAGGAGGGATGGACACAGCCCCTCTCATTGGTTTTGGGGGACACACCTCACGTTTTACATGGCTTTGAAATCAGAATGGGTCATACAAACATGGAATGCCATAGTCTTTTTTTTTGGTGTTGTGGTGGTTATTTTAATTTTTTTGGCTTTGCCTGTGGCATTCCTGGGCCGAGGATTGAACCCATCCCACAGCAGTGACCCAAGCTGCCCCAGTGATGAGCTGGATCCTTAGCCTGATGAACCAGGAGGGAACTCCCATAGTTTGCATTTTTCTTTCTTAGTGATAATGTAACAGTGCCTCTAAGAATTACTGCCATCTTAGGTTTGACTGAAATACTGTAAGAGATACTTGATAAGTATTCGTTGAATCAAAAAAAAAAAAAATGAACAAGGGAGTTCCTGCCGTGATGCAGTAGGTTAAGGACCTGGCATTGCCGAAGTTGTGCCGCAGGTCTCAGCTGGGGCTTGGGTTCGATCCCTGCCCTAGGAACTTCCATATGCCACGGTGCAGCTGTAAAACCCCCACACCCCGTGTGTCAGCAGTGCTCACGTGGGGGGTGGGCTCATTTTGCAAGAGGCCCTGTTCCTTCCTAGGCAGAAAACACCATAAGACCTGTTTGGAGACGGGGGGCTGGGATGGGTGGTGCGCCGGCCCTGCTCCTGCTTGCAGAGCCTGGAGTGTAGGGATGTTCCTGGGCATGGGGCCCGCGGGCGGCTCTTGGGGCTGCAGGGGCCAGGTGGGCGCGGTGGCCCCTCCCCCTGCAGAGGTGCCGTCAGGACTCACCGTGAGGAAGAAGTACCAGGGCTGGGGCACGCCGAACTGCCCCGGGAGCACAGCCTCCACGTACCAGGCCACCAGGCCATAGAGCACGGAGTCCAGCAGCAGCATGCCCAGCACGTGCCCAAAGCAGAAGGCGTCATCCACGTTGACGGGACTCAGGAGGTCTTGCCACTGGATGCCTGCACCTGGGAGACACGCCCGCAAACGCACACATCAGTGCCCAGTCGCAGGACAGCCCCGCTGTCACGGCACATCTGATGGCCTCCTCCAGGCCTTTCAGACAAGAGCCAGTGGGTGGCCGATGCCACAGGACCAGCAAAAGCTGGGGACCTGGAGATACGGGATGAGTTTGACCTGTGACTCGCACACACGTGAGGTCAATCTACACAGCACAGATGCAGACGCACACACGGGTGCACAGGTACCTGTATACGTGCACGTTACACGTGCTTAACTGGGGTAAGACCAGCACAGGAAGAGGGTGCATTTAGCGCGTTTTTTTTTTTTTAATTTTTAATAATTAAATTTTTTTTTTTTTTTTTTTTTTTTTTTTTGCTTTTTAGGGCTGCACTCACAGCATGTCGAAGTTCCCAGGCTAGGGGTTGCATCGGAGCTATAGCTTCTGGCCTACACCACAGCTCACAGCAACGCTGGATCCTTAACTCACTGAGCAAGGCCAGGGATTGAACCTGTGTCCTCATGGTTCCTAGCTGGATTCACTTCCACTGAGTTCCCTTGTGGCTCAGCAGTAACGAGCCTTACGAGTATCCATGAGGACACACGTTTGATCCCTGGCCTCATTCAGTGGGTTAGGCGTTTAGCATTGCTGTGAGTTGTGGTGTGAGTCACAGATGCGGCTCAGATCCCATGTTGCTGCGGCTGTGGTGTAGGCTGGCAGCTGCAGTTCTGATTTGACTCCTAGCTTGGGAACCTCCATGTGCTGAGGGTGCAGCCCTAAAAAGACAAAATTAATTAATTAATTAATTTTAAAAAAAGCATTTGATAGATAACCCACAAGGTCCTGCTATACAGCACAGGGAGCTACACTCTATATTTTGTAATACTCTAGATGGGAAGAGAATCCAAAAAAGAATAGATAGATATACGTGTATAGAAATTTGTATAATCGAATCACGGTGCTGGTACACCTGAAACTAACTTGGCATTGTAAATCAATAATGCTTCAATTAAAAAAAATCAAAACCTAAAAAGCATTTGAACCCCGGAGGGACTATACATTTTAAAAGTCTACAAAAAAAAAAAAAAAAAAAAAAAAAAAAAAAGGAGTTCCCATCATGGCTCAGCAGAAATGAATCCAACTAGTATCCATGAGGACGCAGGTTCGTTCAATCCCTGGCCTCGCTCAGTGGGTTAAGGATTGGCATTGCCATGAGCTGTGGTGTGGGTTGCAGACGCGGCTCGGATCCTGCGTTGCTGTAGCTCTGTTGGAGGCTGGCGGCTGCAGCTCCGATTAGACCCCTAGCCTGGGAACCTCCATATGCTGAGGGTGCGGCCCTGAAAAGACAAAAAGAAAAAAAATGTCTACATTTTATCACTTGTTAATGAACACAGAGAAACATTTAAAAGCCCGAGTGTTAGGAGATGTTGCCAACTGAAGAAAACAATTCTAATTAAGGATCAAGCCTCACTGAAGGCTCCCATGGCCACTGACCTTCCTCCGTCCTTGGACGCATAGCTAGGAAGTTACACCAACTAGGACGGCATGCCTAGAAGCAAGGAGTGCATTCAGCCCGAGAGAAACATCTGGACGGAAGGGCTGAGGGCGTCTTCAGTGCACTCGGGTCTGTCAGAGGGAGGCTGCCTTTCAGCGCCTGCTGGCGGAGCCAGGACCACACGCCCAAGCTCCTGGGGGCAGACGCAGCACAGCCCCAACCACATGCAGACCCAGCCTTGGCCTCCGGCCTCCTTGTGGAACCAAGGCACGTGGGGCGGAGGTGGGGCCAGTCTGGGTCACTGCCTCTTCAAGGCCCTTCGGGTGGGGTCTGAGTACCCGGGCCCTCTCCAAGGTAAGCCGTGCACCTCTGCAGATTTCCCAGCAGGTGAGGGGTTACGGGTGAAACAGGTGCCCTCTCAGCCCTTCAGAGGGGCGGGCTTGGCACCAGCTGACATCTGAGCGTCCCCGGCAGGCTTTTGCAAAATGGGAGCCCGCAGGCCAAAGTCGGACCCCAAAGTGTTCTATTTGAGCCCCATGATATTTGAAACATTGGGAAATTTCACAAAAATCAAGAAATCAGTGTTCTGGTCTGATCCACCTCCCCTGGGCTCCGGTCACTTCTCCCCATCTGCCTGGACAGGAGCCTCCCCACCGCCGAGGACCTGCCTTCCTACTGTGCTGCCTGCTTGTTTAACTGGGCTGATGTCTGGTTCTTACTGGCGCCAGAGCTGCGGGGCTGGGGTCGCCGCTCAGGGTAACCGCATCGGCAAGCACGGCTCGGGAAGCGGAGAACACTCACCTTTTGCTTCGAATTTCCCGATGAGCTGGGCTCCCATCGCCATGGCAACATTGGACAGGAGGCAGGAGGTGAGCTTCTGGCTCTGCGTCATCCAGTTGTACCGCGGTGCGACGAAGAAGTATGGGGTGTAGGTGAAGAAGTAGAGGAAGCCCCCGACGGCCGCGGCCATGTTGGCTACGGTGGAGAGAGGACCAAGGGCCAGAGACTCGCAGGAGCCTCTGCACCCACAGGCTCCATCGCCGCGCAAAGGACCCCGCTCTCGGGTGAACGTCCTCACTGCAGCCCGGGGACACGGCCGAGGGCAGGGGGCTCCACGCTCCGCCCTCAGCCACCTCCCCGGGGGTGGGGGGTGCCTGCACCCTGGGGAACATCACCCCCAGGCTGTCCCTGTTCTCCCCACCCTGGGGACTCCACAGCCCTCTCCAGCTCCCCTGACATTGCGCACCCGACGTGACTAATTCCGAGCCCTGCCCCTCACCCTGTGCCATCTCATCCATCCACAGACACTTGCTGAGCCCCTGCTCTGTGCCAGGCCCTGTTCCAGGCACCAGGGAGGCTGCCACAAACAGAACAGACCAACCTCCTCCGTGAGGGCGCTTCTGGTCCAATGCGGACAGACAGGGCAGGAGGAGGTAAGTAAGGGCCAGCCAAGTGCAGAGCAACGGCCGCTGGGGACGTAGAGAGAGGGAACCCTTGCACACTGCTGGCGGAAATATAAAATGGTTCAGCCGCTGCAGAAACAGTATGGCGGTTCCTCAAAAAAGTAAAAATAGAATTACTGCACAAGCCAGCAATTCCACCTCTGGGTATACACTCAAATGGACTGAAAGCGGGGTCTTAAAGAGACCTCTGCACCCAGTGTGCACAGCAGTAAGAGTCACAGCAGCTAAAATGTGGAGGCGACCCAAGTGTCACTGGGGAAGGAATGGACATGCAAGATGGGGTCTACACCCACGCCGGACTGTGATTCGGCCTTACCAAAAGGGGGAAATTCTGACATAACTGCAACTTGGACAAACCTTGATGACATGATGCTAAGTGAAACGGGCCAGTCACAGAAAGACAGAAGCTGTGTTACTGCACTTACAGGAGGTCCCTGATGCAGTCGGAATCATAGGACAGAAGGTGTACTGGCGGTTTCTGGGGTTGCCGGGAGGGGAAGGGGCGTTAGTGTTTGATGGGGGCCGAGGTGCAGCTGTGCAGGATCAGCAGAGCTGCGGGGTGGATGGTGGTGACAGATGCACAGCTGTGTGAATGTCCCCAAGGCCACTCAGCTTTACACTCACAACGGTTAGTTATGGCGGTACATTTCTATTATATGTATTTTACCGCAATGATAAAGAAGTTAGGAGCCATGAAGGACAGACTGAGAGGCTCCAACTTAGGTGGATTAGAGGGTGGGATGCTGGGGGCACAGGCGGAGGGGTGACGGAAGGGAGAGGCGCGTCCTCAGAGGCCAGCACCCTCGCGGCACGTCAGGCGCGGGTGGCGACAGACTCCCCAGCCATGATGAAAACCCGGAGGCAGAAAGGCAGCGATGTCCAAGTGCCACAGGGGACTTCAGATGCACTCCACCAGTGTTCAAGAGTGAGCGCGAAACAGAGGCCTCTTCAGACCTCAGCGTCCACAAGCGCCAACCCCAGGCCGAGAGGCCCCGAAAGAACCATTCCTGCACGCGCCTTGAGCTCGAAAACTGGAGCCACAGAAAGGGGCGGGGGAACGAAACCTCCATCTCTTGGCCACGTCCGCCCAGATGCCCTCCCACCCGTAAGCTCCTTGGCCCGGTCCTCTGCGGTGCGGGTCACCCGCAGGCCTCCGGCCCAGGGGCCGCCGCCGCCGCCTCACCTTTGCTGAAGAAGGTGCTGACCATGAAGCTGAAGGAGATGGAGGAGACGGCGAAGCAGACCAGGAAGACCAGCACCAGTGAGGGGTCGCTGTGCGCCAGCACCGCCACGTCCTTCTTCACCTGCACGGCCACCCCAGGGGTCAGCGGGACAGGGTGTGGCAGGGGAGGTGGCCACAAAACCAGGAGGCGTCTTACTGACTCCCAGACACAAGGGCACTGGTAAGCATGGGGAAGGGGCTACGCCCTCCCTCTCCACCCAAAGGGCGGACCCCGCCCAGACCCAAAGCCGCCAATGCAGCGTCCTGGGGTCCCCAGGGTCGCGCCCCGGCTGCCTCCGGCCCTCCCACCGACCAGAAGGCCCTGCTCTCCAGGTCAGACCCCCTGAGGCCACACTGACCTTGACGCAGAAGAGCAGGGTCATGAAGGAGACGGCGACGAGGAGGCAGAGGGCGAAGAGGATGAACCAGGCGGTCCAGTGCAGCCAGCCGCTGAGCCCCGTCATGCGCATGTACTCCTGGGGGGAGGCGGCTCTGCTCTACCTGCCGCCCCTGCGCCCGAGTGGGGGGCAGTGCACCCCCAGGCCACAGCCCAGGGCGGAAGGGCAAAGCCCCGCTGGCTGCAGCTCAGCCCTGGCCTTGGGGAGCCGGCAATCTCTCTTCCCGCCTCTCCTGGCTTCAAGGGCCACCCATCTGGGACGGGCTCCTGGGGCCCAGCTAGGGCCAGCCCACCTTCCCCACCCCCACGTGTCCCTCACGCCCCCTCCAGGGGGGCGCCCTCTGGATGGGCTAAGCTCCTGAATTCCCCCGGCAGCCCTGCATTCTACGGAGCGATCCCAGCTCCTGCTCTGTGCTTCCCTTGCTTCGCTGAGTCCCTTGTGCTGCCCCCAAGAAGCCTGGGGGTTCTGGGTCTGGAAAGCAGGGCCCCTCCTCTGTCTGGCACAGGGACCCCGCAGGCTGACCCACATGAAGGGCCCCGCTGCAAAACGAGGCCCCCGGGCAGTTCCGGGACCCTGGATGGGGGAGCTGGGAGGCCAGAGGCGCTGTCCCACCTCTTGTGGTTCAGAGATGAGGTGCACACTTTGCTGCAAGGGCCGCCCCTGTGGGAAGGGGGCGCTCAGTGACACCGGGACGGGCCTTCTACGAGGGTCTACACCTGCACTGGCCAACGCAGCGGCCGGCGGCCACACGTCGCTACTTCGGAGGAGATGAATTAAACTTAAAAATTCAACTCCTTAGCTGCGCTGGCCACGGGAGAGCCCTACAGACCCAGGCCCGTCTATCGCCACGGATCACACTGGTCTGGGGGAGGGGACCTGGCCGATTAAGTGTCTCTTGTGTGCCAGGCACCATGTCAGGCTGATTTTCCAACGTCTTATGCCCAACTTCAGAGCACCAGAAAAATGGGAAGATTGGTATGGTGGCCACTCACACAGCTGCTGCTCGGGCTCAAAAATCACGTAACTTCCTGCCACTCCGGCTTCATCTACGTATCTATAGGCAGGGTTTGCACCCAAAGCATTTCTTCCTGAGCCATCTCCTGGTCCACTGCCAACCCATCATGGTCACACGGTGTCAGGAAAGTTATTTAGGCGCCAGGCAGACAGCACCCACCCCATCAGTCCTCTCAGCCCTTCATCTGCAGTGATTTAAAAGCTCCACTCAGGAGTTCCCGTCGTGGCGCAGTGGTTAACGAATCCGACTAGGAATCATGAGGTTGCGGGTTCCGTCCCTGCCCTTGCTCAGCGGGTTAATGATCCGGCGTTGCCGTGAGCTGTGGTGTAGGTTGCAGACGCGGCTCGGTTCCCGCGTTGCTGTGGCTCTGGCGTAGGCTGGTGGCTACAGCTCCAATTCAACCCCTAGCCTGGGAACCTCCATATGCCGCGGGAGCGGCCCAAGAAATAGCAACAACAACAACAACAACAACAAATAAAATAAAAGCTCCACTCAGAGTTCCTGCTGTGGCACAGCAGAAATGAACCTCACTAAGAGCTATGAGGTTGGGGGTTCGACCCCTGGCCTTGCTCAGTGGGTTAAGGATCTAGCGTTGCTGTGAGCTGTGGTGTCGGCTGGCAGGTGCAGCTCCGATTGGACCCCTAACCTGGGAACCTCCATATGTCGTGGGTGCAGCCGTAAAAGGCAAAAAATTAAAAAAATAAAATAAAATAAAAATAAAAGCGCCACGCAGCATAGACTTGGCACCACTGAGGATACTCCAGCAGTGCTTCCACGGCACTGCAGACGCTGCTGAAGAAAGAGCTTCCCGTCCGCTGCAGATAATTCTGGAAGCGTCGATGGCGTGAGTTTACAGGCTCACTATGCACCCAGGGGGACTCTGTCGAGTGAGTGAGATTCCCTCAACTCGGCACTTCACTCACTCAATGAACGGCCCGGGACACCGCGCTGGGCAGCCCAGATCACTGTCCTTGCTGTTAGCTGTCTGCGGCCCTGACGTGTAAACCTGTCTCGGGTTGACCTGCTGTCTAGAGGGACCCTGTTCAACAGAAGCAGAACGTGAGGCACGTCCGTCGGCCAAGACGTCCGCAGCCACATCCAAAAAGTTTAGGGCAACAAGTGAATTCAGTGGCGATGATGTAATTTACTTAACCCGAACCATTCAAAACATCCTAAGGACAGCATACACATGCAGTGCTTTATTGGGGTTTCACAAATCTGGACAGACCAGGATTGATTTTGTTTTGTTTTGTTTTTTGCTTTTTAGGGCTGCACGCATGGCACACGGAGGTTCCTAGGACAGAGGTCGAACTGGAACTGTAGCCGCCGGCCTACACCCCAGTCACAGCAACACCAGATCTGAGCCCCGTCTAGGACCTACACCACAGCTCATGGCAACGCCAGATCCTCAACCCACTGAGTGAGGCCAGGGATTGAACCTGTGTCCTCATGGATACTAGTCAGATTCGATTCTGCTGAGCCACAACGGGGACTCCCAGGCCTGATTTCAAAGAAGACCGAGATGGGCTGGGTTGGGGGGGCATCACCCCGCCCCCGCTGCTTTTGAGGCTCCAGCCCCCTCTCCCCCCGCCGGGAGCTGCCCCTGCCTGGTGCACCCGCCCCTCGCCCCCCAGCCACACCGAGCCTGGTCCCAGAAGGTCGCAAAGCCAAGTGCACCGCGGTTACCTTCAGTCTCCTCTCCTTCTCCTGCACGACAGCCCGGATGATGGTGAGCGAGGTGTAGGTGCAGCTCAGCATGAGCAGCAGGGGAAGCTGGTACTGGATGGCAACGAGGAAGGGGTCCGAGATGAAAGGCGGGTAGGGGAACCTCTTCGCGACCACAGTGAGCTTCTCGAACAGCTGGCGAGTGGAGGCATTTGCGTGGTACTGCATGATGGCCCTGTCCAAGGCGTGCTGCACGGCCAGGAAGCCCTCCCGGATGTACCCTGAGCGTGGAGGCAGAGGACATTCCAGCACGTGGGGCCAACATGCATGGGGGCAGCTGCATCACAGGCCTTCCTGGCCAGGGGACCCTGCGCTAGGGTCCCCTGGCAACGGAGGCCCCAGGAGTCCTGCTGGCCAGCTGATTAGCAACTTTAATTCCATCCACCGTCAAGTCACACCTCAAAGGGTGGCAGGGACCGTAGACCAAAGGTCACCACAATACGACCTTCGTGTACTTTGTGGCTTCTCCCTCCCGGCCCTTTTGGACTCCCCAGTGTTGCTGCAATAAAGTCTTTAAGGTGAAAAAGCCCTGGCGGGGGGGTAAGTACTCCAGCCCAGAGAGAGGCTTGGGAAAGGCTGAGCCTACGGAGGCAGTGGGCATGGCCTCAGGAGAGGAAAGCGCAGCCTGAGCCCCCGATGCTGGTGCCCACGGGACAGCAAGGGGCGTGGGATGCAGGTCTGGGCATACTCGTTGCTAAAATACTGATGTTTAGAACACCTGGCGTGCTTGAACACAGGCCTGGCAGCTGCCTGGTTCCAGCCTCTAGGAACAGGAAAAGCAATTTTATGCCAGCCACACCCCTCAACGAGGTTACACCATGTCTGCTCATTCCTGCCATCTCCCTTGTGTGTAAGTCTCTCTTACACCTGCTGCAATAACAGCAGGTGCTCGGTTGATGTTGCCCACTGCGGTGCTGGGTGGGCAAAGTCTAGTCCTGGGTCCCGGTTACTCAGTCCCATGATGGGACCATGCGCAGAGGGACCAACAAGCCTGTCAAAGTTACACGGGACAGACGGATGCGCTCTGACAGGGCAACCAGCTGAGATCCACAAACATGCCACTGACTCGATGAAACCGCGACAGCCGCACAAGGATCACAGAACTTACAAAGCCCACACGGCTACACAGGAGGGGAAAGGAGGGAGGGAATGTGAAACCGAGCCCAGAAGATTGAATGCAAACCCAAGCTCCTTAAAAACTGAAATATAGGAGTTCCCCCTTGTGGCTCAGCGGAAGCAAATCTCACTGGCATCCACGAAGACGCAAGTTCGACCCCCGGCCTCGCTCAATGCCTTAAGGATCTGACATGGCTGTGAGCTGTGGTGTAGGTCACAGGAGCAGCTTGGATCCCATATATTAATAAGTCCGCAAACAACAAATGCTGGAGGGGGTGTGGAGAAAGGGAACCCTCCTGCACTGCTGGTGGGAATGTAAGTTGGTACAACCACTCTGGAGAACAGTTTGGAGGTTCCTCAGAAAACTATACACAGAACCACCATATGACCCAGCAGTCCCACTCTTGGGCATATATCCAGACAAAACTTTCCTTGAAAAAGACACATGCACCCGTATGTTCATTGAAGCCCTATTCACAATAGCCAAGCCATAGAAACAACTTAAGTGTCCCTTGACAGATGAATGGATTAAGAAAATGTGGTGTGTATACACAATGGAATACTACTCAGCCATAAAAAGAACAAAATAATGCCATTTGCAGCGGCATGGATGGAACTAGAGACTCTCATACTGAGTGAAGTAAGTCAGAAAGAGAAAGACAAATATCATATGATATCACTTCTATCTGGAATCTAATATACGGCACAAATGAACCTTTCCACAGAAAAGAAACTCATGGACTCGGAGAACAGACGTGTGGTTGCCCAGGGGGAGGGTGAGGGAGTGGGAGGGACTGGGCATCTGGGGTTAACAGATGCCAACTCTTGCCTTTGGAGTGGATAAGCAATGAGATCCTGCTGTACAGCACAGGGAACTATACCTGGTCACTTCTAACGGAACACGGTAGAGGATAATGTGAGAAAAAGTATATATATGTATGATTGGGTCACTTTGCTGTCGAGTAGAAAACTGACAGAACACTGTAAACTAGTATGATATAATATAATATTATATTACACACACACACACACACACACGTTTCAAGAGCACACATCCTAGAAAAGAGGGAAGCAGCTTTGCTGTCTTTAAAGAAGACTTCAGCCTTTCAGAAGCCAACCCCACTGGCTGTTTTCCTCCTTTATGAAACCGAATACTGGCAGAACGTCCTCCGACGGAGAAAGGCAGGGTGCACCCCCCCACCCCCCGCCCCCCCAGAGGACGCCGGCCAGCAGCCAGCTGGGAAGGCATCCCTGGAAGTGTTTCTCACCAGGCTCTCCTCCATCCGCAGACGTGGGTTCCCTGGGTCCTGGGCTTGGGAAAAGTGGGAAGAGGGAGGTGGTGTGCCAGCCCTCCGTCTCCTTCAGGAAAATGGAGCCGCTCTGGGTCCACATGTAATTTCTTCGAGTGTAACTGAAGCGTAAGTGATATTTTACCTTTGGAAACAGAGAGAGAACCACACGATCTGAGGGATCCAGACGGCGGAGCCAACGTCCGAGGGCAGTGAGAGAGGGGTGGGGTCTGTTGCTACCGTCACCTCTCACTCTCCCAGCCGCGACCACCGTCTGGGGTGGGGAAGGTGGGAGCGAGTGGCCCTGCAGAGGCGGAGGGGCTGTGGGGTACCTCTGTGGGCTCTTCACCCACCTCTGCCAACTACCAGTATGAACTCCACACGTGACATGCCGCTAACCAGCCCAGGGCCGTCAACGGGATGCTGGGGAGCCTGACAGTTTCCCAGGATTCTTTTTTCCCTTTAGGGCTGCACCCTCAGCATATGGAAGTTCCCAGGCTAGGGGTCTAGTTGGAGCTCCAGCTGCTGGCCTACAGTGAAGCTCACAGCAACACCGGATCCTTAACCCACTGAGCGAGGCCAGGGATGGAACCTCTGGCAGCATACAGAGGTTCCCAGGCTATTGGAGCTGTAGCCACCAGCCTATGCCACAGCCACAACTCGGGATCCAAGCCACACCTGCGACCTACACCACAGCTCAGGGCAACACTGGACCCTTAACCCACTGAGCGTGGCCAGGGATCGAACCCACATCCTCATGGATGCTAGTCAGGTTCATTAACCACTGAGCCATGATGGGAACTCCCAGTTTTCCAGTCTGTCTGTTTAAAAACGTAACTGAAATTCTCATGCCATATTGCACTTAAGTCCCAAGTATCTACTACCTTCCTGCTTGCCCTGTTGGATTCTGTCCAAGGAGACTGGTCACACCCTTTATAAAATGAGAGGACAGGAGTTCCTGTCATGGCTCAGGGGTTAATGAATCTGACTAGGAACCATGAGGTTTCCCTGGCCTCACTTAGTGGGTTGGGGATCTGGCGTTGCCGTGAACTGTGGTGCAGGTTGCAGATGTGGCTTGGATCCCGAGTTGTGGCTGTGGTGTAGGCCGGAGGCTACAGCTCCGATTCGACCCCGAGACTGGGAACCTCCATATGCCACGGGAGCGGCCCTAGAAAAACAAAAAGACAAAAATAAATAAATAAATAAATAAAATAAAAATGAGAGGACAGAAAGGACCACAGCAAGGATTCACGGTCACTTTCTTCAGGCAGGTGAGGTTTCTAAACTGCTCCAGCATGACGGGTCCCATGCCATCAGGCCCCTTCAGTGGGGCTGAGATGGCGACTCCGGACTGCCGGGAAAGGCGGGCATTTGCTCCGTGCCCTCGGTGGCTGGGCCTGGTTCCTTGCGGGGGGAAGCTGGATCCGTGGGGCTGGGGTCCTTACCGCCAGCGGCAGGGGGTCCCGGCTGTGGTTGAAGGCGTGCTCAAACACCACGGCGGCCAGCACGTTGGTGGAGTGGTTGTCATACCTCACGTAGTCCTCAAAGTCCTTCTCAGAGGGGAAGCCGTGCACTGTGGGAGGCAGGCCCAGAGTTGCCCAATCAGCCGCTCTGCTCGAAAAGGCTGGATCTTCAGTCCGATTGCAGATAAAGGGCCGAAGTGCTCAAGTCTCCCTAGGACTCTGCAAACCTTCCTGAGACTCCAGGAAGCTGTGATTCTTGGCAGAGATGGGCTGAGGTGAAGACCAGAGCCTGGCCTTCAAAGCTGGCTCTGGGCTTCTAGAAGCTGAGAGCCGGAGCAGGGCTGGCAGTCAGGCCAGGCCGTAACCTGCCCCTCTGATCGGACACTGCCCCGCCCTGGGCTCCGCAGCCAGTGTCGGTCTCTCTCAGAACCATATCCGTGTGCTTTACAGGTGCACGTGGGTGCCAGGCGTGGTCTGTTCAGTGATCTCCCTGTCACCCAGACCCTGTTTCACGTGAAGGGTTTCACTCTCATCACGGGGTGAGGGACCAGGGACCGTCCCCTAAGTGGTTGCTACATGGAATTCACCAGGTTACAGGAGAAAGGGCCAACATCAAGAGCAAGAGAAAAGTGAGGGAGCAAAGGCCAGCGGAGGAGAGCAGCCCATCTGCTGGGAAGGTCCACACACAGGCTCCCTGCTGCCCGTGAGAGCTGTGCTCCGAGCCTCACCCCAAGGGGTCCTGGGCGCCACGCACTCAGAACGCACCCTGCAACCAGGGGGCTTTGCTGGGGTGTGTGGGTGCCGTCCCCATGCTGGGGGCGGGCGGTGGGGGGGCTGCTAAGCTGTCACACAGGGCCTGCCCTCGGTCCTCACCACCTGGTCCCGACTTTACCAGGGGATGCAACTCAGAACCGAGGGCTGCGCCCGCCCCACAAGGCAGCCTGGACAGGAGGGGCCGACGGCCTGCACCCCACGGGGGTGCCTCACCTCTCATGTTGATCACCAGCGCCCTCCTGGCTGTCTCCACGACGGTCCTCACAGCCTCGCTCTGGGACGGGATGTAGACCAGCTCCCAGGCGTCTCCCGGGGGCGGGAAGCTGAAGAAGAGTGGGAGCTCCCGGATGGACTGGTCGGGGTAGGTGGTGGCGTTGGGCACGTTCTCGGACTGGATCTTCAGGCGAAGCCAGATCAGGATCCCGGAGAAGAGCAAGGGCAGGAGCAGCTCCAGGGTCGTCACCAGGACCTTCCGCCTCTGAACAGCAGGACCGTGGGCTCCCAGACCGCCCCCCCGGCCCCCCTGGGGTGCCCCTGGCCCCCAGGCCTCCCCCACCGCGTCCCCGGGGCTCAGACACCTGCACCGTGTAGTTCTTCCAGAGCAGGAGCCCCAGCTGCCTGAGCACCGCCATCCTCACCGAAGGAATGCTGGTCACAGACCAGAGACAAGAAGTTGGGGTGTCGCTGGCACGTGCGCCAAGAGCGTCTGGGGAGGGCAGGGCACCGTCCTGAGACACGAGCCCTCTTCTGTGCTGTTTCTCCCCGCTCCTCCACCCCACCCTAACCCCAAACAGCTCCCGGGAGGCAGAGGCCAGGCCTCCTCTGGGCATTCAAGGAACATACCCTCTGCTGGGAAGCCGACTTCGGTTCTTCGGGAAAGGTATGGTCAGCACAGGGCTTACGCTCGCAGTGTGGCCGCGGCTGTGGTAATCGTTCGATGAAATCCTGTGAGCGGGCTGTTTCTGAGCACAGCCTTCAGGCTGATGGCATTTCCCCCCCTCCCGCTCCCGACGGGCTTCAGTCTCCACCAGCCCAAGAGAATGAAGGCTCGGTGTCTCTACGGGGTGATTGCTAAGACCTGGAGAGGGCTGTGGGGGAGCAGGGCAGAGCCTGGGATGGGGGCCCTCAGTGGCCCTGGCCCAGGAGCAGACACGGCGGGCAGACACGTGGGTGGTGGGATGGCACGTGCTCGTCTGCCTGGAACCCCAAGGACCAGTTTTTCCTGCTTTAACTGTGAGCAGTCGCCTGTGAGCCTCCACACGACCCTGGCCATTCTCCTCCAGAGAAAATCTACTCCGTGTCTTTGCCGAGCACAAAGAATGGTGTATTTAGTCATTTATTTCTGGCCTCACCCCACTGCATGCAGAAGTTCTTGGGCCAGGGATCAGACCCGCGTCACGGCCATGACTTGAGCTATGGCAGTGACCGCACCGGATCCTCAACCTTCTGAGCCGCCAGAGAGCTCCTGAGAGTTATATTTAAATCAGGTATGTAAGAGCGGGGAAAATCTGCTGAGAGACTGTTCAGCAGTGACGGCAGAAACAAGGACAGAGGCTGACAAGGGCTCCCTCGGGTCAGGGAGACCCATCTCGTGAGATTTCAGTGCGCGAAGCGAAGACATGGAGACACACTAACCTGCAGAGAAGGGGGATCCGGGTCAGCTCAGGAAGACCCCGGGACGCCCACGATTAGAAGCGCCACGTTCCGGAAGCTGTGGGCACGAGGGCCGAGGCTTGGGCCGAAGGCGGGCCGTGTGGGCGGCAGAGGAGGGGAGCCCCGGGCCAACTCCTGGTCACCGTCCGTGTGCCAAGGATGCGGGCGGAGCGGAGAGGAGCCCTTCACGGCTCTCAGACCTTCAAGTGGGGAGAGGCTCGGTGACTCACAGGAAGGGCCAAGCACAAAGAGCTGCTCCTCGCCCGGGTCAAAGGAAGCCAGCAGCCTCCACGGGCGGGGGGAACAGCACGGGGCCTTGGACAGACGTTGGGACCCCTACGAGTTACTGTGCTAACCCTGCCGCCTGCAGATGCCACCTCGAGACCCCGTGCGCCCGGAGTCAGCGCTGACTCGTTTCCTGAAACAGCCAGTTTTACGTTTGGCTTGAGTGAGTTGAAAATCTTTTCCACGAAAGCTCATAAAAAATGTATCATCAATATATTTTTATTCGTTTTGGCCATGTCCACAGCACGTGGAAGTCCCCGGGCCAGGGACTGAACCACAAGCCACAGCAATGATCCAAGCCGCTGCAGTGACAATGCCGGATCCTTAACCCGCAGCGCCACCAGAGAACCCCTAGTGCTCGTTTTCAAATAAAGCTTTTGCTTTTCGAAAAGAGATGTTGCTGTCCTTATCTGCCTAACAGCAGTTCCTCAAAATTTATGCTTTAAAGGGTTGTCAGTAAATATTAGTGGAAAAGACAACAGCAAGAAGTGATTTACAAATTAATTTAAGGTACGGTTTTTAATTAACCACATGATCAAGATGGGAGCGATTAAAGCTAGAACATACGAAGTGCTACTAGGCAACAACTTCGTAAATTACCCAAATTCTTTTAAATTTAACAAGGTGGAAAACCCGTCTAAAAATCAGTCATAGACTGTGAATAAAAGAGCAGAGCTTTGGAGCTCCCGTCGTGGCGCAGCAGAAATGAATCCGACTAGGAACCATGAGGTTGCAGGTTCAATCCCTGGCCTCGCTCAGTGGCTTAAGGATCTGGCATTGCTGTGGCTGTGGTGTAGGTTGGCAGCTATTGCTCTGATTAGACCCCTAGCCTGTGAACCTCCATACATTGTGGACACAGCCCCCCAAAAAAATCAGGAATGAGAAAAGAGAAAAAAAAAAAAAAGAGCAGAGCTTAACATTACCCACGAAGGTCTGTGGTCCATGAACAGTTTCAAGAGTGGTTTAGGCTCTGAGGGGAAAGCAGTGTGTCCAGCCAGGGCTGGTCATCCCCACAGTGGGCTGATGGGTGTCTGGCTTGGTCAAGATGAACTTTCTTCTTCTACCACGAGGGGATGTCAAAAGGTCACAGTCCAAAGAGGTCTTCTGGTCACAGGGGTTGATGACTTCCTTTTCTGGAAAAGTCTGGCCATGAAAGGACAGATCCCCCTGGTTAGCACCGTCTCTGCAGGCTCAGGGGAGTCGGGAGGGCAGAAGACAGACCGTGCCCCTTCCACCAGGACACGACCTGACAGGGGCACCCGGGAACTGACCTGAGTCCTGGGAGAGGCTTCTGGCGGTGGCCGTCCTCTGGGGCTACAGCAGGTCTGGCTGGGGGGAGGCGGCCCTGCACAGAGGGCTCTGGGGTGGGGCAGGCAGGCCTCTGAAGTGTGGCGGGGTGACCTTGGAGCTCTGGAGTGCTGACGCCTCCCAGGAGGTCAGGATGGGCCCGGGGCTCGCTGGCATGACTCTCTGGCACCTTTGGGCAAATGGAGGGTGCTAGAGCATGATTTGAAAAATAACCACAAAACACCTCTCACCAAGTTGGAAAATCAAAGTGCAAACAGATCACAAGCATGTTACTTAAACAGAGCCGGGTCCACTATCAAAGAAATATGGATTCAGGAAAACAGAGAATGCAGGGGTGGCTCTTTGCTCTCTCCTGGTACAGTAAATTATAAGAATTATATACATACATACATATACACACACACATACATATATATTTCTTTTTCTTTTTAGGGCTGCACCTGAGGCATATGGAAGTTCCCAAGCTAGGAGTCCAATCAGGGCTACAGCTGCCGGCCTGTATCACACCCACAGCAACATGGGATCTGAGCTGTGTCTGTGACCTACACCACAGCTCACAGCCCACCAGATCCTTAACCCACTGAGGCAGGCCAGGGATCAAACCTGAGTCCTCATGGATATTAGTCAGGTATGCTACGGCTGAGCCACAACAGAAACTCCTTCATATGCTTTTATACTGACAAGCCTCCTAATGCAGCCCTGCTTCCGTGACCATCATGCTTTCAAGGACTAAGAAACTCGGAGAAGGTACCTGGCCCGGGATCACCCAGCAAGAAAGCCACAGAACCAGAATCCGAACCTTCCAGTCTGTTTTTACCGTTGCACCCCTACCTCTTTCTAGACCAAGCAGCAGGAGACATTTTTTATAAAAATCTGTATCTGTCTCTCTGAGAACATTAGAAACCAAAAAGAAAAGACATCCTTTGAGCTGCTTTAGTAGACAGCTTGTGTATTTCTGAATCCCAGCACCCAGTTTCTTGCTCAGGCCTGCCAGGCTTCAGCTCAAGTCTCACTGAACGCCATACCTGCGTCAGCTCCGTTTGAGCAAAAAATGAACTCAAGGGAGGAGATTCCCTGAATTACACAATCTGGGAAGCTTTCTGGTTACGAAAGCAAATGTACACGTGGAAAGGAAGTTAAAGTTCCTTAAAGCACTCGAGGCCTTGGCACTCAGGGTCCCCCAGAAGTGGCGGGCACTGCGACCAGACCCAGCCCAGGCGCCGTCCACTCTAAGGCCACCACGCAGGCTCCAGCCACTTGCAGAGCCACCTGAGAGCATGTGAGGACTTCCCACACGAGCCCCTGCACCCATCCTGGGACAGAGCCAGGAAGGGAAGGAAAAGCTGCCTTGACCCCCGAAAGGCTTGTTTGCTTACTGTTAAAATATTACATGTTACACAAACTGTTGAGTATTTCAATGTTTGCTTTTCAGGTAGCAACTGAGTTGGTCCCGAGTGCATGCCTACTGCGGGCTGCTCATTTCTGAGAACGCCCCGGATGGCATGCGGGCGGGCTTCCTCTGGACACGGCTGTTCCCATTTGGGAGCACCGTGCTGAGGAGTCCTCCGCCTCCACCGGCTTATTTTGCGACGTTTTTGTCATAGGTGGGACTGCGTCCTCCAGTTTCCATGCGCCTGCACAAAGCACGTTTTCATTTCTGCATATGCAGGACAGAGCGGTGTTAATGCTTCTGGAGAGGCTGCTGTGGAGCGGGCCTCAAGGCCGGTGAGCAGAGCGTGCAGGACCCGGGGCAGGACCCACACTGTTAGGGAGTGTGTCCTGTCCGATCCTGAGCTCTGCGCATCTCCTCCCATGAAGCCTAAGTCTGCGCAGTCCCCGGGGAAGGCGTGGGGTGCTCTCACTACAGCCGCAGGCAGATCCCGCGGTCACCCTCAGAGCAGACGGCCATAGCTCTGCCCTCTACACCGCAGGCCTGGAACGGAACGGCCTTGTTGGTGGCACTGGCCGGGACTCGGCACTTTCCCTGAGGACCAAGGTGGGTGAGGACGCATCACAGCTGGGGCAGCATTTCCCCACGGACAGGGGCGCCCACAACAGTCAGCACTATTCAAGTGTGCGGGTGCACATGAGGAGGAAGGCGTGGCAGGTCTGCTTCAGGTTTGCTGGTAGAAGCTGTGGCCTTGTAGGATGCACGAGCCAAAAAAGCATGTACTCACCCAACGAGCACTTGCCGAGTGCTTACTGTGTGCTGGGCACTCATGCTAGGGATTTGGAAATGAAGACCAGTGCTCTTAATTCAAGGATTTGACAATCTGCAAATGCTTGCAGGCACTGTCATTGCTGTCCCTGAAGCCCAGTGAAGCATCACGAGTTTCTGGAGAAGATCAGAAATCTGTGCGTGTGTGTGTGTGTGTGTGCATGTGTGTAAGCCAGCGCGAGCTCTGGGAAGGCTCTCAGGAAGAGGTGATACAGGAGGCCAGCCTTGAGTTTCTTGCCATTTGGGGTGAGGAGGGCATCATAGGATCATGGAGAAGTGAAAGAGCCTGTGTGGGCAGCCGCAAGTACTTCGGAGCGGCGGGGGAGGGACTGAGCCGGAAAGTGAAGCCGACCAAGGCCTGGGATGCTTTGCCAAGAAGGCGGCTGGGGTGCAGTGGAGGCGGGGGTGCCGGTGGCATGGGGGAGGGGAAGGAGGCGTCTAAATGGGCAGTAATGCCCCTCTAGGGTGTTGTTTTGCTTCGTTTTTTCACCCAGAACCTGATCTTTTTTTTTTTTTTTTTGTCTTTTTGTCTTTTTTTTTTTGTTGTTGTTGTTGTTGCTATTTCTTGGGCCGCTCCCGCGGCATATGGAGGTTCCCAGGCTAGGGGTTGAATCGGGGCTGTAGCCACCGGCCTATGCCAGAGCCACAGCAACGCGGGATCCGAGCCGTGTCTGCAACCTACACCACAGCTCACGGCAACGCCGGATCCTTAACCCACTGAGCAAGGGCAGGGACGGAACCCGCGACCTCATGGATCCTAGTCGGATTCGTTAACCACTGCACCACGACGGGAACTCCAAGAACCTGATCTTTTAAATCGTGAAAATGTCTAATTCACTGGATTCTGCAGATGACGATCCAAATACCGATACGCACTATAAAAAACAGGCTGTAAACGGCAGGTACGTTGATAGAGGGTGGACCCTGCCAGGGAACCCGTCTATTGGGCTTCAAGTGGGGTAAGCAAGACAATCTGCTGCAGTAAAGGAATGGTGAGAAAGGCTACTTGATTAATGAGAAAAAACTGGAGTTCCCATCGTGGCTCCAGCAGTAACGAACCTGACAAGTATCAACGAAGACACAGGTTCAATCCCTGCCCTCGCTCAGTGGGTGAAGGATCCCACGTTGCTGTGAGCTGTGGTGTAGGTTACAGATGCAGCTTGGATCCCTCATTGCTGTGGCTCTGGTGTAGGATGGTGGCTACAGCTCCGATTCGACCCCTAGCCTGGGAACCTCCATATGCTGTGGGTGTGGACCCAAAAAGACAAAAGAGAGAGAGAGAGAGAGAGAGAGAGAAAACCTGGCTTTATTGATATTTATTTATTTTTGGTCTTTTTGCTGTTTCTGGGGCCACTCCCACAGCATATGGAGGTTCCCAGGCTAGGGGTCTAATAGGAGCTGTAGCCTCCAGCCTACGCCAGAGCCACAGCAACTCAGGGTCCGAGCCGCATCTGCAACCTACACCACAGCTTCTGGCAATGCCGGATCTGTAACCCACTGAGCAAGGCCAGGGATTGAACCTGCCACCTAGGGGTTCCTGGTCGGATTCGTTAACCACTGAGCCATGACGGGAACTCCTTTACTGATACTTAATACATAAACATTTTAGGCATCTTGCTGGCTTGTGTCAGCCTCACGGCATCTTGATGGAAGAGGGGCTCTGAGACACGGGGGAATGGTGGGCCCTCACCCACCAGTTTACTCTAAGTTTCTCAGGTGTGTTGGAGTTTATGTGCTTCAGGATATTGCGGTTGCGGTCAATTAAAAACAACAACAACTTCTTAAGTAGCCAAAGTTTGAAGGTACTTTGTAGTGACACGGGGCATGTCTGAACACCTGGTTATCCCAAGGCTCACAAGTTAAGGATAAAACACACATTTTTTTTTTCATGAGAAGTGTCAAATCTGGGAACTTTTAAAATTAAAAATTTTTTTTTCTTTTTGCTTTTTAGGCCCGCACCTGTGGCAGATGCAAGTTCTTGGACTAGAGGTAGACTCCGAGTCACATCTGAGACCTACGCCCATGGCAGCACAGGATCCTCAACCCACCGAGCAGGGCCAGGGATTGAGCCTGTGTTTTTATGGATTTGAGTCAGGTTTGTTTCTGCTGAGCCACAATGGGAAACTTTTCCCATTGACAAGTGCAGGAGCGTGTCAGGTAGCCTACTGATTTTAAGCCGATGCACTCAAATCTGTCCCTTTGGGCAAGAGATGACCATGCGTGAGGGTTACAGGTTTCCAAATAATTGGAGCCAAGAAGAAAGTGTCTACAGAGAGCAGGTGTTTGGGGCTGTTTCCACAGCTGCGCAGCTGTACCGCCGAGGATGTGGCCAGAGCATCACCCCCAGGAGCACTGACACCTGCGCACCAAAGCCTTGGGAACCCCCAGTCCCACCTCCCCTGACGGCCCCTGAGCATCAGCCAGCCCAGGCCATCAAAGGCCCTTGCACGAGTGGCAGGTGGGGTTGAAACACAAGCTGCCTGCCTTCCTGAGGTGCGTCGTGTTTACCTGTGAACGCCTCTAGGACGAGAAACTGAAATAAGCGGGACTCAGAACCAGATCGTCAAATGCAGACTCAGGTTTCACCAAGAGTTTATAAACGGGATGTGGACTGGGTCACGTGGCTTTCTTTGAAAAACAGCATTTGTTTTACAACGGACTGTGTTATCGATATGATGGAAATTTAATCACGGTCACTTCGCCCCTCGTCTGTTTGAAAGTCTGCATTGGCGTGTTTCTATGGCCGTGGTGCTCGGGACGCTCGCAGGGAACTCTCAGAGGACTTAGAGGTGGTGCAAGCTCAATCTCTTTTACAGATAGCAGTGCACAGGAACAAAGCTCGTAGGCAACTTATTAACACGAACAGCCCTTACCTAGATGGGAACGGATCCACAAGCCTCAGCCACTGTTTAAGATCCCCATGAGGCCAGGTTCAAGACCATGGTCATTTGCATTGGGAGGCCCAGGTGGAGACCTCGTTTGCAGGTCTCATGCCCAGTGCCACCACCTGTGCTGTCCTGGGTGAGCACAGCAGGCTTCTTGGGATCATGGGGCTCTGAGTTTCCACTGAAGCTCCTGGCAGAGAGCGATGGGATGTATTTTGAAGCCAAAGGTGTGGCCCGAAGGAGATTCTCAGGAGCAAGTTCCACAGAATCTGTGCCACGGCCCGCTCTCCTAACCCCCTGCTGCAGCCTCGGTCCCATTCCCCGTCCCCCAGCCTTCTGCCTCTCTAGGGCTAGGAAATGAGGTAATGAGGCAACTGAGAATCCCCAGAGAGAGGTAACCATGGATCTCCTGTAACGAGCAAGGCGGTAAGCTCATTACTCAGCTCCTGTATGCCCGCTGACCAAATCTCTCCAGATTGGCAAACAACAGGCACTGCCCAAGCCTCCCGGTGCTGCGTTTTGCTTTCCCCAGGGTGTGGGCCCCTCGGCGGTGTTGTCTGCTTGGAAGTATCACCCTCCATCCCTGCCTCGACTTTCTGAGGTCCCACCTACCAGTTCCCAGACCAGTCCCAGCCCCTCTGTGAAGCAGCCACTGACAGCCCAGTCTGGCTCACTGGTTCCTTGTCTTGGCCGCACAATGGAACCTTCTGGTGTGCTTTAGAACAGAAACGGATGCCTGAGGTCCGCCCCCTGGAGATTCTGGGCTGTGGTCTGGGCATGCAACGCTTTCCCTGTGATTCTAACATCAGCCGGGGTGAGACCTTCTACTCCTGTCGAAAACCTTCGCTCCACCTCTGCACACGCACAGCAGCTTTTCCGGACGTCTTGTACAGCACTTGTTTCACTCTGTCCTATGTCACTTACCCGTGCATTAATCACCTTAACGGCTCCATCCTAAGGTCCTCAACTGTGCACACAGCCTTGTCCGTCATTCTCCCCCGAGTTCTAGAATGTTCCCCCTCAAGAGACTCAACAGCAGAGGAGTCTACTGCTATTTCAGGAAGCAGGGATGGAGAAGAAACTGCCAGCCAGGGAGTCTTACTTGGGCCTTCCCAGTTGAGACAAAATCAAAACAGGTTCCCTTGGAACTGCCTGGCATATGCTCTGCAGAAAACTAGCGACTTTTAAAAAACAACTTGTGCTCCCCTCTCTTGTTCCAAAAGGCTGTTTTATCAGAATAGCAGATCACCCTAGAGAAGGAATGATGTCATCCTGTTTGTTGGATATAGTAAAGCCAATGCTCAATTTTATTTATTTACTGTTCATTTATTTGGCCCCACCCACAGCATCCAAACTTCAGCGCCAGGGATCCAACCCATGTCACAACTGCAACCCAAGCCACAGCAGTGACAATGCCAGATCCTCAACCCTCTGCACCACCAGGGAACTCCAGCAAGTGTTCAATTTTATTTTATTTATTTATTGTCATGTCTTTTTAGGGCCACACCTGTGGCATACGGAGGTTCCCAGGCTAGGGGTCGAATCGGAGCCACAGCCGTCGGCCTCCGCCAGAGCCACAGCCACGCGGGATCCGAGCCGCACCCGGGACCTACACCGCAGCTCACGGCAACGCTGGAGCCTTAACCCACCGAGCGAGGCCGCGTCCTCATGGATGCTTGTTGGGTTCATTAACCGCTGAGCCACAATGGCAACTCTGCACATGTTCAATTTTAAAGAGTTCCCTTGGAGGATTTTTTAAAATCCTCTCAGAAGTTAAAGGGGTGGGGGGCTTGGCGCGGCTCCTACTTTTCTCTCTTTTCCCTTTCTTTTCCATTTCCAAAGATGCCAACTTTCTAGAGGAAAACATTCCCAATCTTTTCAGGTTTACAAAGGGCAGCATCAAGATGTTTTGAATGAAATGATACAGTTGCTCAGGAGAAAAGAGCTAACTCTTCCACTTGCACCCTGCCCGGGTCTGCACACTGTCACAGGGGCTCAGCCCCTCCGTCCACAAGGCTTCCTTGCGGGCCTGTCATGGAGACGCGCGAGCAAGGCAAGCCCCAGCAAGGGACAATCTGTGCCTCTGGGGAGCTCACAGCTCAGGAGGCAAAGAGGCAAACAAGCAGAAATAACCCTATAAGGTAATGGTTTTAATTAGGCAGCGACCAAGGAAGTGACAAGGGGCATTCACTCATGCAACAAATAGGCACCAAGCATCTGTCCTAAGCCCACATGCAGCAGACAGTGTCTGCCCTCATGAAGCTCAGAATCTACTTCAGAAAAGAGACAATTCCTGTGTACACACAATTTCATACCAAACAGACTGACCGTGGGCATCAGCGCTGTGGGAGGCCCCTCTGTCTAGATCAGTCATTGCCCTTCCTTCTGTCCACACGCAACGCCCACCACTAACAGTGGACCCCTGGCCCCCCACCCTGAGGCCACGAGAAGGAGGATTTTCGAGCAGGGCGGACTCGATTATGGGGAAGCATTCCCACCAACACTGGGAATCTCTGCACCAAGACATGAGCCAGCAGCAGCCTTGGCGGCCCTGCCTCGGCTCCCCAGCCTGGGATGCTGCACGGCTTTGGCAGGCAAGTGCTCAAAGTGTCGGCCGGTGAACGCCTGCGGGGTTTGACGTGGTAGGAGTCTGCCCACCCTGCTCGGGCATGGCACAAAGGATGCCGCAGTGATTGCAACTCCAGGAAGATTAAGTTTCTCCAAGAAGGGCCGGCTTGGAGGAGCTGCCTGAGAGGATGGGGACACGCCCAGAGACAGACCAGGGCCGAGGGGAAGCCTGAGTCAGGGCGGCCTGGCACTGCGCAGAGATGCACCTGCTGGGGCGGCGCCGGGGGGTGCGGGCAGGGCAGGGCCACGGTAGGGGCCGGACAGGGACCGGGGCGGCCCGCGGTGGGGAGGGTGGCCCGGGCGGGGAAGCGGCCCCGGAGCCGGGAGCCAAGAGCCCTGGGAGCCAGCGCGCGCGAGCAGCGGGTCCTGGCGGCACTCACCGACCCTCAGCACCCGGGCGGCGATGGCCGGCGCGCTGCCCTCTCGCGGGGTCCCCTCCCTCGGCTTCCGGCCCTGCTCTGGCCTCGCGGCGGCTGCGGCGACCACTGCTGACAGCTGCTAGGCCGCCGCAGCGGGGAGGGGGCGCCGGCGACCCGAGGCAGCTGGAGGACGCGTCCACTCGGGCTCCTGCAGGGGGCGCGCCGGCCGGCTCGCGCATGCGTTGCAGGCTTCCCCTGCGGGTGCCCGGCCCGCCCTGGGACCCCTCCCCGCTCCGCCCCTGCTTGCGCCTGCGCAGTGCTCCGCGCCCGCGGGGGGTTGGGAGGGGTACGGCCGGCAGGGGGCGCGCGACGCGGGGCGAGGGCTTGGCCTGTGAGGCGAACGGTGTGGCCTCCAGGCGGGCGGCTGAAGTGGTCAGGCAGGACCCTCCCATTTCCCTGGTGGGCCTCCGTTTCCCTCCCTTGCAGTGTCTTTCGTCGGGCACGAGGGTCCTTCTCTTCACGGAGGGAGGGCGCTTTGCGCCCTTAGGCCTGGCGCGGACATCGCTAGGTGTTCGAGGCCCTGAGGGGTGGACGGAGGGCGAGGAAGGTTCTAGAAAGCCGAGAGGTGGGCAGGAAGGCCCAGCACCTCTGGGCGTGGCCGCGGTCGCGGGGCGCAGCTCTGGGGTCCGAGGCCGCAGGCAGGCGGGTCGGGAGGTAGGGTCAGGGTCACCTCGGGAGCGTCCCAGGTCGGGCCGAGAGAGTCCGGGGGCTGGGCTGGGGTCGCCTTGGACCGGACAGTCCCGAGGCCCGACGGGGGTCACCGGGGCGGAGGGGCTGGCGGCGTGGGTGGCGCTGGGCCAGCCGTCGCCCAGGCGGTGAGTGCTGCCAGCGGCCTGTCGAGTCCCAGGACCCTCCTGTGGCCCGACGTCCAGCTGCCCGTCCGTCGTTCGCTGCCCTCCGCCCGGCCTCTGGCGGCTCCCGGCGCAGGTCGCTGGGCCCTGGACGTCGCCTGCTGACCAGCCGGCTCCGGGCCGCCCCCCGCGCGCCTGGGGCCGAGGACAGACGGAATGGTAAAGTCAGGACCCAGGCTGGGGGGGCGGGGGGGGAAGGGGGGACCGCGGTCCCCAGAGACGCCGTAGCGGTTAATGCTGGCGCAGCCGGGGCCCCATGGCAGTTACTTCCTTGTTGGTTGGCTTTTTTCTGTCTCTCTCACCAGAAGGTGGATGGTGTCTGTGAGGAAAGGGACCTTGTCCAGATCGTGGCTACATCCTAGGGTCGTAGCATGGCTGGCACAGAGGAGGCACTTTCTTTGCTTTTTAGGGCCGCGCCTGCGGCATGTGGAGGTTTCCAGGCTAGGGATTGAATCAGAACTGTGGCCGTTGGTCTACACCACAGCCACAGCCACATCAGCATAGGATCCGAGCCAGGTCTGCAGCCTACACCGCAGCTCCCTGCAAGGCTGGATTCTTAACCCACTGAGCGAGGCCAGGGATCAAACCTGCATCCTCATGGTTCCTAGTCAGATTCGTTAGCCCCTGAGCCACGCCGGGAATTCCAGAGGATGCACTTCATAAGTATTTATTGAATGAGAGGGTCATTCCTGACCCGATCCCCTCACTAGTGGAATTATTTCATTTTTAACTTCCTAAATCTCAGTTTCCTATCCCTAAGTGCTTCTCACAATCTGGCTCATAAATGCCAGATAAATGGTAATATAATGTGAATGTAAGTAGAGACTGACACATGGCCTGGCCTCTAATGAGGAGACAGAAAAAAAAATTGAGGACAGATAGATAGGGAAGTGGATTATTAATTCGTGGAAAATATCTTAACCCCCCCCCTTCATTCTGCGCAGACCGCACCCTTACCCTCCCAAAAAAAGTGTTGGGAGAAATTCTGACCTAGCTGATTGGTCCTTATCTTTACCATGTCTCTTCCTTAATCTTTATTTCAAGAACCAGCCTTTCCCATTTCTAACTTAAATTGGTTACACTGTGCAATTTTTTCAGACCCTTTCGAAATCTGATCCCAGTTCTTCATAACCAAATCCTGGAACAGAACTGGCTAACTCAGAATTTCACTTATATGGAAGGTGAGGGTGGGGTAAGAATGACTGTATAGACAACGGCCAGGAGTTCTGTGTCTTTGTTCTTAACGAGGTTAGGTGCCTGCCATTGTTATTATATCAATTATCATAATCCTGCACTGAGAGGGTGTGAAGGTCACTTGCAAAGGAAGATTGTCCTGTGTCCAGAGACCAGGCTCTGAACTCCTGTTCAAAACAACTGCCCACAGTGGGCCAACTCTTCTGATGCTCTTCAGCAATGACTGAAAAATTCATCACGGTTCCGCTCAGGGCCCACTACTGAAAAAACAAAACAAACCTAGATGCGCCATCTAGTCTTCTCCTTCCAACGGGAGGCCCATGTAATGGTCATAATTTTTTTCAAAGTGTGCAGTAGAGCTGATACTAAGCCAGGTGTTCAGAGTCCTGGGCCCTTTAATACTCTCTGGTATGTGAATTGTTCACATTCATATACCATGAATATATGCCTAGAAATTACATGGTATGCTTCTTGGGGTTAGCATGGCTCAGATATTTCTCAAGATTGATGGCAAATGTTAAAGTGGATGTTGACACTCATAAATCCTATGGCTTTACGAAAGGCAGTAAAGGGAGTTCCCATTGTGGCTCAGTGGAAATGAATCTGACTAGTATCCATGAGGACGTGGGTTCCCTCCCTGAGCTGCTCAGTGGGTTAAGGACCCGGTGTTGCTGGGAGCTGTGGTGTAGGCTGCAGATGTGGCTCAGATTCACAGCGTTGCTGTGGCTGTGGTGTAGGCTGGCGGCTACAGCTCTGATTCACCCCTAGCCTGGGAACCTCCATATGCCATGGGTGCGGCCCTAAGGAGACTGACAAACCCAAAAAAACCAAAAAGCAGTAAACCTAGTTACTGTAATAGTTGGCTGACATGGATAGTAATATACATTATATGTATACATTATATACATTTTTTTGGCCATACCTGCAGCATGCAGAAGTTTCCAGACCAGGGATTAAACCTGAGCCACAGCAGTGAAAACACCAGATCCTTAACTGCTAGCCCATCAGGGAACTCCCTATATGCATTTAAAAAAAAATGAAACCAATGTTTTAGCTTCTGTTTCTTTTGAGGGGCACCAATACTGTCTATCTGTATCTACATATGCCTATATATGTTTTGTTTGTTAAGTACTGATACTCAATGCAGAATTTTCTTTCTTTCTTTCTTTCTTTCTTTCTTTTTTTTTTTTTTTATGCTCCCACCTGTGGCATATGGAATTTCTCAGGCTAGGTCAAATCAGAGGCGCATCTGCTGCGTCTGCCACATCCAAGGCACTTCTGGATCTGAGCTGTATCTGTGACCTGTGCTGCAGCTTGCAGCAACGACAGATCCTTAACCCACTGATGGGGACCAGGGATCGAACCTGCATCCTTCCCCTGGGTACTATCTTGGGTTCTTAACTGGCTGAGCTGCAATGGAAACTCCAAGAAGACAATTTTTTTTTTCTTTTTGGCTGCTCCGAAGCAGATGGAGTTCCCGGGGCCAAGGATCAGACCCAAGTCACATATGTAACTTATGCTGCAGTGTGGCAGTGCTGGATCCTTTAACCGATTGTGCCAGGCCAGGGATCAAATCTGCATCCCAGCACTCCAGAGATGCCACCAATCCCATTGTGCTCTAGCGGGAACTCCTCAATGCAGAATTTTAGAATTTTAGAATTTTAGAATTTTAGAATAGGGCTTCTCCATTTGTTTCTATAGGAATATGTTAAATTGGGGGATGCCTTCTAAACCAAGGGCTGTACGCATACTCCTTCTTCCAGTAATTTAGAGGTATTATATTGTAGTGATTAAAGCTGCTTATGGACTCTGGCCACACAGCCTCAAATTGAATCCCAGATCTTAATGTCTTAACTTTTCTGTGCCTTGGTTTCTTTGTGTAAAATGGAGATCACTTAGTACCCACTTCATAGGATTGTCGTGAGGATTTAATGTATCGAAACATAGTTCCCATCATGGCTCAGCGGTTAATGAACCTGATTAGCATCCATGAGGATGTGGGTTCAATCCCTAGCCTCGCTCAATGGGTTAAGGGTCTGGTGTTGCTGTGAGCTGTGGTGTAGGTCGCAGATGCAGCTGGAATCCTGTGTGGATGTGGTGTGGGCTGGCAGCTACAGCTCCAATTCAACCCGTTTGGAAACCTCATATGCTGCAGATGCAGCCCTAAAAAAACAAAAAAACAAAAAAAACAAAAATTAATGTATCAAAAGAGTGCTTGGCACTTAGCCCAGATTCCAATTTTGAAGAGGTTATGAGAAAACCCTTCTGTAATCATTTGTGTACAGGTTCTTGTGTAAAAACAAAATTTTTAGGGAGTTCCCGTTGTGGCGCAGTGGTTAACGAATCCGACTAGGAACCATGAGGTTGCGGGTTCGATCCCGCCCTTGCTCAGTGGGTTAACGATCCGGCGTTGCTGTGAGCTGTGGTGTGACCTGTGGTGTAGGTTGCAGACGCGGCTCGGATCCCGCGTTGCTGTGGCTCCGGCGTAGGCTGGCAGCTACAGCTCCGATTGGACCCCTAGCCTGGGAACCTCCATATGCCGCAGGAGCGGCCCAAAGAAATAGCAAAAAGACAAAAAAAAAAAAAAAAAATTTTGCATTTGAAAAGGAAAATTTTCATTTTCCTTGGGTAAAAACTTAGGAATGGAATTGTTGGGTTGTATGGACGTGTATGTTTAGCTTTATAAGAAACTTTAATAAGAAACTGCCAAAATATTTTCCCAAGTGGCTATACCATTTTGAATTGCTGCTGGCTCTGTATAAGAGTTCCAATCGCTGGAGTTCCCGTCGTGGCACAGTGGTTAACGAATCCGACTAGGAACCATGAGGTTTTGGGTTCGATCCCTGCCCTTGCTCAGTGGGTTAACGATTCGGCGTTGCCATGAGCTGTTGCCATGAGTTGCAGACGTGGCTCAGATCCCACATTGCTGTGCGTCTGGCATAGGCTGGTGGCTACAGCTCCAATTCGACCCCTAGCCTGGGAACCTCCACATACCGTGGGAGCCGCCCAAGAAATGCCAAAAAAAAAAGAGTTCCAGTTGCTCTGTAACTTTTCTAGCACTCAAACCTTTTTTAGCCATTTTAGTAGGTATGTAATTGTATTTTATTATGGTTTAAATTTGCATTTTCCTAATGACTGATGATGTAGAGCACCTTATCATGGGTTTATTTGCCATAAATATGCCTTTTTGGGGATGAAGCATTTTTTGAAAAGATTTTTTGCCCATTTGAAAAATTGGGTTGTTCTTTTATTATTGAGATTTGAGTTTTGTGTATCCTTGTCAGATAAGCAATTTGAAAATATTCTCTCCTAGTCTGTGGCTTGTCTTTTCATTTTATTAATAGTCTTTCGCAGAGAAAAAGTTCCAATCTATCAGTTTTTTTAAAAATAATTTTGGTGTCATAGCTAAGAAATTTTTGCTTAATCCAAGGTCACTAAGATGTTCTTTTTTTTTAACCCATAAGCTTTATAGTTGTAGGTTTTAGCTCTATAGTTTTCAGTTTGTGCTCTATTTTAAATTGATTTTATATGATGGATTGCACTAAAGTATGATAAAGTTATACATTAAAGTGGGTTTAGTTTTTCCCATACGTAGATTCCAATTGTTCCTCCATTTGTTAAAAAGACTACTCTTTTTCCATTGAATTGTTCCTTTGTCAAAAATTTACCTTATTTGTGTAGGTCTATTTTTTGGACTCTCTTTTCTGTTCCATTGATCTGTATGTGTATCTTTGATCTTTTAGGCCATAATTTGGCAGACTTTTTCTTTAAAGTAAGATATAGCAATTTTTTTTGCCTTTGCATGCCAAGAGGCAAAATTGAGGATGTCATGTAGATACTTGCTACATAAGAGACAAAACACAAAGTTTTTATTAGTGCAATTCAATAAAATAATTAAATACAATTTTTTGGTAATATATATCTACTAATGAGAAGAATGGAGGGTTTTTTATGGGAAAACATATTGTGTAGTTGTGTTCAAAGATAGTGTTCTCTGCCATCAAAATTAATTTTAAATGTTTGTTAATGCTGACTGTAATGAGATTTTATGTATATCATCATGAATGTATGATTTTGAGTGCATTCATGACTTGAAAGACACTGGGAGAATTCCGTTAGCGTCTTCTCTTGATATTTACCTTTTAACTTGTCATTACATTGCAGATTAATCACATCCAATTGAAGGTTAGGTGCAAGCTCCTCAATTGCACAGTTAAATGGATTTTGAAATATGACAGTTCCCTTTGCATGTACATTGAGGTCTGAAAAAAAATGCTGCTGGAATTGTAGTCTGAGCTTGGAAGAAATATCTGCAACAAATTTGTGTGGGAATGGAGATTTGGCTTCTTGTTTTGCCCTTCTACAGCATGGGAAGTGCTTAGAGCACCTTGCCATTACCTGTGGTCCAGGCAATGTTCTCTGTCATTTATACAAATTTATAGGTACCACAGTATACATTTCACATAAAAGTACTGTAAAAGCTAGTCTTCAGAAGCTATCCAGTGTCTGGTGACTGAGGGCAGTTCTTCCAACCATTAAAAGGTGTCAACAACATTCTTAGTTCAGAAGCTGTAGGAAAATAGGTAGTGGGCTGGATTTGGTCTGCGGCGCATGGTTTGTCTGCTTGTGCTTCAGCTAATAGCATATTATCTTGACTAGTGAAGCTTTATAGTAACTCTTGAAGTAATATGAGTACAATTTTCTTCCTTTTTTGAAAATGATTTTGGATATTATAGTCCCTTTGTGATTTCATATGAATTTTAGAGTCGGCATGTTAATACCTGCAAAATACATTGCAGAGAATTTGATTGGGATTGCATTAAATCTATAAATCAGTTTGACTGATATTTTAATATTGACTCTTCCAGTCCATGAATTTGGTATACTTTTCCATTTGTTTAATTTTTAAAAACTTTCATTAGCGTTTTTTCATCATCATATGGATTCTGCACATATTTCGTTAGATTCATTTTCAGTGTTATTGCAAATGATACTTAAAAAAAGCTGGGCTTCCATTTCCTCTAATATTTAGAAATATGATTGATTTTTGTATTTTGACCTAGTCTCCTGTGACATAGCTAATCTCACTTATTCATTGTAGAATTATTTTGTGATTTCTTGAGTTTTTTTCTACATAGGAAGTCATGTTTGAAAATAGAGACACTTTTGTCTTCTTGCCTTATATTTTTTAATTGTATATCTTTCTTATAATGTTTTTATCAGACTCTTGTTTCAGGGTAATGCTGACCTCATCAAATGAGTTGGGAAGTAGTCCCTTATTTCTTTAGGGGAAGAGATTTGTGTAGAATTAGTATATTTCTTTAAATGTTTGTTAGAATTTTCCAATAAAACCATCTGAGCCTGTATTTTACTTCTTGGAAGGTTTTTAGCTACAAATACAAATTTTTTAGCAGCTTTAGGACTCTTTATGTTACCTATTTATTCTTGGGTTGGTTTTAATAGTTCACGACTTTCAAGGAATTTATTTCATCTAAGTTGTTGAATAGGCATCAGTACTGTTTTGATAATATTTTTCAGTTTATTTGAAATGTTCTCTTTATCATGTACTAAATATCCTTGAGAGCATGTGTAGATTCTTTCTTCTTTTTTTAAAGAGCTATTTCTAGTCTGGTGCAACATCGTTTCAATTAATGAAGTTGTAGAACAACGTATTTTAATATTCGGACACGCTCAGGTCATTGTCTCTTGCAGAATTTTCTTGGCTAATCTTACAACTTTATTCTCCATATGTATGGATTTCAGAATCAATTTTTAAACAAATCTTGTTGAAGTCCTTTTTAGGGTTATGTCACATTTATGGATTTATTTAGGATAATTCAATCTTAATATTTTTCTATGCAAGGACAAGATATGCCTCTATATTTACTCAAGCCTCATTTTATGTCTTTTGATAGGAGTTTTACTGTTTTATTCATATATGTTTTCTTTAACATAGGTGTATTTCTCATTATATTTATATGTAAATGTTTCTGTCTGGTGTTGCTCTTGTGAAAGTGATGAAATATATTTTTCTAGCTGCTTCGTTTATAGGGAAGCTATTGTACCAGTATTAGTATTTTTTAAATAGTGATTTTGTAATCAGCCACCTTATGTTACCACTCACCATTTCTTACGGTTTTTCAGTTGTTCTTTTGAGCTTTCTGAATATACAGTTTTTACTATGCAAGTAATCATAAATTAGTCCCCTCTTTACCTATGTTTATGCTTCCTGATTCATGCTATCATTCTCTCTAGTAGCACAAGGCTACCAAGAACCTGTGTAGCATGCTGCGCCTGCCCAGGAATTGCAGAAAGGTGACACTCACCAATTAGATAAGGGCACAACCCAACCTCTGGGTGGGCCAGTTATTTGAAGGAACTCTTTCTGTCGGTTGACCCAGTCTTGGGCCAGCGTGAATGGAGCTCAGACGGTCTCACCCACCATCCCATCCCTTGACCAGTTGCCCGTTTTGGGAAACAGCCCTCGCAGCTGGCTCTGGGTTATCATTTCCAGAACAACGTTAGAAAATAATGTTGCAGGAGTTCCCGTCGTGGCATAGCGGAAATGAATCCTACTAGGAACCATGAGGTTGCAGGTTTGGTCCCTGGCCTCGCTCAGTGAGTTAAGGATCTGGCATTGCCGTCAGCTGTGGTATAGGTCGGAGACTTGGCTTGGATCCTGAGTTGCTGTGGCTGTGGTGTAGGCCGGCAGCTGTAGCTCTGATTGGACCCCTAGCCTGGGAACCTCCATATGCTGTGAGTGCAGCCCTAAAAAGCATAAACAAAAGAAAGTTGCAGCTGACATTCTAGTCTTGGTCCTGTCTTAACTGAATTCTTCTCATAGTTACCTGAAGGTACCTTTGATTTGAGATTTTTTTTTTTTTTAGCATGTTTTAGACAAGTCTTCTACGGTTTTATTTATTATTATTATTATTATTATTTTGTCTTTTTGCCATTTCTAGGGCCGCTCCCTCGGCATATGGAGGTTCCCAGGCTAGGGGTCCAATCGGAGCTGTAGTCTCCAGCCTGTGCCAGAGCCACGACAGCAATGTGGGATCCAAGCCGTGTCTGCAACCTACACCACAGCTCATTGCAATGCCTGATCCTTAACCCACTGAGTGAGGCCAGGGATTGAACCTGCGACCTCATGGTTAGGATTCGTTAACCACTGAGCCACAACGGGAACTCCGAGAATGGATTTTAATTGTTTGTTTTTAATGCTATTATTGTCAGATTTTTGTACTACTGTTATGTTAAGCTGATTTTTAAAAACTGGAAGTAGGGCGTTCCCATTGTGGCTCGGTGGAAATGAACCAGACTAGCATCCATGAGGATGCAGCTGTAGCTCTGAATCAACCCCTAGCCTGGGAATCTGCATATGCAGCCCTAAAAAGACAAAAACAACAACAACAACAAAAACAAAAAACCACAACCAACCAACCAAAAAAAAAGTGGTTAATTTTTATCCATCATTAGTTATTTTTCCTTTTTATTCGAATATAGTTGATTTACAGTCTTCCTAGTTTTATGTGCACAATATAGCAATTTAAGATTTTATAGATCACCCTCCACTTAAAGTTATTAGGCAATATTGGCTATATTCCCAGTTCTGTACAATGTATCCTGGTGGCTTAATTATTTTATATAGAGTAGTTTGTACCTGTCAATCTACTATCCATCTTGCCCCCCCCTTCCTTACCTGACTGGTAAGCACTGGTATGTTCTCTATATCTGTGAGTTTCTTTTTTGTTTTATTCATTCCTTTGTTTTATTTTTTATATTGCACATATAAATGATAACATAAAGTATTTGCCTCTTTCTCTCTGACTTATTTCACTAAGCATAATACCCATGTTGTTGCAAAAGGCAGAATTTCTTTTTTTTCATAGCTGAACAGTATTGCACTGAATATATATATATATATATATATATATATATCATATTTTCTTTATCCTCTCATCCGTTGATGAACAGTTTGGTTGCTTCCATATCTTTGCTAGTGTAAATAATGTTGCTGTGTACATGGGGGTGCATGTGTCTTTTCAAATTAGTGTTTTAGTTTTCTTTGGATATATTCCCGGAAGTGGAATTGCTGGATCATAAATATGGTAAATCTATTTTTAGTTTTTCAAGGAACCTCCATACTGTTCTCCATAGTGATGACTGCATCAATTAATATTCCCACCAACAGCGCTGCACACAAGGGTTCCCCTTTCTCTACATCCTTACCAGCATTTGTTATTTGTGGTCTTTTCGAGAAAGCTATTCTGACAGGTGTGAGGTGATATCTCACTGTGGTTTTGATCTGCATCTCCGTGGTGGTACATTATGTTGTGTGTGTTCTTGCGTACCAGTTAGCCATCTGCATGTCTTCTTTGACAAATGTTTATTCAGGTCTTCTGTCATTTTTTTTAAAATTTGGTTGTTTGTTTTTTTGATATTGAGTTATATGAGCTGTTTATATATTTTGGATAGTAACCCATTATCAGTCATATCACTTGCAAACATGTTCTCCCATTCAGTAGCCTGTCTTTTCGTTTTTATCATAAATCATTGCTGAATTTTCTCAGGAGCTTTTTCTGCATCTATTGAGATAATCATATGATTTTCTTCTTCAGTTTGTATCATGTTACTGATTTGCAAATATCGAGCCATCTTTGCATCCTTGGGATAAACCCCACTTGATCATGGTATATAATCCTTTTAATGTGTTATTGATTTCAGTTTGCTAGTATTTTGTTTAGGATTTTTGCATCTGTGTTCATCAATTATATTAGCCTGTAATTTTCTCTTTTTTTGTGATATCTTTGGTTTAGGTATCAGGATGATGCTGGCCTCATAAAATGAATTTGGAAACATTCCCTCCTCTGCAATTTTTAGGAATAGTTTAGAAGGACAAGGGTTAACATCTTTTTTTATTCTTAATTAATATTGTTGGCTCCCTTTTTGTGTTGACTCAGCATGCCAGTGGATTATTTATTTCAGGGGGTTTATTTTATTTTTGTCTTTTTCATATACCCATGGCATATGAAAGTTCCTAGGCTAGGGATCAAATCGGAGCTGTAGTCACCGGCATACGCCACAGCCACAGCAATGCCAGATTCGAGCCAAGTCTGTGACCTACACCACAGCTCATGGCAACGCCAGATCCTTAACCCACTGAGCGAGGCTGGGGATTGAACCTGTGTCCTCATGAATACTAGTCAGATTCCTTTCTTTCTGCTGAGCCACGTCGGAAACTCCTATTTTAGGGGTTTTATTTCCCTCCCCATCAGTCCTTCTTTTCCTTTTTAAAATTTAAATTCTCTGCTGTGAAATTTTATCTATGTTTCTAAGAAATTTAGAATTAGGAAAACATTACAGAAACAATTCATTCAATAAGAAAGGATTGTTGTAGACTAAAGAGAGTCTATAGATAGATGTACACTATAACAAAGATCCCTTTCTTGCCAGAATCGCAACTGTTGTGTTTTAAAATGCTTTTCAACTTAAATCTGCATAAACGGAGCATTTTATGACATCTCAATTTTGCTTAAGAGGGCCTTTCTTTCTCATCATCATCAACACTATCATTAAGCTGAAGCACCGCACACATTCTCCGTGTTCCTGACAGTGGGTGACAAAGTTGTTAACGGCCGCTAGGAGCTCTCGGGCTGTGCAACTGCACACAGCTAGTTCCGTGAGCCAGTTGAACCCGTCACGGTCTTTGTGAAGAAGAGAATTACACACATTCCTAATTAATTGATTTTTAATTTACATGGCTTTGGACGTTTTCTAATGTAATAGGGACAGGGTTTGGGATTATGGATTCTCCTGTGGATACACTTTTGTGTCGGTATACTTTTTAATAGACGCTCTTTGTTCGAGCAGTTTTAAGCTTCCAGCAAAATTGAGAGGAAGGTGCAGAGACTTTCAGTATACGCTTTGCCCCCTTATTTACACACCTTTTCCGTTATCCACATCATCAGTCCCCAAAGTCCAGAGTTTCAAGTAGGGTTCACTCGTGGTGGCACTGTAGGTGTTATGGGTCTTGGCAAAGGTGTAATGAAATGTACCCCCCTTAGACATTACCCAGCAGTTTCATTGCTTCCCGAATCTCCTGTGCTCCACAGGCTCCTCATTTCTCCCTTCTCAACAACCCTTGGCAACTGCTGGTCCTTTCACTGTCTCCATAGCTTGGCCTTTTCTGGAATGTCATATTATTGGAACCATGCAGTAGGTAGCCCTTTCAGGTTGGCTCCTTTCACTTGGTAATACGCATTGAAGTTTCCCCTGTGACTGTCGTGGGCTGATGGCTCATTTCCTTTTAGCAGTGAGTAATATTTCATTGTCAAAATATAGCACGGTTTGTTTTCCATTCACCTACTGAAGGACATCTTGGTTGCTTTCAAGTTTGGGCAATTGTGAACAAAACTGCTATAAATATCTGTGTGCAGATTTTTGTATGGACATAATTTTTCATCTCATTTGGGTAAATACCAAGGTGCACACTTGCTATTTCATATGGTAAGAATATGTTTGCTTTTGTAAGAAACTGCCAAACTGGCTTCCAAAGTGGCTGTTCCATTTTGCATTTCTACCAGCAATAAATGAGACTTCCTATTGTTCCACGTCCTTGCCATCATTCGGTATTTCAGTATTTTGAATTTTGGCCATTCTAATGGCTGTGTAATGGTATCTCATTGCTATTTTAATTTGCAACTCCCTAATGATGAATGATGTTGGACATTTTTTCATGTACATATTTGTCATGTCCTTGGACAGGTCTTTGCTCATTAATTTTTTTTTCTCTTCTTTTCTTTTCTTTTTGTCTTTTTAGGGCTATGCCTGTGGCATATGGAAGTTCCATAGGGGCTGAATCAGAGCTGCAGCTGCTGGCCTATGGCACAGCCACAGTTTGTGGCAATGCTGGATCTTTAACCCACTGAGCGAGGCCAGGGATGGAACCTGCATCCTCGTGGATACTGGTTGGATTTGTTGCCCCTGCACCACAGTGGGAACTCCTTATTTTCTTCATTTTCCAAGAGTGAATGTTCATTTCCTTACTGTTGAATTGGATGAGTTCTTTGTAAGTTTTGGATAACAGTCCTTTATTGTATCTGCCATTTGCAAATTTTTTTTTCTTTTTAGGGCTGCACCCATGACATGTGGAAGTTCTCAGGCTAGGGGTTGAATCAGAGCTGTAGCTACCAGCCTATGCCACAGCCACAGCAATGCAGGATTCGAGCCATCTCTGACCTACACTGCAGCTCGTGGCAACACCGGTTCCTTAACCCAACACTTGTTCCTTAACAAGGCCAGGGATCGAAGCTGCATCCTCATGGATACTGATCGGGTTTGTTATTGCTGAGCCACGATGGGAACTTCTGCAAATATTTTCTGCAAGTCTGTAGACTGTAGCCTCTCATTCTGACCTATATAATATTTTGTGCTTTAGGAGAGAGTTTTTGATTTTCAAAGGTTTTTTTTTTCCTACTCTTAGTGTTTTTATTTTATTAACATTTACTTTCAGTGTATTTTGATCTAGGAATATGATCAGTATTATTCAGCTTTTTAGAACTGGACATTTTCAGAGTTCCCGTTGTGGCTCAGTGATAATGAACCTGACTCGTATCCATGAGGATGCAAGTTCGATCTCTGGCCCCAATCTGCAGGTTAAGGATCTGGCGTTGCCGCAAGCTGTGGTGTAGGTGGCAGACGCAGCTTGGATCTGGTGTTGCTGTGGCTGTGGCATAGGCTGGTAGCTGCAGCTCTAATTTGACCCCTAGCCTGAGAACTTACATACGCTGCAGATGAGGCCCTAAAAAAAAAAAAAAAAAAGGAGCTCCTGCTGTGGTGCAGTGGGATTGGATTGGCAGTGTCTTGGGAGTGCTGGGACTCGGGCTCCATCCCCAGCCCAGCACGGTGGGTTAAGGATCCAGCATTGCCACTGTTGTGGCTTAGGTTGAGACTGTGACTTGGATCTGATCCCTGGCTAGAGAACTCCATATGCCTTGGGGCGGCCAAAGAAAAAAAAAGAATTTAACATTTTCCTTATAGTTGATGCAACTCTGTTTTCATGAATAATCCATGGAAATGTGTAAAACTTTTTTGGCCCACTTCTCTTGATCCCTTTTTCATATATGGTGGACTTTTTTTTTGACCGCTCTGTGGCATGTGGAGTTCTGGGGCCAGGGATCAGATCCAAGCTGTAGTTGTGACCTAAGCCACAGCTGCGGCACTGCCAGATCTTTAACCCACTGTGCCAGGCTGGGGATCAAACCTGTGTCCCAGTGCTCCCCGGACACAGCTGATCCCATTGTGCCACAGTGGGAATTCCTGTGGTCAGCCTTTTGATCCCAAAGACGATTTGAATGAACAGTTTTAGGTCAGAATTATATCAGCAATGATGAATTTTCATCTAGAAAGTATTTTCAACCAGAACTCGACTAAACTAATTTCATTGAACCACATCAATATCCTAGTCCTTTGTTTGGGAGTCAGGGGCCGCATCTTCTAGAAGCAGTAAACTGAGAATCTGAGAGACCTTATCTGTAGTAAGAAAGAGAACTCCACGGTTGCCATCCAAACTTAAGTTCTGTGGTTGGACAGAGTATCTGGATATAGTTCAAGGTTAAGGAGCCAATATAATGTAAAGGGACTGGCAACTGACTAATATTTTATTGCAATTATATTTCTGGGTGGGAGAATGCTTAATAAGCAAAATTCTATGATTCTTCAATCCATAAAGTAATCTCTAGGTGCTTCCCAAAATCACACCAGTAAGAAATGGGCTGCTAAGGTGCTGCAGCTGCTCAGAAGGGGAATTGCTTCCTATTTTCTACCTGTGAAGGGCCATGAAAGATGGCAGATGCAGCCGGTTGTCCCTCTTCCAATGCATGTTGAATGACTTGGGTGGTCATATTCTTGTCCTTTAGTCCAAGTTGCCAGACCCTGGGGCATCACACGTAGACCAGGGCCAGAGGAAGACACATTCTCGACAGCCTAGTCTTAATCCTGGATGCAGAAACCACGCAAAACCTAGCAGGTCTTCTTTTGGAGAGGGAGCCTGTGTTTTGTGTTGTGCAGGGATGGTTTATTGTCCTAAGCGGAGAAGTTTGGAAAATTTATATGCAGGAAGTAATTCTGTTTCTGGACAGTAAAAGAGGTGTGCTTCCTGCCACCACTCCCCACCGCCCCATTTCTGCTGGTAATAAAAACCCTCTTCGTGTGTGTGGACGAGTTGGAGGGTAACTATTCCATGTAGGTCAGGAGGAGACGACCTCTTCTCCCCTGTTTTCCCTACCTTCCCTCCACCTGCCACCCTGCTGGGACCTGGGCTAAGCCATTCGGTCCTCTTGGGAGCTACCAGGAAGGAGACACTCTTCTCTCTGGAATTTTTATGTAAGCCCACAGCTCCTGGGGGTCATCTTGGCGCCCTTGTGTTGCGAGACTGCCTGATAAGTAGACACAGGGAAAAGGAGGATGGAGAGAGGGAGACAAATCATGATGACATTATTTGAACACTTGGATTCAGCTATGTTCTGTAGCTTATTCCACTTGGACTTCTAGTTATGTGAGTAATGAATCGTTTTGGGGGAGTTGCTTAAGCTAGGTTGGGTTGGACTTGTGTGTGTGTGTGTGTGTGTGTGTGTGTGTGTGTGTGTGTGTGTGTGTGTGTGTGTGTGTTTTGAGGGCTGCACCAGAGGCATATGGAAGTTCCCAGGCTATGGTCAAATCGGAGCTGCAGCTACCAGCCCACATCACAGCCACAGCAACGCTGGATCTGAGCTGCATCTGCAACCTACAGCTCACAGATCCTTAACTCACTGAGTGGGGCCAGGGATTGAACCCACATCCTCAAGGATATTAGTTGGGTTCATTACTGCTGAGCCACAATGGGAACTCCGAGTTGGGTTTCTGATACTTGTAACTTAAGCACAAGGAAAGAGGTGGATGGTTTTGAGGTGTCTTTCAGAGATGGAATCATCAGGACTTAGTGAAGGATTGGATGTGAGAGGTGAGGGAAAGAGATTACGGTTCAAACCTCGGTTTTTGGCTTAAACAACTGGTATATGCTTAGCATTTACTGAGCTGGCTAATAGAGAAGGCAGAGGGAATGAAATTAAAAGTACCTTTGTGGGAGTTCCCGTCGTGGCGCAGTGGTTAACGAATCCGACTAGGAACCATGAGGTTGCGGGTTCGGTCCCTGCCCTTGCTCAGTGGGTTTACGATCCGGCGTTGCCGTGAGCTGTGGTGTAGGTTGCAGACGCGGCTTGGATCCTGCGTTGCTGTGCCTCTGGCGTAGGCCGGTGGCTACAGCTCCGATTAGACCCCTAGCCTGGGAACCTCCACATGCCGCGGGAGCGGCCCAAGAAATAGCAACAACAAGAACAACAACAACAAAAGACAAAAAAAAAAAAAAAAAAAGTACCTTTGTGGACACGGAGTTTGAATCCCATTAGGTTCAGTGCCCACTGCAAGTGCCTTATGAAGGCCGCCCCATTCGTGAGTTATTTGGAATAATTTGAGTACTGATCGTATTTCATCCTCCATTTTTTTCCAGAGGTGTTTACGGGTTCATAGATGTTTGCATGATTGCAGTAATTCAGCTGGCTGAAACATCCTGGAGTTCCGCTCTTTGGCCTGTAAACCTCTGAGGATACTCCTGGGCCGTCTGCTGACTGTCTCTGGGGAGAGGACTGAGGGGGCTGGCCTGATGATTTTTCTCCCTTCTGCTCAGTGATTTGGGTTGGTGTTTTTGTGGGGTTTTTGCCTACATGCTTGTAGGTATCTTTCTTTATCCTTGAAGTTAAGTGATTCAGCAGGACCGTCTCTATTTTTACAGTTCTATTTAGGTTTTTATTGGAACATGAGGATCTTTTAAAATTTTTTTTCAGATTCAGCTCTTCCTTCATTTGAGGCATGTTTTCTTCTAATACAGATATTTAAATATATATGTGTGTATATATATATAGTCTATATTATATACACACACATATATAATATACATACACATATATATACACACATATATATATGTTTTTTTCTGTTCTGTGTGTTTGCTATGCATTAAATTGTGTTCCCCTAAAATTCCTATGTTAAAGCCCTAACCTCCAGTGTGATTCATCTGGAGATAGACTTTAGGTAATTGAGGTTAAACGAGGTCACAAGACTAGGGCCCTAATCCGACAGGACCGTGGTTCTGTATGAGGAGGACGTGGTGAGAAGGGGGCCTTCTGCAAGCCAAGAAGTAAGCTCTCACTCGGACCCAGCTGTGCTGGCACCCTCCTCTCAAACTTCTGGCCGCCAGGACTGGGAGGGAATCAATTTCTGTGGTTTGAGCCACCCCATCTGTGGTTTTTGTTGTGGCACACCAACACACTCTTCTCCACCTGAGGGATAGTAATCATTTGCATCTTGCCTGTCTTTTCATTTTTTTCTATCTATGGCCTTGTCTCTTTCCTATGTCTCTTCTTTTTCTCATGTATTCTGTCAAATTTATTTTAAGTAAAAAACAAGAGACAGAGCAGTTCTATAGTTTGCTACCATTTACATAAAGGGGGAAATAAGTGTATGCATTCTCATATATATATTTGCAAAAAAAGAACATTGAGAGGATAAATACCATTATATTTAATAAGTATAAATAAGAAAAATATAAATAAGAAAATGCATTTTCTCACATATATCTTACCGATCCCAGATTTCTGCTGGTACATAGAGCTCTTTTTTTTAATTTTTAAAAATTGTTTTAAAAATTTTTTTTGTCTTTTTAATGCTGCATCCACGGCATATGGAGGTTCCCAGACTAGGGATCGATTCAGAGCTGTAGCCACTGGCCTACACCACAGACCACAGCAACACCAGATCCAAGCCACGTCTGCAACCTACACCACAGCCCACGGCCACGCTGGATCCTTAACCCACTGAGGGAGGCCAGGGATTGAACCTGTGTCCTTGTGGATACTAGTTAGGTTCGTTAACAGCTGAGCCATAATGGGAACTCCTTTTTTTAAAAGACTGCACGTTACTTCATGGTTTAGATAAGTAATAGTTTACATTGATGGGCACTGGGCTGTTTACAGTTCTTTGCTGTTGTGAACACTGTTTCAGGGAATAACCTTACACACGTCATTTCATACTTGTGCAGGTGTGACTAAATTCCTAGAAGTGGGATTGATGGGCCAAAGGGCTCACGGTATCTACTTGTAGAAATCGTGAATAGTTGCTAATAGGTGGCTTATCTTCAGTCCATTGTTTCTTTTTCAGTCTCAGTCATTGTTTTCCCAAGTGCAGGATGAATGGGCTTTCCTCAGTCCTCCTCGTTTATCCGAGACCCGTTTGAATCCTGTCCTCGTAATTGAGCTTGAGGCGGAGCGTTCATAGTTTGTGTTTTGTTGTGATACTGTGAGCCTGTGGAAATGACCGAGGCCTTTATTCTGACTCCATTGCAGCCAGGTTTCTCTCTGCCCAGGCCTATTTCCTTTGCTCTCCAAAACACGGATTTTGAGTGTGCTCTCCAGTACACGTCCCATGCAGAAACCCCATCTCAGTGTCAGCGCTGTGGTTTTATTTATTTAATTTAATTTAAATTTTTTTTTTTTTTTTTTTTTTTTTTTGTCTTTTTGGGCCGTACCCATGGCATATGGAGGTTCCCAGGCTAGGGATCAAGTCGGAGCTGTAGCCGCTGGCCTACACCTGGGCCATAGCAACACAGGATCCAGGCTGCGTCTGTGACCTACACCATAGCTCATGGCAACGCTGGATCCTTAACCCACTAGGCGAGGCCAGGGATTGAACTCGTGTCCTCATGAATGCTGGTCGGGTTGGTTAAACGCTGAGCCACGACGGGAGCTCTAGCACTGTGGTTTTAAAATGCATTTCCCTGATAACCAGATAGGTTGAGCATTTTTTCAGGTTTATTAGACATTTGGTATTATCTTTTGGAAATCTTGCCTATTTTTCTATTGGGATGTCTGTCTTTTTCTTAGTGACTTTTAGGGGCTCTTCAAATATTCTATATATGAGTTGTTTGTAAAATATATGTTTTGTAGATGTTGTAGATGTCTTTTGTGGGACAAAGATTCTTAATTTTGGTATAATTCCATTTATTACGTCGTCTTTATAGTTAGTGATTTGGAGTCATGTTTAAGACACCTTTGCTATTTCAAGGTCACGAGGATGTTCTCTTGCTTTCTTCCTAAAAGCTTCATTGTTTTACCTTTAAAGTCTTGGGTCATTTCATTTCATTTCATGGCTGCATCTGTAGCATATAGAAATTCCTGGACCAGGGATTGAATCCGAGCCACAATAGTGACCTGTGCCACAGCTGTGGCAACACTGGACTCTTTAACCCACTGTGCTGGGCTGGGAATTGAAACTGCGCCTCCACAGTGAACCAAGTTGCTGCAGTTGGATTCTTTTTTTTTTTTTTTAATAGTTTTGTTTGTTTGTTTTACTTTTTATGTAGGTTCATAAAGGTTCCCACTGCACATGGAGGTTCCCAGGCTAGGGGTCGAATAGGAGCTACAGCTGCCAGCCTAGGCCACAGCCACAGCACCATCAGATCTGAGCCGTGTATGTGAGCTACACCACAGCTCACAGCAGCACCAGATCCTTAACCCACTGAGTGCAGCCAGGGATTGAACCCCATACCTCATGGTTTCTAGTCAGATTCATTTCCTCTGTGCCACAGTGGGAACTCCTGCAGTTGCATTCATTTCCCACAGTGAGAACTCTGGGATTTCTTCCTTTTCCAAGAGCACTAGTCATGTTGGATGAGGGCCCGCCCCAGCTATCCCATTTTAGCTGAAATACCTCTTTAAGGGCCCTAGCTCCAAATGCACTCACCTTCTGATGTCCTGGGGGTTAGGTCTTCAACATATGAATTTGAGGGGACACAATTTAGCCCATAACAGACCTGAGCAAAAGTCCAGCCAATCTCAATTAGCCAGCACACGCATAAGCAGGAAGTACACATGTGCTATTGTAGGCTACTAATTTCTGGCATGGTGGTATTTGTCACATAAGATTATTGCAGCAGTAGGTGACTCAGTAAATGCATCACTGCATTCACAGTTTTGTATGTATCTGGAGGAAAAAGAAGAGAGAAAAGGCTTGATGCTATCCAGTGTGTGTGGCGTATATGGAAGTTCTTGCGCCAGGGATTGAACCTGAGCCCAGCTGCAGTCTACACCACAGCTTCAGCAAAGCTGGATGCTTTAACCCTCTGCACTGGGCTGGGGATCAAACCTGCACCTCCATAGCAGCCCGAGCTGCTGCAGTCTATCTGAAGTGTTTATCTTTCCTCTTATGTCTCTTCCAACCACAACCCTACAAAAATTGCATACCCTTTATTCATTCATTTAATATTTACGGAGTGACTCTCATGTGCTGGCTCTACTCTTGTGTCTGGGGATTCAGTGGTTTAAAAAAAAAAGAGAGAGACCAAAAAAATCCCTGTCTTCATGGAGCATACAAATTCTAGTAGGGAAATCAGATTAAATCAGATAAACAAGTAAATAAATAAATACCACGTTAAATGGTTTAAAAGTGCTAAGAAACAAACATTACAGGGAAGATTGATTTACAATGTTTAGTATTTTTGAAATTTTATATAGGATGATCAAGAAAGCCCTCATTGAGGAGTTCCCTTCATGGCTCAGTGGTTAATGAATCCAACTAGGATCCATGAGGACGCAGGTTCGATCCCTGGCCTCGCTCAGTGGGTTAAGGAGCCGGCATTGCTGTGAGCTGTGGTGTAGGTCACAGACGCGGCTCGGATCTGGTGTTGCTGTGGCTGTGGTGTAGGTTGGCAACTACAGCTCTGATTCAGCCTGGGAACTTCCATGTGCCACAGGTACAGCCCTAAAAGGAAAAAAAAAAAAAAAAAAAAGAAAAAGAAAAGAAGGCCCTTGCTGAGAAAGTGACTTTTAAATAAAGATCTGAAGAAGTAGGAGAGCTAGCCATATCAGTACATGAGGGAAGGAGGGACGTGTGCACTGGGCAGAGACAGCCAGTGCAAAGCTCTGAGGCAGAAGCGTGGTTTCTCTTGGCCGAAGACCTGTGACACAGGAGCAGGGGGAGGCGCGGGAAGTAGATTAGGAGATGAGAGGGCTAACGGGCTGTACCCCGTAAAGCTGTGTAGAGCGTCATAAAGCCTAGACTCTTCCTTGGAGTAAAGCGGGAGCCATTAGAGCGTTTTGAGCAAGGGCGTGGGTGTGACCTGACTTGAACAGGATCAGTCTTGCTCCTGCAGGGAAGATGGATCACAGGGTGGCAGGAGCAGACACACTGATGCCACTGAAGAGGCTCCTGCAGAAATCCAGGGAAGAGATGAGGCCGTGGTTGGACCAGGGTGATGAAAGTAGGGTGGTGAAAAGGGATGGAATTCTGGGTATAAAGTAGAGCCAACAGGACTTGCTGACAGACGGTAGGGTGTGAAAGAGAGGAGTCAGGAGGAATCCTGGATAATGCAGAGCATGGCGCTGTCATCAACTGAAGGAGGAAGACTCAGGACGATCTATTGTAGGAGAAATATGGGCAGCCCTATTTACACAGGAAACTGGACGTTTGGGGCTAGAGTTAGAGGCGAGGTCAAGGCTGGACTTGGAAATTTGAAAGTCATGCTGCGGGAAAGGGGCCCTGGAGCACTCTGGTCTTTAGAGGGTGAGCTGCGAAGGGGCTAGAAAGGAAGCAGGAAGAGAGTCCAGAGGGATGTGAAAGCCTAAGAGAAGAAAGCTTGTGAGAGATGAGAGCGTAGCTCAGCTTTCCTCTGTTCTGCACTGCATTTCCCCCGTTTGTTTCCGAGCTAGTGGTGAGCCCTCCTCTTCAGCTAGAAAAATGACAGTGTTCGTTTCAAGGAACTTGAAACTTCTTCTCTGGAAGAATTTCTTGTTAAAGGCGGGGATGGGCATCTCTAGGAGAAATCCGAGTCTCCTGTGGGGGAAGTGAATGTCTCAGCTAAGTTGGTTTCTGATAAGGGAGTAAGGAAAAAATTAAGAACTTTACTTGTAAAGGAGTCATTTTCCGCAAATGAACCATGTTTCCCTAGTAATTCTCTTCGTCCTAATTATTGAAGATAGCATCATTGTTATGGATTTCTAGATATTGGTGTCACAGAAAAGATAAGAGGTGTTTCTAGCTAACTTTGATTCTGTTTTTTTCTTTTTCGTGTGTCGTATAGGGAAGCTGGAAGAAATAAGAGCATTTTTTTTTTTCTTTTTATGGCTGCATCTGTGGCAGATGGAAGATCCTGGGCCAGGGGTTGAATTTGGAGCTGCAGCTGTGGTCTACACCACAGCCACAGCAACACCAGGTCCAAGCTGCATCTGTGACCTACACCGCAGCTTCACATCCTCAGAGAGACAAGAGCAGGTCCTTAACCCACTGAGCAACAACAGGAACTCCAAAAGAATTCTTTTTTTTTCCTTTAGCTGCACCCACAGCATGTGGAAGTTCCTGGGCCAGAGGTCGTACCTGAGCCATAGCAGGTATGCTTAAGATCGAATCCTTAACCTTTAGGCCACCAGGGAACTCCCGAAAGCATTCTTAATGGAAGAACATTTGCCATCTAGCTACTCATGCTTGTATTCTTTTGTGGATTAACATATGGCTTTTGTTTTATCTTAGAAAGGAAAGATGCTGGTAACAGTCCTTGAAATCTTGATGTCGTTACTGTTTTCTGCAGTTATAATGTATCTTCGTTTCCGTAGTTTGCCAAGAAACAGACCTCCCTTCGACTACACTGCAATTGATATCACTTCACTGCCAGAATTCTTGTATCTGTTTCCTCTGAAAGCGAGATTTCAACTAGTTTATGTCCCTTCAAACATTGAAACTTTGAAGAATATCACTGAAATGGTGGAAAAAACATTTGATGTTGAATGTGAAGGTTAGACATAAAGATGGGGTAAGGATAGAGAGGGCATTTTTATCAGGTATAGTTTGAAGTTTTCCCCCTGTGACTTCTCATAGTAGTGGTTCCAAATCCGGGGTCTCCAAATTCTGAAGAGTCTGCAGAGTCTGGTAGGTGGGGGAAAGCCATCCCCGGAGTTTTTATTATTTCACGCAACACCCCAGAGGCTTATATATTTACGTCATAAGACTTCAGGGCTAATTAAATGTTAAGTATTTGGTTTTTTGTTAGGTATTTTGTTTTTAACTTACTGCAGGGACATTGTTTATTTCATGTTAATCCGAAGCCCTGGTTTTCAGTTATAATATATCTCTGACTAATTAGAAACAGCAAACATTCAGAGGCTTTAACTGGTCTCTTTCTTCCTCTTCTTATTCCAGTCTCATCCGATCTCTATGTGGAGCCAGAAGGATCTTCAAAAGATTGGTGAGATTTGGCCAGTCTCGGGCCGAAGCCCCTTTGGTCACTTCCCATTGCGCTGAGAGTCAACCAGAGCCTTCCCCAGTCTTTCCTGCATCCTGTCGTCCTTGTGCTCCCACACTCTGGTGGCGTTGCCACCTTTCAGTTCTTGCAAACTGTGAGCTTTTCCTCCCTTCTGACAGAATGCCTTGCCCCTGGCTTTTCCTATGAGTTGCTCCTTCTTATTCAGGTTTTAGCTGAAACAGCACTCAGGAAGGTAGGTTTTAAGTTTCTCACCTTTGCCTCTTGCTCGCTCACTGAACTCCGCTGGCTATGTTTATAGCATTTTGATAAATGTTGAATTACGTCACCGCTCAGGGCTTCCCGCCTCGCCCGAAGTGTCCCGCTAGGCGCCACCTTCATGAAGGAGAGGGCTGTGTGTGCTTGGTTCATACGCTGCGCCTGGCACACAGTAGGTGCTCAGCACATGTTTATGAATTAATACAGTTAGGTAGGTGAAAGTTCTCAAAATGGGGAGTCATTTTTCAAAGTTGCTATAATTGTAACATATTTTATTAAGTAGTCTAATAATACATCATGGACAAAATGAAAAGAATGAGCTCTCCTCTCCCAGCTCTGAGTGCCACTCAACAGAGACTGTTATTTTCAAGGCCCTCGGAAGTAAAATGCTTGGGAACGACTTTTTTGAAAGTTGTGCTTGATGCTTGCCTAGTTTCTAAAATACCGTTTTAACTCAGTTACCTTTTATAAACATGAGGTTACAAAGTTAAAAAAAAACAAAACAGAGAAATCTTCCCTGATGAGGTGATAAATTGGATAAAACATGATAAAGAACGAGCCACGGGAAACGGGAGAGTGAGGGGTTTCAGGAGTGGGGCTGTCCAGACAGGGCAACAGCATGTGGCCAGGCCCTGGGGGTTTGAGGATGTGCTAGCCATCGCCTGGGACTGAAGTAGGTTAAGAGAGTTAGGCGAGATTTGAAAGGTCTGTAGAAGCCCCAGATTTCAGAGCTGTGCAGCCCTTGTTCAAGAGCTTGGGTTTTCTTCTGCATGCTGAAGGAAGCTGTTGATGGAGTTTTTAATAAGACAGGTTACGCTGCAATGTAATTTGTTTTAAAAAGATTTCTCTGGAAGAGCGATTGGCAGGGCTGGTGTTTGTAGACACTGAGGAGGGAAAAGACGCCTTGCTAATTGCCAGATACAGTGCTTCCACCCTTCTGTCTCTGAGCTCATCCCAGCAAGGATGCTTGCATCTACTCCTCTTGGAATTCCCTCCTCCTCCGCGCGCCTGACACCGCACAGCCCATCTGTGTCCATCTTCCGCTCTTCCTGCTGCAGTCTTCTTTGCTCCCTTCCTGTCCTCAGACAGCTTTCTGCCTTGCTTTCCTCCCTCTCTCCTCACTACACGACGATGCGTGACACAACACGATGTTGAAATTAAAACCTTCAAGTTCCCATCCCTAATCCCACTTCCCAGAATTCTTTGTCAGCTGTTCAGGATGTGTTTTTCTGGAATTAAAAAAATGTTTTTAGGAGTTCCCATTGTGGCTCACAGGTAACAAACCCAGCCAGTATTCATGAGGTTTCCGGTTCCAATACTGAGGAACTATCAGGACGAATAAAATAGGGTAAAAATATTTTATTTCTTGATCCAAATGGTGATCATTTAGATGTTAATTTTACAACTGTTCGTTAAACTGAGCAGTTGTGTTTTGTATACTTTTCTATGCACATACTACCTCGTGCAGTTTAACCAAATATGTGTGTGTGTGTGTGTTTATGTTTAAAAAGAAACCTAAATACGGATAAGGAAACAACAGGGGAAAAAAGGGAAATTTACTCACAACCCTACAACCCAGATGTGAGTGCTGTTCAAAACCTTGGGAGGGAGCTCTGGAGGCTCAGCAGAAACGAACCCCACAGGATCCGTGAGGATGCACGTTAGATCCCTGGCCTCACTCAGTGAGTTGGCGGTCTGGTGTTGCCATGAGCTGTGGTGAAGGTCGCAGACGTGGCTCACATCCTGTGTTGCTGTGGCTGTGGTGTAGACGGGCGGCTACAGCTCCAGTTTGACCCCTAGCCTGGATCTTTCTTGTGTTGTCACTGCACAGCTTTGCTCACTGGTATAGGCTGGGTTCCATCCCTTGCCCGGAAACGTCCATCGGCCTCATGCATGGCCAAAAATAAATAAATTAATAAATTAAATTCAACCTTGGTATACACCTTTCCTGTCCTTTTTCTAATGAAAATAGGATCATCTTGTATGAACCCTTCAGTAGTCTACTTTTTATTTACTGCATTGTTAACATATTTCTATATTCTTAGATATTTTTCTAAAAAAAAAAATCTAGGTGAGGGAAAAGAACCCAGAGAGGTCAGCGGAGTCTTTAAATTGCTTCTTATAAAAGCTGCATCATACGAGGGGAAACTGAGCTGTAATTTCAAGCCTCATAAGGTGCAGGGGAAAAGAAGAAAAAGTCAAGGCTCATTCAAAGTGGGAAGTCTCACAGGAGACCATCTCCCCGTAAAGCTCAGCCCCTGATGCCTGTACTCTTAGCATCAGGTTGAGCCAGAAGAAAACCTGCTTCATCCCACCCCTGAGGGGCTGCAGGGAAGGATGCTTCTCCTTCTCTTCTTCTTGGGGCATATAGAAGTTCTTGGACTAGGGGTCACATTGGAGATGCAGCTGCTGGCCTACGCCACAGGCATGGCGACACCAGACCTGAGCCATATTTGTGAGCCACATGCAGCTTTTCGGATCCTTCATCCACTGAGTGAGGCCAGGGGGTCGAACCTGCATCCTCACAGACACTATGTTAGGTTCTTAACCTGCTGAGCCACACCAGGAACTCCATGGAGAGTTGCTTCTGAACTGAGCAAAGCAGCAAGAGCTCCCATCCCTGAGATTTGTAGCTCAAATTCACAACACCTGGTTGTCAAAAAAGAGAAAATCCCTCAAAGCATGGAGGGAGATGTCAACTGCCAGATGCAAATGTAAACCTTCTCTGGAAGAACACACCGTGATTCTGTCTCTCAAGAAAGGTGGCCACAAGTGAATCCTGGTCAGTGACAGACACCAGGAGGCAAGACAGCAAGCGTAAAGATGAGCATGAGCCACAGACGCAAAAGCAGAGCCAGAAGAAGGGTTCAGACAATGGAATGATCGGCCTGCCCTTGTAAGATCACTGCTTTTACTAGATGTACGGAGTAAAAGACAGCCTGAACGTATTTGTAGGTGGCATTTCACATAAAAAGTCACTTCACCGACGTGAGGGGAAAAAAAGAACCAAAGAGAACTTCTAAAAATGAAAAACAAAGTAATCAAAATATAAAATTCAGCCGACGCTAAAACTGGTGAACTGAAAAAATAGATCTGAAGGAAAGTTTCGGAACACAACGCAGAGAGAGAAGCAATGACAGAATATAGGAGAGAGGTTAAGAGACGTAGCCCTTGTTATTCAATTCCGGACTTGACTAGGAAGTCTGTAGTCCCAGGAAGTGCCCACAGCTGTCTTAGGACACCAAGGAAGTGATCCTGAGGGTTGAGAAACAAAAGTCTTGCTCCTACGCTTTGAAAACTGGATCAAGTCCTAACTTTTGTGGATCAAGCGGTTGTTTTGCTTTGTTCCGACAGAAAGTTAAAAGTCCAATACGCCTTGCAAGACTTGTTTTTAACCTTTTTTTGGGGGGGCGGCAGAAGGTGTAGAATAGCTTTTAAAGATAACGTATCCCATTACTAAGGTGTGACTCTTCTAAATGCCTCAGGTGATCCCCAGGAAGCGTCCCACGGGCGGGTGAGAACTCCGATGCCGCCCGGTCTCAGGTGGGTTCTGGGCTCCCCTTGGCTCGTCCCGCCAGTCCACCCAGGCAGGGCATCTCTCAGTAGCGGGGTCCTGTGCGCAGACTTCTGGGGCTGTTTCCACGTGCAGCCTGCTCCTCTGGGGAGCTCTGCCCTGCAGCTTGCAGCCCTTTCACACTCTAGACTCTCATCGCCGCCAGCGCCAATGCTGGGCTGTGTTCCACTCGGGTTTCTCCTCCTGGTTTTATGGTGCGAAATGGGCCTCCAGACAGAAAACCAGGGCAATCTCTGTGGTCGCCTCGCTCGTGGCTCTTTTCTCAGGAGTTGTCACGCTGTGCGACGTCTTGTTCATTGTCTGAAACACTCCATTCTTTTCTCTCCTGTCCAGTTTTCTGGCTATTTTTGGTAAGAGGGCAAATTATATCTCTGTTACTCCATCACGGCCAAAAGCATGTCACAAAATATACAAAAGAATTGGCTTGCAGAAATTGTGTCATGATGGAAGAACAGGGGGCTAATGGTAGGCGAATGACCTTACCAATCATTCGAATTTTTGCCGTGTGCATGCCCTGTTTCTTTTAATGTAGGTAATAAAAACAGTATTTTCAGAGATACTTGAGAAAAGTATTGCCACGCCAAAACAAAACCAGACCCCCTGTGAAAATGAAACAGTGAAAGAAACAGAAAGGGGACTTAGAAATTTAAAGTGATTTAACCCTAACCCTAACCCTATCAGATTCCTTTCCTGGAAATAATGACATGGGCATGTCTGTGGAAGGGTCATCCTCTATCGGTGATGGGGAAGATGACGTTGAGGAAACCTTTGAGAATGAAAGCAAAGAGATAAGGAAGTGGAAAGTGTGGAAGATGCTGGGACGGTCGTAAAGGACAGGGCAGGTCTGGGAGTCCCAGCCACTCGGGTTTCTAGAAGGAAGGAAGGAGACAAAAGAGGGGAGGAAAAGAAAGCAATGTAGACGAGATTCCCAAAAGAAGACCCGCTTCCAGCGTGAACAAGTTCTCTAGTTACAAGCCGGGAAACAAGAAGGAGCAAACTTGGGCACGGATTAGTGACCTGTCTGAGCCACGGGACCAAGGCATAGGGGTCTCACGGCTTCTGGGTCCCTACAGGGAGGCAGGAACGCTGCCTGCTAAGCATTCTAAGGAAGAGTCATTTCCGGGGAGAATCCTGTATTAGCCAGTCAGATGTGAGGGCAGTCGACTGTAGAAGCGACGTCTCTCATCCGAGCGGTTATATTTCCTCGTGGATTTCGTTTCCCTTTTGGTGGTTTTAACCATGGCGAGAATGGAGCCATCATTTCCTCTACTAATGTGGACAAGAACTGTGTTCGCTCCACCACAGCCCTAAGTGCCACCCAGCTGAGCACAGGACTACCAGAGCCTGCAGAACCCACAGAGGTTTAGGCTGTCGGCATTTGACGCTGTGCTCCCGCTGCCGAGCGCAGCGCCAGGCACTCACACAAGATGCACCCATTCATTTGCAGAATGAAAGACATTTGCCATCCCTTGGGTGAAAAGCTGGCCGCCCCATTTCTCCTGTGGTAGAAAGCGGAGAGTTGGGCAGCATCTGCCTTCCCAGCAGCCACACACTGACTGGGTTTTTCTCTCTCTAGTTCTAGGCCACCCTTCGGTGCCTTCATTTGAAAAGTACATAATTCAGGATCCCAAAGCTGCCTACGTATTGACTGAAATTGTTTTTGATCATAGCTTCGATGGCAGCAGTGAACTTTTGCCACCTAAGGTAAGGGGCATCTTTTCTATCAGGCCTTGTGCCACTCAGCCTTGAGCACGAGTTCACTAAGGAGTCTTGTTACCAGAGCTGCCCCTCGTCTGCTTTGTCAGCTGCTGGCCATCTTACTTCCAGAGAAGATAAGAAGATACTTCTTATTTTATGTCTTCCATCCTGGACTTGGCAATCCCTTCCAGTTTCCAGATTCTCTCAAAGAGAAGACGTTTTGTGGAGCACGTCTCCTTCCTGAGGGTACAGGACAGCATATGTTCAACTGCTGGATTACAGAAGTGAGCCCTGGTGCCATACTCCATAGACTGGAGGCCCAGCTCTGCAGCGTCCTACTGTGTACCTCTGGGACAGTCACTAACATTCCTGGTCCCCAGTTTCCTTATCAGTATGGTGGGATTAATAGTGGTTCCTAACTCGGAGAACTATTGGGAAGAGTAAATGAATTGATGCCTATAAAGTGCATGGAGCCCGGAGCAGAGGCCTTTTCCAGAAGTGATAGTTACTGTCATTATTTCTGTCCTCGCAGACGGCAGATGTGGTAGATTCATTTGTTTAAGGAAAAGGCAGTATTTTAAAAATCAGAATACTTGGTTTCTGTTTCCGGATGAGAAAACCACTAGTGTATAGCTTTTGTATTGTGCTGTACAGTCTGCCAAAAGTCAATAGCTAGAACTTGCATGGGGTGTTGGTAGATGGAGACAAAGCATTTTTCAAACACTTCCTGATGCCAGGCTCATCACAGGGGCTGTCTTACTTGATCGCACCTACCTCTTGAGGTAGGTACTATTAACATCATTCCTGGAGTTCCCTGGTGGCCTAGTGGTTAAGGATCCAGTGTTGTCTCTGCCGTGGCTTGGGTCACTGCTGTGGCACGGGTTTGATCCCTGGCCCTGGAACTTCCACGTACCATGGGCGTGGCCAAAAAACAAAACTAAGCATCACTCCCATTTTACTGATGAGGAAGCTGAGGCAAGAAGATTAGGTTACTTGCCCAAGGTGCCATGGCTATTCATTAGGAAATTGGGCTTTGAATCCAGGTGGTCTGGCTCCAGAGCCTGCCCTCGGAACCGTTCTGCAGCACTCCTTTCATGATGGAGACTCAGAACCCATTGTCTGTTTCTTAGGAGGGTCACAGCAGGGTGCAAGGAGGACCACCACCACAGTGTGCTGCCCAGAGGGACATCTGCCACGCGGGTGCCTTTCCTCTAGTCGTGGCTGACATCGGGCACACCCTCGCTCCATCCTGTTCCTCTTCTGAGTTTCATGATCTCATGACTGATTATTTGCTTCTCTTTATTCTTCGTAGGTTAAGTATTAGTTGTGCTTCAGTTACTTTCAGAGGAATTACGTATCCCTGAGGATAACGTTCCATCCAGATGACTTTCGAGGCTGGAGCACATCCTTTCTTTACCCTCCTAACCTAGGCCAAGGACCCTGGGACTATGGGCATTCAGATGGGGGAGCGCCTGGGGAGGAGGCCCCTATGCTTTTCCATGAGCAGAGCCACTTTTGTACCATATTTATAACGCTCTCTGTGTGGTTTTCGCTGTTTGAACACTTGGAGGTTGAAGGAGTTATGTTTAGAAATGTGGCCTTCGGTGAAATGCTTTCATTCTAGAGTAAGCTAGACCGGTAGTTATGCATTTGATTGTTTTATGATACTCAATTGTTTGAGGAAGGATGGAAGCATTTTATAGGAACGAGTGCCTTCTTTATGTTTCTGTATGTGTTAACTTTTCTGTTTAAAAAAAATGTGTATTTGCTTTTAGCTTTCTGCAGGCTACAGGAGAAGAATGGGACAATGTAGACACCTGCTCCTCCCTCCTTCACAGTAGGCCTCATTTTCTTGCCTGAAGGTCCACGAACCAGGCTGCTCTTGGGCTCATGCCCTCCGCTTCACTGTCACCTTTTGGCCTCCCTTTTTGTGAGGGTTTAGGGTGACTGTCCTCTAGGGAACTAACTGATTTATAACATTAAGCTGACAGTCTGTACCACCTTGTTGAGTGACCACAGAATTGACCTGGAACTTTCAGCTTTAAACCCACCACGTGGGAATCTAAGTCCCAGGGTTTTCGTGTGATTCTAGAAAAGACATCAGCAGTTCCGCAATAGAACTTCTACATGCAATCAAGAATATGTAACCGTTCCCAGAATTTTACCATCAACGACGTGTTCCTGCCTTTTTCATCCTGACAGATCTGGCGGCCTGCCTAGGTCTAGGCCATCAGAAGCCCTTAATCTCCTCTGTTCCAGTGCTGCCATGTCCCCTGCTTCTCTGCCTGTATGGAGGGCTGGTGACCCTTGCTTGGAAGTGGGGCCATTATCTCTTAGAAAACTCTGGAGCCGAAACTCGAAACTCTTTGCCTTTCAATCCATTGTTCCCCAAAGCCAACCTCAGCACACCAACTGTGCTCTACTGAAACGAGGGATTGCTTATGGGTAAAGATAGTTTTTGAGGCTTGGCAGGCAAATTGAGTAACCCTAACCCTTGGACACAGCAGTGACAACTCAGAGACAGGTCGCAGCAGGTGAGGAGAGCTGTGTCTTCCAAGTGCTCTGAATTTAACGATCTCACATGTGCCAGCTGGGCACAACTGCAGAACAGACCCCCTTTCCCAGAAGCCCGAGTACTTGGAATAGAAGATGTAGCCCCTCCTGGGAGAGTGTTGTGTTGGATATTCCTTGGTTTGTCTGCCCAGAACTCCTGTATCCCACTTCCTGATAGAGGACACCCCCACTCGGCCACCAGGGTCCTGTCGTGACTTTCTGCTCTTTCTTCTATACTGTAACATCTTGGCTATAGGAATGCCTTTTCTTTTTTTTTTTTGTCTTGCTATTTCTTTGGGCTGCTTCTGCGGCATATGGAGGTTCCCAGGCTAGGGGTCGAATTGGAGCTGGAGCCACCGGCCTACGCCAGAGCCACAACAACGCGGGATCCGAGCTGCGTCTGCGACCTACACCACATCTCATGGCCACGCCGGATCGTTAACCCACTGAGCAAGGGCAGGGACCGAACCTGCAACCTCATGGTTCCTAGTCGGATTCGTTAACCACTGCACCACGACGGGAACTCCCAGGGCTTGGCTTTTCTACTCCTCTCTGTGAGGAATGTCTAGTCATGACCCATCGGAATTATCAGGTGTTTGGCATCTTCATTCTTAATCTCTTCTGCTTGACGTCCACTATTTTCTCACACAGGATACAACAAAGAGGGCTCGCTGGCCATACAGCATGCAACAGATAAAGCCGTCATGTGGCATCACGCTCCCAGCGAGACAACCAAGATGTTTGAGAGTCTCAATGTCCTTTTATTTTGTTTAAAAAATTTTTTTTGTCTTTTTGCTATTTCTTGGGCCGCTCTCGCGGCTTCCCAGGCTAGGCGTCCAATCGGAGCTGTAGCCACTGGCCTAAGCCAGAGCCACAGCAACGCGGGATCCGAGCCGCGTCTGCAACCTACACCACAGCTCACGGCAATTCCGGATCGTTAACCCACTGAGCAAGGGCAGGGATTGAACCAGCAACCTCATGGTTCCTAGTCGGATTCGTTAACCACTACGCCACGACGGGAACTTCTCAATGTCCTTTTGAAGAGATTTCCACATGGAGCCTATGTCCAGGATAGTTTCTTCCTGGTCCTTCAGAATGAGTCCCCTCTTCTCATGCTCAGTTTCATCTGCACTGAGCTTATCACCATCAATTCCGTTGCACTGGAGACAGAGAGAAAACTGAAGGTAACTCCATCTTTGTCAGATGTGTGCTTCTCCCTGGACAGGAACGTATGGGAGCTGCTAACACCAAATGGCCAGAGTCGGAGTGCAGCCAAGGCGGGTAAGAGGTTGCTTTAGATATCAGAGCTTCCAAGGTGAGTTGGAACTTGGGTATTCTTTCATCATTTTAACCTGCTTGCATCTCAGGCAACACCATCCATTATTACAGGAATTCCTGCTTTCAGACTGGGAATGTCCAGCCTAGTGGTTCCTAATTTGCTAGCACACTGCCTCACACATGACAGGTATTCAGAAAATGCTTGTGGAATGACTACCTGATAAGCCGGAATTAACACAGCCGCATTTTGCCGCAGGGTGGAAGGGAAGCATGCTCTAGGAAGACACAACTTCTCTGGGAAGACAAGGTCGCTCTTGCTGAGTGGCTCTACTTTCTGCAGTCCTATGACTTAATTTCTCCTACTACTTCTCTCCTCACTTTTTACTTTTTAAAATATCTCCTTTTCTCACTTTTTAGTTTTCTTCTCTTTTTATTGATTCTTATGTAGTAAAATAGCCTGCCAGTGGCTCCCTGAGCCATGCGTGGCCTTGGTGTCCGGCTTGCTCTGTCTTCCTGCATATCCTGGCATAGGGAGCAGTCCCACTGCTGCTGCCTCATGGAGCCGCGGGTGGGAGTGCTTACTGTGATGTCATGGAAAGGCAGGGAAGCTGCTTTCTGCGGCAAAGGGTGACAGTGGGATGGTGGCCCAACTGGCAGGCCTCTTCACTTGGCTCTGCAGCGACTGTAAGACCCCAGGGAAATTAGAAGCTTCGGGCGTGTTGTTGGACTCCTTTTAGTTCCCAGATGGAGGAGGGGTTTTCTCTTGCTGTTTGTGAAATTGTCTCAGCAGCAAATTGGTGGAGGGAAAGGGTGGGCTGGGCATCAGATGTTTGCACTTAGGCCCTTGACTCGATCATGTGTTTCCTATTTCACAATTGAGTCTACTCTTTAAACAAGAGTAGGCTAAAGAACATGCTTGAAAACTTAAAGTTAAAAACAGCCACCAATAGTATTTAAAAACCCTGGAGAGGAGTTCCCGTCGTGGCGCAGTGGTTAACGAATCCGACTAAGAACCATGAGGTTGCTGGTTCAATCCCTGCCCTTGCTCAGTGGGTTAACGATCCGGAATTGCCGTGAGCTGTGGTGTAGGTTGCAGATGCGGCTCGGATCCCGCGTTGCTGTGGCTCTGGCGTAGGCCGGCGGCTACAGCTCCGATTGGACCCCTAGCCTGGGAACCTCCATATGCCGCGGAAGCGGCCCAAGAAATAGCAAAAAGAAAAAAAAAAAAAAATAAACAAAAACTCTGGAGAAAATAAAAAGGAAGAAAATGTAGTCCATACACCAAAAGACAGAAAACAAAGGAAATCACCCAAAAAAGCATACGGAAGAGAAAGTATAGATTAAACAGGATGGCAGAAGCGCAAACACGGCAGCTGTAAAATAAGTGGAATCACCTTTCCTTTTAAACGAAAAAAATCAGACTAGCTCAAGAAACAAAATCCAACGAACACAAAATGGCCTAAGACATGTTAAAACATGATTTAATAGTTCGCACTTAAAACATGTGGTGCTTTCCATGTGCTGGGCAACCTGGGCGACCGTTGCCTCCTTTCGCCTCCTCTCTTTTGTTTGGCCTCCACGTGCACCCTCTGCTTTTCTCCACCTTGCTCTTTGTATGAACGTGGGACTGTCCTGTTCCAAAACACGCGCCCACGGGAGGGAGCCTGAAGAACCTCAGAGAAAGCAAGTAGGGGCTTAGGTCAGGGTGTGCTGTGTCCCCCTGCCCCAGCCCTCTCCCAAAAGGTCACTTTGGGCTTGGTCTGTCCCTGAACCGAAGGTCACTATCCTCGCAGGATATCTTGCTCCACAAGACTCTTTCCCCTTCTGGATTCCAGTAGCTTCTGTAACTTCTCACCCTTTCAGACCAAAGAGTGGTAATAACTCTTTAGCTGCTGGCCCGAGGTTTCTGAACTGTCCTGTAGTGTGACCTGTCACTGTGTAAGCATTTGTAATTAGGCCTCAATTTACTCTAATGTGAGTGTAATGTCTGTTTCCTTTAGGGACCCTGACTGATACACAATTCTATGAGATAACTACTACTGTTATTTGTATTTAGAAGAGGAGGTAACCTGAGGCACACAGAGATTAGTAACTGCAAGATAACTTTATACAGGACAGTACAACTAGCAGTAAAAAACCTATTTTTATTCTCCGATAAATAATAGCTCTCCCTAAACAAAGTAAAACAGATTTCCAATACCTAAACTTTCACCTTTCCAGGTAGAGTCTTAGATGGTGTATGCCAGAGAGGAACATGCTCTATTCTAGCTGGGTGAATTGTCTGAGGAAGGGCATCCACTGGGGAGTTCTAGAAAAGCCCTCAGCCTCAAGAGGCTTATGTGGGTATGGAGTTGACTCTCCTTTCTGTTCAGACAATGGCTTGAGGCTCAGCCCAAACCTTTCAACTCTTCCTTGGTAAGGAACCAGGAGTAGGTAAGTTCTATTTTCAGGAGGAGCCATTAATATGGGCATCTGTTTCATTAGGGAGAGTGCCCTGATAGAGAACTGAAAACAGGAAAACGAGAAAGAAGGGGGAGCAAACAGTGTCATTTTCTACTTTAAACACAGAATAGAAACAGTATTCTGAGAGCTAGGCCCTTTGCAGACTAGCTTGTGTTGGTCTAGTTTTGATCTGATCTGAGTACATAAATAAGTTGAGGAGGGTTAAAATGGATTGTCTTTCATTTAGAAGCCTCCTGGGCCACCCCTTCTACCTTGGCGCAAGGCCTTGGCTCTAGTTTAATAGGTCCCTTTTCCGTTCCTTAGCTAGGTGCTAGGTATTTCTCCTATAGGTGGGCCCCTCCATTTGGAATACCCTCTACTTCACAATTCATGTTGTATTCGTGTCTTTCAGGAAGACTTTCTAAATTTGATCATCAGATTTCCATTCCATCTTCCGATAGCATGTTGTTTCCACTTCTATTGCAGTATAGACAGAGCTTTCTTAACTCACCCCCATGTAGTCTGTTCTCAAATGAGCTGACACGCCATCACTCATGAAGAGCTTTTTACTTGGAACGCCCAGCACTCAGCAGCTAGTGACCTTCTCTCTACTACACATGGGCTTATCTCCTCTCACCAGCTGAGTTGTAACCTTATCAAGGTTTGTTCCTAAATCTCTTTATGCCTTACATGTTCTAATAATTTGTCCCTTTATTAAATTTTATGTAAATGGATGAAATGGACTGCATGAGGTTGCCCTAGAAAGTTTGTTTGAATGTTTTGGAAAGACTCAGTAAGATACTCTCTAAAAACTACGTTAGTAAATTTCACGTGGGTGAAACCACTGTAAAATTTGGGGAGAAAACGATAACAACCTGGGAAGCGTCTGTACTAGGTGGCTTCACACTTGTATTTACATCTTCAGTACACTTTGAAGACTGCAATCTTGGAGCAGGCCCATGCTTCAGAAGAAGAATTCACACCCACCAGTGGACAGGCACCAGCCCCTCCCACTGGGAAGCCTGCTTAAACCCTTGAACCAACCTCGCCCACCAGGGGGCAGATAGCAGAAGCAAGAGGAACTACACTCCTGCAGCCTGTGGAATGGAGAATACAAAGATAGAAAGTTAAACAAAGTAAGATGGCAGAGAAAGATGTTCCAGGTGAAGGAAAAGATAAAACACCAGAAAAACAACTAAGTGATGTGGAGATAGGCAATGTACCTGAAAAAAAAATTCAGAGTAATGTTAGTAAGGATGATCCAAGCTCTTGGGGAAAAAATGGGGGCACCGGAGTACCCGTCGTGGCGCAGTGGTTAACGAATCTGACTAGGAGCCATGAGGTTGCGGGTTTGATCCTTGGCCTCGCTCAGTGGGTTAAAGATCCAGCGTTGCTGTGAGCTGTGGTGTAGGTCGCAGATGTGGCTCGGATCCCGTGTTGCTGTGGCTCTGGTGTAGGCCGGCAACAACAGCTCTGATTAGACTCCTAGCCTGGGAACCTCTATATGCTGCAGGAGCAGCCTAAGCAATGGCAAAAAGAAAAAAAAAAAAAAAAAAAAAAAAAAAAGGAGGCACAGACCAAGAAGATACAAGAAATAAATGTTTAACAATACACTGGAAGAAATTAATAACAGAATAAATGAGGTGGAAGAACGAATGAGTCGGAAGACATATGTTGGTGAAAATCCATAGAACAGAATAAAGAAAAAAGAATGAAAAGAAATGAGGACAGTCTAAGAGACCTCTGGGATAACACTAAATGCACCAACATTCATGTTTTAGGGGTCCCAGAAGGATAAGAGAGAGCGAAAGTGCCTGAGAAAATCTTTGAAGAGATAATAGCCAACAGTTTCCTTAACATGGGAAAGGAAACACGAATTCAAGTCCAGGAAGCACAGTGAGTCCTATACAGGATAAACCCAAGGAGGAACACCCCAGAACACATATTAATCATACTGATCAAAATTAAAGAAAAAGAGAAAATATTGAAAGCAAATGGGGCAAGAAACAAAGAACACACAAAGGAACCCCCATGAGGTTATCAGCTGATTTTTCAGCAGAAACTGTGAAGACCAAGAGGTAGTGGCATGATATATTTATTTTTTGTTTTATTTATTGTCATCTTTGCTATTTCTTGGGCCGCTCCTGTGGCATATGGAGGTTCCCAGGCTAGGGGCCAAATCGGAGCTGTAGCCGCCGGCATATGCCAGAGCCACAGCAACGCGGGATCCGAGCCGCATCTGCAACCTACACCACAGCTCACGGCGATTCTGGATCGTTAACCCACTGAGCAAGGCCAGGGATCGAACCCACCCGCAACCTCATGGTTCCTAGTCGGATTCGTTAACCACTGCACCACGACGGGAACTCCGCATGATATAGTTAATGTGATGAAAGGGAAAAACCTGTCAACAAGTATGCTGTACCTAACAGAGCTCTCATTTGGATTCAGCAGAGAAATCAAAAGATAAACAGATAAGCAAAAGTTAAGAGAACTCAGCACCACCGAATCAGCTTTACAACAAACACTGAAGCAACTTCTCTAGGCAGAAAAGAAAGGGCCATAATTAGAAATAAGAAAATTACAAATGGGGGAGTTTCTGTTGTGGTGCAGTGGTTAACGAATCCGACTAAGAACCATGAGGTTGCAGGTTCGATCCCTGGCCTTGCTCAGTGGGTTAAGGATATGGCATTGCCATGAGCTGTGGTGTGGATTGCAGACGCGGCTTGGATCCTGCGTTGCTGTGGCTCTGGCGTAGGCCGGTGGCTACAGTTCTGATGAGACCCCTAGCCTGGGAACCTCCATATGCCACGGGAGCAGCTCAAGAAAAGGTAAAAAGACAAGAAAAAAAAAAAGGGAAAAGAAAATTACAAATGGGAAGGCTCATGGTAAAGGCAAACATATAGTGAAGGAGGAAATCATCTACCTTCACACAAATAGGGTATCAAAACCAGCAGTCGTGAGGAGAGTACAAAAGCAGGATTTTGGAAATGTATTTGAAATTAAGGGACCACCAACTTAAAACAATCTTGTATGCATGTTGACAGCTATATAAAAAACTCATGGAAACCACAAACCAAAAATCTACAGTAGATACACACATGAGGAGAAACAGCAGTCCAAACACAACACTAAAGGTAGTCATCAAATCACAAGAGAAGAGAACAAAAGAGGAAAGGAAGAAAAAAGACTATAAAAATAAATCCAAAGCAGTTAACAAAATGGCAGCAAGAACATAAATATCAATAACCACCTTAAATGAAAATGGATTAAATGCTCCAGCCAAAAGGCATAGACTGGCTGAAAGGATACAAAAACAAGACCTATGTATGTGCTGTCTACAAGAGACCCACTTCAGATCTAGGGACACATACAGACTGAAAGTGAGGGGATGGAAAAAGTTTTTCCATGCAAATCGAAATCAAAAGAAAGCTGGGGTAGCAACACTCATTTTACACAAAATAGACTTTAAAGACTGTTACGAGAGATTAGGAAGGATGTTACATAATGATCAAGGTGTCAAGCAAAGAAGAAGATATAAAAACTGTAAATATATACAGTTTACAATTGTAAATTATAAATGTATTCACCCAACATAGGAGCTCCTCATTAGGCAAATGCTAACAGCCATAAAAGGAGAAATTGACAGTAACACAATAATAGTAAAGGAATTTACCACCCTGTTACATCAATAGATAGATCATTCAGATAGAAAATAAAGAAACATAGGCTTTAAATGACACATTAGGTTGGAGGGACTTAATTGGTATTTATAGAACATTCTATCTGAAAGCAGCAGAATACGCATTCTTCTCAAGTGCATGTGGAACATTCTTCAGGATAGATAACACTCTGGGCCACAAAGCAAGCCTTGATAAATTTAAGAAAATTGAAATTATGTCAAGCATCCAAGCACAACACTTATGAGATTAGAAATCAACTATAAGAAAAAAACCCCTAAAAAACACAAACACATGGAGGCTAAGCAATGTTACTAAACAACCAATGGATCACTGAAGAAATCAAAGGAGAAATTGTAAAGAAGACCTAGAAATAAATGAAAACACGACAATTCGGAGTTCCCATTGTGGCTCAGCGGGAATGAACCCAACTATTATCCATGATGATGCAGGTTTGATCCCTGGCCCCACTCAGTGGCTTAAGGATCTGGTGTTGCTGTGAGCTGTGGCATAGGTCACAGAAGTGGCTTGGATCTGGTGTTGCTGTGTCTGTGGCATAGGTCGGCAGCTGCGGCTCTGATTTGACCCCTAGCCTGGGAAATTCCATATGCTGCGGGCGTGGCCCTAAAAAGAAAAAAAGAAAACATGACAATTCAAAATCTGTAGGACACAGCAAAAGCAGTTATAAGAAGGACATTTATAACAATACAGTCTTACCTCAGGAAATAAACAAAAATCTCAACCTAACGTTACATCTAAAGCAACTAGAGAGGGAGTTCCCGTCGTGGCTCAGAGGTAAACGAATCTGACTAGCATCCATGAGGACACAGGTTCAATCCCCGGCCTTGCTCAGTGGGGTAAGGATCCAGCATTGCCATGAGCTGTGGTGTAGGTCACAGACATGGCTCAGATTCTGCGTGGCTGTGGCGTAGGCCAGCAGTTACAGCTGCAATTTGACCCCTAGCCTGGGAACCTCCATATGCTGCATGGGTGGCCCTAAAAAGCAAAATAATAATAACAATAATAATAATAATATAAAGCAACTAGAACAAAACCCAGAGTTAGTTGAAAGAACTCATAAAGACAGAGCAGAAATAAATGAAATAGAGATGAAGAAAACAATAATGAAACTAAAAGCCGATTCTTTGAAAAGATTAAAAAATTGGTAAACTTTTAGCCAGACTAATTAAAAAAAGGGAGAGGGCTCAAATCAATACAATTAGAAATGAAAGAGAAGTCCCAACTGACACCAGAGAAATGCAAACAATCCTAAGAAACTACTACAGCTGTATGCCAATATAATGGACAACCTAGAAGAAATGGACAAAATCTTAGAAAGGTCCAATCTTCCAAGACTGAACCAGGAAGAAATAGAAAATATCAACAAACCAACCACAAGTACTGAAATTGAAACTGTGATTTAAAAACTTCCAACAAACTCTGTGCTGTACTTTCTTTTTTTTTCCAGTTTCATTCATTTTATTGTTCTCATATAGAACTATGCGGTGGCCACAGCTGGAGCCTGGGTCCTCTGCACGGAAACTCTGGTGTGAGTCTTCACAAGATGGTCAGTGAATTCCTGATACGGAGACTTGGTGAGCACTGTCCCTTTCGAGAGATCAGGAGTGAGACAGCTGTATGTCTTGGAAATGACATCAAAGGTGGCCTTGGTGAAGTTGCCCATGGTGGCAGTGCAGCCCCTGGCAGAGGTGTAGCAGTCATCAATTCCCGCCGTCATCAGTAGCTTCTTGAGCACAGGGGCTGAGACAACCAGTGCCCCTGGGGACAGGGATGAGGCGCACCAGCACGGAGCCACAGCGGCCAGTCACCTTGTAAGGGACGGTATGGGGCTTGGCGACCTTGTTCCCCCAGTAGCCTCACCGCAGGGGGACAGTGGAGAGTTTGGCCAGAATGATGGCCCCACGAATGGCGGTGGCTACCTCCTTAGAGCACCTGATGCCCAAACCGACGTTTATGGTTGTAATCTCTGGTGGCAACAAATGCCTTGAACCTGGTCCGCTGACCAGCACGGGTCTTCTTCAGCACCAGCATGATCTTCAAAACCTCATCCTTGAGGGATGCCCCCAGGAAAAAGTCAATGATCTCGGATTCCCTGATGGGCAGAGAGAAGAGAGAGATCTCTTCCAGAGGCTTGATCTTCATGTCTTTGACCAGGCAGCCCAGCTTGGTGATGGGGAGCCACTCCTTGGCCTCAGCTTAGCCTCCACCACCTCCGAGGCCTTGGCCCCTGCCGCGACCCTGGCCTAGAACGCCGCTGCCAAAGCCTCCACGGAAGCCGCCTCGGCCTCCCATTCCAGGGCCCCCGGGGCCTCCAAGCCCTCCCGCAGCACCAGGGTCATCTGCCATTTGATGTTTTCACAGAGACGCTCTATGCTGTGCTTGAGAATTATGTTATAAAAGAACACCCCATAGCATGGGAAGGTAGTCTATATGTTTAGCTAAGTGGATGGAGTATGTTGCAAAATAGTATGCTTGGTGTAAAGACATTTATTCTAAAATATAAAATTATATCCATAAATAAAATTAAGTCCATAAATAGAAAAAAATTTTTTAAATAAAAGTAAAAACTTCCAACAAAATCCAGGGCCAGATGGCTTCCCAAGCAAATTATATCAAACATTTGGAGAAGTGTTAACCTCTATCCTTCTGATACTCTTCCCAAAAATTTCAGCGTAAGGAACACCCCCAAACTCGTTCTTTGAAGCCACCAACACCCTGATACCAAAACCAGACAAAGATACCACAAAAAAAGAAAATTACAGACCAATATTACTGATGAACAAAAATACAAAAATCCTCAACAGAATACTAGCAAGCTGAATCCAACAACACATTGAAAGGATGATATACCATGATCAAGTGGGATTTATCCCAAGGATGCAAGAATTTTTCAACATCCATAAATCATTCAGTGTGATACACCATATTAACAAACTGAAGAATAAAAATCATACGATCATCTCAATAAATGCAGAAAAAGCTTTTGATGAGATTCACCCATTTATGATAAAACCTCTTTAGAAAGTGGGTGTAAAGGGAACTTGCCTCAACATAACCAAGGTCATATATGACAAACCCACAGCTAACATCATATTCAATGGTGAAAAGCTGAAAGCATTTCCTCTAAGGTCAGAAATGAGACAAGGATGCCCACTTTTTCCACTTTTGTCACTGTGGTGTGAGTTCAGTCCCTGTTCTGGAAACCTCCACATACTGCAGGTGTGCCCCCCTCCCCACACACAGAAAAGTATATGCCCCTCAGTGTCCATTGAAGCACTATTTACAATAGCCAAGATATGGAAGCAACATAAATGGCCACTGACAGAGAAACAGATAAAGAAGTAGTGGTACATCCATGCAATGGAATATTACTCAACCATAAAAAGAATGAAATCATGCCATTTGCAGCAACATGAATGGGTCTAGAGATTAACATGCTAAGCGAAGTAAGTCAGATAGAGAAAGACAAACATTATATGACATCACTTATATGTAGAATCTTAAAAAATGATACAAATGAACTTATTTATAAAGCAGAAACAGGTTCAAAGACTCAGAAGAAAAAAACTTAGAGTTACCAAGGGGGAAAGATTGGGGAGAGGGATAAATTAGGAGTTTGGGATGAACATATACACACCACTCTGTGTAAGATAGATAATAAACAAGGACCGGAGTTCCCGTCATGGCGCAGTGGTTAACGAATCCGACTAGGAACCATGAGGTTGCGGGTTCGGTCCCTGCCCTTGCTCAGTGGGTTAACAATCCGGCGTTGCCGTGCGCTGTGGTGTAGGTTGCAGACGTGGCTCGGATCCCGCGTTGCTGTGGCTCTGGCGTAGGCCGGTGGCTACAGCTCCAATTTGACCCCTAGCCTGGGAACCTCCATATGCCTAGGGAGCGGCCCAAGAAATGGCAAAAAGACCAAAAAAAAATAAATAAATAAATAAAAAATAAATAAAATAAAATAAACAAGGACCTACTGTACAGCACAGGGAACTCTACTCAGTAGTCCGTAATAACCTATTTGGGAAAATAATCTAAAAAGATTTCATTTTGCTGTGCATCTGAAACTAACACAACATTGTAAATCAAGTATACTCCAATATAAAATAAAAATTAAATTGAAAAAAAGTTAGTTTAACCAAAAAAAAAAAAACCCCAAAAACAAAAAAAAAGAGTTCATGTTCTGACTTTGGAATACTGACATACATCATATATTTATATGCTTTAACTTGAACCAATTTGTGTTTGATTCATTGACCTACTACCAGTTCCAATCTTAAAAGATTAAAAACTGAATTTCTGGAGTTCCTGTTGTGGCGCAGTGGAAACAAATGCAACTAGGAACCATGAAGTTGCCAGTTCAATCCCTGGCCTCGCTTAGTGGGTTAAGAATCTGGCGTTGTCATGAGCTGTGGTGTAGGTCACAGACGCGGCTCAGATCCCGAGTTGTTGTGGCTATGGTGTAGGCTGGCGGCTGTAGCTCTGATTAGACCGCTAGACTGGGAACATCCGTATGCCATGTGTGCGACCCTAAAAAAAGCCAAAAAAAAAAAAAAAAAACCAAACAAAAAAACCCCTCTATTTCTGTACTTAGAGTGTGGAGTATACAAGGTTATTATCATATATGTATCTAGACTGTGAACTTTTGGAAGTCAGTTGCTCTGCTTGTTATATTTTTCCTGCATAGTAAAATGGGTTTTTCCTAATGGGTTCATAGTGCTTTGTGTTTATTCACTTATTAATTTTTTTGTTATTGTTGTCTTTTGTCTTTTTTAGGGCCGCATCCAAGGCACATGGAGGTTCCCAAGCTAGGGGTCTAATTGGAGTTGTAGCTGCTGGCCTACGTTAGAGCCACAGCAACACCAGATCTGAGCCGCGTCTGCAACCTACACCACAGCTCACAGCTGCTCCGGATCCTTAACCCACTGAGTGAGGCCAGGGATTGAACCCGAAACCTCATGGTTCCTAGTTAGATTCATTTCTGCTGCACCAGGATGGGAACTCCACTTATCAGATTTTTTTTATGGTCATACCTGCAGCATAAGGAAGTTCCTGGGCCAGGGATTGAGTCCAAGCTACAGCTATGGCAATGCTGGATCTGTTAACCCACTGCGCTGGGCCAGGGCACCTATGGCAGTGACCTGAGCTGCTGCAGTTAGGTTTTTTTTTTTTTTTTTGTCTTTTTTGTCTTTTTGTTGTTGTTGTTATTGTTGCTATTTCTTGGGCCGCTCCCGCGGCATATGGAAGTTCCCAGGCTAGGGGTCGAATTGGAGCTGTAGCCACCGGCCTATGCCAGAGCCACAGCAACGCGGGATCCGAGCCGCGACTGCGACCTACACCACAGCTCATGGCAACGCCGGATCGTTAACCCATTGAGCAAGGGCAGGGACCGAACCCGCAACCTCATGGTTCCTAGTCGGATTCGTTAACCACTGCGCCACGACGGGAACTCCTGCAGTTAGGTTTTTAATCCACTGCACCATAGTGGGAATTCCATCACTTATCTAATTTTTATTAACTTATATTTACCAGACATGCGCATTAGAGTTACAGATAGAAATGACACAGTCCTTTCCCTCAGGCGCTTCTTGGCAATAAAGCCAAATGTTACAAAGAAATCACAAGTGCCAAGGCAGTAGCATGTATAGACGTGATGGCTGTGTGGAGGGTGGGCAAAGCTGACTAGAGAAGGCTTCATAGAGTAGGTAACATTGATTTTTTTCTATTATTTTTGTCCTTATTCCATTTAGTTCTGCTCTATTTATGATGTATTTCCTTCTACTAAATTTGGGTTTTGTTTAGTCTTCTTCTAGTTCCTTTAGGTATAAGTTTAGGTTGTTTATTTGAGATTTTTCTCATTTCCTATGGTAGACTTGTATCACTATAAGCTTCCTTCTTTGATCTGCTTTTGCTGTGTCACATAAACTTTTATTATGTTTTCGTTTTCATCTGTCTCCAGGTATTTTTTAATTTTTTCTGTGATTTCTTAAGTGACCATTGGTTGTTTAGTAGTATATTATTTAGCCTCCATGTGTTTATATTTTTTGCAGTTTTTCTTTTCCTTTTTTTTTTTTTTCTTTTTATGGCTGCACCTGTGGCATATGGAAGTTCTTGGGCTAGGGGGTTGAATCAGAGCTGCAGCTGCCAGCCTGTGCCACAGCCACAGCAGTACTGTATCCAAGCCACAATTGAAACCTAGGCCACAGCTTGTGGCAACACCAAATTCTTAACTCACTGATTGAGGCCAGGGATTGAACCTGAATCCTTATGGATACTACATCAGGTTCTTAACCCACTGAGCCACAATGGGAACTCCTGTCGTTTTTTTTCTCATAATTGATTTCTAGTCTTGTAGTGTTTTGATCAGAAAAGATGCTTGATAAGATTTCAATTTACTTGGGAGCTCCCAGTGTGGTGCAAGGGGATCATTGGCTTCTCTAGAGTGCTGGTTCTCCAGCCCAGCATTGCCACAGCTGCAGCATAGGTCACAACTGCAGCTCAGATCTGATCTCTGGCCTGGAAACTCCATATATCATGGAGTGACTAAAAAAAAAAAAAAAAAAAAAAAAAGATTTCTGTTTTCTTAAATTTACTGAGGCTTGTTTTGTGGCCTAGCATGTGGTCTTTCCTAGGGAATATTCCATGTGGAGTTGAAAAGAATGATATTCTGTTGGTTTTGGATGGACTCTGTGTGTGTGTGTGTGTGTGTGTGTGTGTGTGTATCTCCATCTGGTGTGTAACATGTCAGTTGAGGTATGCTTCATTATTGATTTTCTGTTTGGATAATCTGACTATTGATGTAAGTGGGGAGTTAAAGTTCCCTAGTATTATTGTTACAGTTAATTTCTCCCTTTATGTCTGTTAAATTTTTTTTTTTTTTTTTTTTTTTGCAACCATGCAGCATATGGAGTTCCCAGGCCCGGGATCATATCTGAGCCACAGTTGCAACCTAAGCCACAGGTGCAACAATGCCAGTTCCCTAACCCACATGCTGGGCTGGGGATCAAACCTGCATCCCAGTACTCCCGAGATCCCACCAATCCCATTGTGCTGCAGCAGGAACTCCTATGTTTGTTAATATTTGCTTTGTGTATTTAGGTGCTATTTTGGGTGCATATATGTTTACAATTGTTATATCATCTTCTTGAATTAATTCCTTGAACATTGTGTAATGTCCTTCTTCCTTTCTTGTTACAGTCTTTGTTTTAAAGTCTATTTTGTCTGATATAAGTATTGCTACCCTGGCCTTCTTTTCATTTCCAGAAACATTGACCACTTTTTTCCATGCCCTCATCTTTAGTCTGTGTGCATCTTTATTTTTTACTTTTATTTCATCTTTTTAGGGCTGCACCCGTGACATATGGAAGTTCCCAGGCTATGGGTCTAATCAGAGCTACAGCTGCCAGCCTACACCACAGCCATAGCAATGCCAGATCCGAGATGTGTTTGCAACCTACGCCAAAGCCCATGGCAATGCCGGATCCTTAACCCACTGAGCAAGGCCAGGGATCGAACCCGCGTCCTCATGTATTTGTTACTGCTGAGCTACCAAGGGAACTCCCCTGTATGTGTCTTTAGATCTGAAGTAAATCTCTAATTGGCAGCATATATATGGGTCTTTTTCTGTATCCATTCAGCTTCTCTGTCTTTTGATTGGAGCATTTGGTCCATTTACATTTAGTTATTGATATCTATGTACTTATTACCAATTTGTTGATTGTTTGGGGGTTGTTTTGTAGTCCTTTTCTGTTTCTTCTTTTTTCTCTTCCTCTTGATTTGATGACTATCTTTAGTGTTATGTTTGGATTCCTTTGTTGTGAGTGTATCTATTATAGATTTGGGGGGGGGGGTTGGTTACCATGAGGGTTGTGTATAGCAAATGGTATATAGTTATTTCAAGTTGCTGATCTCTTAAGTTCAAGTGTATTTTAATAACCCTGCATTATTACCTGCCCCCCCATATTTACTATTTTTGACATTGTATTTTATATCTTTTGGTTTTGTGTATCCCTTAACATTTTTTTCTTGGCTACACCACAGCATATGGAGATCCCAGACCAGGGACCAGATCCAAGCCACACTTGTGACCTATGCCAGTGGATCCCTAACACACTGTGCTCGGCCAGTGATTGAACCTGCATCCCAGAACTCCAAAGATGCCACCGATCCTGTTGCACCACAGTGGGAACTCCCCTTAACTACTTATTGTGGGTATAGAAGATTATAGTATTTTTATTTTTTATATTCCTAGTAGCTTTATAAATGGTTGATTTAGCACCTTTACTGTATATTTGCCTTTACCAATGAGATTTTTTTTCTTTTCATAATTTTTATATTTTTACTTGTGGCATTTTCTTTTTGCTTAGAGAAGTCCCTTTAACATTTCTTGTAAAGCTAGTTTCATGGTGCTGAACTCTGTTAGCTTTTATTGTCTGTAACAGTTTTGATCTCTCCATCAGATCTGAATGAAAGTCTTGATGGGTAGAGTATTCTTGGTTTTAGGTTTTCCCCTTTCATCATTTTAAATATATTGTGCCACTCTCTTCTGGTTCTGCTGAAGAGTCAGCTCATAGCCTTAGGAGAGTTCCCTTGTATGTAATTTTTGCTTTTCCCTTGCTGCTTTTAATATTATCACTTTATTTTTAATTTTGCCATTTATTTATTTATTTATTTATTTATTTTGTCTTTTTGCTATTTCTTGGGCCACTCCCGCGGCATATGGAGGTTCCCAGGCTAGGGGTCGAATCGGAGCTGCAGCCACTGGCCTACGCCAGAGCCACAGCAACGCAGGATCCAAGCCACGTCTGCAACCTACACCACAGCTCACGGCAATGCCGGATCATTAACCCACTGAGCAAGGGCAGGGACCGAACCCGCAACCTCATGGTTCCTAGTCGGATTCGTTAACCACTGCGCCACGACGGGAACTCCTAATTTTGCCATTTAAACTACAATGTGCTTTGATGTGGTTCTCTTTGGGTTGGTCCTGTTTGGCACTGTCTGCTTTTTGTGAACCTGAATATGTTTCCCTTCCCAAGTTAAAGAAGTTTTCAGCCATTGTGTCTTCAAATATGTTCTCAGCCCCTTTCTCTGTCTCTCTCTTCCTTCAGAAACCCTTATATAATGTGAATGTCAGTACACTTGATATTGTCCAAGATGTCTCTTAAACTGTCCTCATTTTTAAAAAATTCTTTTTTTCTGTTCAACTTGAGTGGTTTCCATTACTCTGTCTTCCAGTTCACTGATCCATTTCTCTGTATCATTCAATCTACTGTTGATTCCTTCTAGTACATTTTTTATTTCACTTATATTCCTCAACTCTCTTTGGTTCATTATATTTTCTAACTTCTGGTTAAATTTCTCACTATATTCATCCATATTTGTTCTGGGTTTTTGAGCATCTTCAGGATCATAACCTTGAACTCTTTATCAGGTAATGACTTCATTGAGTTCTGCTTCTGGGGTTTATCTTGTTCCATCATTTAGAACATATCCCCCTGTCACCTCATTTTGCCTAATTCTAGCTGATTTTATTTTCATGTATTTGGTATTCTGGTTACATTTCCTGATCTTGGAGAAGTGGCCTTATGTAGGGGATGTTATATCCTGTGCATCCCAGCAGTGCACTCCCGTCTGGACACCAGAGCTATATGCTCCACGGGTGCTTCTGATGTGGGCTCTGTGTGCTTTTCTGTTGTGGCAGGCTGACTACTGTGGGCAGTCTAGTAGGTGTGGCTGGCTCCCAGTCCAGTTGGCTGCCAGACTCTTGGGGAAGTTACTTAACTTCTCAGCACTGGCCTCAAAGAGCTACTGAGTTAATTCATGGAAAAGATTGGCCCTAGCATTTAGTAAGTACTCCAAAAATAGTATTGTTATTGATTTTTACTCAAAAGAAAGGAGATATATTAATATGTACTTTGTATCTGCAGTGTGCTAAGGGTGTGATTGATTTATCATTACATAAAGGCTTTTTTTTTTTTGGCCACACTTGTAGCATGCAGTAGTTCCTGGATCAGGGATTGAACCTGTGCCACAGCAGTAACCAGAGGCATGGCAGTGACAACACCAGGTTGTTAACCCACTGAGCCACCAGGGGATGCCCCAAAAAGTTTTCGGAGTAAATGCTGTTACCCTCATTGTTCAAGTTCAAAGTCATGAAGCTAGAGAGGGACAGAGTTGAGATTTGAACAAATATCTTCTTAATTCCATGACCTATGCCTTTTCCTCTATAGAAAGCCAAGGGCGATGATGAGGGATTCATCTTCCGCCTTTGAGAAATAAAACTACTCTTCCTTTCCAGGCCTGAATCCCTATTTACTAAGTTGGAACTGGGGCAGGTGGAGCTGGGAATCGCCAGCTTTGGGGTCCCTGTCACTGGAACGGAAGAGGTCTTCGTTCAGTAAGCAAGTACGGAACTCAGAACTCCAAGAGTCTTAGGGTGGAAGGGACCATAAACATTGCCCTGTGCCTGAATCCCTTCTGTTACATCCTCGCCGAGTGGTCTTCCAGCCTCTGATTAGTGCTTACAGTAACAGGGATACTGGTTAGTGTAGAAAATGTTGACTGTAATATCATTCTACAAACAATTTTAACAAACTTCTATGAATGAAAAAATGACACTGTATCAGGTGGGATGCCTTTGATTATAAATAACAGATAATTCTAACTCCGCTGGTTTAAACAATTAGGGAGGTTTGTTGTTGTTGCTTTTGCGGGTTTTTTGTTTTGTTTTGTTTGTTTTTTGTCTTTTTGCCATTTCTTGGGCCACTCCCGCAGCATATGGAACTTCCCAGGCTAAGGGTTAAATTGGAGCTGTAGCCGCTGGCCTCCACCAGAGCCACAGCAACGCGGGATCCTTAACCCACTGAGCAAGGCCAGGGATCGAATCCGCAACCTCATGGTTCCTAGTCTTATACATTAACCACTGAGTCACAACAGGAACTCCAGGAAGGTTTAATATTTCATTAAAAAAGATTTCCCAATGGAAGTTCCTTTGTGGCCAGCAAGTTAAGGATCCAACATTGTCACAGCTGTGGCACAGGACACAATTGTGGCACAGATTCAATTCCTGGCCTGGGAACCTTCACATGCTATGGGTGCAGCCCAAAAATAAATAAATGAAATATACAAAATTTTAAAAATAAAAATAAAAAAGTTTTCCAAGTAAGAGCAACTTTGGGGTTAGCTAATTGATCCACCAACCTATTTGAATGTCATGAAGCAGGGATGCTGGGTCAGTTCTAGGAAAGCTTTGAGGGGGCATTCCAGGTAAGCTACCCAGGAGGCCATACTAGGCCAGAAAGTGGCAAGAGGAAGAGGTAAGTGTTATTTTATCCAGTCTGGTAACATTTGTCTTCTAAATAGAACATGTAAGCTATTTATGAGTATTCCTTACGGCATTAAAATTTCTATCATTTTATCTTATATTTTCTACTAGTCCTGCTTAGTCTGTATGGCTTATTCTCTACCTTTTTTGAATTATTTTTTTTCATTGTACATTTTCCTCGCTCCCCCACACTAGGCAGAAATTATTTATCCTTATTGTAATGTTTTAGTTGTGAGCCTCGATATTGAGAGATGCACATATGTAATTTGTCAAAGTCTTAGGTGAATTAATATCTTTGCTCTGCTCCTGGAAAACACTGAGACCATGGAAGACTTTAATTTTTGTTTTGTTTTGGTTTGGTTTGGTTTTCTTTTTTGGCTGCCCAACGGCATATGGTGTTCCAGGCCCAGGGATTGAATCTGAGCTGGAGTTGCAACCTATGCCACAGCTCCAGCAATGCTGGACCCTTAACCCACTGCAACAGGCCAGGGATTGAACCCATGTGGCTGCTGCTGCAGAGACGCCATTGATCCCACTGTATCACAAAGACTTGAGTTGTATTCGCATACTCGCACCATCACCAACTTACATACTATCGTTATGTATTTTACTTCTTTAAGTCTGCAAAACCTTATTGTTGTTTGGGGAAGACAGCGGTCTTTTTTTTTTAATTTAATTTTGTTGGAGTATACTTGATTTACAGTGTTGCATTAGTTTCAGGTGTACAGCGAAGTGAATCAGTCATACATAGAAATACATCCATTCTGTTTTCCCATGTAGGTTATTATAAGATATTGAGTAGATTTTTCTGTGTTGTACAGTAGGTTCTTGTTAATCATCTATTTTATACAGTCACATGGATGTGTTATTCCCACCCTCCCAACAGAGGTCATTTGAATTTATGTCCATATTTAGCTCCTTCTATGTTCTTTCCTCATATCTCTCAGATAACTTTCCTTCTGCTGGCAGTACATCCTTTACCGTGTCCTTTACTGTTTTTATGCTGCTGCCAAACACACTCAGGTGTTTTGGGGTTTTTTTTGTTTGTTTGTTTGTTTGTTTATTTGTCTGGTTTTGGTCTGGAAATGATTTTTTTATTATTTTTAAAAAAATTTTTTTGCAGAAAAAGAAAATTTAAGAAAAAGAGAAAAAAAATTTTTTTTTGCTTTTTAGGGGCACACCCATGGCCTATGGAGGTTCCCAGGCTAGGGGTTGAATCAGAACTACAGCTGCTGGCCTTCACCACAGCCACAGCCACGCCAGATCCAAGTCTCATCTGCGACTTACACCACAGCTCCTGGCAACGCTGGATTCTTAACCCGCTGAGTGAGGCCAGGGATCGAACCCACAACCTCATGGTTCCTAGTCGGATTCATTTCCACTGCGCCATGATGGGAACTCCCTAGAAATGATTTTATTCCTCTCCAATTTTTTTTTTTTTTTTTTTTTGCCTTTTTAGGGCCACACCTGCAGCACTTGGAGGTTCCCAAACTAGGGGTCTAATTGGAGCTGCAGCTACTGGCCTACACCATAGCCACAGCAATGAGGGATCTGGGCCATGTCTGCAACCTACACCACAGCTCATGGAAACAGCAGATCCTTAACCCACTGAGCAAGGCCAGGGATCGAAACTGCGTCCTCATGGACACTAGTTGGGTTCATTAACCACTGAGCCACAACAGGAATGCTCCTCTCCAATTTTTGAATGATATTTTCCTTGTCCATCCTTTTGCATTCAATCTTACTGTATATAATTACTGTGTATTTTAGATGTGTTTCTTATAAAAGTGTACATCTGGAGTTTCAAAAAATTAATTTATCATTATCTTTTAAGTAAAATCTTTCATTCGTTACAACTAATAAAAATTCTGGAGTTCCTGTTGTGGCTCAGCAGTAATGAACCCGACTAGTATCCATGAGGATGCAGGTCCCTGGCCTCACTCAGTGAGCTAAGGATCTGGCATTGCTGTGAGCTGTGGTATAGACCAAAGACACAGGTGAGATCTGTCATTGCTGTGGCTGTGAAATAGGCTAGCAGCTGAAGCTCAGATTTGACCCCTAGCCCAGGAACTTCCATATGCTGCAGGTGCAAAAAATAAAATAAAAAATTAAAGGCTACAAATAGGAATTCCCGTCATGGCTTAGTGGTTAACGAATCTGACTAGGAACCATGAGGTTGTGGGTTTGATCCCTGGCCTTGCTTAGTGGGTTAAGGATCTGGCGTTGCCATGAGCTGTGGTGTAGGCCAGCAGCTACAGCTCCGATTAGACCCCCAGCCTGAGAATCTCCGTATGTCGCAGGTGCAGCCGTAGAAAGGACAAAAAAGACAAAAAAAAAAAAAAAAAAAAAAGCAAAAAATAAAAATTTGGAGTTCCCATTATGGTACAGTGGACAAATAGGAACCATGAGATTGCAGGTTTGATCCCTGGCCTCACTCAGTGGATTAGGGATCCAGTGTTGCTGTGGCTGTGGTGTACGCCAGCAGCTGTAGCTCCAATTAAACCCCTAGCCTAGGAACCTCCATGTGCCACGAGTGTTGTCCTAAAAAAATAAATAAATAAAAATTTAAATTTAAATTAAAAAAACAACTATTAAAAATTCTGATTTATTTGGTTTTAAATCTACAGTCTTACTAAGTGTTCTCTATTTATCCCACCAATTCCATATTTTCTTTTATTTCCTTTTAGCCTTTTGGATTGATTTACTGTTTTTTTGGGGGGGGGTTTATTTTTTACTTTATGTTTTATCTTCTATTAGTTTAGAATTTGTAAGTTATTTTGCTCTTCTCTTATTGGTTATCCTAAGACCACAACATGCATTTTTTTTTTTTTTTTTTTTTTTGGCTGCACCCACAGCATATAAAAGTTCCTGGGCCAAAGACCAAACCTACACCACGGCAGCAACCCAGGCCACTGTGGTGAAAATGCTGGATCCCTAACCCATTGCACCACAAGAGAACTCCAAACGTGCATTTTCAGCTTATTAAAGTTTACAATAAACTAGTACATTTACCACATTCCAGAAAAAGCAAGATATTTAGCACACGTAAATTCTGTTTATTCCACTTATGTACCCTTTGGTTCAACTATTTAAATTCTGTATCTGTTCTTAAAAACCATAATATATTATTGTTTTTGGTGCAGTCAGTATTCATTTAAATTTAGGGCATATCTACCCTTTGTATTGTTCTTTATTCCTTCATTCACCCTGAAGCTGCCGTCTAGGACCATTTTCTCTCTGCCTGAACAATATCTATTTTCTTTAGCACAGATTTCCTGGTGATAAAGCCCCACAGTTTTCATTAGCCTGAAAATATATTTTTGGCCTTCGCTTTTGAGAAATATTTTTCCTAGATATAGAATTTTAGGTTGGCAAGGTTTTTTTAAAACACTTCTGCAATGTAGTTCTATTGTCCTATTTTAAAAACAGATTTATTGAGGTATAATGTACATACTATACATTAATCAGTAGTTCATATGATTAACTTTGATGACTTTTAGTAAATTTACAGTTTTGTGACTATAACCAAAATCCAGTAGTAAAATATTTTAATCACCTGAAAAGCTCTTTCATGTTCATTTGCAAACATGCCTTGTTCCCATCTCTAGTGCAAGGCAATCACTAGTCTACTTTCTGTCTGTATATGTTTCCCTGTTCTGGGCATTTCATAAGAATGGAATCATTTGCATTCATATGTAAAAAATCATACATTATGTATTTCATGTCTGGATTCCTTCACTTAGAATAATTTTTTGGAATTTCATTCATGTTGTAGCATGTATAATACTTTGTTCTTTTTTATTGCTGAATAGTACTGTCATATGGATAGATCTTTTGCAGGGTGGGGGCTGCACTTGCAACATATGGAAGTTACCAGGCTAGGGGTTGAATCAGAGCTACAGCTGCCAGCCGCAGCCACAGCCACAGCCTCATGGAATCCAAGCTGCATCTATGACCTACACCACAGCTCACAGCAACACCAGATCCTTAATCCACTGAGTGAGGCCAAGGATTGAACTCGCATTCTCCTGGATACTAGTCAGGTTTGTTACCACTGAGCCACAACAGGAACTCCTGGATCAATCATTTTTACTTATCCATTCCATTCTATTGTCTTCTGGCTTCCATTATGTCCACTGAGATGTCAGTTGCCAGTATTATTGTTTTCTTTTAACGTAATCTGTTCTTTACCTCTGGCTGCTTTTAATACTTTTTTCCCTTGCCTTAGGTTTCCAGCATTGTTACAGTGATTTTCTTTGTGTTCCTCTACTTAGGATTTTTATCACTTTTTTTTGGCCACACCCACAGCATACAGAAGTTCCCAGGACAGGGATCAAACCTGAGCCACAGCAGTGACAATGCTGAGTCCTTAACCACTAGTCCACCAGGGAACTCCCTACCACTTTTCGCATCGTGGTTTGCTGGTATTGATCAGTTTGGCGAAATTATTAACCCATCTCTCTTCCAATCCATCCTCTCTTTCCTCTCCTCCTGGGACGGCTACCTGCTACTTCTACATGATGCTTTCCTTTCAGGTGTCTCACATCTGTTATACTCTTTATTTTTTATTTTTTTGGCTTATATTCATTGTCTATTGCTGCATAACAAATTACCCTAAAACTTAGCAGCCTTGAAACAACACACATTTATTACCTCACATTTTCTGTGAGTCAGGCGTCCAGGAGGAGGTAGATGAGTAGTTCTGGCTCAGGCAAGTTGTAGGCAAGCCATTATGTAGGGGTACAGCCTCTGAAAGCTCAGCTGGAGGAGGATCCATTTCCTTGTTGGCCGGCCTCGGTTCCTCACCATGTGGGCCTCTTCCCAGGTTGCTCGGAAGACCATGTGATGTGGCAGCTGGCTTCCCCACCGCGAGGGATCAGAGGGAAAGAACATGACCAAGACAGAAGCGATAGTCGTTTTGTAACCTATTCTTGGAAGTGAGATTTTATCCCTTTTGCTATATCCTGTTCATTAGAAGTTAGTCACTAGGTCCAGCTTGTGAAATCAAGGGTAGAGATTAGTACAAGCAACAGAAGCAAAAATTCACAAGTAGAACTACATCAAAATTTTAAAAATTAAAAACAGAACTACCATCTGATCCAGCAATTCCAATTATGGGTAAATCTACGAAAGAAGTGGAATCACGGCCTCAGAGAGATATATGCACCCCCATATTCATAGCAGCCTCATTTACAATGGCCAAGCTGTGGGAACAGCCTAGGTTTCCATCAGCAAATGAATGGAGGAAGGAAATGTGGTTCCTCCATTAAGAAAAAAAAGAGGAATCCTGCCATTTGCAAGAGCATGGACGGGCCTTCAGGGCATTACGTTCAGTGAAATAAGTCGAGAGAGGAAGACAAACACCGTATGATCTCACTTATGTGTGGAATCTAAAACAAACAAAACTCAGAGAAACAGTAGATTCGTGATTGCCAAAAGTTGGAGGTAGGGTTGGGAGAATGGGGCGAAGGTGATCAGAAGTTCCAGTCCTTTTTGGAGTTCCCGTCCTGGCGAAGCGGAAACACATCCGACTAGGAACCATGAGGATGTAGGTTCGATCCCTGGCCTTGCTAGGTGGATCAGGGATCCAGCGTTGAAGTGAGCTGTGGCTCAGATCCCACGTTGCTGTGGCTGTGGTGTAGGCAGGCCACTGTAGCTCCAATTTGACCCCTAGCCTGGGAAGTTCCATATGCCTAAGGTGCAGCCCTAAAAAGCAATACATAAATAAATAAATAAATAAATAAAAGTTGGGATTTAATTTGTTTTGTTGATTGTCTAGATTAAAGAATAATGACCGAAAAATGTTAATGATGTAAATTAAGCTTAAAAGCATGTCATATCTGAAACAATTTCATTAAAAATAGAATTTGAGGATATATTCTTCCGGTATTAAAAGAGTGTCATTCAATCCACCAAAAAGGTTCCTAACCTCATGGGTGAATGAATGAAGTTCTGCATCTTTGTCGTTTCACTTTTACCTTAATTGTTGATGTTAATTACAACATCAACCAGGAGTTCCCGTCCTGGCTCAGTGGTTAACAAATCCAACTAGGAACCATGAGGTTGCGGGTTCAATCCCTGGCCTCACTCAATGGGTTAAGGATCCAGCATTGCCGTGAGCTGTGGTGTAGGTTGCAGGCATGGCTCGGATCCCACATTGCTGTGGCTGTGGCATCGGCTGGTGGCTACAGCTCCGATTAGACCCCTAGCCTGGGAACCTCCATATGCCACAGGTGCTGCCCTAGAAAAGACAAAAGAAAAAAAAACAAAAACCATCAACTAGTGCTCTTGTCAGGACTAAATTCAGCAACCTGCACGCCACTGCCTCCTGCCCACTACCATATAAGGGCACCGTCCTGGAAGTTGATCCTTCTGCTGAAGTCCAGCCTTCAGACGATGGCAGCCTGACTGGTAGCTTGACTGCAACCTCATGAGAGACCCTGAGACAGACCCACCCAGCTGAGCCACTCCCTGATCCCTGACCCCCAGAAACCATGTGAGATAACAAGTGCTTACCACTGGGTTTTTTTATGATTTTTATTTTTCCACTATAGTTGATTTACAGTGTTCTGCCAGTTTCCACTGTATGGCAAAGTGACCAGTCATACATGTATATATATTCTTTTTCTCATATCACCCTCCACTGTGTTCCATCACAAGTGACTAGGTATAGCACCCAGTGCTATACAGCAGGATCTCATTGCTCATCCACTCCAAAGGCAATAGTTTGCATCTACTAACCCCAAATTCCCAGTCCATCCCACTCCCTCCCTGTCCCCCTTGGCAACTACAAGTCTGTTCTCCAAGTCCATGAGTTTATTTATTTTCTATAGAAAGGTTTGTTTGTGCCATGTATTAGATTCCAGATATAAGTGATATCATACGGTATTTGTCTTTCTCCTTCTGACTTACTTCACTTAGTACGAGAGTCTCTAGTTCCATCCATGTTGCTGCAAATGGCATTAGTTTGTTCTTTGTTATGGCTGAGTAGTATTCCATTGCGTATATATACTACATCTTCTTAATCCATTCATCTGTAGGGCACCCTCCTGCACTGTTGGTGGGAATGTAAACTGGTACAACCACTATGGAAAATAGTATGGAGATTCCTTAGAAAACTAAATAGAGAACTACCACATGACCCAGCAGTCTCACTCTTAGGCATATATATCCGTACAAAACTTTCATTGAAAAAGATGCAGATACCCGTATGTTCCTTCCAGCACTATTCACAATAGCCGAGACATGGAAACAACCTAAATATCCATTTACTGTTGTTTTTAAGATGCTAAATTTTTGAGTTCCTATTGTGGCTGATGGGGTTGAGAAACCAACTAGTATCCATAAGATCCCTGGCCTTGCTCAGTGGGTTAAGGATCCAGCACTGCCTTGAGCTGTGGTGTAGGTCACAGATACAGCTCAGATCCTATGTCTCAGCAACAAAAAACAATGAATACAGTCTTTTGCAAAACTGTACTAGAGGGAAAATAAGCTACAGTTTATTGAATTATTTTGTTGTGACAAATTCCCAGAGGTAGAATAACTAGCTCGAAGACTAGCAGCTGCCAATAATAAATACATCTTTTTGCCTTAAACGGGGTTCAGCAATTTTTTTCTTAAACGGCGAGATAGTAAATAGTTTAGGCTATGTAGACTTAGCATCATCAAGGATATTATGTAGGCACTTGGTTATAACCATGTAACCATATAAAAATGCAAAACCAGGAAATTCCTGTTGTGCCTCAGCAGTAATGAGCCGAACAACTATCCATGAGGGTGCAGGTTCCATCCCTGGCCTTGCTCAGTGGGTTAAGGATCCAGCATTGCTGTGAGCTCTGGTGTAGGTGGCAGACGCGGCTCAAATCCCGCATTGCTGTGGCTGTGGAGTAAGCAGGCAGTTGTTAGCTCCGATTTGACCCCTAGCCTGGGAACCTCCATATGCCACAGGTATGCCCCTTAAAAAAATACAAAAAAACCGTAAAATCCTTTCTGAGCTCTGAGCCATACAAAGACAAATCCTTGGGCTGGATTTGGCCCACTCGCCATAGTTTACCAACCCCTGCCCTGGAGTATCAGCTGTGCTGCAGTTTATAATCTACAGTTTTGCTCATAAAATAGAATTAAGTGATATTTTATTTCTGTTTTAATTTATGTGTGTTATCTTTTAAGGAAAACAATGAAATCTGTTTATGCTAATGTTGCCTCAGTTATTTGCAGAAGCTATTGGTCAGTTAATTCAGTTCTGAGTGCCTATTCCTAGCCAGTATATACTTGCTAGCAGTATATGATCTTTTTTTTTTTTTTTTTGCGTTTTAGGGCCAAACCCATGGCATATGGAGGTTCCCAGGCTAGGGGTCTAATCGGAGCTGCAGCTGGCGACCTACACCACAGCCACAGCAATGTCAGATCCAAGCCATGTCTGCAACCTACAAGCGTTACATCCGCTGGCCAGAAATCATGTTTAATCTTTTTTTTTTTTTTTTTAATCATCCACCTGGAATTTAAAGGAATCACGGCAACGCTGGATCCTTAACCCACTGAGCAAGGCCAGGGATCGAACCCGCAACCTCATGGTTCCTAGTCGGATTCGTTAACTACTGCCCCACAATGGGAACTCCAATAGTATATAATCTTAATGCAGCTCTTTTTTCCCTCATTATTCTTGTCCTAACATTTATTTTTCGGATATTACATGACTTTCATTTTTTAGATCCAAATCAGATAAGATGTTGTGATTTTGAGAATTTTTATTTATTTTTTATTTTTTGTTTGGTTTAGGGTTAGTAAGATGGTAGATTCTAGTCTAGATATGCAAGTCATCAAGCTTCCTTCCTCCCATTCTCACCTGCTGGCCAGCAGAGTTCCTGAGAACAGAATTAAACGTCTTCACGGAGTTCCTGTCGTGGTGCAGTGGTTAACGAATCCGACTAGGAACTACGAGGTTGCGGGTTCAATCCCTGGCCTTGCTCAGTGGGTTCAGGATCTGGCATTGCCATGAGCTGTGGTGTAGGTTGCAGATGTGGCTCAGATCCCTCATTGCTGTGGCTGTGGTGTAGGTTGGTGGCTATGGCTCCGATTCCACCCCTAGCCTGGGAACCTCCGTATGCTGCGGGAGCAGCCCAAGAAATGGCAAAAAGACAAAAAAAAAAAAAAAAAAAGAATTAAATATCTTCATTCAAGGCTCTTCTCAAGGCAGTCTGTGCCCATCCAACCAAACACTGGAGTAAGCAAATATTTCCAATGCATGCCAGAAAGCAGATTTTTATTGCATTCTTGGACTCATAATAATATTCCATTAAGAAGTGTGTATCAGCCTTTAATAGGGGCTTACGAAAAAAATGTGCAGATTGTGGGCGTATAAGATGGGCTCTGCTGGGTTACAGGAGTCACATGCTCTTTGTTCCAGTTTAAGGGCAGAGGCTGGTGTTTTCTGGCCAGGATCAGCTTAATGGAGGGAGGTGTCAGAGAGGATGATGGGAGAGCCCTGAGCCATTCCTTTCACCAGGGAGAGGAAAGAGTAAAAGCGTTACATCCGCTGGCCAGAAAGCATGTTTAATCTTTATTTTTTTTTTAATCATCCACCTGGAATTTAAATTTTCAAAACCATATCCTTATGAAATACGCGGACAACCTGTAACATTCTTTTAATGCTGAAAAAGAATACTGATGTGCATTTTGTATAGTAGTCTTGATGGAGCTATCTCTGAGGTATGCTGCAAAATAATAGAGACTGGTGTTTGTGGGTCAGGAAAGAGATTAATCTCACTGTTTTATAGTCTTGAATCCCACATGGGGGGGAAGCTGCCATCCATGGAGCCTCTGAGTTGGAAAGAGTCTTGCGGTCACCTAGGCCGGCCCCTGTCTTGTGTAGCAGGCTCTCCTCCAACCTCCAGGATGGATCTCTCAGGCCTAGCTTTGCTTGTGGAAAGAGCCCTGGAAACTTCCCAGGAGGTATTTCTCAGAGCACCCCCTCAGACAGGTCGATGGCAGGGCCTTCTGTTGAGTGCTTGCGGGGAATGGAGCCTCCATCACGTCAACCGGGGGAAACTTGGGGGGGGGTGCTTGCTAGAGACTTTCATGGATTTTTGGGTGTTTGGGGAACAAGGAACACTGGCACCTGAGGCTTGAAGGCCCCCTGCCCATCCCAGCTAGTGCGGTGCCACAGAAAGGCTGAGCGACAGCGTAGTCCCTGCCTCTAGGCCCAGCACTGGCACTTGGGATCTCTGGGTACACCACACATGCTGACTGTCACTGTCACTGCCTCAGGGACACGTTTGTGCATGTCCTGCGTTGCCCATACATGTGGTCTAAAGGGTACTTTCCTGAAAGTGAAATTTCTAGGTTAAAGGCCACGTACATATCTAATTTTATTGATTCAGCTAATTCGTTTTCCAAAACAGCTGTACCAGCTTAAAGTGCCAGCCATGGCATTTCTCCTCTACCTTCACCGACTTAATTTTTTGCCAGTCTGGCAGGTAAAAAGCAATTGCATTGTGTTTACATTTGGTGTCTGTTTAGGCTCATTCTTCCAGGCTCCTTCCAATCTGTGCCTCCTTCTGCCATTAAATGTGAATCAAATAATTGGGTCAGAGACTTTTAATCTGAAGCAATTTTGACCATATCAAAATGTCAGACATACTCCGAGAGAGAATATGCAGCTGGACAGAAGCCAGCTTCCACCTACGACCAGGGTAAGGGTTGTCCTCTTTTCTTTCTACGGCAGTTCGGTCTTCTCTGCCAGCAGCTCTACGCCATGTTCTTGAAAAGGGCTACTTTTTCTTGGACGACGACGCTGTCGATTCAGATCCTGGCGCCTCTGGTGATCATTATAATCAGCTTCTCGTTCCTCACCTTCACCGCGGACGTGGGACGTGTCCCATGGGAGCTGAGCCTGAGACCATATAGTCAAACTGTGGTTCCCCTCTTTATTTCTCCGAATTCCAGGTTGGGTCCTGAGCTTTCAGGACATTTTGCAGACATGCTTAAGGCTGAGAAGCAGATTCCTCCGAAGCTGCGAAGTACGTACCAGGCCCAGGAGAACGGGGCAGGAGGCACTCCTCGTGGTGCAGCCACGTGATGCTCCCTGACATCTCAGAAAAACGTCTTTCAAAACCCAAATGGCAGCAAGAGTGGACTTCGTGGAATTGAGGCCAAGTTGTGTCTTTCTGGGGGCTAAAGCATGTCCAAAAATGAAACTGGTAAGTTGTCTCGTATGTTTGACTGTATGGAGAGGAGGTTTACACTTCTATCAAGGGAGCGTGTGGACGTGGTGACTGATGCAAAGAAAACGAAGCAAATGAGAAAAGGAGCCAGTTGTTCACTTCAGAGGTGGAAAGGTGTACAAAAAAGAAACATGTCGTGGTATACCAGTTGGTTCAGCTGGGGATAAATTTTACTTTTCGTAGTACCGTCAAAACCGCCTATTGATTAAACCAAATTTATGACACAACTCGGGGAGGGGGGAGGCCATGGGGGTGAAGGGAGTCATGAGAGAACCGTCTTCGCTGCTGTGGGAGGATGTCGGTAGAGACATGGAGCACTCAGCAGGCTGGAGAAACACCAGCTAAAACATCTCAGAGGGGTTGCCTCTGGTGAGCAGGTACCAGGGAGCGTGAAGGGCAGGCCTCGGCACTGCCATTTCTCATTATGAGTTCTGTATAATTATTTGGTTTTTTAAATTATATTCATGTATTATTTTTACTTAAAATTGTTAAGGACTTTTTTTTTTTTAAGTAAAGAGATCAAATGCAGACTACGGGCTAGCAAACGGGTTGGGACTGTAGTGGCCAACCTTTGCAAGCCTTGGTTTCCTCATTTGCAAAATGGAGAGAATAACACCCCTTGCCCCCGTCGTCACTGGAGGATCCCACGAGGGAGTGCCTGTCAAGGCCTTCGCTCAGTGTAACACTCAGTAACTTTCAGCCGATGGTACAGTTCACTGATGGCACCCCTGCGGCGGTGGTGGTGGTGCTGATTGAAGGCCCCTTCCAGAGCTAAAAATTCCAGAGTTCTAGGTGGGTCATATATTTTACTTGGCACTGTTTGCTGGCAGTGAGGAGTTGAACAATAATGCTACCAGGCCTTAGGGACCTCCTAGCCCGAGAGCATATGGCTGCCTGACAGTAGTTACACTGCGCAGGAACAATGAATGGTGGTCACACAGACATAACTTAGCCTTGGGGCACCAGAGGATGCCCCAGAGTTCAGAGCCTAAGGTAGGAATAGCAAGTGACCCACAGCAGGGGAGTGCAACTCCAGGACAATCCCAAACCACAAGAAGAGCCTTGCTGAGCGTGGGAGCAGCGAGTCTTCAGGCCTGGCTAGAGCTTGCACACGGGAAGCTGAGCTTGCACAGCAGTCGGACGCTGAAGGCCGCGGGAAGGAGCCGGCTCTATCCGAGCGCAGAGGGAGGCAGTTGGAGTTGCGGGGTAGGGTGCGAAATGATGGGACGTGGCCTCACACAAGCCCCGAGGGGCCAGAGGGGAGGCCGGAGCTCCATGAAGCCGCCCAGGCCGGGCAGAGGTGGCAGGGCTTTGACCCTGAACAGGAGGGGCGTAGACAGCAACCCAAGGACACTCAAAAGATGGCGAGGCTTCGTTTTCTGCTGCTTCAGGCAATGAAAGGAAAACGTGCTTGAGGCCACAGGGCCCTCAGGCTCGGGCAGGAGGCGGCAGTGTGGGTGGACCTGAGGGCACGGCCAGGTCAGGAGGCGCCCACCTCCGGGCGTGGGTGGCGGTGGGTGAGGCGACGGATGCCCAGGAGGAGCAGGGGTCTGGGGGATACCAAAGGCGGGCCGCCGGGCGGGGTGGGGCGCCCGGGCGGCCTGTGCCTTCCAGGTTCTCGGGAAGGATTCCTTCTGAAGAAGTCAGAGGAGGAGCCTGAGGTCTTCGACCAGAACTACTCAGCGGCAGCTTCCTTCGAAGACGTGGGGGAGCCCGCGATCGACCGCGACGGAGCTGTTCAACCACCAGGCGGACCGCTCCCCCCGCCGCGGCGCCGGCCCTGCTGGACAATGTCCTCCTCAAGCTGCTGGCCGGGGCCGGGGCTTCCGAGACGGGCCCCACACGGACACACCGGCGAACACCCTGTATGAGTACGCGCAGCTCCCGCCGCCTCCGCACTCCCTCCCCCCTCCTCCGCCTCCGCTCCCCCCCCCCCCCGCCTCCGCTCTCCCCCCCCCCGCCGCCCCCTCCGCTCTTTCCCCCCCTCCCCCGCGCCCGCCGCCTCCGCTCTCCCCCCTCCTCCACCTCCGCTCTCCCCACTCCACCGCCTCCTGCTTCTTTGGCTTCTTGTTTTAATGGCAAATTGTTTTAGGCAGCGCTTGCTGTGAACAGTTCTACCTAAAGGGCTCCCTCCTGCCTCATATCCTACCTTTTGCAGGGGCCCTAAAGGACATGTCCTCGTCCTCAGCTTGCTCTTTGGAATGGCTTTCCTGTCCAGCTCTGTTTCCATCTTGACGGTCAAAGAGAGGCGCCTCCAGCAGGTCCGGTTCATCGGTGGCCTGTACGTGGCTACATTCTGGCTCTCCGCGCTGCTGTGGGACCTCCTGTCCTTCCTCGTCGCCACTCTGCTGCTGCTGATGAGCCGCGTGGTGCTGGGGCCCTTCCCCTACACCGCACGGGGTGGGCGGTGGGGGGGGGGCTGGCCCTGGGCCCCCGCAAAGAAGCAGAACTCAAGCTGAAGCCTGGCCGGCAGCTCCGTCCCCTATTGGCAGCCGATGTGAAAGCACCTTTATTGCTCCAGCATCAGGAGGCTCAGAGGGGCCTGCTTTAGGGTCTCTTAGCTGTGGCTTCCCCAGAACTGCTGTGACAAGCTGGTAAAAGACAGTGCCCTGGGGACACGGGTTTCTAGTCCAGAAATCGCTCCCAGGGACCTGAGGGGGCAAGTCTTGGGTGGTGACTGAGCTGTGGGGCTCCAGGGTCCCTGCTTCATTTGCGAAGAACAGGTCACACACGTCCTCCTTTTTCCCGCCTGTGTGTTTTGTAGACGTCTCTGAGCCCCTGACCTCCCTGCACTGGCTGCCAGGGGCAGAGCCAGCTATCTCTGCACTGCTGGACAAGCAAGTGGAGGGAGCTGCCTGTGGAGTACTGCTAACACATTATTTAACTGATTTTATTTTATTTTATTTTTCTTTTTAGGGCCGCACCCAAGACATACGAAAGTTCCCAGACTGGGATCCAATCAGAGCTACAGCTGCCGGCCTATGCCATGGCCACAGCAACGCTAGATCCTTAACCCTCTGAGCGAGGCCAGAGCTCGAACCCGCAACCTCATGGTTCCTGGTCGGATTTGTTTCCACTGAGCCACATTGGGAACTCCTACCTGATTTTAAACTTAAAATGATCTTATCCTTTCTCTAGTGCTTAAAACAGATGTCTCCTAATTCTGCCCCTCTCCCCCAAGGTGGTGTTTTTGTGCTACAAGGAAGAGGCATTTATACAGCAGGAAAGCGTCCCAGCTGTTACCTTGATGCTAATGCTTTGTGCCTGGGCTCCCATCCCCTCCATCTGCTTGAGCAGCTTCTGCTTCGACCACCCGGGGAGCACCTGTGCTGAGCTCATTGTCACGCTCACCTTCTCTCTCGAGCACTGGCTCCCTTGTTCTCGTCACCGTCACAAGTGAAAAAGGTGAGGACTGTCGTGCCTACACATCACGCAGCGTTCACGCTCCTGCCAGCAGCCACAGAAGTCGTGCCCACAAAAGCGTATGTCTGGGCCTTCCCTGGTGGCCTAGAAGTTAAGGGCCTCACCCCGGGTTGTTACTGCTGTGGCATGGGTTCAGTCCCTGGCCCGAGAACCCCCACGTGCCACAGGTGCAGCCCGAAAAAAAGTGTTTGTCTGCCCGAGGCCTGACGAGGCTCTTCTCGGCAGAAAAAGTGTCGGTGTCCCAGGCATGCATCTCCAGGAGGACTCCACAGCTCATGGCAACACAGATCCCTGATTCCCTGAGCAAGGCCAGAGATCAAGCCCACATCCTCTTGATTCCTAGTCCGTTTGGTCTCTGCTGCGCCACGACGGGAACTTTGCAGCCACGCTCTCGATTTCCCAAGTGCACCAAGCTCTGTCTCCTTTATCTGCATAAATTGAAATAAAAGCAAAATGACAGGTTCAAGAAGCACCGCAAAAGAAAACTCCTTCAGGCGTGAAGGTTGGGTGGCCTCAGAGGCAGAGGGGGCACTGGGCATCAGGGGGAACTCGATTTCTGGTCTCGGGCCCGGGAGTGTGACCTTCAGTGGCAGATAGAGCAACAGAGAGAGGGGACAGATCCTTTGAATAGGATAAACAGAGGGTCCGGGGAGTTGCTGTGGGAGTGCCCTCTTCTTCCTGAAAGAAGAGTTAGTGATTTTTTTTTTCTCTCTCCCCTCACAGATCTAGGCTACACGGTCGTCTCAGAGTCCTTGGACCACACGTTCCTACGGCTTCCAGGCCACTGCCTGGGCATGGCTTTCTCCAACTTATGTTATAACTTTGAACTACGCAAGTTTTGCAGTGCCAAGAGCCTGAACCAGACTGAGTGCAGTCAAGTTTGTGAGTATCACAGATAGAATTTGTTCATTCCATTTTTCATTGAGCTGTAATTCACCCTTTTAAGGTGTACAATTCGCTGGGTTTGGGTAGATCCCCAAGGTTGTCCAACCGCCGCCACCATCTAATTCCAGAATGTCTTCATCCCCCCCCAAAAGAAATACTCTGTCCATCAACAGTCACTCCCAAGTCCTTTTTCCCCAAAGCCCCTGACAACCAATAAGCTCCTTCCTGTCTCTGTGGATTAGCCCGTTCTGGACGGTTCGTGGACGTGGAATCTGGCTGCCTCCGTCTGCGTTTTGACTTTTAGGAATAACTCTGTTGTGGACATTGACATACGGGTTTTTGCGTGAAGCTATTTTCAGCGCTCTCAGGTGTCCAGCTAGGAGTGGGTGCGCTGGTCTCACGGTGACTCGATGTTTAGCTTTTTGAGGAAACACCAAACTATTTACCACGGCGGCTGCCCCGTTTTGCATTTTACCAGCCATACGGGAGAGCCCCAGTTTGTCCACCTCCTTTCGAACATCTTTTAAAATTAGTTTTTTCCTTAAACTGCGGTAAAATTTCTCTTACCATTTTGACCACTTTAAAGCGTTCAGGAGTGCCTGTCGTGGCTCACCAGTGACAATCCCAACTAGGAACCATGAGGTTGCAGGTTCAATCCCTGGCCTTGCTCCGTGGGTTAAGGATCCGGCATTGCCCTGAGCTGTGGTGTAGGTCAAAAAGACGCGGCTCGGATCCCGCATTACTGTGGCCGTGGTCCAGGCCGGCAGCTACAGCTCCCATTGGACCCCTAGCCTGGCAACTTCCATATGCCAGGAGTGCGGCCCTTAAAAAAAGACAAAAAAAAGTGTACAGTTCGGTGGCATTAGGTGGATTCACAATGTCGCACACCCACCGCCACCATCATCTTGCAAGATAGAAAGTGAACTGTGGCTGCCTCCCCATGTCCCCACGCCAGCCCCAGGCAGCCAGCCCTCCTCTTCCTGTCGCCGAGTCTGACTGCTGCGGGCACCTCACACGAGTCGGGGTTGTACGAGGAAGTTACCTAATGTGTGTAAAGCATGAGGAGAAGCTTGGAAAGTCACCTAAAGTTGGATGGCCCTTGTTTATCCCGCTCTAGTAGAGGGGTACGTGGTCCGAGAGCATCTACGCCTGCGAGCCCCTCGGGACGGGCCGGCGCCTGACCGCCCTCGCCCTCTCAGGACCTGTGTCCGCATCCCGCTTCGCCTCCTTGAAACCAGTGGCCTGTGGGAACTGGAAGCCAGGTTCTGTGGCTTCCACAGGGAGCACACGTGGTGAGTGGGTCCAAGTGTAAGTCTCTGAGGACAGGTCAAGGGAAGCTGCACGGCTTCCTTCCTGCAGTCTGCAGGGGCCTGGAGACCTTCTAACCCAGCCTCAGGGCAGAGAGGGGACTGCTGTCCCCAGGACCCCGGGGACCCGATGGGAGAAAGGCGAGGCGTGTGGGCCAGGTCAGCTGAGAAGAAACAAGACTCTAAGACAAAAAAAAAAAAAAAAAAAGGAGTTCCCGTCGTGGGTCGTGGCTCCATCGTTAACGAATCCGACTAGGAACCATGAGGTTGCGGGTTCGGTCCTTGCCCTTGCTCAGTGGGTTAAGGATCAGGCGTTGCCGTGAGCTGTGGTGTAGGTCGCAGACGCAGCTTGGATACTGCGTTGCTGTGGCTCTGGCATAGGCTGGTGGCTACGGCTCTGATTGGACCCCTAGCCTGGGAACCTCCATATGCCACGGGAGCGGCCCAAGAAATGGCAAAAAGACAAAAAAAAAAAAAAAAAAAGACTCTAGATTTCTGAAACGAGTCACCGTGGAAGACCTCCTCCCCTCGGTCCTTCAGGAGCCGGATAGGAGAAGGGTCTGTGGTGCCAGCTCTTGAACATCTTCCTGAAGCAAAGCGCTCCCGCCTCCAACCGCCCTGACCAAAACTCTGTAGAAAGTGGGATTTGCGATAGCTTGACACCTCTAGGCTTCACGTCTTTTAATTGTCCTTAAAAATCCAATGCCATGTGACATGTCCTGGTCCACCACAGCATGGTCGTGCCCACGAGCCTTCAGTCCCGCCTGTGGCCGCCCCTGAGGACAGGGGCGGGGGATGTCATACGGGAGCTGAGCGCTGCCAGGGCACTGTCAAGGCCTTCCCAGGGGGACCCAGTCGCTGGGGTCCCCTTGATCTCTCCCTCCGACCCTTGCAGAGGCACTCACACCTGCCGTCCTTTGTCTTGGGAAAGCAGGTGGCTTTGCAGAGTGCCGAGTCCATGCCTAGAGATCAGATGTGGAAGGGGAGGCAAAAATGATGGGGGTTTATTTGGAAAAACCGTGTAAGAAAAACCCACTGGTCCTTAAAGAAGTATCCAAGGTAAACCCTGCGGTGGCTTAAAAAAGAAAGGCCGTTACTCGTTACTCGTGGGGCCCTTCGCATGAAGAAGCAGCTGCCAAGGGCTCCAGGATCTGCCTACCGGCTTGGAAAACAATAGTACCCGCTTATCAGTAGGTTTGCCTTCTGGGGTTTCAGTTACCTGCGACAAGCCATGCTCCAAAAAAAGTAAATGAAAAACTCCAGAAATACCAGCTCATACTTTTTTTGGTTTTGTTTTCTTGTTTGTTTGTTTTTGCTTTTTAGGCCCGCACCCTTGGCATATGGAGGTTCCCGGGCTAGGCATCAAATTGCAGCTACAGCTGCCGGCCTCTGCCACAGCCACAGCAGTGCACGATCTGAGCCACGTCTTCGACTTACACCACAGCTCACGACAACACTGGATCCTTCACCCGTGGAGTGAGGCCAGGAATCGAACCCGCAACCTCATGGTTCCTAGTTTCTGCTGCACCACAATGGAAACTCCCTCAGCTCATAAGTTGTAAATTGTGTACTGTGCTGAGCAGTGTGATGAAATCTTGAGCTGTCCCCTCTGTCACTTTGTTCAGCTTATCCACCCTTTTGTCGCTTGGATGCCGGCTCAATTATCTGATCAACTATCGTAATATCAAAGCACTTATGTTCAAGTGATGTTGATTTTATTTAATAATGAGCCCAGAGCCCAAAGGCAGTGATACTGGCAATTTGGACATTCTCTTACTGTGCCTAATTTATAACCTAAACTTTGTCGGAATTCCCACGGTGGCACAGGGGGTTAAGGATCTGGCATTGTCTCTGTGGCTGTGCAGGCTCGACCCCCAGCCTGGTGTAGTGGGTTAACGACCTGGCACTGCCGAAGCTACAGGTCACAGCTGCAGCTCAGCTGCGATCCCTGGCCCAGGAATTTCTGTGTGCCATGGGCCTGGGGGGGGGGTTGATTAATTGAACTTCGTCACAGGCACATACGCACAGGAGATAAGGTAGTGTGCGTAGGTCTGGTGCTGTCCTTGGTTTAAGACACCCACTGGGGGTCTTGGACCTTCCCTCTGCGGATAAGGGGGAACTGCTCTCCTGGCAAAGGAAGGATTGGCGTGAGTTTTGGTGGAGAGAAACTCCGAAAGAGGTTTCAGACCTCGGGGAGCTAATCCCACCTGAGCTCCTTGGTTCACGGGCCCAAAGACGCAAGTTCGCCCCTTGGCCCTCGTTGCCTCTCCCGGGGTCTCCTGTGAGACAGGAAGCCCTGGGATGGGAGGGGCTCCAGAGCCGTGAACCCCAAGAAGCCTTGAAGGGTGGACATGGTGGAGCCTCTCCTGAATCTGGAAGACAGTTTTCAGAGGAGCCAAGGTGAGGGAATCAATAGGCTGAAAAGCTCAGACCTAAGCCTGGTCAGTGTCCCTGAGAGCCCCGGCGGGACGGTGTTCAGAGACCCTGCAGGTGTGCAGACACTTGTGTCTATAGACAGAGGCAGAGAGAGAGAAAGGAGTTTTCCCCTGTAGGTACTGGAGCTTAGGAAACGCCATCCAGACCAGCTCAGGCAGCGTCGAAGGGGTTTCCTTGGCTTCAAGGACAGAAGGGACGCGGCTCATCTTAGGGAACTGGTTCTCCGTTTGCAGGGGCGGGAGGCGAGGAAACCTCCCGAGCCCTGCCGAGAGCAGCCGCTGGGAGGGGATGGCGCGTTGGAGCCCCAGGCCGAGGGCAGCTCCCCGACTCAGAGCTGCTATGCGACAGGCACTGGGCAGCTCCAGCCCGCTGACCGCGGGCTCCTGGCTGTATGTCTCCTGTCTTGTGGCCTCAGGGCTACAGCAATGAGGCGCCAACCCTGGCTGTGAACTGGTGTCCCTCACTGTTCAAGCAGAGGCGTGCTTCGGCCTCCTCGGCCTCAACGGAGCAGGGAAGACTTCCATTTTCAAACTGCTGACCGGGGCCGAGCCTGTCACCTCTGGGGACGCCTCTGTCAAGGGCCTCAGTGTCAGCTCTCACTTGGACACAGTGGGCTGAGCCCTGGGGCCAGAGAGGCATGAACCTGGGGGGGTGGTATGGGTATCTCCGGAAGAGGGGGCACTGACGCACCCAGGTGTTACCCAGGGGTCGGGAGCAGGGACCAGAGTGGAGCTGACCTTTGAAAATTCCAGGTGTTGTTGATGTCTGACTCCCAAACCCAGAGCTACACCTCTTCTCTGGGCACCAGATCACACATCAACCTGCTTACTTAACACTGCCTGGGAGACTTCTCTTGTAGCACGGCGGGCTAAGGACCCAGCGTTGTCATTGCAGCGGCCTGGGTCGCTGCTGTGGCATGGGTTCGATCCTTGGCCCGGGAACGTCCACATGCCGCCAAGCTGTGGCTAAAAAACAGAACAAAACACTTCTTGGAATGGCCCTGAAACCCCATGCACCCCCAAAACCATCAGCTGTCCCCATACACCCCAACCTCTTCCTTCCCCGCCTCTGCTCCTTGTGCTCCCTGGGGGCGTGAGTGTGCGCGTCTACTGCTGTCCAAGGTACCACTCAAGACGTCAGGTCAGCAACTGCAGTCCACGCCGCTCCCTCCCAAACAGCCCTGAGTGTGTGCTCCTCGGTCCCCTTCCCCCGACCCCTGCACACGGCTGGGCCGAGGCGCGTCCAAACTCAGTCTTACCTTCCTCGCCTTCCCGGCAGCAGTTCTTTTATTTCTTTTTCACCTCTTTCTCTTTTTTGGCCGCCCTGTGGCATATGACATTTCTGGGCTAGGGATCCGATCTGAGCTGCAGTTGCCACCTAAGCCACAGCGGCAGCAAGGCCGGCCGGATTGTTAACCCACTGTGCCAGGCCAGGGATCACACCTGCGTGCCAGCACCCCCAAGATGCCGTCCCCCCTGTTGCACCACAGCAGGAGGGTTCCCTTGCAGCGTTTCTTAGTGCAGACTTTCCCTTCTGCAAGTTCTAGGCTCCCATTGTTGACTTCTTCAATGTTCCCTCTGTCTGATGCTCAGTCCTAGGCTCCTTTGGCAAAGCCTCTTCATCTCGCCCCTCAGCTTGTGCTGTTCCTCGGGGCTGCAGCATCAGCCCTCTGCCTTCTCACTCTGCACACACTGTTCCCCCCACCTCATTCACCTGCGGACTCCCATTATTTTCTGTTTGCTGATGTCTCCCTTCAAGTCGCCGCATCCTCAGCCCAAGCCCAGTCTTGTGTTTTAAACCTGCAGGCCCCTGTCTTCGAGGCAGCCTTGCACAAACATCGCCCATTATAAACTCAGACTGAATATGTATCCCTCAAACGTGACCTCTTTCTCGGACTCTACCTCAGTTATTGGCACCAGCTTAATGAAACAGCTTTTGAATGCCTAGTATGTGCCAACAATTGTGCGAGGCCCAGGGATTCTCACCTGCAAGGAGCATGTGCTCATGTGAACAAGCTGTTGCCAGGCAGTGAGGCACGTGTAATGACCGAGGTGTAGTCAGTACGCAGTGGAGTCAATGACAGGTGTATAGACCCATCACACGGAGACGTAAAGTCCCGCAGCCTGAACCCTGCTGGCGTCCAGAAGTTTATCTGATCAGCTTTAATGTCCATAAGCAAAGTAAAATTTAGAGAGAAAGCAGTAGAACCAACACAGGTTAGTTCCAGAATCCACACCCTTCATTTCCACTCTCCATCCCCTTCTGGGGAGCATAGCTTGGGTGAACAGTCATAACAGTATAAGTCTCTCCTGCCTATGAAACATTTTCTATTAATTTAAAAATTTTTTGATATTTTTATTTTATTCCCTATTTAGGGCTGCACCTTTGGTACATGGAAGATCCCAGACTAGGGGGCAAATCGGAGCCACAGTCGCCAGCCTATGCCACAGCCACAGTAGATCTGAGCCAGATCTGAGACCTACACTGCAGCTTGCGGCAATAGTGGATCCTTAACCTGCCAAGTGAGGCCAGGTATCGAATCCGCATCCTCATGGATACTGGTCAGGTTCTTAACCTGCTGAGCCGAAAAAGGAACTCCCTAAATTTTTTTGTTATTTTAAAATTATGGGAGTTCTCTTGTGGTGCAGCAGGCTAAAGATCCAGCATTGTCACTGCAGCAGCTTGGGTCATTGTTGGGGCATGAGTTCAGTCACTGACCCGGGAACTTCTACATGCTGTGGATGTGGCCCAAAATAAAACCCCCAAAACTCAGTTTCCACTCATGATTTTTTTTTTGGTCTTTTTTTGCCTTTGCAGGGCTTCACCCTTGGCATATGGAGGTTCCCAGGCCAGGGGTCGTATTGGAGCTGTAGCCACTGGCCTACGCCAGAGCCACAGCAACACAGGATCCGAACCGAGTCTGTGACCTACACCACAGCTCAGTTAACCCACGGAGTGAGACCAGCAGCCTCATGGATCCTTGTTGGGTTTGTTAACCGCTGAGCCACAAAGGGAACTCCCGCATGTGTTAATTTTTGCTTTTGTTTGCCTTGCCTTAGGAGACAGACCCCCAAAAGATACTGCTATGACTTATGTCAGAGTTTTCTCTCTCTCTTTTTTTTTTTCTAGATGTTTTATGGTTTCTGGTCTTAAATTGAGGTCTTTCGTACATTCTGAGTTTATTTTTGTACATGGTGTGAGAAAATATTCTCATTTTTTTCCGTTTTATTGAAGTATGGTTGATTCTCAGCAGTGTGTTAGTTTCTGGTGTCCAGCAAAGTGACTCGTGTGAACGCATGGAGATAGATACGTGCACATGCATATATATCGTCTCTTCCATAGTCTTTTCCACTGCGGTTTATCACAAGGTGCTGAGTGGAGTTGGCTGTGCTACACAGTAGGACCTTGTGTTTATCTATCTTATACATAGTAAGTGGCATCTGAAAATGCTCTGATTCCATTCCTTTACGCGTAACTGTCCGATTTTCTCAGCACCACTTATTGAAGAGGTCATCTTTTCCTCACTATATATTCTTGCCTCCTTTGTTGCAGAGCAATTGATCTCACGTGAGGGGTTATTTTCTGCACTCGCTACTCTGTTCCATAGGTCTGTGTGTCTGGTTCCATGTGTGTGCCAGTATCATGTTTGATTACTGTAACTCTGTGGTACGGTCTGAAGTCAGGGAGCTTGGTTCCTCCAGCTCTGTTCTGTTTTTCTCAAGACACTTTGCTAAAATTAAAAAAAAAAAAATCACAGAGTTCCCGTCGTGGCTCAGTGGTTAACGAATCCGCCTAGAAACCATGAGGTTGCAAGTTCTGATCCCTGGCCTTGCTCCGTGGGTTAAGGATCTGGTATTGCCGTGAGCCGTGGTGTAGGTCGCAGAGGCGGCTCAGATCCTGCGTTGCTGTGGCTGTGGTGTGGGCCGGCGGCTACAGCTCTGATTCGACCCCTAGCCTGGGAACCTCCATATGCTGTGGGTACAACCCTAGAACAATTTTTTAAATAAATAAATAAACAAATAAAAATAAACAAATGGGACCTACTTAAACCTAAAAGCTTTCATACAGCAAAGACAGCCATCAATAAAGTGAAAAGACAGCCTACTGCACCGGAGGAAATATTTGCCAGTGATGTGACTTCATAAGGGTTTAATGTCCAAAACTACGTAAACAGCTTATACAACTCAATATCAAAAAAAAAACAAGCAGCCCCATTGAAATGGACAGAAGACATGCAGGCGGCCAGCAGGCAAGTGAGAAGATACTCAGCATCACTAATCATCAGGGAAATGCAATTCAAAGCCACGATTGGATATCGCCTCACACCTCACTTTTTTTTGTCTTCAAAAAGTCTACAAATAATGGGAGTTCCCATCATGGCTCAGCGGGAATGAATCTGACTAGCATCCATGAGGACGCAGGTTCGATCCCTGGCCTTGCTCAGTGGGTTAAGGATCTAGCATTACCATGAGCTGTGGTGTAGGCCACAGACACAGCTCAGATCCCATGTGGTTGTGGCTGTGGTGTAGGCCAGCAGCTACAGCTGCAATTAGACTCCTAGTCTGGGAACCTTCATATGCCACGGGTATGACCCTAAAAAAAACAAAAACAAAAAGACAAAAGAAAACTACAAATAATAAGCGCTGGTGAGCATGTGGACAAAGGGGAGCTCTCGTGCGCTGTTGTAGTGCACTGTTGGTGGGTGTGAAAACGGGTGCAGCACTATGGAGAGCAGTATGGAAGTTCCTCAAAAAACTGAAAACAGGAGTTCCCATTGTGGCTCAGCAAAAACAAATCTGATGAGGATCCATGAGAACATAGGTTCAATCCCTGGCCTCACTCAGTGGGTTAAGGATCTGGCATTGTCGGGAGCTGTGGTGTAGGTCGCAGACGAGGCTCGGATCCCGAGTTGCTGTGACCTGTGATGTAGGCCAATGGCTACAGCTCCAATTCAAGAACTAGCCTGGGGACCTACATAGGCCATGGGTGTGGCCCTAAAAAGGACCAAAAAAAACCAAAAACCTAAAAACAGAATTTCAGTATGATCCAGCAATTCTACTTCCAAGTATATATTCAAAGAAAACTAAAACCCAAATTCGAAAAGATACATGCAGCACTATCTGCAATAGCCAAGACATGGAGGCAACCTAACTGTCCATCAACAGATGAGTGGATAAAGAAGATGTGGTACATGTGTACAGTGGAATACTACTCAGCCAAAAAAAAATAAAAAAGAAATTCTGCCATTTGTAACAACATGGATGGACATGGAAGGTATCATGCTTAGTGAAATAAGTCAGAGAAAAGCAAATGATGTATGTTATCACTTATATGTAGAATCTAAAATATAAGACAGGGAGTTCCCGTCGTGGCGCAGTGGTTAACAAACCCGACTAGGAACCATGAGGTTGCGGGTTCGGTCCCTGCCCTTGCTCAGGGTTAACGATCCGGCATTGCCGTGAGCTGTGGTGTAGGTCGCAGATGCGGCTTGGATCTGGCGTTGCTGTGGCTGTGGCGTAGGCTGGCGGCTACAGCTCTGATTCAACCCCTAGCCTGGGAACCTCCATACGCCGCGGGAGCAGCCCAAGAAATAGCAAAAAGACAAAAAAATAAAATATAAGACAAACAAATGTACATAGCAAAACAGAAACAGACTCACAGACATAGAGAACAAACCTGTGGCTACCAGTGGGAGAGGGAAGGGGGGGGCAAGAGAGGGAGGGGACTAGGAGTTACAAACGACTACAGATAAAATAAGTAAGCAGGAGTTCCTGTTGTGGCTTAGCGGGTTAAGAACCCAACTAGCATCCATGAGGATGTGGGTTTGATCCCTGCCTTCACTCAGTGGGCTAAAGATCCATTGTTGCCATAAGCTGCAGCATAGGTCTCAGATCCAGCTTGGATCCACTGTGCCTGGGGCTGTGGTGTAGGCTGGCAGCTGCAGCTCTGATTTGACCCCAGCCTAGGAACTTCCATATGCTGCAGGTTCGGCTCTAAAAAGAAAAATAAAAAAATTAAAAAGCAATAAACATATTGTACAGGACAGAGAAATACAGCCATTATTTTTTAATAAATGGCATATAATCTATAAAAATACTGAATTGCTATGTTGTATCATAGCAATTGAAACTATGGTGTAGCAGTTGAAACTGAAATTAATACAGTATGGTAAATCAACTATACTTTAATTAAAAAAACCTTCAGGATTTCCTGTGATAGCACAGCAGAAACCAATCCATCTAGTGTGAATATAGATGCAGGTTCGATCCCTGGCCTTGCTCATTGGGTCAGGGGATCCAGTGTTGCCGTGAGCTGAGGTGTAGGTCGCAGACACAGCTTGGATCCCACATTGCTGTGCCGGTGGCATAGGCCGGCAGCTGTAGCTCCAATTCGACCCCTAGCCTGGGAACCTCCATATGCCCCAGGTGCAGCTCTAAAAAGAAAACAAAAATTAGCAAACTAGAACTAGAAGAAACAATAGGTTAAAATCACTTGATAAAGGCAGTCAGAAATATCCATACTTAATAGTGAAGTAATTTGAAGCATCTTCACTGAAGTCACCTGTGGTGGTGTTCTCAGCAGTTCCCTCCGGCCTGGGGACAGCTATCTCCAGGGGAGGCCCCAGCCTGGGAAGGCAAAGGCCCACCTTTATTGCCTGACGACCCTGCAAACGTTCTTCCCTAAGCAGACACTCCAGGTGCATCCCGTCACAGCCTGCCACCCCCAGGTGGTGGAGCCCAAAGCTGCCCAGCTGCTTCAGAGGGAGGGGGACAGGGGAGGGGAGGACATGGGTTATCTTTCCAAATTGGCATCATACCTCTGGTCATCATCTCCTCCAGGGCAGGGCCTGAACACGGGCACACATCGGTGGTTTGCTGCAAGTTCATCACAGCAAAAACCTGGAGATATCGCATATGTGCCTGGTTTTTATTTTTATTTGTTTATTTATTTTGGATGCACCCATGGCATGCAGAAGTCCTGAGCAAGGGATCAAACCTGCACCACAGCGGTGACAACACTGGATCCTTTAACCGTTAGGCCATCAGGGAACTCCTATGCCTGAATTTTTTATGTAAATGGCCAAGTCAAATCTAGAAACATTCCCTGGATGACTTAAGTAGCCACTAAACTGAGTGAAAATAGATTTGTATTTACTAACCAAGGAAGATCTTTAAGACACAGTGTTAAAAAAAGCAAGTTGGAGTTTGTGGCGCAGCGGTTAACAAATCCGACTAGGAACCAAGAGGTTGTGGGTTCGATCCCTGGCCTTGGTCAGTGGGTTAAGGATCTGGCATTGCTGTGAGCTGTGGTGTAGGTTGCAGACGCGGCTCGGATCCTGCGTTGCTGTGGCTCTGGTGTAGGCCAGTGGCTACGGCTCCGATTAGACCCTTAGCCTGGGAATTTCCATATGCCGAGAGAGCGGCCCTAGAAAAGGCAGAAAGACAAAAAAAAAAAAAAAAAAAAAAAACAAGTTGCAGGACGATGGTGTCTGGCAAAAATAACCTACTGGGTCCCCCGTGGGGAGCACACGGCCCATGCAAAAGTCTAGAGGTGCACCCCTGCCTGGCCACAGGGCAAGAGATTCCAGCAACCTTACACAGAAAATCTATTCATGGGTTACATGTCTAATAGAAAATATGGTTTTGGGCTTGGTTTGGTTTTGCTTTGCTTTTTAGGGCCGCACCCATGGCATATGGAGGTTCCCAGGCTAGGGGTCGAATTGGAGCTACAGCTGCTGGTCTACACCACGGCCACAGCCATGCCAGATCCTCAACCCACTCAGCAAGGCCAGGGATCAAACCCGCAACCTCACGGTTCCTAGTTGGATTCATTTCCGCCACACCATGACGGGAACTCCTAGAAAATATGTTTAAAGGGGAAAAAATGAACTGTCTTCTGTTGACCATATACTTGGAAGGTGGCAAGAGGCAGAGAGCACTGGGCGCCGAGGCCCCTCCCAGGCAGGTAGGAAGTAAGGGCTCCAGCCCCCCACGGGCTCTCCAGAATCAGCCTGGATGCCACCAGCAAGCATGGCATCCTGACAGCCAAATGCCCCTGATGGCCCACGCACCCCACAGCACATGTCTGTTCACGTGGCATGGGTGGATGTGCAGACAGAGGCAGGGCCTGGCCAGGTGTCCAGCCGCTGCCCAGGTGGCAGCTTTCCTTCCAACACGCCTCCCCCTTGGGCTGTATTCCAACCCCAGGTGCGGCAGCGGATCGGCTACTGTCCCCAGTTTGATGTGCTGCTGGACCACCTAACGGGCCGGGAGTCGCTGGTCATGCACGCCCAGCTGCGGGGCATCCCCGAGCGCCACATCGGTGCCTGCGTGGACCAAATTCTTGCTCTTGTACACGTGACTTGCTCTTGTACACGTACGCCAACAAGCGGGTGAGGACCTGCAGGTGAGACCGGGGGCCCCCTCAGCCCTTCTCCCTCTAGTCATAAGATGTGCCCGGCTCTTCTCAGTGCCACAGTTTAGGGCTGGTATAGGGCAAGGCCCGTCAGCTCTGGGCCTGCGGTAGTCATGTGGTCTGTGCCACTACATGGATTTCAGGGGACGTGCCTCTCTCCTCCCCTGAAGGAAAGATTGGGTCAGTGGCCGGGGCTGCCCCAAGGCACTGCTCCCCCTTGGCCCTGGGCAGGGCCCTGGGCAGTTATGTGGCTGAGGACGGGCAGGTGCACCTCACACGTAATTCTCCCTGCTGCTTCCCAGAGGGTCTCTGCTTGTTGGTAGTCTTGCATTTCAGGCACGCATGACCTTATCCTGCTGTCTGAGGCATCTGAGCTCTTGAAGAGCCTGGGGGATTCCTCAGTCTTAGGTTGCCAGTGATCCTAACCCAACTCCAGTGAGCTTAAACAAGAAAGGTCACACATCCCAGAGCTCCCCTAGAGTTGTGGACAGCGCCCCCTGGAGGTGGGCAGCAGCACCCCACTCCTGAGACTGGGAAGTCAGAGGTGCCCAAGGGTCGGATGATGTCACCTTGTCTCTTCCCTCTCTCTTGGCTTCAGTTTCATGCATGTTTTCGAGTTTCCGTGCATCTTTTGATAGTTAAATGAGTGAACACTTGGAAGCTTAGGAATTTCCATCATGGCTCAGTGAAAACGAATATGACTAGCATCCATGAGGACACAGGTTCAAACCCTATTCTTTCTCAGTGGGTTAAGGATCCGATGTTGCCGTGAGCTGTGGTGTAGGTCGCAGACACGGCTCCAGTCACGAGTTGCTGTGGCTGTGGTGTAGGCCGGCAGCTGCAGCTCTGATTCGACCCCTAGCCTAGGAACCTCCATATGCCTCAGGTGCAGCCCTAAAAACCCACACACGAAAAAAACTTGGAAGTTTAGAACAGTGCCTTCTAAGTTGCAAATGCTATGTGTTTGTTTAAAAAAAGTTAGCTACTAATTATTAGAGAAATGCAAATCAAAACTGCAATGAGGTACCGCCTCTCCCTGGTCAGAATGGCCATCATTAGGAGCTCCCGCTGTAGCTCAGCAGGATCGGTGGTGTTTTGGGAGTACTGGGAGGTAGGTTCCATCCCCAGCCTGCACACAGTGGGTTAAGGATCCAGTGATGCCACAGCTGTGACTTAGGTCATGACCGCAGCTCAGATCTGATCCCTGGCCTGGGAGCTCCATATGCTGAGGGGCAGCCAAAAGTGAAAAAAATAAAATAAAATAAAATAAAAATCAACTATGCTTTAATTTAAAAAATGTAAAAAAAAAATGAAAAAAAAAAAAGAAGAAGTTCCTGTTGTGGCTCAGTGGGTAAGAACCTGACTAGTATCCATGAAGATGTGGGGTCAATCCCTGCCCTCACTCAGTGGGTTAGGGATCCGGCATTGCCACAGCTGCAGTGTACATCACAGATGCAGCTCAGATCTGGCATTGCTGTGGCTGTGGCTGTGGCTGGCAGCTGCCGCTCCGATGTGACCCCTGGCCTGGAAATTTCCATATGTCTCAGGTGTGGTCCTAAAAATATTTTTTAAAAAAAGTGAAAAAAAAAAAACTGAAGAAGAACGAAATAATGCCGTTTGCAACAACACAGATGGACCTAGAGAGTCTCATACCATGTGAAAAAAGTCAGAAAGAGAAAGTCACGTACCATATAACATCACCCATATGCGGAGTCTAAAATGTGGCACAAACGAACGTATCCACAAATCAGAAACAGAGTCACAGACACGGAGAACAAACCTGTGGTTGCCAGGGGGACGGGGGAGGGAGTGAGATCCACTGGGAGTCTGGAGTGAGGAGAGGCAAACTGGTCCATTTAGAATGGATAAGTGCTAAGGTCCCCGCGTGCAGCCCAGGGGACTCTATCCAGTCACCTGTGATAGAACAGGATGGAAGATAGCATGTGAAAAAGGATGTGTATATGTGTGTACATAACAATGTGTATATTCGTGACTGCGTCACTTTGCTGGACAGCAGAAACTGGCCTAGCATTGTGTGTGTGTGAGTGTGTGTGTGTGTGTGTCCTAATAAAATTTTAAAAAATTAAAATTGGAAAAATTTTACATAGAAAAAATGACACGAAATGAACTTATCTATAAAATAAAAGCAGAGTCACAGACATAGAGAAGAGACTTGTGGTTGCCAAAGGGGAGGGAGTCGGGGATTAGCAAATGCAAACCATTATATGTCGGATGGATAAACAACGAGGTCCTACTATAGAGCACAGGGAACTAGATTCAATATCCTGTGATAAACCATAATGGAAAATAATATTAAAAAGAATATACATATAATCACTTTGTTGCACAAGAGAAATTAATACAACATTGTAAATCAACCATAAATCAACTTTGAAAAAGAAACCAACAATAAAAGATCATTTTAAAAAAAAAAGACTAGCTAGGAGTTCCCATCGTAGCTCAGCAGAAGCGAATCCAACTAGGAACCATGAGGTTGCAGGTTCTATCCCTGACCTCAATCAGTGGGTTAAGGATCTGGCGTTGCCATGAGCTGCGGTGTAGGTGGCAGACGCAGACGCGGCTCAGATCCTGTGTGGCTGTGGCTGTGATGTAGGCTGGCAGCTGTAGCTCCAATTAGACTCCTAGCCTGGGAACCTCCTTATGCCGCAAGTGTGGCTCTAAAAAGGAAAAAAAAAAGTTAGCTAAAATGGCCCTATGCCCTCACCCCTGGTACCCATAGAGACCCTCCAAGGAGAGTCTTGGACCATGTGCTCACTCTGGATTGACCCCGGCTGAGTGGACAGCACAGTCACAGCGCAGCACTGGGGAAGGGGTCAGCCACGTCAATGAAGACCCCACCAAGGGGTGTGGAACACTTTCTTCATAGAGAAGTAGAAAGAGGGGAGGTTCGCACTGCTGGAGACTTGTGATTGCCAGTCACCGAATTCTCTCCTCTGCCCCAGCGGCTGCAACAAGCGGAAGCTGAGCGCTGGCATTGCCCTGCTGGGAGAGCCCACAGTCATCTTCCTGGACGAGCCGTCCACTGGCATGGACCCCGTGGCCCGGCGCCTGCTCTGGGACACCGTGGCGAGGGCCCGTGAGTCCAGCAAGCCCATCGTCATCATCTCCCACAGGTAGAGCCAGGGTCTCTGTGGGTCAGTGGAGGAGCCAGGATGCGGGCTCTGGGTGGGCTGGGCTGGGAGGAGCTGGGTGGACGGAAGACCTGTTGGCAGCGGGCAGAGACTCTGTGAGGAGAGTCCCCAGACTCTGCCATGTGGGCCACACCCTGAGCCTGGGAATCAGGAACAGCCTGATCTGGGCGCCAGCATGTGCCTGTGTGCCCAGCTTCTGACCCGGAGGGCGGGCATCAGCATCCCCCAGGGGCTACATGCAGCCTCTGCCCCTCTCCCCAGCATGGAGGAGTGTGAGGCCCTGTGCACCCGGCTGGCCATCATGGTGCAGAGCCAGTTCAAGTGCCTGGGCAGCCCCCAGCACCTCAAGAGCAAGTTTGGCAGCGGCTACTCCCTACGGGCCAAGATCCGGAGCAAAGGGCAGCAGGAGGCCCTGGAGGAGTTCAAGGCATTCGTGGACCTAACCTTCCTAGGTGTGTGGCGCCACACGGATGGCATCCGTGCGTCTGTCCATCCCTGACCCCTGGAGCGAGGGCTACGATTCTGGGGGCGCAGGCCACCCTGCCCTGGCCCTCCCTCCCGGCCCTCACGGGGACACGGTCTCTCCTTCGTGCAGGCAGTGTCCTGGAGGATGAGCACCAAGGAATGGTCCATTACCACCCGCCTGGCGATGACCTGAGCTGGGCAAGGGTGAGCGCACGCCTGGGCGTTGGAGGGAGCACACCTCTGATGGCGCCCATCTTCCTGCGTTCTCTCTTTTGGGGGGAGTCTCGCTCAGCGCTGCTGCAACATTCACGTGGATTTCACAAAGCAAGAGACGTCTGAGCTGGAAGGGACCTTGGGGATCAGCTCCTCCCGCCTCTCATTTCACAGAGAGGGGAGCAGCCATGTGCCCAGGGTCGCACAGAAAGCCAGGGACCCTCCTGGAGCCTCTGCCTTCTGGCACCATTCCCAGCCAGCATCCCTTTCCCTGAGATGGCAGATGGCTGAATTCCTTAGGACTAACTTCTTGAGGGGTGGTTTGGGAGCAGCAGGGCTTTGTGATAACCCCAAAGACCCCTCCTCTTTCCACCCCCTGCTGCCTCCTCCCTTCCCGCGGGTGTTCCGCATTATGGAGCAAGCCAAGAGGAAGTCCACCAGACGGCTCCGGAGGATGTCTTCCTGAGCCTCACCTGCCCGAGGCCCCCCACCCGAAGGGAAAGCAGACAAGGACAAGCAAAACCAGCAGGCTCCCGGCCCCCCTCTCCTCCTTCGGCTCCATTTCCCTCCCAGCCCTCCTCCCAGCCTCCCACCCCACCCCGCTCTGGGCCTCCCTCCCAGCATCCCTCACGGCTCCCCTCAAAGTCTGCCTTGCTGTAAGAAAGAGCTGTGGTGCCAGGTTAGCACAGGTGCGCACAGCCTGCCCTGGGCTGCAGGGGGTACGGGGCTGGAGGGGTGGGTGTGGCTCTCTGCAGATTGAGGCCACTCACCTTCGAGACCTGCCGGAGAACCCCCGTGTGTTTCTGTGGAGAAGGGTCCCCTGGAGTCCCGCCTGGGTGGCCCGTGGTCTCATTGAGCCCTGGCCATGGAAGCAGCCTCAGAGGAACACCTGCCATGTCCTGTCAAGGAGAAGCCCTGTGGGTGACCGAAGCGGTGATGAAGCTGTACTTATGAAGGTAGGCCAGAGCAGAGGTTGACACATTTGCTCCCCCAATGCACAGTTTTTCTCTCTTCTTTCTTGGCCACACCCATGGCATATGCAAATTCCCAGGCTAGGGGTCGAATCAGAGCCGCAGCTGCCGGCCTGCACCACAGCCACAGCAACACAGGATCGAGGCCGCGTCAGCAACCTACACCATAGCTCATGGCAACTTGGATCTTTAACCCACTGAGTGAGGCCAGGGGTCGAACCCACATCCTCATGGATACCATTTGGGTTCGTGACACACTGAGCCACAACGGGAACTCCACAATTTTTCAACTTAACATTGGATTCGTGGGGCTTCATTTGTCCTCTGCCCTGGCCCAGGCAAATGTTCAGGGTGAGCCCGTGAACACTACATCAACCCATGATGTAGGCAAGATGGTTGCCCCCATTTCCCAGAAGCAGCAGCTGAGACTCAGAGATATTCAGCAACTTTCCATGGTCAGCAGTTGCTAGAGCCAGGATTCAACTCAGGCAGAAGTCCTCAAAGTGGGGTTCCTGACCAGAAGCAGCCACATCATCCAGAAACTTGTTAGACATACAGATTCTTAGGCCTCACCTAAGATTTATTGAATCAGAAATTTGGGGGGTGAGACCCAGAATCTGTGCTGTGATGCAACCCTGTGTTAACAGGTGCTTGGAGGCTGCGCAGGTGTGAGAACGCTGAACTAAGGCCTGTGAGCTTGGACCGTCCGGCCTAGGTGGACGGGTGCAGCCGGGCGCCTTTGTCCACTGAGAAGCAGCCTATCAGATAGCCTTTCTCTCTCTAGAGTGGACACACCAGCCGCTCTAAAAAGCCCCTTTGACCCCTGCTTTGCAGGTTCCAGGAAGGCCACAACGACCGTCCCTGCCCCCACGCCCTGCCTCCGCTCACAGCAGCGCAGCATCACGGTGTGGTCGTGTCCCTGGCTGCCACACCCACTCCATCTGTTTTCCGTGTGGCTGCTCTGAGGCATCTGCCAGCGTCCTCTGCCCCCCGCTCCCCACCCACTGAGCCTGGTTCTCCCTGTCCCCCGGGACCCTGGTCTGCCTCTTCCAAAGGCTCCTCTTCCTTCTCCCTGCCTGGTGGGTCCCTCAGCCCCAAGCCCGCCTCTCTCCCTCACTCTCCCCTCTGCACCTGCCACCCTTGGGTTTCTCTCTCATTCACCCCCCCCCCCCGGCTTTCAACTGGCATCTTATTCCAGCCAGGAACTGCCCTGAGCTCCCAACAATCTAGACTTTTCCAATGAGTTCTCTCACCCTCCTGAAGCCCAAAGGGAAATGGGATCTTCTCCCACCCTCTGGACACAGCTCGTCAGCCCACCAGCTCTGGGGGCTCTTACTGCCAGGGTGGTAGGCAAGGGAAGGCATGGCTGCAGCATTGTCAAGAGAAGAACACCTATTTCCTGAAAAATAGAAAACTTTGGGAGTTCCCGTCATGCTTTAGCAGAAACAAATCTCACTAGTATCCATGAGGATGCAGGTTCGATCCGTGGCCTGGCTCAGTGGGTTAAGAATCCTGCAATGCTGTGGCTGTGGTGTAGGCGGCAGACACAGCTCGGATCCCTGCATTGCTGTGGCTGTGGTGTAGGCCGGTGACTACAGCTCCGATTGGAGCTCCAATTCGACGCCTAGCCTGGGAACCTCCATAGGATGGGTGTGGCCCTAAAAAAAAAAAGAAAACTTTGTAAATAAATACAAGTGATAAAGACATGTAGGCCAGGGAGTTCCCGTCGTGGTGCAGTGGTTAACGAATCTGACCAGGAACCATGAGGTTGCGGGTTCGATCCCTGCGCTTTCTCAGTGGGTTAACGATCCGGCGTTGCTGTGAGCTGTGGTGTAGGTTGCAGACGCGGCTCGGATCCCGCGTTGCTGTGGCTCTGGCGTAGGCTGGTGGCTACAGCTCCGATTGGACCCGTAGCCTGGGAACCTCCACATACCGCGGGAGCAGCCCAAGTAAAATGGCAAAAAGACAAAAAAAAAAAAAAAAAAAAAAAAAAAAAAAAAAAAGACATGTAGGCCAACCGAGGGACTTGGAGCCACGAGGACTCCACAGACGCAGCAGGGCAGCGGAGTGAGAGCAGTGACTGGCTCTTTGCTCCCTGGCTGGGGAGACCAGCTTTAGTCCCTGCACAGTGCTGAACGAGTGCACCTCTGCCCTGGGGAGACCAGTAACAAAGTAAGAGGGTACGGTGGGACACAAAGTACCAAACTGGGAAACAGTAACCAGTGGCAACAGAGACAGCTAAAAACCTCAGGGGTCCTGTGGAGTTTCCTGTCCTCTGGCCTCTGGGGAGCAGGCCCCAAGTTTGCTCTGCTCTACCAGCTGGTCTTACACCGCCCCTGCCCCTTCCACCCCCAGCTCCCAGGGCCTCATATCTCACTTGTGATCACGGCAGACATCTCCATCTCCTGCTCCAGACTGGCATGGAGCCTTGACAACACGGAGGCTCCTCTGTGTGTGCCCAGCTGCTGAGCACAGACCAACTACCCTGAAGGGGTTCCATGAGCCTAAGGGGTGGAGGGACAGGGCTGTGGCGAAGAGGGGATGAGAGCATTGACCCGGATTCCCCAGCTTTTCTAGGAAGAGCCACTTTCAAACACTGCTCCCAGGAGACTGCATTTCTTTCCTGGTCAGAATGTCTCATGAAAGAGGTGGGATGTGAGCTGGTTCCTGAAAGACTGGGTGGGTGGACACTGCCTAATACCTGAGTGAACGGACAGCTCAGCTGTGGCTGCGGCAGCCAGCAAGGCACTGTAAGCGTGCACGTCTGTTTTAGGAAGGTCTCCCAGGTGACTCCAGGAGACACTGGGGACTGACAGGGGTCAGTGTATCTAGTCCGAGCGAGAAGGTGAGCGCTCCCCTGGGATGGAGGAGGGGTCCAGGGTGAGCCACACTTCAAGGGAAGAAAGAGGCAAACGTGCTGGCTTGAGTCAATGAAGATTTCGAGCCCCAGGTCTTTGAATTACACTTTCTGCATCACGATCTACGCCAGCCGTGGCTGGGCCACCGAAACAGGGTCTCTTCGCCTGAAGCAACGGTGGGAAGCAGGGTGTGCGGCTTTCGGGCGCGGGCCGGAAAGGTCAGGAGCAGCCTCCGTGAGGTGCTGCCTGCGGGTGGGGTCGCCCGAGTTCTCACAAGCAGAAACCAGGTCCGGGTCCCAGCTGCGCCGTGCGGCGCCCTCCGCGAGACCCCGGGCTCTGCGGCGCGTCGGGTCCGCTCAGACTTTCACTGACAACCCACGGTGCGCCGTGGGCTCGGGTCGCTCGGACCTCTGCCAACAAGTCAGCAGCAAGGTCCAATCCCAGAACAGACAGGGCTCACAGGGTCGAGAGCGAGCTCCTCGGGGACCCCAGCCCGGGCCAGGGAGGCGGGGCGGCCGCGCACACTCCGCCAATCAACAGTCAGCGTTCGAATTCGCGTCCTGGTACGGCCAATCGCGGGCGCCTGGGGCCGTGGGGGCGGGGTAGGGGCGGGGCCTGGCGGAGCTGTGGCGCGCACCACCCCCCCGGGCCGGCCAATGGGAGTGCCGGGCGCGTTTGAAAACTCGGGCGGGCGGCGGGGCGGGTTTGCGCCTGCGTGGGGCGGTGCGCACTGGGCCCGCGGGCGGCGACGGCGGCGGCGGCGGCGACAGCGGCGAAGGCGACGGCAGCGACGGCTATGGGGAGCGGAGGGGGTGAGCGCGGGGCGCCGGGCGCGGGGCGCGGGCGGCGGCGGTGCGGCCTCGAGACTGAGCAGGTCCGGCCCGAGCCCTTCGGTCCGGGGTGCGCGTCGTCCAGACGGCACCCGCCCGGCGCGCGGTTTAAATGCCCAGCGGCGCCCTGCTCCGCGTGAAAGCCGCGCGCGGGGCCTGCCACCTGTCGAGGGCTGTAATCACCGCTAAAGTTTCAGTGGTGATTACCTTGGCTGTCCTAGAGCAAGGGAATGAAAAAAAATGGCAAAATCTGGGGGTTGGACGCCCTGCGTCTTCGTTTGGCGTTCGCAGCCCGTTAATTGCTGATGGCTTGAAGACCCAGTTTAGGAGCGAGGGGAACGGGCAGGAGGAAGTCCTGTGGAGGGAGTGGTGCAGGTGGGCGAGCAGCCGCCTCCCGGCGGGACGGACGGGACGGGACGGGACGGACGGGACTCGTAGGTGATGGGCTCCTCCTCCCTGAGAGCTTCTAGGTCGTCTGCTTAGAGTGAGGGAGTTGCTGGAGATGAAGTTGCAAGGACCCGCTGCGGGGACATCAGGCTCTGAGACTGGCTGGGCAGCTCTGAAATCCGCGGAGCTGGACTGGCCTGGTCTTCAAGTCCACCCTTAGCTTCTCTGCAGGGCAGACCCTCCTAGTTTGGAAACCAGACTGTTCAGGCCCGCGGATCCTATTAAAATTATGCACTTTGTCATGTGTGCAATAGAAGCAAAGAGATAGCAGGGGTGGGGTCTTTCCTGAGTGAAATGCCGGGTCATCCTTTTCCTCTTCCTGGTTGTCCTATGGGCTCTGGATCAGAAGTTACCCCAAAGCCCAGTTACCGGGTTACTACTCACCAGAGGTTTATGGAATGTTTGAATGAATGATGGTGGTCTTCTGTAACACTGCTGCTCTCGGTTTCTTAGTCTCTGTTTGGGACGGTAAATATGGCTGGTTCCTTTCCTGGGGCAGAGGACAGTAACTGTTGAATCACATTCTGATGTCACTTTTCACATCAGCACAACTCCTATCCAACACATCACTTAGACCATCGGATTGTTTTTCTTAAGTGATCCACTGCAGGTGTGCCAAGTGTTTCTGCTATCCTGCAAAGCGAAGAATAAGGAGGAGACCCCGAAATCTGTCCATCTTGAGTCTCCCTGAAGACGTGCTCTTTCACATCCTGAAATGGCTCTCCGTCGGTGACATCCTCGCCGTGCGAGCTGTAAGTTGTCAGAGGAAAATGGTGGGAGCCCTGGCACTGCTGATTATACCGTGAAGCCTTTGTGTCTTAAATGTCAGAACAAAACTTGGGCTGCACGTGAGGGCAGAGGAAACAGTGCTGATATTGGTGGTAGATGCTCGAGGTTGTTTCTGATTGCTGAAAGCTAACACGTAGGACAGGGTCTGAGGCTGCTCATTGCAGGGTTTGTTTTAACAGAGAAGTACTCTGTTAAGGCAGTAAAACTGGCATTCCTGTAATAAATAAAATAGTACTAAAAAGAAAACAGGAGTTCCCGTCCTGGTACAGTGGTTAACGAATCCAACAAGGAACCATGAGGTTGTGGGTCCGATCCCTGGCCTTGCTCAGTGGGTTAGGGATCCGACATTGCCGTGAGCTGTGGTGTAGGTCGCAGACAAGGCTTGGATCCCACGTTGCAGTGGCTGTGGTGCAGGCCGGTGGCTACAGCTCCAATTAAACCCCTAGCCTGGGAACTTCTATATGCCTCGGGAATCGGCCCTAGAAAAGGCAAAAAGACAAAAAAAATAATAATAAAATAAATAAAAAGAAAACAGTATCGTCTTGAAAGCAGATCCTGTGTAACATTCAGCACGGAAAGGGACTCTGGGAGTTCTTTTGCAGGTACTGGAACTGCAGCCTCACTTAGAATGTCTTAAGCAAAGGCGTACAGCAAATTAGTAGGGGGACACCAACAAGGAGCTGCTTCTCTGACTCCCATAGCTGCCTCCACTGTGTTCACCATGGGCGCTACATTTCCCATGGCAGGGGGGAAGGTTTGGCACTTAGAATGCTCATCTGGGCTCAGGGCCCCCGGCCTGGCGCTTGCTACAATGGCCCGTGGCAGAGGCTCCAGGTCCCACCTGAGGCTGCTGTCGTGTGTCTGGAGGTCAGCGGCGCCCCCAGTGACCTCCAGGCATCAGCTGTGCTCCCACGAGCAAGACCCCACGCAGAGGCGCTCCCAGCAGGTTTCTGCCATACCTGCTCCCCTTGGCACTTGGTTCCCTGATCCTTGCAGGCATCTGGCCTTGCAGAGCTGTCATCCCTTTCTCAGCCTGGGTGCTTAGTCCTCCTTCCAGGACCCCTGTTCCCACCTCTAGAGCCAATGAGAAACTTGTTTCTGGGCGCTTCTCTCTAGTCAAAGCCACTGTTCATGACTTTGATACTCAGAGGCTGGGGGCCTTTACTGCTAGGGTGGGGAGAGACAGGAGACCTTGTATCTGTCTACACCCTTCCTTCGAGGAACGGGGCCTCTGGGAGGCTCCCCCGATAATCCTCCACCCCCCCACACACACTTCTGCTCTTCTTCAGGTGCACTCCCACCTGAAGGACCTGGTGGACAGCCATGCCAGCGTGTGGGCGTGTGCCAGTTTCCAGGAGCTGTGGCCGTCTCCAAGGAACCTGAGGCTCTTTGAAAGGTACCTGCACCCCGAGAACAGGGTGGCTTTCGCCCTCTCTGGGCCGCCCAGGAATGGAATCGTTCCCAGGCCGATGGTCCACGTGGTGTTGCCCCCGCCCCGTCCATCCCCCGGGAGGGGCTGAGGGCTGGGGACCTCGGCCGTCGGGTCACACGACTGCCAGCCCAGTCACCGGTCATCCTCTCCCCCGGCACAGGCCTGACTCTCCTTAGTCACAGGGCCGCTTCCGGAGAGCTCACTCCGGCTGTGACCCAGCCCACGTGACTCAGATGCAGGTCATCTGCGTGTGGAGACGTTACTCAGCCATCTCCTGATCAGAACCGTGTGGTTTGACTCCCCTGGCATTATACTCCCTGGCTGATCCCACCCCGCCGGCTGGAGTTGGGGCCCACGGGACGCTGCCTCAGACGTGGTCCACCAGCCACTCAGTTTACCCAAGGGCACGAGCCAGCGGCTTTGATACAGTCACCGAGTTGTGCTGTCCTCAACAGTAATGTTAGGACGCTCTCATTACCCCCAGATGAAGCCCATGCCCTGTAGCAGCCGCTCCCCGTTTTCCTTATAACACCCCAGGCTCTGGGCACCCACTGGTCTGCTTTCGGTCTCTGTAGTGTCCTGTTCTGGGCATTTCCGTATGAGTGTCATCATACACCACGTGGCCGCCCGTGCCCGTCTTCTTTCCCTTAAGCATGTTCTCAGGGCGCCTCTGGGGGTGGCGAGGCTCGGGTCATGGATGTTTACCTCCACACCAGAGCTTTCTGCTAGAAAACAGGTATTGTCGTTTGAGGGGCTGTGGCGGAACAAAATCACGCAATGTCTTATGTTCTTCATGGTCTAGGGCTGCCGAAAAGGGGAATTTCGAAGCTGCTGTGAAGCTGGGCATCGCCTACCTCTATAACGAAGGCTGTGAGTCCCGGGGGCCGGCGGGGCGGGCGGGGTGTTTTAGAATGAGCACCAGCCCTGCCGGGTCAGCGCTTCAGTTGCTGTTGCTGCTGGGTCTCTCTGCCGCAGCTGGTGCCCAGAGGTGCCCCGCTCAGGGACCCCCTGGTGAACTTTGATCTTGTGTGGTGTTAGGGTTAGGTTTATTTTAACAAAACCTTCATTTCGATTGACAAAGAGGGACTCTGAGCAGAGACTCAGAATGGGGACTGTCCAGCCAAGCCAGCCTTTCCTGGCTGCCTGCCCTCTGCTCACCAGGCCTGGACCCTGGCTTCTCTCCTTGGCCGCAGCTCCTCTGTGGAACTTGGGGCAGTGGTCGGGTGTCAGTAACCCTGGTGGCCAAGGCCCCACGCAGGAAGCAAGTCCAAGCAGGTCGAAGCCAGCCTGGTGCCCAGGTCTTCACCCCCCAAGGGGCAGGCACTCCTTAAAAGAACCTTGTGCAGCCCTCTCGCCCGAGTCCTGCCTGTTTGCTTCGCACCCTAAGGAACAAGTCTGCAGCTCGTCCTGTCCCAGCTCCCAAAATGCATAAAGACTTGGGGTTAGCTGCCACTTTTCTGCTTCTGCAAAGACCTGGCGTCTCGCTGAGAGACCGCCCTGCGCGCAGCTGGCTGACAGGACGGTCGTGCCTGGAGGCGATGAGCAGTCCTGCTCCAGGCTCAGGAGCGCAGCGGTCCTCGGCCGCTCCCCCGCCACCCCGGCAGCTGGACCCGCATACTATCCGCCCCGCCCGTCTAGAGGGTGCAGGCCAGTGGTTGCTGGAATGTTCACAGCATTGTGCAGCCATCACCACGAATTCTGGAATATGCTCATTTCCCCAAAAAGAGCAGAGGGCTGGGCAGCAGCTCCCACAGGAGGGAGGGTGGGGCTGGGGCACCTCCATGGCCCCTCCCGGACCCCAGGATCCAGGCCACTGGGGGGCCCAGCCGGGGCACTTCACGCCCAGCGCACAGGAGAAGCAAGGCGCTCTCGCGCCGGCTCCTCTGTCCCAGAACGCCAGCGGCGTGGCAGCGGCTTAAGGCTCTGGACCCTCCCCTCCTCCCGAGACATCCGGGCTGTTCTGTTGTGTCTGCAGTGTCTGTGTCTGATGAGGCCCGAGCGGAAGTGAACGGCCTGAAGGCCTCCCGCTTCTTCAGTCTTGCCGAGCGACTGAACGCGGGTGGCGCGCCCTTCATCTGGCTCTTCATCCGCCCGCCTTGGTCGGTGTCCGGAAGCTGCTGCAAGGCCGTGGTGCACGAGAGCCTCAGGGCGGAGTGCCAGCTGCAGAAAGTGAGTCGGGGGGCACGGGGTCCCGGGTCCCAGGAGGTGAGAAGACCTGAGGGGAGAGGCTGGTGCCCAGGTCATGTCGGAGACCGAGGGCCGTGGAGGCGCAGAAACGAGCACGGATGTGGGAGCATCTGGAAACCACAGCAGCGGGGGAAGGCCTCCCAGCCAGGGTCGGGGGCATTGGGTGATGGGCTGGTCTGCAGCTGGACTGACTGCTGGAAAGGCGGGACTGGGGCTCCGGGCAGCAGTGGGCCAAAGCCTGGGATCAGGGAGCGGCCATCTGTGCGGAGGGGCTGGGCGGGGAGCCCAAGGATCCACAGGCGGAGGGCAGCCCTCTGGAAGTTGTCTCCGCCGACCTCACACTCCCGTCTCCTTTCAGGCTCACAGGGCGTCTATACTGCACTGCCTCGGGAGAGTCCTGAGCCTCTTCGAGGTGAGTCTGGTCGTCCATCCCACTGGGGCCTGTGTCGTTTGGCGTCCTGGCTGGGCGAGCACGCAGAGCGCGACGGCCCTGTGCTCCTGTGCCGCTCGCAAGTACTGAGGACCAGGGAGCATGTGAGAGGCGGCAGAAGGGGCCTCCAGGGTTCAGGGCCAAGGCAAGCTCTGGCTGTGGGCCTGAGCTCTGCCTGTGGGGCTGAGCCGTGCAGGACCCCAGGCCTGTTTGTTTCACGCTCTGCTGTTGGTGGGTCCCCCACCCCTCACACGGACCTCTCAGCCCTTGAGAAAGCTTAGCGAGCCTTGTGATTAGGGAACCCCACCTCTGCAGCCTGGCCTGGTGGTGGCTTCTGGTGACAGGTGCTCTGAGAGCAGCGGGGGACGGTGAGCAAGCAAGGAGCTGGAGGGGCCTTGAGAAGCGCCCCTGTCGCAGTCTGGGGAGGAGGGCTGAACTCCAGCTCTAGGCGGCGGGACCCAGGGCCGAGCTCCAGGCACACGGGTCGCCAAGTCGAGCATCCTCAGAGAAGTTGTTGCTACTCCAGGGCAGGCAACTCATTTTACTGCAGGTGAGGGCAGTATGTGGGGTCACTTAGAGGTGCTTATTCCAGGATGAAGAGAAACAGAACCAGGCCCGGGACCTGTTTGAAGAGTCTGCCCATCAGGGGTGTTTGACCAGCTCGTACCTCCTCTGGGAAAGTGACAGAAGGATGGATGTGAGTGGGCCCAGGTCTGGGGAGAGGGTGACTGGTGTTGGCCAGAGGCACAGCCTCCAGATTAGCCCTTGGACGGGGTTCTGTCAGTGCGGGGGTCCCTCCTGGGGCCCCAGGAGCTGCTGGTCATTGGGCCGCTCTCAGCACTGCCCCAAAGACAACCACCGCCACCTGGGGGATAAAGGGCTGGGAAGAAGGCCCTGCTGGGGACCCTCCGGAGGCAGCGGGGAGGGGGAGCAGTTGAGAACCCCAAGAGTGGGTTCTGAGTTTCTGCAGAGATACGACTGCATGAAGATATGGTGACTTTCTCCTGTTGACAGATGTCGGATCCTGGGCGATGCCTCCACAACTTCCGGAAACTCAGGGACTTCGCTGCCAAAGGCTGCTGGGAAGCACAGGTGAGCCGAGAGCCGGCCTTTGTCCTTATTCTTCCTCCCGAGGGGCCCAGGGGGGGCAAGAGTGCCGGGCTCCCACCCAGGAGGCAGGGAGAGCGGCCCAGGGCCTGGACCTGAGCCGAAGGGAATGGGGCCCTGGGGTGAGTAGGGAGGAGAGCCAGGGGTGCTGTCTCCACCTCCGCCAGTGCACCTGAGCCAGCCGGCCGCTTCATGTCCAGGGGCTGCGGACTACCTCGCTGTCCCAATTTACACCCCTCCCTAAAGGTGGCCTGTGGGTAAAGCATCTTGGCAGCAGAGCTTGAGGCTCCTAGCAGTGGCCGTGTGGAATGCTGGCCTCTTACCTGGCCTACGCACTGGGGGGTCCAGTGTTGAAGCCAGGGCATCAGGGATTTGTACCTGCTGTTCTCCCTGTGTAGCTGGAAAGAAGTCATTATCTCGAGACAAATCAGAGAAAACCCCCTCAGCCAAATGGGGAAGCTCTTTCTGTCACCCCAGCAACGAGCTGGGTGGTTGAGAATCATCTGCCCTCAAAAGCCAGGGAAAAAGATCACAAAGGGGCAGGGCCCAGCCCACCATCCCAGACGCTGTCATGTTTATGTCCTAAAAGGCGCTTGGGAACTTCCCCTTGTGGCTCAGCAGGTTAAGAACCCAACTAGTATCCATGAGGATGTGGGTTCAATCCCTGGCCTCGCTCAGTGGGTTAAGGATCCAGCATTGCCGTGGCTGTGGCACAGGCCAGCAGCTGCAGCTTGGATTCAACCCCTAGCCCAGAACTTCCATATGCTGCAGGGGTGGCCCTGAAAAGAAAAGAAAAAAAAAAAGACAAAAAGGCCCTCAGCAGGTTTATCAGAACTACAACAGACAGTGTGATTCTGGTTCAAGCTGAAGCTAATCAGTAAGATTAGCACAGCCCCAGAGAGGTTCACGGGGCCTGGGTATATGCAGGAAAGAGGAGTGCTTTTGTGGCACAGAGGGTTCAGGATCCGGTGTTGGCCCTGCAGAGGCCGGATCACGCTGTGGCACAGGTCCAGTCCCACATGCTGTGGCCATAGTCAGAAAGGAAAGGGGAAAAAAAAAAAAAAAGCAAGAAATAAGACAAGCAGTGAAAACACAGGGCAGGTTTGAGCTCACTGCGCGTTGAAAGGGCGCACAGATAAAGGGGCCAGGGCTGTCCACACGAGCAGATTGTATACACGCCCTGCTTCTGAGGGGACAGCAGCACTTCTGGCCACACACGTTCTTCGCAAGAGCGGTCTCTGCCAGCAGGGAGGAGATGCGCGGGTTCCTGGTAGTGGGCATGCGGACCAGCCCAGGCCTCCCAGCAAGCGCTGGGCACGCGTGGCGCCTGTGGGTTGTCCGTGTGAGCGGAAGGTGCATGAAGCTGCACAGAGGTGACCCTCGAGATGACAAACCAGCAGGCTCCTCGAGCCAGGTCATTCAAGCCACCAGCCAGTTCTCAGCCACTGTGTTAGGGGGCCTCCCCTGGAGCAGCTACTTGGACTAGTTGGGGGTGGGGTGGGGGCGAGCAGAAACAAGCTTCGTTTCTAGAACATGCTGCCGGAGCCTGGCATGGACCGAGGCGCTGGGCCAGGCAGGAAGGGCCTGACAGCCCACCGTACAGCTGTTGTTCTGTCACGTGCCAGATTCTCAGTGTTCTGTCACGTGCCAGATTCTTCCCAAAAGAATTTAAGATCTTAGCCCTCCTGGGTCCTGAAGGCTGAGAAGGTACAGGTGGGCCAGTGTGTTTCCCGGCGGAATCCTTGCCTTTGGGAAGAGGACCCTCAGAAGCCCCCTGCTTCCTGCTCCCTCTGCAGCTCTCTTTAGCCAAAGCCTGTGCGAATGGAAACCAGCTGGGACTTGAGGCGAAAGCCTCCAGCGAGATTGTGAGCCAGCTGTTCCAGGCCTCCCGCGCCGTCAGCAAGCAGAGGGTCTTCTCCGTGCAGAAGGGACTCAACGACACCATGAGGTGAGCCTCTGCCGGGCAGGCGGCGCCCCAGCCAGGCGGGAGGAGGGCTCGTCCGTGGGTTCAGCGGCGCCTCTGGCCGGGCCCCCGCGTCCCCAGCCCCTCTGGGACTTGGGCGCGCTGCAAGTTGTCTAAGACCAGCAATGCCGGTTTCCTCCCGCAGACAGGTCTGCTCTCACCGGTTCCCTTTTTAAGCCTCAGAGTGTTTTAAGCCACTTTAAATATCTTTCTAAAACGATGCCCCCAAATCACCTTTCCTTTCTGAGCATCCGCGTCTGGGTGGGGAGGGGTGGGGGGCAGCTGCCACGTGCCTGCAGCCTCCGGACCCCCGACAATCGCCGTCTTCCTGCAGCTGTTTTCCTCCGAGGTTTGGAATAACACTCAGCCGCAGAACATGTGGGAGAGTAAAACAAAATGTGAATACGTCTTGACGTTGACGCCAGAGCTGTCAAATGCCTTTTCGATTCTTAACGGGCAGCTCTGGCTGGACCGCTGCAGGCAGTGCCCAGCACGTGGCACGCTCCCTCCCCTGCAGAGGCTCGAGCTCTTCCACACAGCAGGGTGCGCGGCGGCCTTTGCTCCCACGTTAAATGCCCTTGGGTCCTGTACCTGCACTGATGGCACTGCCGCCCTGGGCCCTCCCTGCTGTTCCCTTTCTCTTGGAAGGAACGTGCTTATGGCACTTTGTGTTCTCTCAGTCCAGAATGAGTGCCAGCATGTCCTCCCGTGTCTGGAACCCCAGTCAAAACTGATGCATTGTAGAAATGCAGAATCTGGGATGCAAGAAACTGTACTGATGGCCTCCTCATCTTTTTTGCTTTTTTTTTTTTTAGGGCCACACCCGCAGCATATGGAGGTTCCCAGGTGAGGGGTCACATTGGAGCTACAGCTGATGGCCTACACGCCACAGCAATGCCAGATCTGAGCCGCGTCTGTGACCCACACCACAGCTCACGGCAACGCCGGATCCTTACCCCACTGAGCAAGGCCAGGGATAGAACCTGCAACCTCATGGTTCTTAGTTGGATTTGTTAACCACTGAGCCATGACAGGAACTCCGGTTTAACCATTTTAAAGGGTACAGTTCAGTTGCACTGTGTTTAGAAGTCAGGTCGCTGCGGTTGTCAGGTGTGTCTGTGCAGGGCAGCTTCCACCGTCCCCAGCAGTGGCCAGTGAAAACCTCCAGTGCCTGACCTGGTGCTGCC